>NC_064846.1:4578865-5203865 GCF_024166365.1 Elephas maximus indicus | reverse complement strand
GTCACTCTGTTTCTTTATGGTTGCATTTAGGCCATTTACATGCAGTATAATTATTGACAGGTGTGAGTTTATTGTTGTCATTTTGTAGTGCTTTTTTTGTGGTGCTGACATTTTCTTTGTTCTTCTTACTCTTCTGTGCTAAATTCCTTTTGTTTGTGGATTTCTTCTTCATTTCTTTTGTTTTCGTGGATTTTCTTTTTATTGAGACTTTATGTTTTTCTTTATCTTGATGAGTAGGTTTGTTAACTTTCTTTGTGGTTACCTTGAAATTTACCTTATCTTCCTAGGATTGAACCAGTCTATTATTACTTGGTACTGCCTTGCCTTCTGCTCCAGTAGAAAGTGCTATACCTACACCATTTATTCCCTCTTTTAGTGTCCTGACGTTGTTGTCATTTACAGATTAACCTCTCTAGTTCCCTGTTGTAATTCTTTTAGTTTTGGATAGTCCTTGAGAGTTCATTTCCTCAGTTGGTGTCTATCTGGTACAATCTTGCATCCTAGATTCAGGCTGTAGTCTGATGTTGTTTGTTCTCAGACTGAAGGACTCCCTTTAATAATTCTTGTAGGTTTGTATCATGGGCTGAATTGTGGCCCCCCCCCCAAAATATGTGTCAATTTGTTTAGGCCATGATTCCCAGTATCGTGTGGTTGTCCTCCATTTTGTGATTGTAATTTTTGGTTGAGAGGATTAGGGTGGGATTGTAACACCACCCTTACTCAGGTCACCTCTCTGATCCAAAGTAAAGGGAGTTTCCCTGGGATGTGGCCTGCACCACCTTTTATATCTCAAGAGATAAAAGGAAAGGTAAGCAAGCAGAGAGTTGGGAACCTCATAGCACCAAGAAAGTAGCACCACAAGTAGAGTGCTTCCTTTGGGCCTGGGGTCCCTGCACCTGAGAAGCTCCTCTACCATGTGAAGATTGAGGACAAGGACCTTCCTCTAGAGCTGCCAGAGAGAGAAAGCCTTCCCTTGGAGCTGATGCCCTGAATTTGGACTTGTAAGCTACTAGACTTGAAAAAATAAATTTCTCTTTGTTAAAGCCATCCACTTGTGGTATTTCTGTTATGGCAGCACTGGACGACTAAGACAGAATTTGGTACTGAGAGAGTGGGGTGCTGCTCTAATAGATGCCTAAAATGTAGAAACCGTTTTGAAATTGAATGGATAGAGTTGCAATAGCTGCAGAGGACCAGCGCAGCAGAGAACCTGCAGTGGCAGAGAAGTGGCAACAGCAGAGAACCAGCAGCAGGAGAACCAGGAGACCAGCATGAGATGGCGCTGGAGCCGACCCATGGATCAAGACAGCTGAGTGCCTGTATGCAGGAAGCTTCCTGGCGGAGTGGGGTGCCTCCAGGCACTTGTTGGTGGAGCTGCAGAGCTTTGGAACACTTGCCCCAGCAAGGCAGATGCAGGCATGAGGCCTGAAGAGTTGAGAGGCCAAGAAACCATGAAGCAGAAGCTGAGGAGACAAGGAACACAAGAAGTTGTGCTGCCTCAGTCTCAAAAGGTATGGCCATGACCTCAGAGGTTTCAAAGGGTGGAGCCATGGCCTCTGGTGTTTCTAAGGGTGGAGTTGCCACTCCAATGGTTAAGGAGAATGGTGCACCTAAAGCTGAGGGAACAGAGTTGCCATCCCAGTACACCTGGAAGGCAGAGTTGAAGTCCAGGGCTGAGGGGCCTCCACTCAGAATCTGGAGAGTGTGGCCAATACCTAGAGTCTGGAGCACAGGGCTATTATGTAAATTGTCTCAGAGAACAGGGGATTATTTTCAAAACTTTGTGCGCTAATGTAATGTGTCCTGCTGACTTGTTTGGTGCTTGTTATGCCTTCTTTTCCTCCCAGTTTCTCCCGTTTGTAATGGAAATGTCTAGCTTGTGCCTGTTCTGCCATTGTACAATTGGAAGCAGATAATTGTATTCTAGATTTCACAAAGAGGAATTTTTGGATTTTGGACTTGGAGTTAAGACTTTTGCTATGATATGATGGTATATGTTTTGCATGTTGCAAGAGTTTGATTTTGGAGGGCCAAATGGTGGAATGTCATGGATTGAACTGTGTCCCCCCCAAAATATGTGTCAACTTGGTTAGGCCATGATTCCCAGTATCGTGTGGTCGTCCTTCATTTTGTGGTTGTAATTTTTTGTTGAGAGGATTAGGGTGGGATTGTAACACCACCCTTACCCAGGTCACCTCCCTGATCCAACGTAAAGGGAGTTTCTCTGGGATGTGGCCTGCACCACTTTTTATCTCTCAAGGAAAGGTAAGCAAGAAGGGAGTTGGGGACTTCATACCACCAAGAAAGCAGCACCAGGAGCAGAGTGGGTCCTTTGGGCCCAAGGTTCCTGCACCTGTGAAACTCCTTGACCATGGGAAGATTGAGGACAAGGACCTTCCTTCAGAGCTGCCAGAGAGAGAAAGCCTTCCCCTGGAGCCAGTGCTCTGAATTTGGACTTGTAACCTACTAGATTGTGAAAAAATAAATTTCTCTTTGTTAAAGTCATCCACTTGGGGTATTTCTGTTATGGCAGCACTAGATGACCAAGACAGTTTGGTTCAGTTTTTACATATTCCCTTAATTTCTGTTTATCTGGAAATGTCCTAACTTCACCATCATATTTGAATGAAAGTTTTGAGGGATATATTATTTGTGGTTGGCAATTTTTTTCTTTCAAGATTTTATACATGTCATCCGATTGCCTTTTTGCCTGCATGGCTTCTGCCAAATAATCAGAGCTTAGTCTTGTTGTTTCTCCTGTGTATGTGACTTTTTGTTTTCTTGAGCTGCTCTCAGGATTTTTTTCTTTGTCTTTGGTTTTAGCGAATGTGATTGTGGTGTGCCTTGGTGATTTTCTTTTGGGGTCTATCTTATAGGGGGTTCATTGAGCTTCTTGGGTGGTGAGCTTTTCATCTTTCATGATATTAGAGAAGTTTTCTGTCAGCAGTTCTTCAATGATCCTCTCAGTGTTTTCTGTTTTCTCCCCCTGTTCTGAAACTCTGATCTCTGGCAAATTTTTGCTTTTGATTGTATTCCACATAGTTCTCAGGGTTTCTTCATTTTTCTTTGTTCTTTTTTTCTGATTTTTCCTCAGAGTTGTATCCACATGTTTGTCTTCAACTTCTCTGATCCTCTCTTCCATGGTTTTAAACCCGCTCCTCAGCCCTTCTATGACACTGTCCATTTCTGAAATCTTGTTTATCTTTTGGATTTCTCATTGTTGTTTTTGTATGATTTCTAGTTTTGAATTTATTTTGCATTTTGTTCCTGTATTCTTTTCCTGAATTTTTCCATTTTTTGTTTGTATTTTCCATGAATTTGTCTTTTCCGTGAATTTGTCTATTTTTTCCTCATTTTTGTCTGCTTTTGCTTCAACTCTTGGATAACTCTGAATATTAGAGGTTTGAATTCCCTATCAGGTAGTTCTAGTGCCGTTTCTTCTACTGGGAAGTCATCTGCTGTTTTATTTTGGATGCCTACAGGAATCATCCTCTCCTGTTTTTTTTTTTTTTTTCATATGTTTTGATATTGTCTGCTGTCTTTGGGACATTCAGTAGTTATTTTTATTTCTTGATTGTAGATTTGTTTGTTTCGTTCTGGGTTTTTTGTTTGACACTAAGCTTGGCACTTGAGATCCGGACAGAATTATACAGAATTAGACAAGATCCCTGCCCTCAAGGGATTTCCAGGCCTGTATGAGAGGTATTTATGTACTCTAGCAAGGACCCTAATGTCTCTGATGTATTATGACACGAGTTTTTGGGTGGCAAAGTGGTGACAGAGTGAGGAGGGAGTGATCCATTCTCTATGAGAGGGTCAGGAGAGATGATTATTTTCCCTATGTCCTCCCATTTAGGCAATATACGGTAAGAATCCCAAACCAGAAATCTAAATCCAACTCTCTCACTCTTTACATCCAACCTTTTGACAAATTCTGCCAATGTTACATCCTAAATATGTCTTTGCTTTGACTCTTGCTCTCCATTCTCCCTACCACTAAGTCCCTACCACTTTCCTGACCTTTTAAACATTCTCGTAAGATGGCTGCTGCTGGCCCATCTCTTCTACCAGAAAATGGCAGTTGAAGTTTTACATAAAATTCATCTGTAAAATATTGTTCTTCATTGTAGCAGAACCATAAAATATTTTTAGAAATATAATTGGAGGAGTCATTTCTATCATTTATTGATATATAATGAGCACCTACTGCATGCCGGACACTGTTTGAGGTTCTGAGGGTACAGTGGCAAACAAGACAGATCATAGCACCTGCTTTTATGGAGCTTTCAGCCAGGGGTGTGTTTAATGCAGAGCTGCTATGAAGATGTGGTGAGGATGGCAATGAAGAGACATGCACCAAAAAAAACCAGTTGAATACATAAAATGATTGCAATTTGTCAATAAGTGTTGTGAAAGGAGTGATCAAATTTAGATTTTCCAAGGACAGCACATTTCAAGTCATATAAAAGTCACTTCCTATATGTGCCTCCCATGATCAGTTTTAGAACATTTTAATCACCCTAAAAGAAAACCAATAACCAGTATCAGTCAATCTCCTATGTCCCCAGTATTCCCCTCCCCAATCCTAAGCAACCAATAATCTAGTTTTTGTCTCTATAGGTTTGCCTATACTGGACATTTTATATAAATGGAATCATACAGTATTCGTCCTTTCATATCTGGCTTATTTCACTCAACATCATATTTTTAAGGTTCATCCATGTCATAGCACATGCCAGGACTTAATTTCTCTTTATGGCTGAATAATATTTCATTGTATGGATAGACCACCTTATGTTTATCCATCTGTCAGTTGATGTACATTTTGATTGCTTATACTTTTTGGCTATTATAAATAATGATGCTATCAACATTTGTGTACTAGTCTTTGTGTGAACATATGTAGTATGTTCTCTTGCCATGGCAGAGATACAAGAAGGAGCAAGTCCAATCATGAGAGAGGGCAAGCAAGAACATGCATGGGCTTTTCAATCCTCTGCTTATGTTATGTTTACTAACAGCCTATTGGCTAAAACAAGCACTGTGGCTGAGTCAGAATGGAAGGTCAAAGAATGGATACAAGGAGACCATTTGTTTGGCACCATTAATGCAATCAGTCTATACAAGCTGGAAATGCAATGGAGCCCTAGAATCCCACTCATTGATGGATTGGGGCTAGGCTATCAGGTCTGCTTGGAAGTGGGGGAAACCCGTAGCTTGGGAGTCAGCAGCTCTTTCCCTCATTGAAAACCACTGCCATTGCCAGTCATCGGTCCTGCTGGAAATGCAGCAGTCCCCTCACATACTCCCAAACCCAACCCACTGCCATCGAGTTGGAATGGACTCAATGGCAATGAGTTTTCTTTTTTTCAATCTTTATGGAAGCAGACTGCCACATCTTTCTCCTGCAGAGAGGCTGGTGGGTTCAAACCAATGACCTTTCAGTTAGCACCCAAGCACTTAACCACTGTGCCACCAGGGCTCCCTCCTCACATACTGGAGGGTGGGAAAATGTGAGAACCCGTAGGCAAGGTGGTCATTAATGTCCTGTTCAGAGATGAAATTCTAGAATCTATAACCAAAGATTAAAACTTATCTTCCCAAACTTATCTACATTAAGTCTAGTCAGCCACATCCACTGGCCCTCGGATGCAGCTGCACTGTTTCCTAGGATGAGACTAGTTTGGACATCTTGGACTAGTGCACAAACCTAATAATTATGAAATACTGAAATCCAAAGTCGTTTCTGCATTTGGAAAGACAAAATACAACCATTGTTACGCTCTGAGTAGGGAAGTAGCAAAAGGACCAAAACCAAACCCATTGTTGTAGAGTCGATTCCGACTCATAGGACCCTATAGGACAGAGTAAAACTGCCGCATCAGGTTTCCAATGAGCGCCTGATGGATTCGCACTGCCCACCTTTTTGTTAGCAGCCACTATGCCACCAGGGTTTCCAGTAGCAAGAAGAGAGGCCAGTTATTTGGGCCAATGATTTTCCTTCAGGTGTTCCTGCCCACAGGGAAGTGATTTCTGGGTGTGCTCCCCCTTCTCCCACCCCTGCCCTGACCTTCAGCACCAGAAGATGGGTAACCCACTGTATTTTTAGACAGGCTGCTTGCAGGTGCTCTTACCTGTGCAGCGAAGAAAGCATGTGTTTTTCTTCTTCCTGCTTCTGTATTGACAGACTAACACTGAACTATTCAAGAAACATTCCTTTTTATTACTGCGACTACCAGAGAGACCTAGGGCTTGGTTCCATAATTTATGATGATGTTTGCTCGCTTACTCTCTGCTAAGGTTTTCAAGATATAAAATTTTGGCAGGCTCTCGTAGGTCTGATTTGAAAGCCAAATCTCATTTCTTCTGTCTCCACAGTGTCTCCCAGATTCATCATCCTCTCTTCTCCCACTCCAAGGCTGCTGCCCATGCTTGGGCCTTTATCATCTGGCCCATCTTTCTGCACCTGGACTAGTGCAGTAGCTGCCTAACTGCTCTCCCTATGGGACCTGTTCTAAAGTAAAACTCTGATCCCAACACTCCTCTGCTCAGAAATCTTCCATGACTCCTCATTTCCTGCAGAATTAAGTCTAAATTGTTCTGTGTGTCATTCCCAACTATTTTCCTATATTATCCCCCATAACTCAACTTCTTCAACTTTTTTTCTTAATAAATTGTGAAATATTCCATGTATATGGAAATGTGTAGAGAATGACACAGAAAATGTCCATGGGCGCATCGCTTGGCTTTTGTAGATCTTAAGATTTTGGCATATCTGCTTCAGATCCTTCTTAAGGCACACAATATTGACGATTCAGTTGAAGCATCTGAGTATCACCTCCTCAGTCCGATTCTCTTCTCGCCCCAGAGTTAACCGCTATCTTGAATTTAATGTTCATCATTCCCATGTATATTTTTCTAATTTTACCGCAAATTTAAATATCCACAAACAATATATAATGTTGCTTTGAATACATTTAAACTTCTTGTAAATAACACCATACTCTAGCCTTCTGCAATGTGCTTTATTCACTCAATGTTATGTTTTTGTGTTTTGTCATGTTGACGCAGGTGGCCACAGTTAATTCATTTTTAAGTGGTGTATAGTGTTTTGTTTTATGAATACACTTTGGTTTATTTACCTATTCTCCTGTGTATTGTTTCCAATTTTTTTTCTATTGCACAAAACGTTGTGATGAATATTCATGTCTAAGTCTCCTTGTATACAATGGGAAAGTATTTTTTTATTAACTTTTATTGAGCTTCAAGTGAACATTTACAAATCAAGTCAATCTGTCACATATAAGTTTATATACACCTTACTCCATACTCCCACTTGCTCTCCCCCTAATGAGTCAGTCCTTCCAGTCTCTCCTTTCGTGACAATTTTGCCAGCTTCCAACTCTCTCTATCCTCCCATCCCCCCTCCAGACAGGAGATACCAACACAGTCTCAAGTGTCCACCTGATACAAGTAGCTCACTCTTCATCAGCATCTCTCTCCCACCCACTGTCCAGTCCCTTCCATGTCTGATGAGTTGTCTTCGGGGATGGTTCCTGTCCTGTGCCAACAGAAGGTTTGGGGACCATGACCGCCGGGATTCCTCTAGTCTCAGTCAGACCATTAAGTATGGTCTTTTTATGAGAATTTGGGGTCTGCATCCCACTGATCTCCTGCTCCCTCAGGGGTTCTCTATTGTGCTCCCTGTCAGGGCAGTCATCGATTGTGGCCTGGCACCAACTAGTTCTTCTGGTCTCAGGATGATGTAGGTCTCTGGCTCATGTGGCCCTTTCTGTCTCTTGGGCTCTTAGTTGTCGTGTGACCTTGGTGTTCTTCATTTTCCTTTACTCCAGGTGGGTTGAGACCAATTGATGCATCTTAGTTGGCCGCTTGTTAGCATTTAAGACCTCAGACGCCACATTTCAAAGTGGGATGCAGAATGTTTTCATAATAGAATTATTTTGCCCATTGACTTAGAAGTCCCCGCAAACCATGTTCCCCAGACCCCCGCCCTTGCTCCGCTGACCTTTGAAGCATTCATTTTATCCTGGAAACTTCTTTGCTTTTGGTCCAGTCCAGTTGAGCTGACTTTCAATGTATTGAGTGTTGTCCTTCCCTTCGACTAAAGCAGTTCTTATCTGATAATTAATCAGTAAAAAACCCTCTCCCTCCCCCCCACATCCCCCCTCGTAACCACAAAAGTATGTGTTCTTCTCAGTTTATACTATTTCTCAAGATCTTATAATAGTGGTCTTATACAATATTTGTCCTTTTGCCTCTGACTGATTTCGCTCAGCATAATGCCTTCCAGGTTCCTCCATGTTATGAAATGTTTCACAGATTCGTCACTGTTCTTTATCGATGCGTAGTATTCCATTGTGTGAATATACCATAATTTATTTACCCATTCATCCGTTGATGGACACCTTGGTTGCTTCGAGCTTTTTGCTATTGTAAACAGAGCTGCAATAAACATGGGTGTGCATATATCTGTTTGTGTGAAGGCTCTCGTTTCTCTAGGGTATATTCCGAGGAGTGGGATTTCTGGGTTGTATGGTAGTTCTATTTCTAACTGTTTAAGATAATGCCAGATAGATTTCCAAAGTGGTTGTACCATTTTACATTCCCACCAGCAGTGTAGAAGAGTTCCAATCTCTCCGCAGCCTCTCCAACATGTATTATGTTGTGTTTTTTGGATTAATGCCAGCCTTGTTGGAGTGAGATGGAATCTCATCGTAGTTTTAATTTGCATTTCTCTAATGGCTAATGATCGAGAGCATTTTCTCATGTATCTGTTAGCTGCCTGAATAACTTCTTTCGTGAAGTGTGTGTTCATATCCTTTGCCCACTTCTTGATTGGGTTGTTTGTCTTTTTGTGGTTGAGTTTTGACAGAATCATATAGATTTTAGAGATCAGGCACTGGTCGGAGATGTCATAGCTGAAAATTCTTTCCCAGTCTGTAGGTGGTCTTTTTACTCTTTTGGTGAAGTCTCTTTTTTTAGATGAGCATAGGTGTTTGATTTTTAGGAGCTCCCAGTTATCTGGTTTCTCTTCGTCAGTTTTGGTAATGTTTTGTATTCTGTTTATGCCTTGTATTAGGTCTCCTAGGGGTGTCCCTATTTTTTCTTCCGTGATATTTATCGTTTTAGTCTTTATGTTTAGGTCTTTGATCCACTTGGAGTTACTTTTTGTGCTTGCTGTGAGATATGGGTCCTGTTCCATTTTTCTGCAAATGGATATCTAGTTATGCCAGCACCATTTGTTAAAAAGACTATCTTTTCCCCAGTTAACTGACACTGGGCCTTTGTCAAATATCAGCTGCTCATATGTGGATGGATTTATATCTGGGTTCTCAATTCTGTTCCACTGGTCTATGTGCCTGTTGTTGTACCAATACCAGGCTGTTTTGACTACTGTGGCTATATAATAGGTTCTGAAATCAGGTAGTGTGATGCCTCCCACTTTCTTCTTCTTTTTCAGTAATGCTTTGCTTATCCGGGGCTACGTTCCCTTCCATATGAAGTTGGTAATTTGTTTCTCTATCACCTTAAAAAATGACATTGGAATTTGGATCGGAAGTGCATTATATGTATAGATGGCTTTTGGTAGAAAAGACATTTTTACTATGTTAAGTCTTCCTATCCATGAGCAAGGTATGTTTTTCCACTTAAGTATGTCCTTTTGAATTTCTTGTAGTAGAGCTTTGTAGTTTTCTTTGTATAGGTCTTTTACATCCTTGGTAAGATTTATTCCTAAGTATCTTATCTTCTTGGGGGCTACTGTGAATGGTATTGATTTGGTTATTTCCTCTTCAGTGTTCTTTTTGTTGATGTAGAGGAATCCAAGTGATTTTTGTATGTTTATCTTATAACCTGAGACTCTGCCAAACTCCTCTATTAGTTTCAGTAGTTTTCTGGAGGATTCCTTAGGGTTTTCTGTGTATAAGATCATGTCATCTGCAAATAGAGATAATTTTACTTCCTCCTTGCCAATCCGGATGCCCTTTATTTCTTTGTCTAGCCTAATTGCCCTGGGTAGGACTTCTAGCACGATGTTGAATAAGAGCGGTGATAAAGGGCATCCTTGTCTGGTTCCTGTTCTCAAGGGAAATGCTTTCAAGTTCTCTCCATTTAGAGTGATGTTGGCTGTTGGCTTTGCATAGATGCCCTTTATTATGTTGAGGAATTTTCCTTCAATTCCTATTTTGGTGAGAGTTTTTATCATAAATGGGTGTTGGACTTTGTCAAATGCCTTTTCTGCATTGATTGATAAGATCATGTGGTTTTTGTCTTTTGTTTTATTTATGTAGTTGATTACATTAATGGTTTTTCTGATATTAAACCAGCCTTGCATACCTGGTAGAAATCCCACTTGATCAGGGTGAATTATTTTTTTGATATGTTGTTGAATTCTATTGGCTAGAATTTTGTTGAGGATTTTTGCATCTATGTTCATGAGGGATATAGGTCTGTAATTTTCTTTTTTTGTAATGTCTTTACCTGGTTTTGGTATCAGGGAGATGGTGGCTTCAGAGAATGAGTTGGGTAGTATTCCGTCATTTTCTATGCTTTGAAATACCTTTAGTAGTAGTGGTGTTAACTCTTCTCTGAAAGTTTGGTAGAACTCTGCCGTGAAGCCGTCCGGGCCAGGGCTTTTTTTTGTTGGGAGTTTTTTGATTACCGTTTCAATCTCTTTTTTTGTTATGGGTCTATTTAGTTGTTCTACTTCTGAATGTGTTAGTTTAGGTAGGTAGTGTTTTTCCAGGAATTCATCCATTTCTTCTAGGCTTGCAAATTTGTTAGAGTACAATTTTTCGTAATAATCTGATATGATTCTTTTAATTTCAGTTGGGTCTGTTGTGATGTGGCCCATCTCGTTTCTTATTTGGGTTATTTGTTTCCTTTCCTGTATTTCTTTAGTCAGTCTGGCCAATGGTTTATCAATTTTGTTAATTTTTTCAAAGAACCAGCTTTTGGCTTTGTTAATTCTTTCAATTGTTTTTCTGTTCTCTAATTCATTTAGTTCAGCTCTAATTTTTATTATTTGTTTTCTTTTGGTGCCTGATGGGTTCTTTTGTTGCTCCCTTTGTATTCGTTCAAGTTGTAGGGACAGTTCTCTGCTTTTGGCTCTTTCTTCTCTTTGTATGTGTGCATTTATCGATATAAATTGGCCTCTGAGCACTCCTTTTGCTGTGTCCCAGAGGTTTTGGTAGGAAGTATTTTCATTCTCGTTGCATTCTATGGATTTCCTTATTCCCTCCTTAATGTCTTCTATAACCCAGTCTTTTTTCAGGAGGGTATTGTTCAGTTTCCAAGTATTTGATTTCTTTTCCCTAGTTTTTCTGTTATTGATTTCTAGTTTTATTGCCTTGTGGTCTGAGAAGATGCTTTGTAATATTTCGATGTTTTGGATTCTGCAAAGGTTTGTTTTATGACCTAATATGTGGTCTATTCTAGAGAATGTTCCATGTGTGCTAGAAAAAAAAGTATACTTTGCAGCAGTTGGGTGGAGAGTTCTGTATAAGTCAATGAGGTCAAGTTGGTTGATTGTTGTAATTAGATCTTCCGTGTCTCTATTGAGCTTCTTACTGGATGTCCTGTCCTTCTCCGAAAGTGGTGTGTTGAAGTCTCCTACTATAATTGTGGAGGTATCTATCTCACTTTTCAATTCTGTTAAAATTTGATTTATGTATCTTGCAGCCCTGTCATTGGGTGCATAAATATTTGATATGGTTATGTCTTCCTGATCAATTGTCCCTTTTATCATTATGTAGTGTCCTTCTTTGTCCTTTGTGGTAGATTTAAGTTTAAAGTCTATTTTGTCAGAAGTTAACATTGCTACTCCTCTTCTTTTTTGCTTATTGTTTGCTTGATATATTTTTTTCCATCCTTTGACTTTTAGTTTGTTTGTGTCTCTAAGTCTAAGGTGTGTCTCTTGTAGGCAGCATATAGACGGATCGTGTTTCTTTATCCAGTCCGAGACTCTCTGTCTCTTTATTGGAGCATTTAATCCATTTACATTCAGCGTAATTATAGATAAATAAGTGTTTAGTGTTGTCATTTTGATGCCTTTTTATGTGTGTTGTTGACAATTTCATTTTTCCACATACTTTTTTGTGCTGAGACGTTTTTCTTATTAAATTGTGAGATCCTCATTTTTGTAGTCTTTGACTTTATGTTTGTTGAGTCGTTACGTTTTTCTTGGCTTTTATCTTGAGTTATGGAGTTGTTATACCTCTTTGTGGTTACCTTAATATTTACCCCTATTTTTCTAAGTAAAAACCTAACTTGTATTGTTCTATATCGCCTTGTATCACTCTCCATATGGCAGTTTCATGCCACCTGTATTTAGTCCCTCTTTTTGATTATTGCGATCTTTTACATATTGACTTCAGTGATTCCCTGTTATGAGTATTTTTTTTTAATTAATCTTAATTTGTTTTTGTGATTTCCCTATTTGAGTTGATATCAGGATGTTCTGTTTTGTGACCTTGTGTTGTGCTGGTATCTGATATTATTGGTTTTCTGACCAAACAATATCCTTTAGTATTTCTTGTAGCTTTGGTTTGGTTTTTGCAAATTCTCTAAGCTTGTGTTTATCTGTAAATATCTTAATTTCGCCTTCATATTTCAGAGAGAGTTTTGCTGGATATATGATCCTTGGCTGGCAGTTTTTCTCCTTCAGTGCTCTGTATATGTCGTCCCATTCCCTTTTTGCCTGCATGGTTTCTGCTGAGTAGTCTGAACTTATTCTTATTGGTTCTCCCTTGAAGGAGACCTTTCTTTTCTCCCTGGCTGCTTTTAAAATTTTCTCTTTATCTTTGGTTTTGGCAAGTTTGATGATAATATGTCTTGGTGTTTTTCTTTTTGGATCAATCTTAAATGGGGTTCGATGAGCATCTTGGATAGATATCCTTTCGTCTTTCATGATGTCAGGGAAGTTTTCTGTCAGCAGATCTTCAACTATTTTCTCTGTGTTTTCTGTCCTCCCTCCCTGTTCTGGGACTCCAATCACACGCAAGTTATCCTTCTTGATAGAGTCCCACATGATTCTTAGGGTTTCTTCGTTTTTTTTTTAATTCTTCTATCTGATTTTTTTTCAGTTATGTTGGTGTTAATTCCCTGGTCCTCCAGATTTCCCAGTCTGCATTCTAATTGCTCGAGTCTGCTCCTCTGACTTCCTATTGCATTGTCTAATTCTGTAATTTTATTGTTAATCTTTTGGATTTCTACATGCTGTCTCTCTATGGATTCTTGCAACTTATTAATTTTTCCACTATGTTCTTCAATAATCTTTTTGAGTTCTTCAACTGTTTTATCAGTGTGTTCCTTGGCTTTTTCTGCAGTTTGCCTTATTTCGTTTCTGATGTCTTGAAGCATTCTGGAAATTAGTTTTTTATATTCTGTATCTGATAATTCCAGGATTGTATCTTCATTTGGGAAAGATTTTGATTCTTTTGTTTGGGGGGTTGTAGAAGCTATCATGGTCTGCTTCTTTATGTTTTTTGATATTGACTGCTGTCTCCGAGCCATCACTGGGAAACTTGTTTTTCCAGAAAATCCGCTGACTGGGACGCTGGCTCCAGCCTCCGAAAACAGTCGCTGCTTCCCCGTATTTGTTCGTTTTCCATCTCTAAATCTGTGTTTGTTGTTCGGGGTTCGTAGATTGTTATGTATGTGATCGATTCACTTGTTTTTCCGTGTCTTTGTTGCAAGAGGGATCCGAGGTAGCGTCTACCTAGTCCGCCATCTTGGCCCCGCCGGGAAAGTATTTTTCTAGGGTAGTTCTTTCTTAGACCTGGAATTGTTAGTACTCATTTTCAGCTTTCCACCACCTGTCAGCTTGGCATACTGTGGTGGCTCACATATTGCTGTGATGCTGGAACATATGTCATCACTATGTTAAATACCAGCTGGGTCACCCATGGTAGACAGGTTTCAGCAGACCTTCCAGACTAAGACATAGGAAGAAGGACCTCCTGATCTACTTCTGGAAAAAAAAAGCCAGTGAGAAGCTTAAGGATAGCAGTGGAATATTGTGTGATACAGTGCAGGAAGATGAACCTCTCAGATTGGAAGGCACTCAAAATATGTCTGGGGAAGAACTGTTTCCTCAAAGTACAGTCAACATTAATGATGTGGATGGAGCGAAGCTTTCAAGACCTTCATATGCTGATGTGATCCGCTATGTTGGGAATGACAAATTGAAGAGGAACAGCATCACATTCATGGTCAAAAAGAACATTTCAAGATCTAGCCTGAAGTACAATGTTGTCAGTGATAGGATAATATCCATGCGCCTACAAGGAAGACCTGTTAACACGACAAGTTTTCTAACTTACCCACCAACCACTAATGCTAAAGATGAAGAAACTGAAGATTTTTACCAACATCTGCAGTCTGAAAATGATCAAACATGCAATCGACATGCATTGATAATTCCTGGTGATTGGAATGTGAAAGTTGGAAACAAAGAAGAAGGATCAGTAATTGGAAAATGTGGCCTTGGTGATAGAAAAAATATTGGAGATCTCATGATGAAATTTTGCAAGACCAAAGACTTATTCATCAAAAATACTTTTTTTGAACAACATAAACAACGACTATACACGTGGACCTTACCAAGTGGAAACAAACAGAATCAAATGAACTACATTTGTGGAAAGAGACAACGAAAAAGCTCAATATCCTCAGTCAGAACAAGTCCAGGGGCTGACTGTGGAACAGACCATCAATTGCTCCTATGCAAGCTCAAGTCGAAGATGAAGAAAATTAAAACAAGTTCATGAGAGCCAAAGTATGACCTTGAGTATATTCCACTTATCTTAGTCATCTAATGCTGCTATAACAGAAATACCACAGGTGGCTATCTTCAACAAAGATAAATTTATTCTCCCACAGTCTAGTAGGCTAGAAGTCCAAATTCAGGGCATCAGCTCCAAGGGAAGGCTTTCTCTCTTGGCTCTGGAGAAAGGTCTTTGTCATCAATCTTCTCCTGGACTAGGAGCTTCTCTGAGCAGGAACCCTGGGTCCAAGGATGCGGTCTGCTCCTGGCGCTGCATTCTTGGTGGTATGAAGTCCCCAACTCTCTGCTTGCTTCCCTTTCCTTTTATCTCCTGTAAGATAAAAGGTGGTACAGGTCATACCCCAGGGAAACTCCCTTTACATTGGATCAAGGGTGTGACCTGAGCAAGGGTGTTACCTTCCACCCTAATCCTCTTTAACCACTGGTAGAAATTATGATTTATAACATATAAGAAAATCATAAAATGGAGGACAACAACACAATACTGGGAATCATGGCTTAACCAAGTTGACACATATTTTGGGGGGACACAATTCAATCCATGACACTGCTGGAATTTAGAGACCATCTCAAAAATAAATTTGACCACTGATGACTGCAGACCAGAAGAGTTGTGGGTTGATATCAAATTTATCATACATGAAGAAAGCAAAAGGCCATTGAAAAGACAGGAAAGAAAGAATCAAAATGAATGTCAGAAGAGACTCTGAAACTTGCTCTTAAACGTTCTAAAGCAAATGGAAGAAATGACGAAGTAAAAGAGCTGAACAGAAGATTTCAATGTGCAGCTCGAGAATACAAACTAAAGTATTATAAGGAAGTATGCAAAGACCTGGAGCTGGAAAACCAAAAGGGAAGAACTCACTTGACATTTCTCAAGACAAAAGAACTGAGGAAAAATTCAAGCCTTAAATTGAAATACTGAAGGATTCTATGAGCAAAAAAATTGCACTGCATAGGAGACATCAAAAGAAGATGAAAGGAATACACAGAGTCACTGTCCAAAAAGAATTGGTTGACATTCAACCATTTCAGGAGGTAGCATATGATCACTGAAGGAAGCTGCACTGAAGGAATTGGCAAAAAAAGCAAGGCTCCAGGAATTGACAGAATATTAATTGAGATGCTTCAACAAACTGATGCAATGCCGGAAGCATTCACTTGTCTATCCCAAGAAATGTGGAAGACAGCTATCTGGCCAACTGACTGGAAGAGATCCATATTTATGCCCATTCCAAAGAAGGGTGATCCAATGGAATGCAGAAATTATCAAACAATATCATGTACAAGCAAATTTTTGCCGAAGATAATTCAAAACCTGTCAGAGATACAAGCTGGATTCAGGAGGGGCATGGAATGAGGGATATCATTGCTGATGTCAGATGGATCTTGGATGAAAGTAGAGAACACGAGAAAGATGTTTGCCTGTGTTTTATTGGCTATCCAAAGGCATTTGATTGTGTGGATCATAACAAATTATGGATAACATTGCAAAGAATAGGAATTACAGAACACTTAATGGTGCTCGGAAACCCTGGTGGCATTGTGGCTAAGTGCTAGGGCTGCTAACCAAGAGGTCAGCAGTTTGAATCCACCAGGTGCTCCTTGGAAACTATCGGGCAGTTCTACTCTGTCCTATGGGGTCTCTATGAGTTGGAATCGACTCGACGGCGGTGGGTTTGGTTTGGTTTAATTGTGCTCTTGTGGAACCTATACGTAGATTAAGAGGCAGTTGTTTGAACAGAACAAGAGGATACTGCATGTTTTAAAATCAGGAAAGGTGTGCATCAGTATTGTATCCTTTCACCATACTTATTCAATTTGTATGCTGAGCAAATAATTGGAGAAGCTGGGCTTCATGAAGAAGAACACGGGATCAGGGTTAGAGGAGGGCTCATTGACAACCTGCGTTATGCAGATGACACAACCTTACTTGCTGAAAGTGAAGAGGATTTGAAGCACTTACTGATGAAGACCAAAGACCACAGCCTTCAGTATGGATTAAACCTCAACATAAAGAAAACAAAAATCCTCACAACTGGACCAACATGAAACATCATGATAAACGGAGGAAAGATTGAAGTTGTCAAGGATTTCATTTTGCTGGTATCCAAAATCAACACCCATGGAAACAGCAGTCAAGAAACCAAATGATGTATTGCACTGGGCAAATCTGTAGTAAAATACCTTTTTAAAGTGTTAAAAAGCAAAGATGTCACTTTGAGGACTACGGTGCACCTGACACAAGCCATGGTGTTTTCAATTGCCTCATATGCATGCAAACGCTGGACAACGAATTAGGAAGACTAAAGAAGAACTAGTGCTTTCAAATTGTGGTGTTGGTAAAGAACATTGAATATACTGTGGACTACCAGGAGAACAAATCAGTATCAGAAGGAATACAATCAGAATGCTCCTTTGAAGTCAGGACGGTGAAACTTTGGCTCACTTACTTTGAATGTGCCATCAGGAAAGACCAATCGCTAAAAAAAGATATCATGTTTGGTAAAGTAGGAGGTCAGTGAAAGCAAAGGAAACTCTCAATGAGATGGATTGACACAGTGGCTGCAAAAATGGGCTCAAACATACCTACTATTGTGAGGATAGCACAGGATCGGGTAATGTTTTGTTCTGTTATATCTAAGGTCACTGAGTCAGAACTGACTCGACGGCTTCTAACAACAATAATTTTCAGCTTTACCAGATATTGCCATATTGCTCTCCCAAATTGTACCATTTTACCCCCCCACCACCTGTTTATGACTTCCTGTTCCCCTACATCCTAAAAACATTTAGAATGATCAAACTTATTATGTGTATAAATTATATGGAAATGAAATGCTATTTTTTTGTTGTTTGATTTTGCACTTCTCTGATTACTAATGAAGCTGAACATATTTTCATGGGTTTAGCAGCCATTAACTTTTTTACTACTGGTAATTGCCTGTTGATGTTTTTTGCCCATTTTTTTTCTTTTGGTGAAGTCTTTTTAAAAAAATTTTTATTGTGATGTAAATGAAAGTTTACAAATCAAGTCAGTCTCTCAAAACTTACATGCACCTTGCTATGTAATCCTAGCTACTCTCCCCCTAACCTGACAGCACAGTCCTCCTCTCTACCCTGTATTCCCCGTGTCCATTCAACCAGCTCCTGTCCCCCTCTGCCTTCTCATCTCACCTCTAGACAGGAGCTGCCCACATAGTCTCATGTGGCTACTTGAGTCAAGAAGCTCACTCCTCACCAGTATCATCTTCTGTCGTGTAGTCCAGTCCAATCCCTGTCTGAGGAGTTGGCTTTGGGAATGGTTCCAGTCTTGGGCTAACAGCATCCGGGGGCCATGACCTCTAGGGTTCCTCCAGTCTCACTCAGACCATTAAGTCTGGTCTTTTGATGAGAATTTGAGGTCTGCATCCCACTGTTCTCCCGTTTTATCAGGGATTCTCTGTTGTGTTCCCTGTCAGGGCAATCATCAATGGTAGCCAGGCACCACCTAGTTCTTCCGGTCTCAGGCTGATGGAGTCTCCAGTTTATGTGGCCCTTTCTGTCTCTTGGGCTCATATTTACCTTGTGTCTTTGGTGTTCTTCATTCTCCTTTGCTCCAGGTGCATCTTAGATGGCCACTTGCTGGCATTTAAAACCGCAGACACCTCTCACCAAAGTGGAATGCAGAATGTTTTCTTAGTACATT
The DNA here is from genome assembly GCF_024166365.1 of Elephas maximus indicus. Lineage (NCBI taxonomy): Eukaryota > Metazoa > Chordata > Mammalia > Proboscidea > Elephantidae > Elephas > Elephas maximus. The sequence continues at coordinate 5,185,371 of NC_064846.1, read as the reverse complement.
TTTTATGCCAATTGACTTAGATGTCCCCTGAAACCATGGTCCCCAAACCCCCTCCCCTATTATGCTGGCCTTCGAAGCATTTGGTTGTATTCAGGAAACTTCTTAGCTTTTGGTTTTGTCCAGTTGTGCTGACCTCTCCTGTATTGTGTGTTGACTTTCCCTTCACCTAAAATAGTTCTTGTCTACTATCTAATTAGTGAATACCCCTCTCCCTCCCTCCCCACCCTTGTAATCATCAAAGAATGTTTTCTTCTGTGTTTAAACTTTTTCTTGAATTCTTATAATAGTGGTCTTATACAATATTTGTCCTTTTGCAACTAATTACACTCACCATAATACCTTCCCGATTCCTCCATGTTATGAGATGTCTCATGGATTCATCATTGTTCTTAATCATTGCCTAGTATTCCATTATGTGAATATTCCATAACTTATTAATTCCTTCATCCGTTGATGGACGCCTTGGTTGCTTCCATCTTTTAGCTATTGTAAACAGTGCTTGCAATGAACATGAGTGTGCACATATCTGTTCATGTGAGGGCTCTTATTTCTCTAGGATATATTCCAAGAAGTGGGATTGCTGGATCTTATGGTAGTTCTATTTCTAGCTTTTTAAGGAAGCGTCAAATCGATTTCCAAAGTGGTTGCACCATTTTACATTCCCACCAGCAGTGTATAAGTGTTCCAATCTCTCCACAGCCTCTCCAACATTTATTTTTTGTTTTTTGGATTAATGCCAGCCTGGTGGTATAGTGGTTACGTGCTATGGCTGTGTCACGGATTGAATTCTGTCCCCCCAAAAATGTGTGTTATCAATTGGGCTGGGTCCAATTTTTCTATATGTTGTAAATGCTGCCCCTATGATGTTAATGAGGGAGGATGGGCAACAGTTGTGTTAGTGAGGCAGGACTCAACATACAGGTTTGGATTGTGTCTTGAGGCAATCTCTTGAGATATGAAAGAAAGAATCAAGCAGAGAGACAGGGGGACCTCATAACGCCAAGAAAGAAACACTGGGAGAAGAGCAAGTCCTTTGGACTCGGGGTCCCTGTGTGAAGAAGCTCCTAGTCCGCGGGAATATTCATGAGAAGACTGACAGAGAGTGAAAACCGTTCCCTGGAGCTGACACCCTGAATTTGGACTTTTAGCCTACATTACTGTGAAGAAATAAATTTCTCTTTGTTAAAGCCATCGACTTGTGGTCTTTCTGTTATAGCAGCACTAGATGACTAAGACAGGCTGCTAACAAAGAGGTTGGCAGTTTGAATCTGCCAGGCACTCCTTGTAAACTCTGTGAGGCAGTTCACTCTGTCCTATAGGGTCTCTATGAGTTGGAATCGACTCGATGGCAGTGGGTTTGGTTTTTTTGGTGGATTTTGTTGGGGTGAGATGGTATCTCATTGTAGTTTTGATTTCCATTTCTCTAATGGCTAATGCTCTTGAGCATTTCCTCATGTATTTGTTAGCTGCCTGAATGGTGAAGTGTGTGTTCATATCCTTGGCCCATTTTTAATTGGGTTATATGTCTTTTTGTTGTTGAGGTTTTGCAGTACCATGTAGATTTTAGAAATCAAACACTAATCGGATTTGTCGTAGCCAAATATTTTTTTCCCATTTTGTAGGTTGTCTTTTTACACTTTTGATGAAGTCTTTGGATGAGCATAAGTGTTTGATTTTTAGGAACTCCCACTTATCTAGTTTCTCTTCTGATGTTTGTGCATTGTTAGTAATGTTTTATATGCTGTTTATGCCATGTATTAGGGCTCCTAGCGGTCTCCCTATTTTTCTTACATGATCTTTATCATTTTAGATTTTATATTTAGGTCTTTGATCCATTTTGAGTTAGTTTTTGTGCATGGTGTGAGGTATGGGTCTTGTTTCATTTTTTTGCAAATGGATATCTAGTTATGCCAGCACCATTTGTTAAAAAGACTATCTTTTCCCCAATTAACTGACGCTGGGCCTTTGTCAAATATCAGCTGCTCCTATGTGGATGGATTTATATCTGGGTTCTCAATTCTGTTCCACTGGTCTATGTGCCTGTTGTTGTACCAATACCAGGCTGTTTTGACTACTGTGGCTGTATAATAGGTTCTGAAATCAGGTAGTGTGAGGCCTCCCACTTTGTTCTTCTTTTTCAGTAATGCTTTACTTATCCGGGGCCTCTTTCCCTACCATATGAAATTGGTGATTTGTTTCTCCATCTCATTCAAAAATGTCATTAGAATTTGGATCAGGATTGCATTGTATCTGTAGATTGCTGTGGGTAGAATAGACATTTTTACAATGTTGAGTCTTCCTATCCATGAGCAAGGTGTGTTTTTCCATTTATGTAGGTCTCTTGGTTTCTTGCAGCAGTGTCTTGTAGTTTTCTTTGTATAGGTCTTTTCTGTCTCCGGTTAGATTCATTCCTAAGTATTTTTTTTTGTCTTCTTGGGGGCTATTGTAAATGGTATTGATTTGGTGATTTCCTCTTTGACAGTCTCTTTGTTGGTGTAGAGGGATCCAACTGATTTTTGTATGTTTATCTTGTATCCTGATACTCTGCTGAACTCTTCTATGAGTTCCAGTAGTTTTCTTGAGGATTCTTCAGTGTTTTCTGTGTATAAGATCATATCATCTGCAAATAGAGATACTTTTATTTCTTTCTTATCAATATGGATGTCCCTTATTTCTTTATTTAGCTTAATTGCCCTGGCTAGGACCTCCAGGACAAAGTTGAATAAGAGCAATGATAAAGGGTATCCTTGTCTGTTTCCCCTTCTCAAGGGTAATGCAGACTCTGTCCATTTAGGATGATGTTGGCTGTTGGCTTTGTATAAACGCCCTTTATTATGCTGAGGAATTTCCCTTCTATTCCTATTTTGCTGACAGTTTTATCATGAATGGGTGTTGGACTTTGTCAAATGCCTTTTCTGCGTCCATCGATAAGGCCATGTGGTTCTTGTCTTTTGTTTTATTTATGCGATGGATTACATTGATTGTTTTTCTAATGTTAAACCATCCCTGCATACCTGGTATGAATCCCACTTGGTCATGGTGAATTATTTTTTTGATATGTTGTTGAATTCTATTGGCTAGAATTTGGTTGAGGATTTTTGCATCTAAGTTCATGAGGGATATAGGCCTGTAATTTTCTTTTCTTGTGGTGGCTTTACCTGGTTTTGGTATCAGGGATATGGTGGATTCATAGAATGAGTTTGGGAGTATTCCGTCCTTTTCTATGCTCTGAAATACCTTTAGTAGTAGTGGTGTTAACTCTTCTCTGGAAGTTTGGTAGAACTCTGTAGTGAAGCTGTTCAGCCAGGGCTTTTTTTTTGTGGGGAGTTTTCTGATTACCTTTTCAATCTCTTCTTTTGTTACGGGTCTGTTTAGTTGTTCTACCTGTTTGTGTTAGTTTAGGTAGGTAGTGTGTTTCTAGTATTTCATCCATTTCTTCTAGGTTTTCAAATTTGTTTGAGTACAGTTTTTCCTAGTAATCTGCTATGATTCTTTTAATTTATGTTGGGTCTGTGGTGATATCGCCCATCTCATTTCTTATTCAGGTTATTTGCTTCCTCTCCTGTTTTTCTTTGTCTGTTTGGCTAGTGGTTTATCGATTTTGTTAATTTTTTTTCAAAGAACCAGCTTTTGGTCTTGTGAACTCTTCAAGTGTTTTCTCTGTTCTCTATTTCATTTAATTTTGTTCTAATTTTCATTATTTGCTTTCTTCTGGTCCTGAGGGTTTCTTTGGTTGTTCTCTATTTGTTCAAGTTGTAGGGATAATTCTTTGATTTTGGTGCTGTCTTCTTTTTGAATGTGTGCATTTATTGCTATAAATTGACCTCTGAGCACTGCTTAACTGTGTCCCAAAAGTTCTGATAGGAAGTGTTTTCATTTTCATTGGATTCTATGAATTTTTTTTTGTTCCATCCTTAATTTCTTCTATAACCCAGCAGTTCTGGAGCAAGATGTTCAGTTTCCATGTGTTTGATTTCTTCTCCCTGCTTTTTCTGTTATTGATTTTTACTGTTATGGCTTTATAGTCAGAGAACATGCTTTGTAAAATTTCCATGTTTTGGATTCTGTTACAGCTTGCATTATGACCTAATACGTGGTCTATTCTGGAGAATGTTCCATGTGCATTGGAAAAGAAAGTATACTGGGCTGCTGTTGTGTAGAGTGTTGTGTATATGTCTATGAGGTCAAGTTGTTTGTGGCATTTAGATCTTCCACGTCTTTATTGAGCTTCTTTCTGTATGTTCTGTCTTTCACCAAAAGTGGTGTGTTGAAATCTGCCACTATTATTGTGGAGTTGTCTATCTGGCTTTTCAATGCTGTTAGAGTTTGTTTTATGTACCTTGAAGCCCTGTTGTTTGGTACATAAATTTTTATTATGGTTATATCCTCCTGGTATATTGACCCTTTAATCATTATGTAGTGTCATTCCTCATCCTTTGTGGTGGATTTAACTTTAATTTTTTCAGAAATCAATATTGCCACTCCTGCTCTTTTTTGATTATTTGCTTGATATATATATATATTTTTCCATCCTTTGAGTTTTAGTTTGTATCTGTCTTTAAGTCTAAGTGTGTCTTTTTTAAGCAACATATAGACAGATCATTTTTTTTTCCATTTTGCCAGTCTCTGCCTCTTTATTGGTCCATTTAGTCTGTTTACATTCAGCGTAATTATGGATAGATATGAGTTTTGTGCTGTCATTTTGATGTTTTTTGTGTGTGTTGTTCAGTTTGTTTTTTCCACTTAATTTTTTGTGGAGTAGTTTTTCTTTGTGTATTTTCTTTTCCCCTTTTTCATTGTTGTTGATTTTGTTTTTTGCTGACTGTTTATGTTTTTCTTCTATTTTGATGTGTAGGATTGTTAGTCTCTTTTGTGGTTACCTTTATATTTACTGCTATTTTTCTATATTTGAACCAAACTTCTATCTCTTTATACCAGCTTGACTTCCTCTCCATATGAAAGATCTGTGACTACACTTTTTAGTCCCTCTTTTTTGATTTAATGTTGTCATCTTTTATATAATGACATTGCTGTTTCCCTTTTTTTGAGTGTTTTCTATCTTGCTTTATTTTTGTGATTTCCCTATCTGGGTTGATATCTGGTTGCTCTGTCCTGTGTTGTAGTCTTGGGTTGATATTTGATGTTATTGATTTTCTAACCAGAGGACTCCCTTTAGTATTTCTTGTAGTTTTAGTTTGGCTTTTGCAAATTCCCTAAACTTCTGTTGATCTGGAAATGTCCTAATTTCACCTTCATATTTGAGAGGCAGTTTTGCTGTATATTTGATTCTTGGCTGGCAATTTTTTTCCTTCAATGCTTTATATAAGTCATCCCATTGCCTTCTTGCCTCCATCGTTTCTGCTGAGTTGTCCAAGTTTATTCTTATTGCCTGTCCTTTGAAGGTGACTTTTCATTTATCCCTAGCTGCTCTTAAAATTCTCTCTTTATCTTTGGTTTTGGCAAGTTTGATTATAATATAATATGTCTTGGTGACTGTGTTTTGGGGTTTACCTTGTGTGGGGTTCGATGAGCATCTTGGGTAGATATCTTCTCATCTTTCTTGATATCAGGGAAGTTTTCTGCCAACAAATCTTCAACAATTCTCTCTGTGTTTCCTGTTTTTCCTTCTTGTTCTTGTACTCCAATCACCCATAGGTTATGGCTCTTGATAGAGTCCCACCTGACTCACAGGATTTCTTAATTTTTTTTTAATTCTCTTGCCTGATTTTCCTTTGAATATATTGGTGCCAAGCATTTTATCCTCAATCCCGCTAATTCTGACTTCCATATCCTCAATTCTGCTCCTCTGACTTTCTATTGAATTGTCTAATTCCAAAATTTTATTGTTAATCTTCTGAATTTCTGTTTGTTGTCTCTCTGTGGATTCTTGCAGCCTATTAAATTTGTCGTTATGCTTTTGAATAACCTTATTAATTTCATCCACTGCTTTATCTGTGTATTCCTTGGCTTGTTCTGTTATTTGCCTGACCTCCTTCCTGATTTCTTGAAGAGTTGTGTATATTAATCTTTTGTACTTTTCCTCCAGTAACTCCAGGGATTTCTGTTCATTCAGGAGATTCCTTGATTTTTTATTTTGGGAGGCTGTTGAAGGTATCATGTTCTGCTTCTTTATGTGATTTGATATTGATTGTTGTCTCTGAGCCATCTATTATTTATTGTAGTAATTTATTTTGTCTTTGCTTACTGTGTCCTAGCTTCTTGCTTTGTTTTGTTTTGATATGCCCAAACAAGCTGCTTGAGTGAGCTAGTTTGATTATTGGCTCCTTTGCAGCTCCAACATCTGTCACCAGATGGTCAGAGCTGTTACCAGGTATATGACCCAGGAGTCCATTCACTTTTCTTGTATGGATTTTCCTCAGGTGTCCAGGTAGCTGGTCACCAAGTGTGTGTTGCAGGCTGTCACCTACAGTCTTAGAGGAGCACGGGTGATTGGTATAGGCACAGGTATCTTGCTGCAGCATGGAGTCATCCTCTGAACAAGGCAGGGGGCTGACAACTGTCCCCCAAGAGTCTGTGAGGAAAGTGCATTCCTGTTCTCTAGAATGCACAGGTGGGTGGGCTCTGCAGTCAGACCATGGGCACCCATTGCTTTCGGGTGTAAGGACTGGGAGATACCACTTATTCTTGGACTCCTGTTGTGGGTGGCTAGGTGGCATGGGAGGAGCCAGCAGTCCTCAGGCCCCTGATGTGGGTAGGTGAGGACCCTGCTTAATAGGCAGAGCAGTGTCAAATGTTAAAAAACCGCCTCTCCACCACACAGCTAAAACAGCTGAAGTTAGACCTTAGGCATATACACCATTGCACTGTGCCAATGAGGGCCTAAGCTGCTGAAATGGGCCTACACAGGTCCATGCAGGGGTAAAAGGCATTCAAAGTCCGTGACCACTTGTGCCTAGGTCCAGGCAATGGAGCCAGTTCTGTCCTGAGTTCCCAGCTTAGGAGAGCCGGCAGATTTTTTTTTTCCCCACCAGGAGAATGGCTCAGGTTACACAGCAGGACTTTTCTGAGGCCCAGGGACAGTGACCGCCACTGATGTCAGCTCAGGAGCTGGAGCAGAGTGAGGAGGGATCAGATAAATGGGAAAGAGTTCTTTTGCAAGAGGTGATTTTTGGTGCACGTTGTATATTAGACACAAGCACTTATCTTTTGCCAAGAGAGTTGTTCTCTGATTCTGGAGGTGTGAGTAGACTCTGCCACTCACTTTCTCCTGCTGAGCAAACCACATCCCGAAGACTACCACCAGCCCCACTGTGGTCGTGTCAGGGGATTGGGCCTGTGGACTGCCAGTTTCTGTCGAGCCAGGTCCAACTGCTTCTTGAACCATCTTTCCCTCCCCTTTTCATTCAGCCCAATTTCTTAACCTTGGCCTTGATGTTCAGGGCTCCTAGCTTATCATATACATAATTGATTCACTTGTTTTTTGGGGTCTTTGTTGTAAGAGGGACCACTGAAAGTGTCTGACTACTCCGCCATCTTGGCCCCACTCCTCCTTTTTATAAATTTTTAAAAATTGTACCTTAGATAAAGGTTTACAGAACAAACTAGTTTCTCATTAAACAGTTAGTACACATATTGTTTTATGACATTGGTTAACAACCCCATGACATGTCAACACTCTACCTTCTTGACATTCGTTTCCCTATTACCAGCTTTCTTGTCCCCTCCTGCCTTCTACTGCTTGCCCCTGGCCTGGTGTGCCCTTTTAGTTTCATTTTGTTTTATGGGCCTGTCTAATCTGGCTGAAGGGTGAACCTCGGGAGTGACTTCATTACTGAGCTAAAAGGATGTCTGGGGGCCATACTTTTGGGGTTTCTCCAGTCTCTGTCAGGCCAGTAAGTCTGGTCGTTTTTTGTGAGTTAGAATTTTGTTCTACATTTTTCTCCAGCTCTGTCCAGGTATCTCTATTGTGATTCCTGTCAGAGCAGTTAGTGGTGGTAGCCAGGCACCATCTCACTGTTCAAGACTCAGTCTGATGGAAGCAGTGGTAGATGTGGTCCATTAGTCCTTTGGACTAACCATTCCCTTGTATCTTTAGTTTTCTTCATTCTCCCTTGCTCCTGAAGGGCTGAGACCAGTGGAGTATCTTAGAAGGTCTCTCACAGGCTTTTTTTTTTTTTTTTGAGGTGAGGCAAGAGTTTTAATGCATATCGATACACAGGGGACGGGGGGAATGATCTCCTCCAAAGTCTGTTTCCCCAAACTGGAGGCAGGCTGAAAGATTTATAGGGCAAAATCACAGAATTCAGGAACTTGTGTAATGTCATTCTCTCCTGGGGTAGTTCCGGTGATCCTGGTCCCAAGGTGTTATCTTATCTGCTCAGGGGGTGACTGGTCTCCTGGGATGGTTTTGGTGGTCATAAGACTTTCTTATATCATGTCATTTGTTTTCACAGGCTGTAGTGGGCGCCCGAGCTCCAGTGATGTGCGTGCGAGATGCCCGCAGGATGACGAGGCTTGGCTCCCTCGTGCTCCTGTGCCTGTCCTGCTGGGCTTCACCGGCAGCTGCCCCATGCCCGGGAGGAAGGGTTTCCACAAGCCTTTGCTGGTCTCATTTAACGGCTTCCACTGGGAGTACGACCAGGACCCTCCATCTGCCTCTAATTCACTCACACAGTGGCCGGCAAGTGTTTTCAGAAAGTAAATCATTAAAAATATTAGAAAATAACTGTTGCAGAGTAGAACTGCACTCCATAGGGTTTTTTTTTTAAATAATTTTTACTGTGTTTTATTTCTTTGTATCGCCATATCTTCCTCTCTATATGGAAGGTGTATGATTACATTTCTTAGTCCCTCTTTATTATTCTAATGTTGTCTTCTTTTATATAATAACATCGCTGTCACCCTGTTTTGGACTTTTTTTATATATATATATAACCTTGCTCTGTTTTTTTGGATTTCCCTGCCTGGGTTGACTTCTGGTTGCTCTGCCCAGTGTTCTAGTCTTGGATTGATACCTGATATTATTGATTTTCTAACCAAAAAACTCCCTTTAGTATTTCCTGTAGTTTTGGTTTGGTTTTTACGAATCCCCTCAACTTGTGTTTATCTGGAAATGTCTTAATTTCACCTTCATATTTAAGAGACGGTTTTGATGGTTATATGATTCTTGGCAGGCAATTTTTTTCCTTCAATTTTTTAAATATGTCATTCCATTGCCTTCTTGCCTGCATGGCTTCTGCCAAGTAGTCCGAGCTTATTCTTATTGGCTCTCCTTTGTAGGTGACTTTTCGTTTATCCCTCACTGTTCTTATAATTCTCTCTTTATCTTTGGTTTTGGCAAGTTTGATGAAAATATGTCTTGGTAACTTTCTTTTAACATCTACCTTATGTGGAGTTTGATGATCATCTTGGATAGATATCTACTCATCTTTCACAATATCAGGGAAGTTTTCTGCCAACAAATCTTCAACAATTTTCTCTGTATTTTCTGTTATTTCTCCCTGTTCTGGTACTCCAACCACTGGTAGGTTATTTATCTGGATAGAGTCCCACATGATTCTTAAGGTTTCTTCATTTTTTTAAATTCTTTTACCTGATTTTTCTTCAAATATATTAGTGCCAAGTGATTTATCTTTGAGTTCAGAAATTGTAGCTTCTACTTGCTCAATTCTGCTCCTCTGACTTTCTAGTGAGTCATCTAATTCTGTAATTTTATTGTTAATCTTCTGAATTTCTGATTGCTGTCTGTCTATGGATTTTTTCAGCTTATTAAACTTTTCCTTATGTTCCTGAATAATCTTTCTAATTTCTTCAGTTGCTTTATCTATGCGTTCCTTGGCTTGTTCTGCGTATTGCCTCATTTCCTTCCTGATGTCTTGGAGGGTTCTGTATATTAAACTTTTGTATTCTGCATCTGGTAATTCCAGGAATGCACTTTCATCTAGAAGATCCCTGGATTCTTTGTTTTGAGAGCCTGTTGAGGTGATCATGGTCTCTTTCTTTATGTGACTTGTTATTGACTGTTGTCTCCGAGCCATCTATAATTTATTTTATTAGTTTATGCTTGTTTACTGTGTCGTAGCTGCTTGCTTTGTTTTGTTTTGGTATACCCCTATGGGTTGCTTGAGTGAGTTAGCTTGATTATTTTCGCCTTTGGAGCTCTGGTGTCCTGTCCCCAGCTGGCTAGAGCTGTTATCAGGTATATCAGTCTAGGAGTCCATTCAGTTTTCTTGTATGAATTCAGCTCAGGTTTCCAGGTAGCTGATATCAAGTGCGTGGTACAGACTCTGCCCTACAGTCTTAGAGGGGCAAGGGTGATTGGCGTATATACCGGTATCTGATTGCAGCAGGGGGTCACACTCTGAACAAGGCAGGGGGCTGAGAACCAACCCCCAGGTGTCTCTGAGGAAAATGCATCTCTGTTCCCTAGAGTGTGGTAGTGGGTGGGTTCTGCAGCGGGACCATGGACACCCAAAGTTTTTGGTTGTAAGGGCTTGGAGGTGCCAGTTATCTTTGGACCCCTGTTGTGGGTGGCTGGGTGACCTGAGTGGAGCTACCAGTCCTTAGGTCCCTGGTGTGGGTAGGTGAGGATCTTGTTTAATAGGCAAAGCAATGTCAAATGTTAAACACCCATCTCTGCACCGCACAGCTGAAATGGTTGGAGTTTTCCAACAAGGGCCTATTCTCCTGAAATAGGCCCACACAGGTCCATGCAGAGGGCAAAGTGCTCAAGGTCCACGGACAGTTTATGCCTGGACAGGAGCCGCTTGTGTCCTGAGCTCCTTCGGTTAATGGAGCTAGCAAATTATCTTTTTCCCCCAATTGCAAATTTTTTCCTTCCCCAAGGCCAGAAGGATGGCTCTAGGTGCTCACCAGGGTCTATCTCAGGCTCAGGGATTCTGCCACTGAAGCCAGCTTGGGGGTGGGGGGACACGGTAAAATATACGCAAGTACTTAGCTTTTGCTGAGAGTGCAGTTCTTCTCAGGTTCCAGAGGCGTTTGTGGGCTGTGGCTGGCTGCTTCTCCCTGAGAAAACTGCAGCGGAATGCTAATACCAGCCCGCTGCTGCCGCCGCTGCCACTCCAGGAACGGTGCCTGAGGGCTCCCCACAATTCAGTTCCGGTAACTCCTCTCCACTACTGAATGGTCTCTTCCTCCCCCTTCCCCTCAATTCGTTGTCTAAGCTTGCCTTTGATGCACAGGGCTCCCAGCTTGTCACAAATATACTCGTTTCACTTGTTTTTTTGTCTTTGTTGTAAAGCGGCCTCGCCGGAAGCGTCCATCTATTCCGCCATCTTGGCTCCGCCTCCTTCTCACAGGCTTTTAACACCCCAGATGCTACTCATCAAAGTAAAATGTAGAACATTTTCTTTGTAAACTATGTTATGCCAATTGAGCTAGATGTTCCCTGGTATCATGGTCCCCACAGCCCAGTAATTTGTTCCCTCAGGGGGTTTGGATGTGTCTATGGAGCTTCAATGATCTTGCCTTGCACAAGTTGTGCTGGCTTTCCCAGTATTGTGTACTGTCTTACCCTTTACCAATGTTACCGCTTATCTATTGTCTATTTATTGTTTTTCCATACCCATCCCTCCCTTCCTTCATGACCATCAAAGATTTTCTTTTTGTGTGTAAACCTTTCATGAGTTTTTACAGTAGTGGTGTCATATAATATTTGTCCTTTTTTGATTGACTGATTTCACTCAGCATAATGCCCTCCAGATTCATCCATGTTATGAGATGCTTTGCAGATTCTTCATTGTTCTTTATCGTTGCATAATACTCCATTGTGTGTATGTACCATAGTTTATTTATCCATTCATCTGTTGATGGGCATCTAGGTTGTTTCCCTCTTTTTGCTATTGTGAACAATGATGCAATGTACATGAGTGTGCATATGTTTATTTGTGTGAAGGCTCTTATTTCTCTAGGATATATTCCTAAGAGTGGGATTGTTGGGTCATATGGTATTTCTGGTTTTGCCCATTTTGTTTTTTGAGTTGTCATTGTTGAATTGATATTATTATCAGGTGTTTTTTTTTTTTTTACTTTAAAGAACAGAAATTTATCTTCTCACAGTTTAGGAGGCTAGAAGTCTGAATTCAGGGCACAGGCTCTAGGGGAAGACTTTTTCTCTCTTTCAGTTCTGGTGGAAGATCCTTGTCTCAGCTTTTGTAGCCCTGGCGTTCCTCGGTTCCTTGGTGATCTCCATGTGATGTGGCATCTATCTTCCCTTGTCTGTGCTTCAGTATTATGAGTTCTTTATTCATTCTGAATATTCATGTCGTACAAGTTAGATATGGATTACACCTTAACAAAGAAAACAAAAATCCTCACAATTGGACCGATAGGTAACATCATGATAAATGGAGAGAATATTGACGTTGTAAGGATTTTATTTTACTTGGATCCACAATGAACACTCATGGAAGCAGCATTCAAAGGAATCAAACAATGTATTGCATAGGGCAAATCTGCTGCAAAAGACATCTTTTAAGTGTTAAAAAGCAAAAATGTCACTTTGAGGAATAAAGTGCACCTGACCCAAGCCATGGTATTTTCAATCGCCTCATGCATGCAAAACCTGGACAATGAACAAAGAAGACCGAAGGAGAATTGATGCCTTTGAATTACAGTTTTGGTACAGAATATTGACTATACTATATACTATTTTACTGCCAGAAGGATGAACAAATCTGTCTAGGAAGAAGTACAGTCAGAATGCTCCTTAGAATTGAAGACAATGAGACTTCGTTTCATGTACTTTGAACATGTTATCAGCAGGGACCAGTCCCTGGAGAAGAACATCAGGCTTGGTAGAGGGTCAGAGAAAAAGAGGAAGACCCTCAGCAAGATGGATTGACACAGTGGCTGCAACAATGGGCTCAAGCATAACAACCATTGTGAGGATGGCACAGAACCAGGCAGTGTTTCTTTCTGTTGTGAATGGGGTCGCTAAGCAGAATCAATGGCATCTAATAACAACAACAATGTAAATTAGATGCATCATACACATCTTCCAGTTTGTAGCTTGTCTTTCTGTTCTTTTTATGGTGTTTTTTATTGTGTAGACATTTCACATTTCTTTTTAATTTTTATTGTGCTTTAAGTGACAGTTTACAAATCAAGTCAGTCTCTCACACAAAAACCCATATACACCTTGCTACACACTCCCACTTACTCTCCCCCTAATGATTCAGCCTGCTCCCTCCTTCCAGTCTCTCCATTCATGACCGTTTTGCCAGTTTCTAACCCCCTGTACCCTCCCAGCTCCCCTCCAGACAGGAGATGCCAACATAGTCTCAAGTGTCCATCTGATCCAAGAAGCTCACTCCTCACCAGCATCCCTTTCCAACCCACTGTCCAGCCCAATCCCTGTCTGAAGAGTTGGCTTTGGAAATGGGTCCTGTCCTGGGCCAACGGAACGTCTGGGGGCCATGACCACCAGGGTCCTTCTAGTCTCAGTCAGACCATTAACTCTGATCTTTTTACGAGAATTTGGGGTCTGCGTCCCACTGCTCTCCTGCTCCCTCAGGGGTTCTCTGTTGTGTTCCCTGTCAGGGCAGTCATTGGTTGTAGCCAGGCACCATCTAGCTCTTCTGGTCTCAGGATGATGTAGTCTCTGGTTTACGTGGCCCTTTCTGTCTCTTGGGCTCATAATCACCTTATGCCCTTGGTGTTCTTCATTCTTCCTTGCTCCAGGTGGATTGAGACCAATTGATGCATCTTACATGGCCACTTGCTAGCATTTAAGACCCCAGACGCCACTCTCCAAAGTGGGATGCAGAATGTTTTCTTAATAGATTTTCTTATGCCAATTGACTTAGATGTCCCCTGAAGCCGTAGTCCCCAAACCCCCACCCTTGCTCTGCTGGCTTTCGAAGCATTCAGTTTATTCAGGAAACTTCTTTGCTTTTGGTCCAGTCTGGTTGGACATTTCACATTTTAATGTGGTAAAATTTATCAATCTTTTTCTTTGTGGCTTGTGTTTTTTTGTGATAGGTTAAGGATTCCTTCCTTAATCTGAGACCATAATGATATTCTCCTATATTTTCTTGTAAAAGTTTAAAATTTTGCTTTTTACATTTAGGGCTTTAGCTCCCTTAGGATAGAGAGAGAAGAGTTTATTTTTCTATATGGATAACCAATTTTCCCAGTATCATTTATTGAATAGTTCTTTCTTTCCACACTGATTTGCAGTGTTTTCTCTGTTATATGAACTAGTATTTATTACGTGCCTACTATGTGCCAGGCACTAAGCTAGGTGTTGGGGAACACAGCAGTGACCAAGACAAACAGACATCTGTACTCTCATGGAGCTCACAATTTGGAAAGACAGACAGTAAAGAAGTAGATGAAATCTGATGAGAGTTGTGTAGAAGGGATCTTGGGCTGCTGGGGGAGTACAGAGAGTGGACTGGAGGTTCAGCGGTCAAGAAAGTCACCCTGGTGTTCTCCCAACCCTGCTGAGCAAATGGTAGGGTAACCTTCTTTGAGACCATCCCTGCCATAGAGGCTTTGTTTGTCCCCACATGGCATTCCATATGAACTTAACATGAGCATGCACAAGCTACCCAAGAGCTCCCAACAGTCATCATAAACTACAAACACAAATGCATAAAACCAAGTCTTTCCATTCAAAATATATTTATGGGATTCCCTTTTCATACCATGCAGTGTTTTAGTTGGATAAGACATGCTTTTTACCCTACAGAGCTTAGTCTTGTTTCATCTTGGATTCTTTTAAATAGAGACCCACAAGGATCACCCACAACAAAGTATTAACAATAGTAGTTGTTTTGAGAGTTGGAACTACAGGAGACTTTTTTTGTCCTATGCTTCTGTATGCTTCTGTTCTTAATGAGAACAGGCTATTTTACAATAGAAAAAATAGACTTTATTAAAATTAAAAAAAATAGAAAAGAGCTATTTTGCAGCTATAGACCAAAGCAGGTCATTTTTTTAAAGTCATGTTAGAAGCTCAATTTATTGTTGCAGTGCAAGCTGGTGCCATTCATAAATCCGTGGCTTCTAAGCTATGGTTTTTAGTTACCATGGAAAAGTACAAAGCAATTAGAAATCCACCTTTAAACTGCATGGAAGTGTAGACTCCTGCACACTACTCATGAAAAATCAAAGTTCAGAGAAATGGTATGAAAAACACCCAGCTATCAAATGTATGAGAGAAATATTTTGTCTCTTTTCTTCTAATGAGAAAAGAATGAGAAGGAAGGTAATCATTATAATTATTTGAGAAAGGGAGATGGGGAGAATAAAAGCAAAAAGATGAAAAGAAACCATTGCATAGAAGAAGCAAAAATCCTCAAAGAAAAGTAAAATAAATGAAGGGAAAAAGAGCAGGGAGGAGGGCAATGATGGCCTAGTTGTTGTTAACATTTAGAAATAGACACGAAAAAGGCTTGCAAACATGCCTGTGAGGACACAGAGGACTGACTGTGTGTTTAATGTCAAAAACCAAATGAAACCTGTTGCTGTCGAGTTGATTCTGACTCATAGCGACCCTAAAAGGAGTGGATAAATATGAGTTTGGGGAGAAATCAAGAAAGATCGAGAACCTGAAGCAAAAGGGTTGGGGGCTCCAAGCAGCTCCAAGGTTGCTGAGCCATTGAGTAGAAAGGGCATGGAGTCCCATAGCTGGGACCTGGGGATCATGGTGGGCCACTGAGTCCAGGAATGAGAAGTGGAGCCACTGTGCAGGTCACCAGGGAAAGAGTACGCACTGGAATAAGGGCTAGGAGCGCCAAAGTGCATTCATATCTGTAGGCTCCATAGCTTTTTAGTCCCTCCTAACAATCCATGAACCCTGGTGGTGTAGTAGTTAAGAGTTCATCTGCTAACCAAAAGGTCAGCAGTTCTAATCTACCAGGCACTCCTTGGAAACCCTATGGGGGCAGTTCTACTTTGTCCTATAGGGTTGCTTTGAGTTAGAATCAACTCAATGGCAATGGGTTTTGTTTTGTTTTGTTTTAACTGTCCATGAGGTGGTTAGGAGCCTATCTACCCCAGTTTTTACAGCTGGACAAATTGAGACTCAGAGAGGTGATGTGACTTCCCAAAGATCACGCAATGATGGAAATCCAACGTTTAGTGCAGTACCCCTTCCCCAGTACTCCATTCATCTCAAAGTGAATTGACCTCGAGAAGGGTTCTGTGTGCACCCAGGTAATTCACCACCCGCCAACAGCCCAGCTCAGAAGCCATCCTCACTCCGCCCCTCCCCCCGCCGTTGCACACACACACGACCACATTAGGGGACAACAGGCACAGGTACAGATTCAGGCTTGCCTAGGCCCAGGATGGAAGGTTCCAGTGAGAATGGGGCGTCCCTCAGATAGAAAGTGCAAAGTCCTAGGGGCCGAGGGAGTCCAGGAGGCATCTCTTGAAGAAGCGACAACACCTCTCTGAGCTTTCCCTTTGGGAACAACTGTGGACACAGCTCTGTGTAGAACCTTTGGGGACCTGAGAAACTAGTCTGAGCAGTGAGGCCTGTGTTCACTTAAGGAAGGGGAGCAGTGATGGCAGGCTTGAGCCTTCCCCAATTCAGGGAGAAAGGAAAAGCCTCATTCAGAGATGCTGGCAACAGAGAGGACATATCCAAAGCAAATGCGAGGAGAGGGGTCAGGAACCAGTTTCTCTCCAGTGTCCATTGTATGTAGAGTCTGAGCATATTGGGCAAACAGGCTTTGAGGAGAAGAAAGCAAATTCTCTGCTTATTTTTGGTTAAGAACCGTTCACACGATAGCCTTGCCTCAGCAGGTCTTGCTCGCCATGTTCTTCCCAGCAAAGCAGCAGAATGAAGTCAGAGTGGCTTTCACCCTGAGAGGAGGGCCAGAGCCCTGCAGTCAATTCTGGCCCTGTCCCTTAGCCCTTGGGTGACGTCGTCGGTGCCCTAACCACTCTGAGCATCCTTTTCCTCATCTTTCAAATGAGATAACCAAGCCTGCCTCTCAGGGTGGTTACTAGGACAGGATAAAATGTGTTGACACCCTTTTGGCTGAGGAACTGTTGGGGCAGGTGGGAGTGGACTGGACCCTTGCAGCCCCCTAGCTCCAGGCCCATTGGAGAGATGGCCAAACTGAGGATCGGAGAGGGACCACTTGCCCAAGGTCACCCAGGAAGGTAGGGTCGCAGCTGGCATTGTCAGGGCCCTTGCTTCTGGAGGCATCTGGACAGCCCTGGGGGCTGCTGGGGCTGTAGCCTACGATGTATAGCCAGGGCCCAGCTGGGAGGCTAGGGTGCCACCTGGGCAGCTGCTCACAAGAAATAAAGAGGCTTTGCCAACACCCTTCCTTTCCCTGCCAGGGAAGGAAATGAGAAAACTGGGCTTTATTTACGTATTCTGGGTTCCAAAACTTTCAGCGGCTTTTAGGCAGTGATGGATAGTTTTTTTTTTTTTAGTTGAAGGAAAGAAAAGAAAAAAGGGTTCAGGACACGGCCAAGTCTGCATCTTAGGTCCTCCAGACAATAGCCTTAATGACACGTTCCTAAACCAGGGGCGAGGACATCTTGAGATGACCGCAGGTCACGGCAAAGACAGCTTGGCTGCAAAGCCTTACTGACAGAGCCCCTCTGTGGGGCCCATAACTCTATTTGTTCCCTGGATACTGTTGGATAGTGGTCCCAACTATTGTAAGTACATATTTATCGGGTTATTTTATTCATGAAATAAAGGGACGAGCTAGCTATGGAGCAATTAAGAAAATCAATCAATTGCTTTTGACATTTCAATCTGGGCAATATTTTCAATTTGTGCCCCTGACCTCAAAGCTTCCTGTGCCCCAGGATCCTGCTCCTAGAAGGGTTCCCACAGCTTCTTCTAAGGCCCATGCCACCCACCTACACCAGCTCTCAGCTCCATTTCCCTTGAGCTTGGCTCCCTTGCCTTTTTCCTTAGGCAGCATTGACAGCATGGTCCCCATGAGCTGCACACTTTTGAATTGACAAGGCTCTTGCATGTGTTAGCTCATGGGACTTCTCAGCGGCCCTGGGAAAATAGCAGCGCAGACACACGAGCCCTGTTTTACAGAGGAGGAAACTAAGCCTTGTTGTTAGCTGTTGTTGAGTCGGCCCTTGACTCATGGCAACCCCATATGTGTCAGAGTAGAACTGTGCTCCATAGGGCTTTCAATGGCTGATTTTCAGAAGTAGATCACTAGGCTTTTTTTCCAAGGAGACTCTGGGTGGATTCAAATCACCAGCCTTTCGGTTAGTAGCTGAGCGCTTAACTATTTGTGCCACCCAGGGACCCCTGCTCCTAGCTCAGAAAGGTGCAATTATTTCACCAAAAGCACATACCAAATAGGTGGAAGAGCTAAAAGGCAAAGCCAGGCCCTCTGGCTCCCAACTGCCTCCTGCATGCTCTGGAACTCTCAGACCACCTGGAGATAGATTCTCAAGGACTTATCTTTTTTGCCATTGTGAGCAAGCCTTACTTGGAGTTACAATGTCCAAATGGTAAATGATAAAAAAAAAAGTCTGGAGTGTCCACATATCCTCTTCCTTCCTCTCATCAGGGAAACCCTGGTGGCATAGTGGTTAAGAGCTACAGCTGCTCACCAAGAGGTCAGCAGTTTGAATCCACTAGGCACTCCTTGGAAACCCTATGGGGCAGTTCTACTCTGTTTTATAGGGTCGCTATGAGTTGAAATTGACTCAGTGACGACGGGTTTGGGTTTTTTTTTTTTTTTGGTTCCTCTCATCAGATCACACCCTGCTCAAAACCTTCCATGCCAACTCACTGTGTGAAGTAGAAAGGCCTTACCTCTGACCTCAGTGTACAGGCTTAGCCACCTCTCTTCCCCTCTGGGAACATGACTCTCAAGCCAAACTGACTTTCCCGTCTCCTGCCTGGAGGGCAAGCATCTGGGCACCAGTGCCTGGGAACCAGGCGGCTGAAGGCAGCAGGTAGCTCAGCTTTCAGCATTCAGGCTGCACCCTTTCACAGAATCCCCTGTTTTGGGTAGAGTCTACCGTCCTCAACTGTCCCTGGTGTCCCCTAATCCAGAGACCCTTCGTTTAATGCTCTCCAGAGAAGAACTCCGAGGCCCAGTTCCTGAGGTACCTCGGGCTGCCCGCACTTGGGCCTATTGAAATTCTGTGTTGTACATTAAGTTGGGGTCTCAGCTTCCTCACTGCCAACCGGGGCTCAGCCAACTCTGTACATCTCTCAGTCTCCAAAACGTCACTGCCTCCTTTTCCATTCTTCCTGCCATTGTGTGTTTATGTCTTTAAAGACATCCTTTTCTGGTACTTGCGGGCGTAGTTTGCAAATGTCATCTTTTTCATGCCTCACTTGCCTCATTCTCATCTGGGCTCTGGTTCTAACAAAACTTCATTTACAAAAACAGGCAGGCATAGTGAACTTAAGCACACATGCTCATTTCATCACTTTATCTGAAGTTTGAGCTGAATCTTTTCTTCTTATTGGCTTAAAACAAAAAAATTATTCTCTCACAATTTGAGATGTTTGTTGCTGTTGTTGTTAGGTGCCATCGAGTTGGTTCCAATTCATAGCAACCGTATGCACAACAGAACGAAACATTGCCCAGTCCTGCACCATAATCACGATTGTTGCTATGCTTGAGCCCCTTGTTGCAGCCACTATGCTAATCCATCTCATTGAGGGTCTTCCTCTTTTTTGCTGACCCTCTACTTTACCAAGCATGATGCCCTTCTCCAGGGACTGATCCCTCCTGGCAACATGTCCAAAGTATGTGAGACACAGTCTCGCCATCCTTGCTTCCAAGGAGCATCTTGGCTGTACTTCTTCCAAGACAGATTTGTTTGTTCTTTTGGCAGTCCATGGCATATTCAATATTCTTCGCCAACACCACAATTCAAAGGCATCAATTCTTCTTTTGTCTTCCTTATTCATTGTCCAGCTTTCACATGCATATGAGGGGATAGAAAACACCATGGCTTGGGTCAGGCACACCTTAGTCCTCAAGGTGACATCTTTGCTGTTTAGCACTCGAAAGATATCTTGCAGCCGATTTGCCCAATGCAATGTGTCATTTGATTTCTTAACTTCTGCTTCCATGGTTGTTGATTGTGGATCCAGGTGAAATGAAATCCTTGACAACTTCAATCTTTTCCCCACGTATCATGATGTTGCCTATTGGTCCAGTTGTGAGGATTTTTGTTTTCTTTATGTTGAGGTGTAATCCATACTGAAGGCTGTGGTCTTTGATCTTCATCAGTAAGTGCTTCAAGTCCTCTTCACTTTCAGGAAGCAAGGTTGTGTCATCTGCATAACACAGGTTGTTAATGAGTCTTCCTCCAATCCTGATGCCCCATTCTTCTTAATACAGTCCAGCTTTTCGGATTATTTACTCAGCATGCAGATTGAATAGGTACGGTGAAAGGATACAACCCTGACACACACTTTTCCTGACTTTAAACCATGCAGTATCTCCTTGTTCTGTTCAAACGACTGCCTCTTGATCCGTGTACAGGTTCCTCATGAGCACAATTAAATGTTCTGCCATTTGAATTCTTTGCAATGTTATCTGTAATGCATTATGATCCACACAATCGAATGCCTTTGCATCGTCAATAAAACACAGGTGAACATCTTTCTGGTATTCTCTGCTTTCAGCCGGGATCCATCTGATATCAGCAGTGATGTCACTGGTTCCACGTCCTCTTCTAAATCTGGCTTGAATTTCTGGCGGTTCCCGTCGATACACTGCTGCAGCCACTTTTGAATGATCTTCAGCAAAATTTTGCTTGCATGTGATATCAATGATATTGTTCAATAATTTCTGCATTTGGTTGGATCATCTTTCTTGGGAATAGGCATAAATATGGATCTCTTCCAGTCATTTGGCCAGGTAGCTGTCTTCCAAATTTCTTGGTATAGATGAGTGAGCACTTCCAGTGCTGCATCCATTTGTTCAAACATCTCGGTTGATATTCCGTGAATTCCTCAAGCCTTGTTTCTCACCAATGCCTTTTTTTCACCAACATAAATGGCGACTATATACATGGACCTCGCCAGACGGAATACACACGAATCAAACTGACCACATCTGTGGAAAGAGATGATGGAAAAGCTCGAGAGGCTGGAAGTCCAAAGTTAAGGTGTCAGGAGGGCCATGCTCCCTCTGAAGGCTATAGGGAAGAATCCTTCCTTGCTTTTTCTAGCTTCCAGTGGTGGCCGGCAATCCTTTGTGCTCCTTGGCTTGTAGAGGCATCACTCCAACCTCTGCTTCCAACTTCACATGGCCTTCTGCATCTGTCTGTCTGTCTGAGCTGAGTTTTTAAGACTAGTAGAAGCAAGGCCAGAGAAAGTGGAGAGCCCAGGCTCTTCCTTGTCCCCCTATCCTGGCCTGCCATGGTTTGACAGGCTCAGTGTTGGTCACCAGGTGCTTGGGAAGCTGGGATAACATCCTGTGAGGGACTGGGCCTGGGCCAATGACCACTAGTCACACCCCATGAACTCCCACTGCTGTCTCTGGGCCCAGGAGCCACTAGTTGCTGGTGTGGCTGGAGCTCTGGCCAGAGGTGCATTGGCTGGGCCATGCGTTCCCAGAGCAGGGCCGCCTGTTTCAAGTGACCTGGCTGAACTCATGAAGCAATGAGCTGGCTCTTTCACTTACTTGAAATTTAACATTTTAAAGTGTATTTCTAATAATGTCTCAATTTAGGATTGCTTTGAGGAAAGCCACAAATAATAAGAGGTTTTAAAAAAAAGAGGCATCAAGAAAGATGCATATGTTGTGCCTTATCCCCATGGTCCCTGCCACATTTTGCCATCAAGTAAAGTATAAAATGCAACTGCTGAGCGTCAGCACTGGTTATTTGAAAGGTTCCATCCAGATCCTTTTTAACTCCTGAGTGTTGTGGCTTTAACTAGCTTAACCTAACCTAACCTAGAACAAGTGTTCTGCTGATATTCATAAGGTTTCACTGGCTAATTCTTTTCAGAAGTAGACTGACGAGTCCTTCTTCCTAGTCTGTCTTAGTCTGGAAGCTCAGCTGAAACCTGTCCACCACAGGTGACCCTGCTGATATTTGAATGCCGTTGGCATAGCTTCCAGCATCACAGCAATACACAAGCCCCCACAGTACGAGAAACTGACAGAAACTGAAGAAAATTAGAAAAAAATCCACGAGAACCAAAGTAGGACCTTGAGTGTATGCCATTTGAATTTAGAGACCATCTCAAGAATAGATTTCACATGTTGAACACTGATGACCAAAGACCAGATAAATTGTGGAATGACATCAAGTACATCATACATGAAGAAAGCAAGAAGTCATTAAAAAGACAGGAGAGAAAGAAAAGACCAAAATAGATGTCAGAAGAGACTCTGAAACTTGCTCTTGAATGTCAAGTAGGTAAAGCAAAAGGGAGACATGATGCAGTGAAAGAGTTGAACAGAAGATTTCAAAGGGTGGCTTGAGAAGACAAAGTAAAGTATTATAATGACATGTGCAAACACCTGGAGATGGAAAACCAAATGGGAAACACACTGCATTTCTCAAGCTGAAAGAACTGAAGAAAAAATTCAAGCCACGAGTTGCAATATTGAGGAATTCTATGGGGAAAATATTAAACGACTCAGGAACCATCAAAAGAAGATGGAAGGAATATACAGAGTCACTATACCAAAAAGAATTAGTCAATGTTCAACAATTTCAGGAGGTTACAGGTGATCAGGAACCAATGGTACTGAAGGAAGACGTACAAGGTGCCCTGAAGGCATTGGTGAAAAACAAGGCTCCAGGAGTTGACGGAACACCAACTGAGATGTTTCAACAAACGGAGGAAGCACGGGAAGTACTCACTCGTCTACGCCAAGAAATTTGGAAGACAGCTACCTGGCCAACTGGCTGGAAGAGATCTATATTTTTGCCTATTTCAAAGAGAGGTGATCCCACAGAATGAGGAAATTATCAAACAATATCATTAATATCACATACAAGTGAAATTTTGCTGAAGATCATTCAAAAGTCACTGCAGCTGAACTGCCAGAAATTCAAGCTGGATTTAGGAGAGGACGTGGAACCAGGGATATCTTTGTTGATGTCAGATGGATCCTGGCTGAAAGTAGAGAATACGAGAAAGATGTGTACCTTATGTTTTATTGACTGTGCAAAGGCATTCAACTGTGTGGATTGTAAATTACAGACAACACTGCGAAGAATGGGAATTCCAGAACACTTCATTGTGCTCATGAGGAACTTCTACATAGATAGAAAGGCGGTCGTTCGAACAGAATAAGGGGATACTGCGTGGTTTAAAGTCAGGAAAAGTGTGCGTCAGGATTGTATCCTTTCACCATACCTATTCAATCTGTATGCTGAGCAAATAATCTGAGAAGCTGGACTATATGAAGAAGAGCGGGGCATCAGGACTAGAGGAAGACTGATTAACAACCCTCGTTATGCAGATGACACAACCTTGCTTGCTGAAAGTGAAGAGGACTTGAAACACTTACTGATGAGGATCAAAGACCACAGCCTTCAGTATGGATTGCACCTCAACCTAAAGAAAACAAAAATCGTCACACCTGAACTGATAAGCAACGTTGTGATAAACGGGGAAAAGATTGAAGTTGTCAAGGATTTCATTTCACCTGGATCCACAATCAACAACCATGGAAGCAGAAGTCAAGAAATCAAATGACACATTGCATTGGGTAAATCGGCTGCAAGATATCTCAAGTGTTAAAAAGCAAAGATGTCACCTTGAGGACTAAGGTGTGCCTGACCCAAGCCATGGTGTTTTCTATCCCCTCATATGCATGTGAAAGTTGGACAATGAATAAGGAAGACAAAAGAAGAACTGATGCCTTTGAATTGTGGTGTTGGTGTAGAATATTGAATATACCACGGACTGCCAAAAGCACGAACAAATCTGTCTTGGAAGAAGTGCAACCAGGATGCTCCTTAGAAACATGGATGGCGAGACTGCGTCTCACATACTTTGGACATGTTGTCAGGAGGGATCAGTCCCTGGAGAAGGACATCATGCTTGATAAAGTAGAGGGTCAGCAAAAAAGAGAAGACCCTCAATGAGATGGATTGACATAGTGGCTGCAACAATGGGTCTAAGTGTAACAATGATTGTGGGGATGGCACAGAACCAGGTAATGTTTCATTCTGTTGTACATAGGGTCGTTATGAATCGGAACCAACTTGATAGCACCTAACAACAACGACAGCCTAGAACAGCATTTTAGACGTGAGCAATGCAAAGCTTAGCCTTTCAATGGCCTAGATCAGTAGAAAAAATCACCTGCTTTAGATGGAAACTCTGGTGGCATAGTGCTTAAGAGCTGCAGCTGCTAACCAAAAGGTTGGCAGTTTGAATCCATCAGGCACTCCTTGGAAACTCTATGAGGCAGTTCTACTCTGTCCTATAGGGTCCCTATGAGTCGACATTAACTCGATGGCAATGGATTTTTTTGGACTAGGGTGAGGAGAGTGAGGCACACACCTACAGCACACAATTTGAGGGGGTGATCAGGACAAATAGTGTTTTAACATAATATTTTAAAAGTCAGAGTTGCAAACTGCCCACAAGCTGGTGGCCTGTTTTTGTAAATGAACTTTTGTTAGAACCAAAGCCAAGATGAGCGAGAGGCAAGTGAGGCAGGCATGGTCCGCAAGTGCAGAGGTGGGGCCTGTCTTTCTTTAAGATGTTAGTATTTCATTCATGGTGGATTTTTTGCATTAATTTTGAATTTTAAAATATTATTTACCTTGATGACTGAGCTTTTTGCCTCCCCTTAAATTTTGTGCCCAAGGCGAGTGTCTTACTTGCCAAGACCTAGCCCTGCTTGGTCGAACCTAACTGGAAGCCGTTCTCCCCCAAAGGCTTCTATCCCTCATCCTGAGGTCACCGGGCTGGGTCTATATGAAGGGGCTGGAGGGGGCATGGGCCCTCCTCACTTAAAATCATGGTTTTCCCCCAACCTGTAACTCAAAGGCACTCAGTAATCCCTCCTCAGAAACAGCTAAGGGGAACAGAACATCAGATTATGATCTTGCCTGCATATAGTACTCTTAATACCCATCAATCTTTCCTTTTTCCTTTGTTTATAGCCAAGTCCCAGCTGAAGTTCAAATATGGACTTTCAAACCATTAAACACCAAGATCAAAGTCTAATTTAATTATGACATGCACATTAAATCCAATTTGAGAGATGGACAAGTGGGACAACTTGGGTAGAATGTGCATACACATGTATCCCCACCTATGTTTTTTGGCACAAACCAGCTTAGACTCTGGTGAAATCCCATCTCTATGTCAAAATTTCTGAATTTATGATATTTGATTATTTTCTAAAATGATGGGGCCTCTTGAAAGTATGGTTGTAGCAATAGAAAACTACTTTCAACCTCCATAAAGCTCAATTTTCATTAACCCATATTGTGCCGAAACAAGGCTGGGGAGCTACGATTAAATGCAGGATTTTTATATCCTCTGCTTTGAGAACACAGCCATAATTGAGACTGGGGACACAGGAGCATCCTATACGTGGAACAGTTGAATTGGGTCTTCAAAGACATCTGGAGATGTCTTTAAAAAGTGACTCTAATAATACTTACAAAGCAACATCCAAATTAATAATATTTGCAGTGATGGGCATTCATCCTTTCTCAGAATGTGCACAATAGCTTTCTCAGCTCCATTGGCTTCCTTAGTGCCATTGTAGTCTACTAAGTTAATGAGCATCTTTTTAATAAAAAGCAATTTGTCTAATGAGCAGGGTTGGCTGGGCACTGTGGAAACACAGCATGTGATTAAAATTACACTAGCAGAAAAAACCATCCCAGTTGAGTCATTGGCAGTACCCCCATAACCTCATTTAAGCCTTTGTCGTTCCTCAGAATGGAGCGCTAACTGGCAACTGGGTACAGCGGTGTCAGGCATTGTCATGCCTGTGATGGCTCCCAGTCAAGTCCAGAGGGGTTCGCTGGAGCTCCAGGCCCCAGAGAAAAGAGGGACTAGGACAAGTCTCCTCCATGTATGGGACAAGCTCTGAGGGCCACCCCAGAAACAGTTAGGAAGGTGGTGGGTGGTACCAGGAGGACAGCAAGCCATCCACTTTGAGGAGTCAGATCCTGAGTGGTGGCCATGCTAGCAAGTAGGCATGGCCCAGCCACAAGGGATTTAGAAACAAGCAAGTTCAGGGTTCCAGGACAAATTGATGAGATTTTCCTTGAAGCTAAGATCTGGGAGGAGGGTTGGTGGGGAGAGAAAGAATAGATAAGGATTTGAGATTTGCCACCTGAAACAGCTACCCTGGTTTTTAGAGGATATCAAAACATAAACTAAATTGCCAAGTAGCTAGTAAAGTATAGAGGGCTATCTGAGCTGTTTGTGAATGCAATTAAAAGGTTGAGGAAAATCAAAGTATAATTCATTTTGGACTAGCCAAATGAAATGCATCTGGTCAATTTATCAGCAGGTAGAAGGGGCCCAGCCCTTTGCTTCCACAAATCCAGAGGCTCCGGGATTACCGGATGAGTAGAAAGTGCATCAACTCTTGTGATCAGGATATCTGGGTTCCACGTCCCCATCCCCATGAAGTTACCAGCTTCATGACTTTGGGTAAGTCATTTCCCACCTATGAGCTTCGGTTCTCTTCTCAGAAGACTGGAGGTCACTGCACACCTGTTCACCTCACAGGGCCTCCAGGCATCATAGGGGAAGGCTGCAGCTAGGAAATCACTGTGTTAACCAGCTGTCCCTCCTTGGCCACTCTAACCTGGGCCCTCAAAGTGAAAGCACTTAGCAGGGCCTCTGAGGTACGTGACTCCATTCATATCTCCCCCTGGAGTTGTGCCACTGGAAGGAGACCCAATCTCTGTAACAATCTGATGTGGATGGGGCTGTTTCTGGAGCTACTTGGTTTGAAAAGGGGTGACAGTGAGAAGTGATGGCTGATTCACAATTTCTGTTCCTTTCTAAATCTTCAGATAGCAGTTGACTGTGTGTAAAGCAGTTGCGCATCAATTATTTCACCCCTACAGCCATCCTGTGAGGCAAAGCTTATTATCTCCATTTTCTAGAAGAGGAAACTAAGAATCAGAGAGGCTGACTGACTTGTCTAAAGTCTACAGCTCATGAGGGATGGGCCTGGGGCTCACACCTGAGGGTTTCAGCTTCTGGAAACTCTTTTCGCTATCCAAATAACTTTGAGTTTGGGGATATCAAGGGTGGAGATGTGGCTAATTCAGAGTTTTACACATAAGCTGAGGAAATTCCATTCATATATTCATTCATTTATTTATTCATCTAATATTTATTCAGCAAACATTAACTAGGGTACCACTGAGCTCTTCATGCTCTTCATCTGAAATGTACATCAAGTAAGACTTGAAGTTCTGCTTTTTTTTTTTCTTTCTCTTTAAGTCAGGATATAAACTTGTAGTCAGAGAATCAAGACATGTTTTAAGAAGATCTCAACATTTGTTGGCAAGGGAGACATTTTCTTCTAATTGTTAATCTCTGCTTTTCTGTCTGGAGAGGCTCTCTGCAGAGTGGCAAAGGGCACAGAGCACACGCTCTTGAATCAGACTGTCTGGGTTCAAATCTCAGCTTCACTACTTCCTAGGCAGGTTGCTTAACCTCCCTGTGCCTGTTTTCTCATCCGTAAAATGGGAATGCTGTCAGTACCCACCTCATAGGGTTGTTGTGAAAATTAAATGAGTTAGCATTTGCAAAGTGTTTAGAACAGTACACGGCCCAGGTCAGAGCTATATAAGTATTTGGCATTATTATTGTTACCCTTGTGGGAAAAAAATGAGAAACCCTGAGGAAAAACTAAGGGGGAGTGGAAGCAGAGTAAGCTGATGTAATTAGACATAATGAGACAGAGCTTATTGAAGTATCTGCAGTCCCAAGCAGCAACAAATGCCATGGAAACAGGTGCCTTGTGGTTGTCCTGCTTTTTGTTCTTTGGCCTTTGAAGATAAAGCCCACTCATTATGGAGAAACCCATCGGAAGTGGCAGTGCAGAGACATAGCATTTTGGCTTGAGGATCACACCTGCAGCCACCATGCATAAGTCCTCCCTTGGCTAAGGACCCAGGCTTACTTAATCCAAGGAAACAAAACACTTTTCATTTATCCATATTTTTTTCTTTTTAAAAAATTTTTATTGTGCTTTAAGTGAAAGTTTACAAATCAAGTCAGTTTCTCATACAAAAGTTTAAATACGCCTTGCTATGTCTAGTTTTTTTTTTTTTATGTACTCCTAGCTGCTCTCCCCCTAATGAGACAGAACACTCCTCCTCTCCACCCTGTAGTCTCTGTGTCCGTTCAACCAGCTCCTATCCCCCTCTGCCTTCTCAGCTCACCTCCAGACAGGAGTTGCCCACATAGTCTCATGTGTCTACTTGAGCCAAGAAGCTCACTCCTCACCAGTATCATTTTCTGTCTTATAGTCTAGTTCAAACCCCGACTGAAAAGTTGGCTTTGGGAGTGGTTCCTGTTTTGGGCTAACAGAAGGTCTGGGAACCATGACCTCCGGGGCCCCTCTAGTCTCAGTCAGACCATTATGTCTGGTCTTTGTACAAGAATTTGAGGTCTGCATCCCACTGTTCTCCTGCTCCATCAGGGATTCTCTGTTGTGTTCCCTGTCAGGGCAGTCATCAGTGGTAGCTGGGCACCATCTAGTTCTCCCAGTCTCAGGCTGATCGGGTCTCTGGTTTATGTGGCCCTTTCTGTCTCTTGGGCTCATCTTTACCTTATGTCCTTGGTGTTTTTCATTCTCCTTTTCTCCAGGTGGGTTGAGAAAAATTATGCATCTTAGATTGCTGCTTGCCAGCATTTAAGACTCCAGACGCCACTCACCAAAGTGGGATGCAAAACGTTTTCTTAATACAATTTTTTATGCCAATTGACCAAGACTTCCCCTGAAACCATGGTCCCCAAACCCCCATCCCTGCTACTCTGGCCTTCGAAGCATTCGGTTGTATTCAGGAAACTGCTTTTGGTTTAGTCCATTTGTGCTGAGCTCTCCTGTATTGTGTGTCGCCTTTCCCTCCACCTATCATTTATCCATATTTTTAAGTCTCAGCAGAGTACTTAGCAAGATTTCATCTTCTGCGAATTTGTTGCCACTGTGGAAAAGAGAGGAGCGTTGGACGATGGCTCACAAGTGAGATGCTCTGGGACAAGTCTCAGCTCCACCACTTGCCTGCTGTGTTACCTTTGATAAATTGCCTCCTCTCTGCATCTCTGGGCCGCATGTTCAGTATGGCTTAGGGCTTGTGCTTAGCGCGGGTGGTGGGGATTTTAGCAGCTAGGACATCTAAGTTACCTTTTGGACGAAGCTGTCTTCCATCTGGACTCATTCCATGGTTTCCTGCAGGGCTTAAGTGATCACTTTTTCCGAATTTCCGCAACCCAGAGCATATCAGTCTCACTCTTTGACCATTGTCTAACCTTATGTTGCAGCCATCTCCTGAGAGCCTGGGGTTACCCTGATGGCAAGGCCTGGGTCTGATTTCCATATCTGCCCTCACCTTCTCCCACAATTTTGATAAATGTTGAATAAATGAATGAATGAGCAAAATGGGGGTGCACCGTACAATCCTAAAGTGTGGGGTGGTGCAGGGATGCCTGGCCAGGAAACAGAAAATGTAGCCAGCTCTGGTGCGTGTGATTTTGAGCCAAGCCTGTCTCCATCCTGGGATTCAGTTTCCCTGTTTCTGACATCCTGTGGCCCTAGGCTGCTCCTAATAGCTCCTGTGTGCTTTCCTCTACAAATAGGAATCCGTGGCTCCTCTTCCAGTGGCCCAGAAAACTCTCCGTACACACACTGACTGTCATGTGGAGGAGACTGGGATGCTCTTCTGAGGTGGCCATGCCTCTGCTCTTACTCCTCCAGAAACAGCGGTCCCTACCTTGGGGTTGCACTGCCGAACTAGTTGCCATTGAGTTGATTCTGGCTCATGGCGACCCCATGTGGGCCAGAGAAGAACCGTGCTCCATAGAGTTTTCAAAGGCTGATTTTTTGGAAGTAGATCACCAGGCCTTTCTTCCAATGTGCCTCTGGGTAGACTTGAACCACCAAACCTTTTGGTTAGCAGCCTAGTGCATTAACTATTTGCACCACCAGAGACATCTCGCTAGCTGACAGTAGCTTCCCAACCTCTGAACACATTGACACTAACAGAGAAGTAGGCTCAGGTATATACCTACTGAGACACATTCTCCTTCCCTGAACTCCCCCACGGACCCAAGCAGCAGGGCTGGGGGAAGTTGGTAGGGCAGTCAATGGTCCTCAAAACTGGCTGCATGTCAGAATCACCAGAGACACAGGCTAAACATACAGATAACTGAGCAAACTCTAGCCTCTACTGAATCCAACTTTCAGGGGATATACTCAGAGATCTGTATTTTTACCAGGTCCTCTCAGTGATTCCTATCAGCTGGGCACTGGGTCACCAGGTGCCACCTGGGATTCACTAGATCATATACCCAAGATTTTAGCATCCAGGGTGACAGGTTCTTCACTCTAGGTGTTCTAGAAAAGGGTAGAATATACTCTCCCTTCTCTCCCACCTCATCCACTCAGAGCTCATTGTTTGCCAAGATAACACAATTGTGTCCTGTACTGACAGATGAGACCCAGCTACTCTTTAGGGAACCAGGTAAAACAAACGGGTTATTCACAAATGTCACATTTTGTGTCATGGAGCAGCTTTGGTCTTTGTGCCGGCGGATTTCAGGCTGCAGACAGAGGGTTGAGTCTTCGCTATTCCCCTGTGCCACCCTCGTCCCATCAGAGCCTTGTGTAATTTCAGGATGTCTATAGGGTTGCTGGAAACCCTGGTGGCGTAGTGGTTAAGTGCTATGGCTGCTAACCAAAGGGTCGGCAGTTTGAATCCGCCAGGCGCTCCTTGGAAACTCTATGGGGCAGTTCTACTCTGTCCTATAGGGTCACTATGAGTCGGAATCGACTCGAAGGCACTGGGTTTGGTTTGGTTTTGGATAGGGTTGCTATGAGTTGAAATCAATTTGAAGGCAACAGGTTTGTTTTTTATAAGATGGATGGAGCCCTGGTGGTACAGTGGTTAAGAGCTCAGCCTCCTAACCAAAAGGCAGTTCAAATCCCCCAGCCACTCTTTAGAAACCCTATGGGGCAGTTCTACTCGGTCCTGTAGAGTCGCTATGAGTTGCAATTGACTCGATGGCAATGGATAAGATGGGTGGGTATTTATTTTGGGGGGGAGGAGGAGTGGGAAGGCAGACTTTGAGAGAAAAGGATTTAAATACTACTCAAGAAATCAAAAAATCCATTGTGGTTGAGTTGATTCTGACTCATAGCGACCCTATAGGAGAAAAAGATTTGAATACTATTCAGGAAAAGTAAGTTTAAATCCGAACATCGCTCACCCATTACTGTAAGGTGATCGGCAGCTCTGGCAAGGAAGAGCACTGAATGGGGAGTCAACAAAATTCAGTCTCAAGTCTAGTTCTGGAACCAGTGTGCTTTCTGGCCCTGGTCGCATTCCTTCACTTCTCCAGCCTTTGATAGCCCCATCTGTAAGTCTCTGCTGCATGAAGTCTAAGGGTAGTATCAATGGGGATAGAGAAGTCCCTGGTCCATCATGTTCCCTCATCCCTCATCCCTCCTCAGGCTCTGCCCCAGGACAGTGGCCCCGCTTGTCATTTTCTCAGGGATCCTGCACACTCTGGGGGTGAAGATCAGCAGTTTCTCTTGGGACCTCAACTGCAGGCCTCTGGGAGCTACTGAGGTGCTATAGGCCACAGCAAAATTTGAACCCAAGCTCATGGACACTGGTCTGAGTTGATGTGTGTCTTAGTTATCTAGTGCTGCTATAACAGAAATACCACAAGTGGATGGCTTTAACAAAGAGAAGGCATGGTTAGTAGGCTAGAAGTCCAAATTCAGGGCGTCAGCTCCAGGGGAATGCTTTCTCTTTCTGTTGGCTCTGGAGGAAGGTCCTTCTCATCAATCTTCCCCTGGACTAGAAGCTTCTCTGCACAAGAACCCCAGGTCCAGAAGACGTGCTCTGCTCCTGGCACTGCTTTCTTGGTGGTGAGGCCCCCCCCCATTTCTCTGCTCCTTTCTCTCTTTTATATCTCAAGAGATTGCCTCAAGACACAATCCAGTCTTGTAGATTGAGTCTTGCCTCACTAACACAAGTGCCACCCAACCTCCCTCATTAACATCATAGAAGCAGGATTTACAACATGTAGGAAAATCACATACCCTGAATCATGGCCCAGCCAAATTGATACACACATTTTTGGGGGGACATAATTCAATCCATGGCAATGTGTGTCCCCCAAAAAGATGTTCAGGTTTTAACACTTGCACCTGTGAACATGACCTTGTTTGGAAATAGGGTCTTTGAAGATGTTATCAGTTAATACGAGGTCATACTGGAGTAGGGTGGGCCCTAATTCAATATGACCGGTATCCTTAGGAAAGAGGAAAACAAACACAGAGAGACACACACAGAGGAGAAGGCCATGTGACGACGAAGTCAGAGATCAAAGTGATGGGGCAACAAACCAAGGAACACCTGGGACCACCAGAAGCTTGGAGAGATGAGGAAGGATCCTCTCCTGGAGACTTTGGAGGGAAAATGGCCCCACGGACACCCTGAATTCAAATGTCTGGGTTCCAGAACTGTAAGAAAATCTAGTTTCTGTTGTTTGATGCCGCCCACTTTGTGGTGCTATGTTATGGCGGCCCCAGGAAACCAATGCAGATACCTACCTGTTGCTGTCATCAACAGAAAGCACATGCCCCACGTACAGAAAAGCACAGGTGTAAAGGACCTGTCTTCTACCCCCGCCCCCGTAAAAGAAGACAAACAACCAGAACCACTCACAAACAACTCCCCAGACCAAAAACTATCCTCAGAGTTACTTCTAGCAGAGAAAATGTTTTATCATTTTTCTGCTCACTGGTGGGGGCAGGAGGTTGAGTGCTATTCAGCGCAGTGGGGAGTTCTCAGAACCCCCTTTCCTGGTGGGCAATGCACCAGACCAAGGTAAGACTGATGCATCGCGAGGACCTTCCTTCAGAGCTGACAGAGAGATAAAGCCTTCCCCTGGAGCCGGCGCCCTGAATTCGGACTTCTAGCCTGCTGGACTGTGAGAGAATAAACTTTTTGTTAAAGCCATCTACTTATGGTATTTCTGTTATAGCAGCATTAGATGACTAAGATAGGCAGTAATGGTTCCAAATGTGCCTACCCTAAAGGTCAGAAAGCGGGAGCTTTGTGATGTGCCAAGGGAGTCGGGGCCTTGAGAGCTGGGCCAGCTATTCATTAAAGAGCACCTAGCCCCTGACTCATAGACAGCAGCCACCTCAAACTTCTTGGTTTCCACTGACAACCTGGCATCCAGCACCGCTGTGCTCCGGCTCACCAGCAGTAAGCACGGTAAGCATGCCGAGGCTGCCTTCAAAAGTGCATCCATTATCCCCAGATGGAGTCTCGAAAATGGCCTGAAGATTACCCACTTAGAGGGGCGGGCCTCCAATGTAAAGTGGGCACTCGGAGCCACTGGCTTCAGCACCCTCAGTCTGGGGGCCGGCTTCTGTCTCCAACTTTGCAGCTCTCTGCCCTTTCTGAGCCTATGATTAGGTGCTGGAGATGGCACAAAGGGCAGAGGCTTTAGCACAGCATTTACTTCATCTGTTTGATTACCAACCCAGCCCAGCTCAATTGCTACCTTTCTAGTTAACCATGAGCGGTTCTCCTAGAAGCACCCATTTTATTATTAAATAAACATTTGGGCTGGGTTGAAATTGGCACAAACTGCAGGAAGACTGCTCAGCTTGGAGGAATCCGCTTGTTTTAATTATTTTTTAGAATTAATCTCTGGGTGACACCAGGCTCATATATTTATGTTCCTTTTTCTTCTGTGGGAAGAATAAAGAACAGATAGTGACTCCTTGGTTAAAGCTGAGCTGTAGGCAGGAAAGCTGGGCAAGTCAAGGGGGGGTAGGGGATGTGCTCAGATTCGTTCTGTGGAGACCTATGAGGAGGGAAGGATTCCAGATATCGCTCGTACCTCAAACAAGTGACCTTCTGCTATGAAGTAATCATTTGGAGATCATATTTCTCATGTGCTTTACTCACAGGAAGAAATGATTAGAGGCTGAAATTAATTGCAAACTAAGATTAACCATTTGCCTTTATACCATGGTTAACATTTATTTTTTAGCGGTAGTAGCGTAATGCCTTTATGCCAAGGTTTTTTTTTTTTTTTTTTTACTGTACTGCTAATTCCAGGAAATTCCCTGCAGTGAATGGACATGTCTGCCCAATCAGTCACTCCCGAAAACATGAAGACCTAACAGCATAAACCAAACACTGGCCTGGCTTAGTGGGGCCAGGCCAGAGTAGAAAATGCCTAATTCTTAATCAGAAATGGATTGGATCGATCCAGAAGTTTGAGGGCAAAGACTGGAGGGCTACAGTGAGAGTTATTCACAGCAGCTGAAATAAAAAACAAAACAAACAAACAAAACACCAAAAAAAAATGGGTTGCTTTTCACCCGCGTGCTTCCTGAAGATGCAGTGTGCAGTTAGGGGAGGGCGAGAGTCCTATGCCCTCTCCATTGGCTGAACATCACTGGAATGTTCCGAGGTGTTCTATAGGCCACGCTCCTGGAATGGGGGCAGCTAGACTGAAGCGAAGCCCAAGACATTGTCACCGAGCGCATTGGAAAGAGTGCGAAGTTCTGTGGGGAATCCCAGATTGATTTCAATGGGGCTGAGCTCATGGTTTGGTGTACAGATAACAGTAACAAAGCGTGGTCGATGCTAAGTCTCACAAACATCACGAGAGAGATGCAGAGAAAGTGTCAGAGGCCTTCAGAGGAGGAGTGCTCCCTTCCACCTGAAGAGGGACTGGGGAAGGAGGCTCCAGTAATTGCTTTCTCCTCTGACCTCCCACAGCTCAGTGTTTACTTCCCTGCTAGAGCACTCACTCAGCAATTGTCTATGTGTCTGTCTCTCCAATTGGACCTGGGCCCTGAGAGGGCAAGGGGCATGCTTTGTTCATCCCCGGGTTCCCAGGGCTAGACAGTCTCCACACAGAGAAGGGCCTCAGGGAAGTGCCGCTGACCCCAGTGGGGAAAGCAAGGCTTCTTCTGAGGGGGAAGCTGATTGGTTCCCACCAGAGATGTGGGGGTCGGGATTGTCTGTGCTTGTCCTTGTGCCATCTCCCCAACTGGACTATGAGCTTCCTTAGGGAGAACTGAACCCTCTTGTCCCTGTAGCCCCCTCTGTACGCCTGTGAGGGGCAGGAGCTCACCAATGTGGAGTACTGAGTGGTGGGGATGCCTCCTCACCCCACCAAATTCATAGAAACACAACAAAAACTCTTTTGAATGCATAGTCAGCTCCTCACAGGTTACTTGCTGGTCACGAGGGAGAATAATGTAACTTTACAATGGAGGGGTCAGGCTGTCGTCACCTTAACCCAGGCATCAACCAGGTGGCTCTATATGCCTCTTAATGTGATGCAATAGGAAGGACACAGCATCCATTAGGAACTGTTTTTGCAAAAGCTCAAGTCTTTAAACCTAACTTTCAATTTACTGAAAATATGAGAGACAGAGGATTGAGTTAAACGATCACAAGTAAATAATCAGACAAATCCAGAATGTTGGACTATCTACGACACAACTGGCCTGTTTTCTTCAAACAATCAGTGTCACAGGGATGGATCCAGATTAAAACAGAATAAAAAAGACATAACAAAAAATGTAGTGTGTAACTCTTGATTGGATCCTGATTTTTCGAAAAGCAGCTGTAAAATGGACTTTGGAAATGATTTGTGAAATTTGCCTATGACTCGGTAATAGGTTGCATTTCTTAAGTCTGATTACGGCACTGTGGTCAGTAGGAGAATTATCTTAGTTTTAGGAGACGCAAACCGAAGTATTTGGAGGCAAGATGCCATGATGTCTGCAACTTATTTTTGAAATGGTTCAGAAAACTAATAGATGAAGTAAATGGGGCAAAATGGAAAAAAAAATAAGTCTAAGGTGTGGGCATTTGGGTATTTATTATCCTGTTCTCTCTGCTTTTCTAAAAAATCATTCATAAAAGTAAAAGTAAAGAAACTATATTGCCAAACACCAAAAAGATGTATGGAAATCTCCAGGTACCCCAAATATAGAGAAATACTAAAGTCAAAGCAGTAAGAATAAGCTAATCCCACAGAGAATTTGAACTTTATTTAGGTCCTAGGGGTTTGGGGTTGGGTCACAGACATAAAGAAGATACATGCCCAAGAGCCCATGAGGGGCAGAGGAGTTAGAACTGGGTCTTTCGCCGGAAGTCCAGAACCGTGGCTTTCCGCTATCATCCAAGAGAAGGAGTGAAGAAGCTTAACGTCCATCCGGGATTTGGAAGGGGAGAATGTCCCTCACGAGAAACTGAAACCCCAGATTCTGTACTTTCCTGGATATGGGGTCAGAATTTACACTGCCTGTATGGGACAGTAACCACAAGTTAAGACTTTATTACAGAAGTTGACCGAGAACCATTGAGCTCCTGGGGTCTCTGAGCAAAAGAAAGCACCAATGCAGCCTGGAGTGGCGCTTTCACAAACCGGGCCACACTGGCCTCCAACAGAACCCACAGCCTTCACTAAATATGGCCTCGCCATAAAAAAGTACAAATTCCATAAAGAAATCAACTTTTATGAGGAGAGTCAGCAGTCACAACAGCCCTTTAAAATCTTTAAATAATAGACCAGTCTGAAAGCAACTGTGAAGCTAGGGTGTTTGAAATAATTACAAAGATAAAAATAAGCCAGAGTAAGAGAACAGGGAAATGTGATAAAAGAGTTGAAAAAAAAAATCAGGCCAAACTTCTCAAAATGAAAAATGTAGCTGTTGAATTAAAAAACTCAATGGATTTTGAGATTTGAAATTTAAAAACAAATGGGGCACTGCTGATGAAAGAAAAAGTGAACTGGGAGATAGAATAAATTAAATCGTCCAATATACAAGATAGAGATAGAAAGAAACAAAAGAATGTAGAACAAAATTCTAATTCAAAAAGAGAGACCAGACTTGCTGGCCTGACAGAGACTGGAGAAACCCTGAGAGTAGGACCCCTGGAAACCCTTTCGGCTCAGTAATGAGGTCACTCCTGCGATTCGCCCTTCAGCCAAAGGTTAGACAGGCCCATGGAACAAAACAAGACTTAAGGGGGTACACCAGCCCTGGGGCGGGGACTGGAAGGTAGGAGGGAACAGGAAAGCTGGTAATAGGGAATCCGGGGTTGAGAAGGGAGAGTGTTGACATGTCTTGGGGATGTTAACCAACGTCATAAAACGATATGTCTACTAACTGTTTAATGAGAAGCTAGTTTGTTCTGTAAACCTTCACTTAAAGTACAAAAAAAAAAAAAAAGAAACGAGTCATTAAGAAATGTAGGGAACATCATAAGTAAATCCAGCATATCTTCTAGAAGATCTAGAGGAGATATTATAGACAATGAGAGAGAGGCAATACTTGAAGGGACAAAAACTGATAATTGAAGAAAGGCACAGGTCCTCAAATGAAGAATCACACTGAGTCCTGAGCAGAATAAGTAAAAACAAATTTTCCTCTAGACACACCCTGATAAAACTTCAGGACATGGGAGAGACAGAAAAAGTTGTAAAAGCTTCCAGGGGGAAAAAAAATACTACTCTCAAATAAATGACAAACTGAATGCAAACCTCTCATCAGCAACAGATGCCTCTAGAATTCAAAATAATAATTAGCATTTTCACATTGATTTACAGCCTACAAAGCACTAGATCGTTTCTTTCTTGATCTTCACAGCAACCTTGTTAGAGAAAGAGCCTTGATTTTCACATAAAATAAGCAGAAATCCAGCGAAGTCAGAGGATGTGGTCAATGATGTGTGACTGGTAAGTAGACGACTTAGCCCTACACTCTGGCATTCGCAGCCCCAGTGCAGTGCACTGTCCCTACATTGAGTGGCCCCTCTAGCACAACATTTGCTCCAGGAAAGTGACAGACTGATCTAGCAAGAATGTGTGAAGATGTGTTTCTGTTTTGAAGATGACCATAGCTAAAGAATCCATGATCTCTTTAGTGGATCTTTATAGCATTCTCAGAGGTCAGAAAGTTCTCCTTTATGTCTACCCAAAACCAGGACTTCTTCAGTGAACGCTTGATTCCTCTTATTTGATTTTTCATGAACAAATGGAATACTTTGGTCAGGATCCTCCTTCGAAAGTCCCACTCCATCGACTGCAGGAGAAACGGAGAGCAAGATGCCCTCAAGTGGAGAGTTTCTCTTGCCAGCTCCTTGACCTTCTTCTGTTTTAATTTGCAGTTCTTTGCTGACTTTCTAGGCACTTTTCTCCCTTGTCGGCTTTCTCTAGGTTTGGAATTTGATATGTGCTTTACTGGAGCAATTTCTGCACTTCAATCTATCATCAAATATTTCTGGAGCACCTACACTGTGCTTAACACTACACATTTCTAAAAGCTGTAATTGACTTAATTACTGTAAGTGGCAGTAAGTTTTAGAAAAGGAATAGTAGACACATCACCACAAACTGTACATCAATTCCAGGTAGATCGAGTGGATGAAAACCTCTCATCAAATTTGACAAAGGTGAATTCTAGGTGTTGTCTAAATGGGGCAGCCAAACGTGCTGCATGACTTCCCTGTTGTATAATCATTTCTACTTGTAAACTTGCACCCTTCTATTTCCTTACAAAGGTCAGGAGTGTTTCTTCTTACAAAAAAAATTGGCCACCCCTCCCTCCCGCCTCCCACGCTGGGTTATTTCCCAGCTTCCCTGGTTTGGGGAACGACGAGCACTCCTTTTCACCCAAGTCAAGAGACTCACAATGCACAGATCATCTTTTCTCCCTCTTTTTGCCCTTCTTTCCTTTCTTCCCTCTCTCCCGCTTTTCTCCCACCCCTCCTTCTCTTTCCTTTGGTCTGTTCATTCTTCACACATTCATGAGGCACTATGTTGCAGGGGCTAGGAGCACAGCTGTGAATCAGACAGGGTCCCTGCCCTTAATGTGCTCTCGACCTACGGGGGAGACAACAAGTAAATAGACAGCGGTGCTATGAGATGGTAATGCTGTGGTCAGGGGAAGTACAAGGAGCTAGTGACATGCAGAGGAAGGGTCAAGAGAAAGATGGGGTAGGGGCCCCCACAAGTCAGGATAGACTTTCCATTAACTCCTCTTGGTCATCCCCGCCCCCCACCTTGATATGGGTCCCAAACCTTCTCTTCAGTTTCCCTCCTAGCCATTCCCTCTTCTCAGCACTTACCACTTCGAGCCCAGTGTAGGCCCTTGGTGCCTTATGCCTGTGGGCTAGGCCCTGTGGTGGGGGGACTGGGCTACAGAGATTAAGAGACCAGTCACTGTCCTCACAGAGCTCAGTCTGGTCGGGGGAGATTTCACTATGGTTT
The DNA here is from genome assembly GCF_024166365.1 of Elephas maximus indicus. NCBI lineage: Eukaryota > Metazoa > Chordata > Mammalia > Proboscidea > Elephantidae > Elephas > Elephas maximus. The sequence continues at coordinate 5,145,968 of NC_064846.1, read as the reverse complement.
AATGAATGCTATGATGCAAGTGTGCATGTAATATATGTGCTTCCTAGACGGTCTGCTTCACTTCCCCCCACCCTCCCACCACCCCAGCTATCAGTCTTTTCTTGTCATACTACCAGAATCCTATTGTGAAAGCATAACTTGTACCATGCCATTATAATTTCCAGACCACACAATAGCCTTCCTTTGTCTAACATGGCATGGTTTTATGGCATGCTTTGGTTAGCTGTCCAGGTGTGCCAGGCCATGGCCCACCATGCCTATCTAGATCCTTTTATTCCTCTAAATGAGCCTCCTCCAGGTAAGCAAGCCTCCTTACTGACCTGCCCCCATACGTGAACACACATGCGCATGTGTGCTTGCACACGCACACACACACACACACACTATAAACATGCCCATCCCCATCTCCACACTTGTAATCATGTAGTTCTTCACATTTGGATTGCCTGTCCTCATCTCTGCCTCTTCACAAACTCCACACTTTCAAGTAAGCCCCCTGCCTCCCAAATCCTTTCCTGATGGCTCTGGTTCCAACCCCAGGCTTTGTGCTCCCACCTCCATCCTGCCCCCAGCTCTGCTATTTTCTACAATTTGTTCTGTACTATTACTACATTTTTGTATGTTTTCTGATTATCTAATTGACTGCCTCATATAATTAGTCCTTTAGTATATACTGCCATGATCATTTATTGCTAAATGTAGATGTCTTGATCTCACGGCTGGTCTGTAGGAACCTTGTGGGTGAGAACACGACTTGCCCTTCTTTTGCCTCTTCGCAGGGCACACCACAAAACTGGACACAGAGTAAGTATTCATTAACTACTTTATTCCACATGCAGCGTGCATTTAGTGAGCATTACTGTGACCAGTAAGTAAGTGAGACACAGCCTGAGTGGAACCACAAGCATTTACCATTTCCCAGATGCCCTGTCTTTTGCAGTGATGGTATGGTCTTAGGCACAATGGCAAACCATTGATCCTGAAAGCACATGCCTAAATTAGTTGCAAGTATTTCCTTGATTGTTTGAATTCAATTGAACCATCTATTATTTTGCAAAGAATTGACTTGGGGCAAACCTGGAACTAATTGTGGGCCTGTTGGTTGGTGGGACATACTGGCAATGCTTAGGGTGCGTTGCTGTTACACATACAGATAAGGTCAGAGGTAAAGAAAACCCATGGCATTTCTTCCTAGAACCAACTAGTCCATTCACAGTTGGATGAATATACAACAAATAACTCCAGTCCTCCCCTTGCACCTCTCCCTACCAAAGATCCCCAAAGTCCAGAGTCAGCTTCGTTACCTACTGTGGGGGGTGGCCAGCTGTCTGCCACTGAAGAGTTCAAGCCCAGGCTTGATAACAGCATGTTGGAGCCTTGGGGAGGGGGGGGGACTCAAGCATGTGAACATCTGAAGGAGTTGACTTTGCAACCTTTCAGTTACCTAAGACTGTGCCATGCCATGAATTCATTAGTTTCTGACAATCCACTGATGAAAAATCTTAAAATTCTGCTCCTAGGCCTCAAAGAAGATACTCCACCTCTAAACAGGACCACCTGTACTGTGATTAGCTATTTTTTCCTTCAGGTCCTAACACAAATTGAAACGAGGCTTCTGGTAACAATTAGACAAATGGGGGTGGCTTAGGCCTTAAATCCTTCAGGATCTCAATTCTTGGGCCTTTTCTTTTTAATACTGTGTGCTTTTTTGTGTCCTCTATTTTTTTTTTTTTTTTTTTGCTGAAGATGAGAAGCAAGTGGGAGCTAGACAGGCAGTTCATCCCCAGGAGCAGGAAGTTAGAAGATTGGGTGCCGGCTTTAAGATTAACTACCCCGTGAGGACCCCGGCTCCCCAACTACTTATCCTTCCCCTGGACATGCTGTTGGTCTTCCACCCAGGAGATTTTCCAGAGGAAAAAATCTAATCTCCATTAGTGAAAAGTGGAGAGTTGTGCCACAAGTCTTCCATCCATAAACTGGGTATATCCCCTCCAGCTTTGTCATTCTGTGGCTCTATATTTGGCAGTGTTCTGCACAATTTTGAGTTCCTAGCAGTTATATGGTTCTGCCTGGTTGTAGTACAAGTCTTAAAATATGTCAGTGCTTTATGCCCCAGCAAAAGGTGGTGATTGATATGGTTAGTGAAATGCGATACCACAGCAAATTGGTTTGCTTGTTTTCTTTTTTCCTTCTCTGTACCTCCTCCCCTCCCTCCTTCCCTTTTCCCCTTCCTCTGTCCCTCTCCACCTCCCTCTGTCCCTCCCTCCCTTCCTTCCTTTCTCTCTTCTCCTGAAGATCAATATTTCCATTGGAGATCAATAGCCTTCAATTGACTCCAAGATGGCAAACTGATTTCCTATTTGAATCCCATGCATGCTGGCTGCAGTTCTCATATACTGTGGTATGAGTAAATTATCTTAGGAATTCATTGACTACATTTTCCTGACCATGAAAAGGAGTTTCCTGATTCCTTCAAGGACTTCCCCCTAACTGATTGAGGGGTGAGTGGATGTAGGCTATTATTGCCTGACAGATGCCAACAAAAAGCCAAGGACAAGACAAAACACCCAGTAGATGATTGACATCTTTCCAATGATACAAATGGGGAATAACACACCCACACAGGAAAGATACATCTGGATAAGAAGACCAAGTTATTCCAGAGGAAAGAATTTAAAATGGACATGGAGAGATTTTTGGTCCGAAGGATTGAGACAATGGGAAGCAGAATGGAGCATGCAATGGCTTTAGTGAGTGGTAAGCATCCTTTTGTCCCCAACCATTTGTTCCACTGATCCGTACTGGAATGTCCACATGTTCTGCTCCTTGGAGCCAATGTTCTATTTTGTTCAAGTTATGAACATATTCCCATGATAATTAAACTATAGGATCTCAGAACTTAATTTTTAGGTTCTTAATTATATACTTAATTTTTAGCCATTCTTTTAAGGCTGTAGATTTCCCTGTAAACATGGCTTCTTATTTATCTAGTGCTGCTATAACAGAAGTACCACAAGTGGGTGGCTTTAACAAACAGAAATTTATTTCCTCACAGTTTACGAGGCTAGAAGTCTGAATTCAGGGTGCCAGCTCTAGGGGATGGCTTTCTCTCTGTCGGCTCTGGAGGAAGGTTCTTGTCTCTTTTAGCTTCTGCTCCTGGGCGATCTTCATGTGGTTTGGCATCTTTCTTTCCCCATCTCTGCTTCTCTCACTTTCTTGTTTAATCTCTTATATCTCAAAAGAGATTGATATAAGAAACACCCCACGCTAATCCTGTCTGATTAACATAACAAAGGCAACCCATTCCCAAATGGAATAGAGATTAGGGTTTACAACATATATTTTTGGGGGGACACAATCCATCCAATCCATAATACATGGCTTTAGCTGCATCTCATAAATTTCAATGTGCCATGTTTTAATAAACATTCACTTTTAAATATTTTCTAATTTCCGTTGTTATTTCTTCTTGGGACTTGTGGGTTATTTAGAGTTGTAGTTCTTAATTTCTAAACATGCTTACCTGTGTTTTATTGACTATGCAAAGGCATTTAGCTGTGTGAATCATAACAACTTATGGATCACATTGTGAAGAACGGGAAATCCAGAACACTTCACTGTGCTCATGAGGAACCTGTACTTAGACCAAAAGGCAGTGGTTCAAACAGAACAAGGGGATGCTGCATGGTTTAAAGTCAGGAACGGTGTGTGTCGGGGTTTTATCTTTTCACCATACTTATTCAATCTGTATGCTAAGCAAATAATCCAAGAAAGTGGACTATATGAAGAAGAACAAGGCATCAGGATTGGAGGAAGACTCATTAACAACCCGCGTTATGCAGATGACACAACCTTGCTTGCTGAAAGTGAAGAGGACTTGAAACGCTTACTGTGATGAAGATCAAAGATGACAGCCTTCAGTATGGACTGCACCTCAACATAAAGAAAACAAAAATCCTCACAACTAGACCAATAAACAACATCATGAACAGAGAAAATATTGAAATTGTCAAGGATTTCATTTTTCCTTGGATCCACAATCAACAGCCATGGAAGCAGCAGTCAAGAAATCAAAAGATGCATTGCATTGGGTAAATCTGCTGCAAAGAACCTCTTCAAAGTGTTGAAGAGCAAAGATGTCACTCTGAAGACTAAGGTGTGCTGGCCCAAGCCGTGGTGTTTTCAATTGCATCATATGCATGTGAAGGCTGGGCAGTGAATAAGGAAGAGTGAAGAAGAACTGACGCCTTTGAATTGTGGTGTTGGTGAAGAATATTGAATATACCATGGACTGCCAAAAGAACGAACAAATCTGTCTTGGAAGAAGTACAACCAGAATGCTCCTTAGAGGCACGGATGGCGAGAGGAAGACCCTCAGCGAGATGGGTTGACACATTGGCTGCAACGATGGGCTCAAACATAGCAACGATTGTGTGGATGGCGCAGGACCAGGCTGTGTTTCGTTCTGTATTACACAGGGTCCCTATGAGTTGGAACTGCCTCCATGGCACCTAACAACAATAAAAGTTTCTAAACATATGGGGACTTCCACCATAATAAAAAACCAAACCCACTGCCATCGAGTCAATTCTGACTCATAGTGACCCTATAGGACAGAGTAGAACTGCCCCGTAGAGTTTCCAAGGAGCGTCTGGCAGATTCGAACTGCTGACCTTTTGGTTAGCAGCCGTAGCACTTAACCACTACACCACCAGCGTTTCCTCCACCATAATAAGAAATCATATTCAATGTTATTTTAAGCTGCTGAAACTTGTTGAGGCTTGCTTTATTGCTCAACACATGGCAAATTTTGGCAGATGTTCCATGTGCACCTGAAAAGAACGTGTATTTTGCAGTTATTGTGTGAAATTTTTACATATGTTAAGTATGTCATGTTTTTCACCATAATGCTCAAGTCTTATATGTCTTATGTATCTTTACTGATTTTGTCTTCTTATCCATTAGTTGCTGAGAACTTTCTCCCATTTTGCCTATTTCTCCTTAGAAAAGAAACCAAACCAAACTCATTGCTGTGGAGTGGATTCTGACTCAAAGGGACCCTATAGGACAGAGCAGAACTGTCCCGTGGAGTTTCCAAGGAGCGTCTGGTGGATTCAAACTGCTGACCTTTTGGTGAGCAGCCATAGCTCTTAACCACTACGCCACCAGGGTTTCCATACAGTTCTACATTTTTTGCTTTATAAGTATTTGGGACAATGTTAATAGGCACCTACAAATTTAGAATAATTATATCTTTCTGGCTGATTAAACTTTATTATGAAATGTTCTATTTTATTTCTAGAGATTCTTCTTGCCTCAAAGACTAGCTTATCTGAAGTTAGTATAGCCACATCAGCTTTCTTTTGGTTATACTCTGTAGAGTATTCACTTCTGTCATCTTTTATTTTTGACCTTTCCTTATCCTTAACTTCAGAATGCCTCTTGTGAGCAGATTTTTTTCCCCCAACTCTGACTTTTGTCTTTTATTTGGGGCTATTTAAGATGTTTGTGTTTAAAGTAATTGCTGATGTATTTACTTTTAATCTTCCATATTACTATTTATTTTTTATTTGTCCTATTCTGTGTTCTTTTTATTCTCCTTTCTTGCCCTTTTTATTGAAGTATAGCACACACAGAGGAAAGGTCATAACCCATAAGTGTATAGCTCAACAAATCATCCCTCACCCTTGTAACCACAACCCAAGACAAAAGAAAATTATCAGCACACCGAAAGCTGGTCTCATGCCCCGTCCCAATCACTATCTCCTTCCTTCTCCCCCAAAATAACCACAATCCTATCTTCTAATATCATAGATTAGTTTTGCCTACTTTTGAACTTTATATACATTGATTAATAGGAAATGTATTCTGCCTGGCTCCTTTTGCTAAATATTTTGTTTGTGATGTAGCTATAGCTTATTCATTTTCATTGCTCTGTATACCAATAAGTTGTTGAACAATTTCTCATCTGTGAAATTACAAAGCCTTGGGAGCACTGTTCTATGCATCCTTGGTAAGAGAAGTTTTTTTTTTCTTAACATTTTATTTTGATATAATTTCAAACCTACAAAAAAGTTACAAGAATAGTGCAAAAAACTCCTCTATACTCTTCAGCCAAATTCACCGATTGTTCCCATTTCACCACACTTGTTTTATCGTTCTCTCCCTGAGAAAGATAGGGGATTTTTATTATCCTGTTTTCCCTTCTAATAGTTAGAAGTGCGTTCATTTATTACTCTTTCGGTGGTTACCCTAGAGGTTATATCCTTGAGACATCAAACACCAACATTATTTACTACTCTCTGGACAAAATAATAACCTTGGAACACACTAACTTCATTTATCATCCACCTTTTGTGTTACTGCCACCATATATTTTAACTATGTATATGTTTGAAATGCTGTAGGATTTTACTATTACCGGTTTATAGAGTCAATTTCCATTTAGATTTACCCATATATTTGCCTTTCCTGTTGCTCTTCATTCCTTCTTGCATCTCCATGCTTCCATCCGCGATGTTTCTTTTTGCCTGAAAAAATCCCCTTTAGGTTTTCCTTTAGTGTGTTTTTGCCAGTGATAATTTTTCTGTTTTTATTTTTATTTTCTTAAATCTCTATTTCACCTTCATTTTTGAAGGATAGAGGCTTTGATATAAAATTCCAGGTTGTCAGTTATTTTTTGCCAGGGTTTTGAAAATGTCATCCCCTTTTCCTCTGGCTTTCATAGTTTCTGTTAAAAAGTCAAGCTATCAGTCTCATCATTGTTTCTTTGAAGGCAATAATATGTCTTTGAGGTGCAGTGAACTACTTAATATGGCCATATTACTATAGCCACAGTCTTTGTGACTCCCACACAATGATTGCGTGAGACTATGCAAAGCAGGTGTATGGAACCTGTGATGGTTAAGGTTATGTGTCAACTTGGCTGGGCCATGATTTTAATAATGTAATCTGGCAGTTATGTAATGATGTAGTCATCCTCCATTTTGTGATCTGATGTGATTATCCTCCATTTTGTGATGTGTTTGTAAATCCTAGCCTCTCTGCCTGTGGTTACGCTCCCATTTGGGAGTAAGTCATCTGTTATGTTGATGAGACAGGATTAGGGTGGAATGTATCTTGAGTCACTACCTTACTAGAAGGTGTGATTCAAGTCACCACCCTTATCCCAGTCACCACCCCTACCACCCTTATTCAAGCCACACCCTGCCATGGGAGGGATGGCTGGTGACGGAATTGGTAAAAAGGCTGGAGAGAGGAACTTTGGGCTGTTGGTGCTGACAATGATTCTCTCTCCCTCCTCTTGTGAAGTTAGATGAGGAGGTCTGATGCCTCTGCCACGCCATTCTTACAGTCTTTTTTTTTTTTTCTTTAACTGTTTTTAGTATTTCACTTTGCCTTTGGTTTTCAGTAGTTTTATTCTGAAGTGCCTAGGAAGGTGTTTTAGTTATCTAGTGCTGCTATAATAGAAATACCACAAGTGGATGGCTTTAACAAACAGAAATTTATTCTCTCACAGTCTGAGATGCTAGAAGTCCAAATTCAGGGTGCCAGCTCCAGGGGAAGGCTTTTTCTGTCTGTCGACTCTGGAAGGAGGTCCTTGTCATCAATCTTCTTTTGGTCTAGGAGCTTCTCAGTGCAGGGACCCCAGGTCCAAAGGATGCACTCCTCTCCTGGTTCTTCATTATTGGTAGTAAGGAGGTTCCTCTCTTTTCTGCTTGATTCTCTCTTTTATATCTCAAAAGAGATTGACTTAAAATATGCCTTAATGTTGTGGATTGACTCCTGCCTCATTAACATAATTGCCTCTAATCCTGCTTCATTAACATAATAGAGTTTAGGATTTACAGCACATAGGATCACAAAATGGTGGACAATCACACAATACTGGGAATCATAACCTAGCCAAGTTGACACACATTTTTGGGGGACACAATTCAATCTGTAACAGTACATGTGTTTTTCTTTGTGTTTTTCCTGGAGTCAGTGGTGCTTCTTGAATACGTAGTTTGGAGCCTTTTGTCAGTTTTGGAAAATTCTTGGCGGCCATTATTTCTTCAAATGTTTTTATGCTGCATTGTCTCTCTCCTCTCTTTCCGGATATGTATATGTTGTTGCTGTTGTGTGCCATTGAGTCAATACCGACTCATAGCAACCCTATAGGATGGAGTAGAACTGCCCCACAGGGTTTCCAAGGAGCAGCTGGTGGATTCGAACTGCTGACCCCTTGGTTAGCAGCTGAGCTCTTAACCCCTACGTCACCAGGGAGTATATATGCACCTTTTCACCATCCCCCAAATATTTTTTATACCCTTCTATATTTTTCATCCCTTTTTTCTGTACATGCTTTCGTATGGATTTTTTTTCTTCTTCTAACCTATCTTTCAGCTGACTGACTTTCCTTCAGCTGTGTCTAATCTACTGCTAAACTCATTTAATTAAATTGTTAATTTTCAGTTATTCTGTCTTTCAGTACTAGAATTTCCATTTAATTCTTCTTTATGATTTTCAACTAGCTGCTCGTAATGTCTATTTATTCATGTAATTTCTTGACCATATTAATTGTCATTATTTTTTAAAGTTCATATCTGGTATCTTCTGTGAGCCAGTTTTTATTGTTTATTTTTTTCTCTTGTGGTTTTTTAGTCATATGCTCTTATCTCCTGGAATGATTGATTTTTTTTTTTTATTGAATGCCGGACATTGTATATGAACATATGAAGAGACAGTATAAGGTTCCAGATGATGTTATCTTCCTGAAGACAGAATTTACTTTGATTTCTTACAGGTAGTGTGGCTAAGTCTAAGTCTAAGGAGAGATTGAGCCCACTCAAAGCTGGGCTTCAGTCTTTTTGAGGCTTGGTAATTTTTTTGTTCACTCCCAATCTTAGTTGTAGTCCTTTAGGGATCCCAATTTAAAGCATGTTTACCAGGCCTCTACTTCTTGGTGGGTCTTGACTTCCAGTGTTTCTCTGTCCAATCCCATAAGACAGTGGGAATTCCACTCAGCTTTCCAGGCTCTTCGCCACTGCTTGAAATTGGCAAATGCTTTGAGGGAAAAAGTGGTGCCAATGTTCGTTGCTTCCTGTGTCTCCATTCTCTCTGTCATCCTGGTCTCAAGCCCTCGCTACCATGGTAGCTTCCCAGTGTCTTCAAATTTTTTTTTTCATATTTTGCTCGGCTTTTCTAGTTGTTCTCAGAAGAAAGCTCGGTCTGTGACAAGCTATTCTGGCATTATCGGAAGTGGATATCCTAATATGTCCTTTTAACTTGACCCTAGTAACCTTTGAAAATTTTGGACACTACAAGAGGTCATGGCTCATCTTGTATATTTCCTGTCCTAGACCTGGAATCCAACAGTTTTCCAAGGATCCCTGGCTTGTTTCAGTGGGAAATAGTACTCAAAAACCGCACACTTGACATTAGGATTGTTCTTTACTACTGGGTTGTATTGTTTCTTGGCCTTTTCAGTAAACAGAGCCTGAAAATATGTACCTTTAAGAAATCAAAAGCTAAAGATTTCACACTGATAATGATAATCTATAAGAAAGATTATAATGTATTTTAGTTAACTTCTTTGATTTTATCGTGGGTATCTCTTTTCTCATGCTGAAAGTCATGGTTCCTAATGGCATTAACGTTATTACTTATTTGTTTTATTCTAATGTGTGTGTGTATGTGTCAGAATAACAATGTGAATATAACTATTGACAGGCTAAATACAATTTAATTTTTTTTTCTATTTATTTGTCTCCGGTGCTGTATTTTTATGCAAATAACTCACACCTACTGTGTTTGTTTGCCAGCCAAGCCCCCCCCCAGGTATTTTCATGAGCGTGCTATGATTTTTTTAACAGCAACATGTGGATGGGGATTGGGGTGGTGGCACTTGTGAGAGTGTCTCATAGGGGTAGGGCATGGCTGGCAAACAGATGCAGAAGGCGCTTGTCATTTTCATAAAGTATTCCTCCAGGGATATACAATCAAAACACTGTGTTTCAAAATCTTAAAATTATTCTGTTTGGCATGATTATACCATCACCTTGTTATACAGATAGGCTCATTTATTTGAATTTGTTTTCAATTTTAAGGGATTGATTTTTCTTTCTGATTTAATTTTGCTTTTAAATTATTTGAAATATTAAATAGTTCTAAATCCAAAACTATAAAACAAGTTATATTTATAGACATTTAGCTTCCATCTCTGTCCCCTCTCTCCATCCTCTCTCTTCATCACCAGGTAACCGCTTATTGTCAGTTTTTTAAATTTATTCTGTCATTATTTGATTTTGAAATGATAAACATATATATTCATATTCTGATTTTTTTCACAAAAGATTGTGTACTATATACACTCATCTACATTTTGATTTTTTTAAACCTAGCAATGTATCCTGGAACTCTATAGCAGTTTATCGAGATGGTCCTCATTCTTTTTTACAGCGGCATTACCTAGATGGACTTTATTCAACCAGTCCCCTACTGATGAACATTGTTGTTTCCAATCACTTGCTCCTACAGATTGTGCTGTAAGGAAGAGCCTCTGCATATAAAACTGCATATATAACTTCATATTTTTGTCAGTGAATCTTTGGGGTAGATTGGGATGGATTTATAGATGTGGGATTGTTGGGCCACCAGGTAAATGCATGTGCAATTCTGCTAGGTATTGCCAAATTCTTTTCCAGAGGAACTGTGCCGCTTTAGAAGCAACCTTCGTTGGCAACCTTTCTGTGGCCTTTCTGTAGCCCGGAAGATAATACCCAGGCCCCTCGCCTAGGGCTAAAAGACTGGGTATGACTTGGCCCCATGGGGAAAATAGCAGTGCAACTGGGGTGGAGGAAACAAACAATTTTGGATTCACTTTAAAGTCCCTGTGGTCAGGACTTGGTGATGATTGTGGCAGCTGAGATAGATTGGGGGGGAGTTGAGGCTGATTCCACATTTTCTAGTTTGAGCAACTTAAGGAGGGGGGCTGGGCAGGAGGTGATGCCATGAAGAAAAAGAAGAGAAGGAGGAGAAGGATCCCATTTTTTAGGAGGACGATGTGTTCCATTTGGACAAGTAGAATTTGAGGTGACTGCGGAACATCTTAAGGAGGCCTGGTAGTGCAGTGGTTAAGCTCTCGTCTGCTTACTGAAAGGTTGGCAGTTCGAACCCGCCAGCTGCTCTGCAGGAGAAGACATGGCAGTTGGCTTCTGTAAAGATTGCAGCCTTGGAGATCCTGTGGGGCAGTTCTGCTCTCTCGTATAGGGTTGCTATGAGTTGAAAATTGACTCTCCATCCTGCAGCCAGAAGGAACTTTTCAAAGTACTAATCTGCCCTCTTTCCTGCTGTGACCCCTTCAGTGGACCTGCGGGATGTACCTCGGAGCCCCCTCTCCAGCATGGGTCAGAGTCCACCCTGTTAATATGCACCCTAGCCTGCCAGCCACACCAAAGCCCGTGCCTGGACACACATGGGCTCTCCCACACTCCCGTGAGCATTCCAGGTATTTTCATTCTAGAAAGCTTTTCCCAGGATCTTAACCTGGTGAATTCACAGCACAATTGTTTGCTAAAATCCTCATATTTGACACAGCTTTGTAGTTGTGCAGTGAGAAATACATCAAAGAAGGAAAAGAACTTGTTCAAGTTCCCACAAGGATTTTTCCCACCTGTTCATTTAACAAACTTTTCTTGAACTGGGTGCTAAGCCTTGGCCTTAGACGCTTCTGAAGTGAAGATGACCAACTGTGCCTGGAGCTGCGTTCCCCAAAGGAAGTGATCCTGGCTGTGAAAGACCTTATAAAGTAATGCGAAACTGTGAGCATCCACATGGCATCTGCTGAGTGTCCCTACCAACTCCTTCCCTACCGGCCCTGCCCTTTCCCCCATCTGGCCTGGTCCTCGAGGTCAGCAGGCTGGCGAGCTGGCCAACGAACTGTCTGTACTGCTGCCTGTACTGCTGCCGCTGGAGTAATTTATAACGAGCCTCTGCCAGTAAGCCTTCCTAGTGGCCTTGCCCCTGGATCCTCAGCCATACCTGCCCTTTTGAAGAGGCAGTGTGTGGTTTTGTGCCAAGAACAGTGGTGAAGGCAGCTGGTGGCCTTGGGGCGCAGCGGCCTCTCCCGGGATTCCATTGCCCGGGCTCCCGGAGCCCCAGGGTGGCCAGGGTGCCCAGAGAGCCCCAGCACTGCTTCCCGACCCCCTGCGCCTTCCAGCCCTCGCAGACGGCTCCGCAGTGCCACCCAGAGGCTGCCCGCACCGCGGCGGAGTCTCTGAGCGCGGGGGCAGGCCGGGCAGTGGCTGCTGCTTTCGAGGTTTGAAGAAGGTCATTTCTGGGTGTATGGCTGTGTATTCAGTCCCCTCGGAGCCTGTCTCCTGTAGCTGCGTCCCTGTCCCCGGCGCCCACACTTAGGGCCAGTGTGACACCGAAAGCTCTGGAGAAACCCAGGAGCTGCCTCCAAATCTCTAGTCTTGACCAAATGGGAGAAACAGGAGAGCAAGTCTTGCCACAGGCCCATGTGCCAGAGCTGTTCAGCAGATGAGATAGCGATGACGTTCCCAACCGGATCCAAGCGGACTGACCACCACCGGCAGTGTGGGGACAGCTAGCTGGCCATTTCAAGAAAGGGCATTTTCACTTCCACCTCACACTGCACATTCAAGTAGCTGCCAGGTGGACTGAAGGGTTTAATGTCACACTAGAAGAAACTATTGGTAAATAATTGTGTAAGCTTGGAACAGAAGGGTATCCTAAATACAACACTAAGTACAGAAACTACAAAAGACTGATACATTTGACTCAAAGTTGAAAAGTTTCTGTACATTGAAGAGACACCCTAGATAAAGTTAAAAACCAAAGTAACATACTTGGAAAAACACAACATATAGGACAGTGATTTATATTCTTAATACATAGGGAGCTTTTAGAAATCAGTAGGAAAAAGGCACCCTCTAATGGAAAAGCACATAAACAAAAGATCAACAAATGTCCAAGAAACACTAAGAAATGCTCAACTCTAGTAATAAAAGAGCCTCGGTGGCACAAATTGTTAAGCACCTGGCTGCTAACTGAAAGGTAGGCAGTTTGAACCTACTCAGACCCGCTCGGAAGAAAGGCCTGGCGATCTGCTCCCATAAAGAGCACAGCCAAGAAAACCCTATGGGGCAGTTCTACTCGCACATTGGGTCGTCATGAGTGGGGAATTGATCTGACAGCACCTAACCACAAGTAGTGATGAAGGAAATGATCATTACAAGGTCACAGAGAGTAGTACTCACCCTGGATGCTGTGGAGAGGGGGCCTTTCTGGAAGGCAGTTTGGTACCCGCTATTAGAAGCTTAACAAACACTGCACATCCTTCCTCCCAGCCGTTTCGCTTTCAGAAATTTATCCTAAGGAAATCATGCTGGATGTGTGCAAAGATTTAACTTCCCAAGAATGTTCTTAATAGCCTTACTTTTTTTTTTAAAAAATTAATACTACATTTTATTTAACCCAATATATTCAAAATGCTATTGTATCAAAAATAATCCATACCCAAAATTATTGAGATTTTTACATTCTCTTTGAATCCTCGTATGTATTTTACACTTACAGAACATCTCAGCTCAAACATTAAATTTTCAAAGGTTAAAGTGACTTGTAGTTCTGCTAAAGCAATAAAGGTAGGATCAAATGAAAAATACTCTGCTTCCATTTAAACTTAAATAAATTTTAAAATTAATTTCCTCAGACATACAAGTGACATGTGACATTTCCAGTGTATTGGGCAATGCAAGTCCATTACCCTGAGAAGTTGCCCTATTCTCCCATTATTTTGAAAGGTGTTTTTGATCAATTCCCCAAATTCCTTTCAAAACCGTTGTACATCTTTTATTCTTAATACACAAAAAAGGTCACAAGCTAGATATCTCTACAAGCATTTTAAATGATAAGACAGATGTGTTTTCATCCACATGGAAACAGGTTCATGCTAGATTGTTAGGTGAGAAACACAGGTTAGAAGAAAATAGTATGCTTAACATCGTTGCTTTTATATAAGTAAGAATGATGTATGTATCACATGGATAAAAAAACAGATTGGCTAACTGCCTTGAGTCGAGAAGAAAGAGATAAGAATTATATGTGCTTTTTTTATCGGCTTATTGATATTTTCTTTTTATTTCAAAGTAGAAATGTCAGTACTGCCTCTTTCCTTTATTTTTCTTTTATTTCTTCATTTTTTTTTTAATTACAAAAGTAATATGGACTTGCAAAAAGTTCAAACCAGAGAGAATATAGACGCTTTTCCTCTCCTCATCACAGTCCCCAGACAGAATCGCTGTCAACAGGTTGGTATATATTTTTCCAGACATTTGTATGTGCAGAAATATATATGTGTATATTTTAACATAAATGAGATCACACTATATACACTGTGCCGTAACTCACTTCTTTCACTAAACATGGACATCTTTCCATGTCAATACACACAGATTTAGTTCATGCTTTTAAAAAAGTATGCCTTTCAACAGCTGCATATTATTATCTTGTATGGATACACCCAAATCTTAATTTTCTGATTGCTCTACAATGGATATGTATTACTCGTGTAATGGAAACATAATATTTTCTTAAAGATGGAGATGGGAAAGAAGGGAGGGAGTCATAGGATTCATTTATTTTTTTTGCTCACAAGAATACTGAATATGCCATGAACTGCCAAAAGAATGAACAAATCTGTCTTGGAAGAAGTACAACCAGAATGCTCCTTAGAAGCAAGGATGGCAAGACTGCATCTTACATACTTTGGACATGCTGTCAGGAGGGACCAGTCCCTGGAGAAAAACATCATGCTTGGTAAAGCACAGGGTCAGCAGGAAAGAGGAAGACCCTCAACGAGGTGGATTGACACAGTGGCTGCAACAATGGGCTAAACATAGTAATGACCATGAGGATAATGCAGGACCGGGCAGTGTTTCATTCTATTGTATATAGGGTCGCTATGAGTCAGTACCGACTCGAGGGCACCTAACAACAGCAGCTACTACTTGGGAGAGGAGCCCTGGTGGCACCGTGTTTAAAGTGTGCAGGTGCTAACTGAAAGATCAGTCCCACCAGCCGTTCCTTAGGAGAAAAATATGGCAATCTGCTTCTGTAAAGATTACAGCCCGGAAACCCTATGGGGCAGTTCTACTCTGTCCTACAGGGTCGCTATGAGTCAGAATCAACGCCACAGCAGTGGACTTTTTTGGACTACTTGGGAGACATCTTTGAGTCTAGAGAGCTGTCCAGGCTTGATGAGGTCCGGAAAAAAGACCCACTTACTCTATGATTAAAGAAAAACAGTTCAGGGATCTTGGAATTTCTGGTAGGCTTCTTCAGCCCTGGTTGTGCAGTGGTTACAATCTCCATAACCCTCCCTCTACCACACCTAAATGACCTGGCCTCTGGGTCTGATCGCAGGAAGCTTGTGGTGAGATCTCCCAGATAGGAGAGGAGGCCCAGAGAGAGGAAGGGCCAAGGGCAAGGCCAACAGGGAGTTGGTGACAGAAAGGGGCCTAGGATCCATCGAATCTGATTCCTGGCTCACTGATAACTATTTCTTTCCCGTCCTTCCTTTCCCCTCCTTCTTTCCTTGTTTTCTTTTTCTGTTTATCTAGTCTTTATTTCAAGAATAAAGCTTACTTTTCCAAAACAAAATGTATACATACTAATAATAATTATTGAAAATTTAGACAAGTAGACAAGCAGAGGGAAACCAGTCCACCAGTTACAGTTGATTCCCACACATGATGACCCCATGTGTGTCAGGTTAGAACTGCGCTCCATAAGGTTTTCAGTGGCTGGTTTTTCAGAAGTAGATCACCAGGCCTGTCTTTCAAGGTACCTATGGGTAAACTTGAACTTCCAACATTTTGGTTACCAGTGAATCTGTTAACCATTGTGTACCCAGTGACTCCAAGGACGGAAAAGAACCACAATTCAACCATCCTTCTTTGGGAGAATTTCTCTGGGTCTCTCTGTAACTCCTGCCTATTATCTGTCATTTTCCAATTTCTGGTCCACTGAGAGTTTTCCTTCTTATTTTCAAGCATGCTTATTGTAGTGGCTTGAATTGTGTCCCCATAAAATATATGTCCAAGTCCTGACCTCCGGTACCTGTGAGTGTGACCTTATTTGGAAATAGAGTCTTTGCAGATGATATCAAATTAAGGAACTTGAGATGAGACCATCCTGGATTTAGGGTGGGCCCTTTTTTTTTCTAAATTTCTGCTTTAGTCATCTAATGCTGCTATAACAGAAATACCACCTGTGGATGGCTTTAACAAACAGAAATTTATTCTCTCACAGTCCAGTAGGCTAGAAATCCAAATTCAGGGTGCCAGCTCCAGGGGAAGGCTTTCTCTGTTGGCTCTAGTCCTTGTCTCCTTTCAGTGTCTGTGGGCCCGGCGTTCCTTGGAGATCTCCATGTGTCCTGGCATTGATCTTCCCCCTGGGTCTGGGAGGTTCTCAACACAGGGACTTTGGGTGGAAAGAACCAAGTCTGTTCCCAGCTCTTCTTTCTTGGTGGGGGTCAGGTCCCTTGATTCCTGTTCACTTGTTTAATCTCTTTTATATCTCAAAAGAGATTGACTCAAGATACAATCTAATCCTGTAGATTGTATCCTGCCTCAATAACATAACTGCCTCTAATCCTGCCTCATTAACATCATAGAAGTTAGGATTTACAACGCATAGGATAATCACATCAGATCACACAATGGAGGATAATTACATAATACTGAGAATCATAGCCTAGCCAAGTTGACACATATTTTGGGGGCACACAATTCAATCCATGACGTTCCACGTTTCCCCCCCCAATTCATGTTTTGCCACATGCAAAACACTTTCACCCCGCCATATCATCGCAAAAGACTGCAGTCTTCAGTATGAATTATACCTCAACATATAGAAAACAAAAATTCTCACAACTGGACCAATAAGCAACATCATGATAAATGGAGAGAAGAGTGAAGTTAAGAAGTTCATTTTACTTGGATTCACAATCAACATGCTTGGAAGCAGCAGTCAAGAAATCAAATGACATATTGCATTGGACAAATCTGCTGCAAAACACCTATTTAAAGTGTTAGGAATCAGAGATGTCACTTTAAGGATTACAGTGCGCCTGACCCAAGCCATGGTCTTTTCGATCACCTCATATGCTTTTGAAAGCTGGGCAATGAATAAGGAAGACCAAAGATGAATTGACACCTCTGAATTGTGGTGTTGGTGAAGAGTATTGAATATTCCACGGACTGCCAGAAGAATAAATCTGTGTTGGAAGAAGTACAACCAGAATGCTCCTTAGAAGCAAAGATGGCTAGACACAGTCTCATGTACTTTGGACATGTTACTAGAAGGGACCAGTCCCTGGAGAAGAGTATCATGCTTGGTAAAGGAGAGGGTCAGTGAGAAAGAGGGAGACCCTCAACGAGATGGATTGACACAGTGGTTGCAACGATGGGCTCAAGCATAACAAAGATTATGAGAATGGCACAGGACCAGGCAGTGTTTCATTCCGTTGTAGAGAGGGTCTCTATGTGTTGGAACTGACTCGACAGCACCTAACAACAACAACTAAATCCAATGACTGGTATCTTTGTAAGAGAAAGGAGAGGAAGATTTGACACACACAGGGAGAAAGACATGTAACCATGGAGGCAGAGATTGGACTGATGTGGCCACAATCCCTGCCCAGTGGGCTACAATGGAACAGTGTGAGATGAAATGAGGTCACGTGAAGGTTATAGGTCAATCCATGTGCTGTGTGGACTGAATGAGGTCAGGTCTTTGAGAATATTACCTGGCAAGTAGAAGAAACTCTCATCATTTCCACTTGACCCCAGGGCCCTAGAGGGGAGTTTCTTTCCCAGCAACCAGTAGCTAATAGGGGATAGAGCCAGGCCTTGACCCCAGGTGGATCCACCAGAGCCCAGGCTCAGCACCCCAGGGAAGAAGGGCAGCTGATGCTGGGAGGCTGCTCTGTTGGAACCTAGTGAGGAAAGCTTGGAATAAAAGCCAGAGGAGTTCAGAAAGCAGGTGCCCTCCTGCTCCAGGCAACTTGGAGAAAGCTTCCCAGAGGAGGGAGGTCTGAATGGCGATCAGACTGAGACAAGGATGAGGGCATTCCCGGCAGTGAACAGTGTGAGCACAGGTGAGAAGGCCTCCACCCCGGGAGATTTTATGGACAGAAAGATTTGGGGTAGAAATAAATGCCGAGTGCAACAAAGTTCTGGTTCTGAAAAAACACCCCCCCCCCCACAATTAAAAAGGAAGAACCACCAAGATGACTGCAGATCCACAGGCCTGGGTATTACCACGATTGAAATCAGATGAACACTTGAGAGAGAGATTACACAGGGAGAACACCCTTTGAGTACAAAATTGAGGCCATTTTTTGTGTGTGTGAACATGTACTGGGGCTTATGAGTCAGAATTGACTCGATGGCAATGGGTTTGGTTTGGTTTGTATCCCACAAAGTGATTTCTCTCCCATTATCTCATCTGATCCACACGGCAGCCCTCTGAGGGACGATGGACAGGGATGATTAGCCTTGGGGTGGAGCCCAGAAAATTGCAGCTGCTTCTGCCCAGGCCACATAGGAAGGGGCATGGGGAATGGCTGAACCTAGAACCCAGGCCTTGGTTCTCCAGACTGCTGGCTGTATCTCCCGCCACAGTTCAGATCTGAGAGAAGCCCACACTCAGTGCTGCGAAGACTTGCCCTCCAATGAAAAGCACAGGGGTCAAGGCACTGAGCAGTAGCCATGGGTGGTGAGGAGGGAGAAGGCCCTTAGGCCCAGTGCCATCAGACCCCACTGAGGCCCTCTGCCCCAGGGCAGATTCTGCGCTAAGCATTTTAGGAGCAGGACTGCCTATCACTTTTACATCAATTCTGGGGAGAGGTAGGTTCTATTATTCTGCTCATTTCCCAGATGAGAAGGCAGAGGCACAGGGAGGTTCAGTATCTTGCCTAAGGTCACACAGCCTGTCAGTTTAGGAGTCGAATTTGAGCCCAGCCAATCTGACTCCAGAGTGTTCTCTCCTAATCCCTTTGTTCTACAGCTTGCTGTCTAGGCCTGATTTTTCTGGTGAATTCATGGAGAAGAAGGGAATGGCTTTGATGGCAATCCTTTCACTGGAGATGAGTCATTATTTCCACCACCGATCCTATGAACATTGCTCCTAGAATCTGTCCATCAGGAACTCCTGCAGTTGGTTTCCTTGGAAAGGGTGTCACAGAATTAACCCTGGCTGTAAAATAAATAAATATATTATTATTATTTTTTGTTGTTGTTGTTAAACAGCCAGCCTCACATTCCTTCCTCCCCTGACCTGTCTCCCCTTATATCCTAGGGAGGGTCCCCATTGTGTTTATTGGAGGAACTAGTCCCTTATGGAGAAGACTTGCGGGTCAGAGAGTTGAGTGAATGGCACACTTTGAAAGGAGTGCCTAGAGCAAAGCACACACGGCTGGTCTTTCCTAACCAGGGCTTCGAACTGGTTTTTCTTTATTCAGTCAGGACCAAGGAAGTGACACTGGAACAGAACTGAAGTTTTTAACTTTGGGTGAACTGGAACCAGAACCAGAACAGGAGAAATTACGGGTCAAAGCCCTGCTAGAAACTTGATCTCCCTGTTGGAAAACAAGGGCAGCGTATACATCGCATAGCAACCAGACTTCTTGCCTGCTGCATTTTGCGCAGCCAGAAACAGCGGTACCCTACTCAAAGATGGCCATGGACTGGGCCACTTCGTGTGTGCTTCTCCTCAGTCTTGCCAGTAACCCAGTCTCATGCATCAGGCTCCTAAAAGGGCTCACTATGTCTCTTCCGAGTCTCCCATTCCCAGGGGTTCAACCCATAATTTTTCCTGTTCTGGTTACTGTTTGGTATCACCAAAATTTTTAAAAAATTGGGTCTGTTCCGGTTTCACTTGTCAGCCACAATTGAACCAGTTCCAACTGATTTGAATCCCTGTGCCTAACTACGGCAGTGGTTTGTGCTTCCTTTTTCTACTTCCGGCAATGTTGGAGGGATCCAGAGGGGAGGTGCAGAGCCCAGGGAGCAGCTGCCCCGGGGCCTAGAGAATATGCTTCCTGATGCACTCGTGTGCAGTGGGCCCAGCTTGTTCACAGGCCGCCTGTTCCAGCTCGGAGATGTCAAGGAGGGCTGAGAGCCAAAACAAGCAAAGCAGCCCCTACCTAGCTTCTGCCACCTTGGTCGCCCTCCCCAGGGCACCACTGTCAAAGAACACTTGCCTTTCAGAACTGAGAGGATGGGTCCGGAGGGAAGAGACCTCCTAAATGCCTTTTTCTGCTTGTAAAGTCATGTATACGTGTTGCAGACAATTTGTAAGGCAATGAGTTGTTGTGTGTCATGGAGCCCATTCCGACTCAGCGACCTGATGTGACTGGGGCACTTTCCTGGGCTGTAAACTTTATGCTGGGTCTTTCTCCTGAGGAGCCACTGAGTGGGTTCCGACCTTCTCGGTTAGCGGCCAATTGCTTAAGCATTGTGCCACTAGGGCCCCTAAAACAATGAGAGAAAGGGTAAAATATGAAATAAACATCACCAGGAACCACTCCCCCAAGCAGAGTTAACCACTGTAAAACATTGTGATGCATAGGTACATATGCATATGTAAATATGCTAGGATTTCCACAAAACTAAGATCGCACTAAATATCTAGTTTGGATCTTGATTTTTTTTTAACTTAAAATAATCTATTGAGAATTTCCCAATATCATTCACTATTCCTCAAAAGCATGGATTAAAACAGCTTCGTTATATGAATGTTTCAAATTAATGTAATGTCCTATATTACTGGACACTTTGGTTGTTTTAAATTTTTCACCATTATAAATATCACTATATTGAACGTCCTTGAACATAGTAAAATAAAGAAAAACCCACTGCCATGGAGTCAACTCCAACTCATAGCAACCCTATAGTGAAAAATATAGTAATAGGTAATGGTTATTGAACGTTAAAATACTAGGCATTTTGCCAGAGACTACATGGATTCAGGGCCACTATATAGGTGTCACCGTGAGTCAGAACCGACTCCACGGCAATAGGTTTGTTTATGTAAGTGTACTGAACAAAGGTGGGGGGTTGCAAAGTGAGTGCTTAAATCAAATCCAGGCTCCATTCCCCAGGCAAAGCCCTCTAGCACAGGACTGCATCAGCTTGTAGGAAGGGGCTCCCTTTTTCTTTATGCAAAACCAGTTAAGTTGCAGTCCAGTTGGTCCCAACTCATGGGGTCCCTGTGTGTGCCAGAGTAGAACTGTGCTCCATAGCTTTACACAAAGGCCCTGTCAATTTGCCAAGCCCTGGACCAGTGAAACTACAACTACCTGGAAAAGGAGCAATATAGCCGCTGAGGGGACGCCTTTCTTGAATTTGCCCAAAGCATCATATGGGTCAGCAGCAGCCCTTAAACGCAGTGTCTCATTAGTGCGCTTAACAACCATGTCTGCTCGCATCCCCATTTGACAGATGAGGACAGGTAGGCATGCTAGTCTGATGACTTCCTGAGAACAAGTGTCTAGAAGCAGAACTGAGATATACATGTCCAAACTGTCCTCCAGAAATGTAGGCATCTATACTCCCACCAAGGCACCCTGGTGACACAGTGGTTAAGCACTCAGCTGCTAACTGCAAGGTCAATGGTTTGAACCCACCAGGCGCTCCATGGAAGAAAGATGTGGCAGTCTGCTTCCAACAAGATTACAGCCTTCGAAACCTTGTGGGGGGCAGTTCTACTTTGTTCTACAGGGTCGCTATGGTTCAGAATTGACTTGACAGATTTTTTTTTAATACTTCCATCAGCAGTGTAAGAGATAGATGCTTCACACTCCCTTATCCAGACTGTGAAGAAACAACCTTTGAAATATTTGCCAGACTTATGGGTGAGACTATCTCATTGTTATCATTTCTTCCTTCGTTAGTGAGGTCGAACATTTTTTTTATGTTTACCATTCATTTATATTACTTCTTGTGTGATTATTCTATTCAAGTCTTTTACCCACTTTCCTCTTGGGGTGTCAGAATTTTTCTTATTGACATGTGATGATGTTTTATGTTCATATTATCCCTTGATCTATAATGTTTGTCGCAAATATTTACTGCTAATTATGTCTCTCAGACTTCCTGGATATTTTCAATTATATAGATATTGTGAATGGGAGCTCCCACCATGTATTCAAACTAATAATTGCTAGAATATAAACATTAAAACTTGATATACATTGGACTTCCTCAAAATTAAAACTTGCTCTGCCAAAGACCCTGTTAAGAGAATGACAAGACAAACCACAGACTGAGAGGAAATATTTGCAAACCACATATCTGACAAAGGACTTGTATCAGCAATACGTAAAGATCTCTCAAAACTCAGCAGTAAGAAAATAAACAATCCAGTTAGAAATTGGGCAAAAGACTTAAACTGACACTTCACCAAAGAAGAAACACAGATGGCAAATGCTCACATGAAAAGATGTTCACCATCATTAGTCAGCCATTAGAGAAATGTCACACTTACTAGGATAGACAAAAAAAAAAAAAAAAAAAGTAGTAACAGCACTAAATGCTGGTGAAGGTGCAGAGAAATTGGATCACTCATACATTGCTTTTGGGAATGTAAAACAGTATAGCCATTTTGGAAAACGTTTTGGCAGTTTCTTGGGATTGACAGTTTCTTATAAAGTTAAGCATACACTTAACATATGACCCAGCATTCCACTCCTGTGTATTTATCCCGGAGAAATAAAACCTCAAGTTCACACATGAATGTTCACAGAAGCTTTGTTTGTGGTGATCAAAAGCTAGAAACAACCCAAGTGTCCCTCAATGAGTAAATGGAGAAATAAAATGAACAAACTGTGGATATATGCAACAGCTTGGAGGATCTCAAGGGCATTACATTGAGTGAAAAAGCCAATCTTAAAATGTTGCATACTGTATGACTCCATTTATATGACATTCTCAAGATGACAAAACTATAGTGATGGAGAACACATTGATGGCTGCCAGGGGTTAAGGGTGAAGGGATGGCAGCATGAGGGCATTTTTGTGGAAATGGAATAGTTCTATATTTTGATTGTGGCCATGGTTACATGGCTCTATACATGGAATCAAGTTTCACAGAACTATACATTCCCCACCAAAAAAGAGTACACGTAAAAACTCGGGAAATCCGAATAAGATCTGTAGTTTAATATCAATATCCCAGTTTTGATAATTTCATTGTGGTTATGTAAAAGTTCTCATTTGGGAGGCTGGGTAAAGACTACACAGAACTCTTTAATACTATATTTTCAATGTTTATATGAGACTAAAATGATTTCAAAATAAAAAAAGGCATAGACGCGAAAGACAAAGCTATATATCTTTTAAAAGGTAATACATGACCATATGAGGTAAGGAAAAATGTCCTAAATAAGAAACAAAAAACCACAAACACAAGGGAAAAGACTGATAGATTTAAGTGCATAACCATAAAGAACTTCTTTTCATCAAAATAACCCATATGTCAACTCCCAGGACAGCATATGGCATGGTGCCTTTTTAATAAAGTTACTAGAACAAGCAAAGCTAAAGAGTATATTTTTTAGGGATACATAAATATGTAATAAAAAGCTTGAAAAGGCAGGGGAGGAGCCAAGATGGCAGAGTAGTCAGACACTTCCGGTGAACTCTCTTACAACGAAGACCCAAAAAACAAGCGAAAAGATTACATTTATGACAAGCTAGAAGTCCTGAACATCAAAGGTAAAGTTAGAAAACAAACTGAGTGGCGGGGGAGGTAGAGGCGGTTCAGAAGTGGAGAGGCGCTGCTAGACCTGAATTGCCTGCCAGGAACCCTCAGGCACCATCCCCAGGAGCAGCTATGGTGGGCTGGTGGTAGCGTTCAGCCACAGTTTCCTCAGGGAGAGACAGCTAGCCGCACAGCCTATTCACACGTCCAGAGCCAGAGAACAACAGCACTTTTGGCAAAAGCTAAGTACCTGTGTATATTTTACCACACCCCCCACCTCGAAGCCGGCTTCAGTGGCTGTCAATTTCCCTCAGCCTGAGATAGGTCCTGTTGTGCAACCCGAGCCATTCTCCCAGCCTTGGAGAAGGAATAAATTCACAATTGGGGAAAAGATAATATGTCAACTCCACTAACCTGGAGAGCTCAGGACAGAAGCAGCTGCTGTCCAGGCATAAATGGTCTGTGGACTTTGAATACCTTTCCCCCCTGCATGGACTTGAGCAGGCCTATTTCAGGAGAATAGGCCCTTCTTGGTAGGCTGCAACTGTTTCAGCTGTGTAATGGAGAGGTTGTTGTTTGATGTCTGATACTGCTTTACCTATTAATTAGGGTCCTCACCTACTCACATCAGGGGCCTAAGGACGGGTGGCTCCACTCAGGTCACCCAGCCACCTGCGACTGGGGTCCAAGGATAACTGGTACCTCCCAAACCTTACAACCAAAAGCATTGGGTGCCCAAGGTCCATCTGCAGAACCCACCCAACTGTGTACTCTAGGGAACAGGGGCAAGCTTTCCTCAAGACACTCGGGGGGATGGTTGTCAGCCCCCTGCCTTGTTCAGAGCATGACCCCCTGCTGTAACCAGATACTGCTACCTACACCAATCACCCTTGCCTCTCTAAGACTGTAGGACAGAGCCTGTACCACACACTTGATGACCAACTAGCTGGACACCTGAGCTGAATCCATACAAGAAAAGTGAATGGACTCCTACACTCATAATCCTAGAAACAGCTCTAGCAATCTGGTGACAGGGTGTAAGAGCTTCAAAGACAAAAATAATCAAGCTAGTTCACTTAGCAGCCTATTTGGGCATATCAAAACAAAACAAAGCAAAAAGCTAGGATATAGTAAGCAAACATAAAATAAACTAATACAATAACTTATAGATGGCTCAGAGACAACAGTCAATATCACATCACATAAAGAAGCCAACCATAAACATTTTAACAAGCTCTCAAAACAATGAATCAAGGGATCTTCCTGATGAAGGTGTGTTCCTGGAATTACCAGATGTACAAACAAAAGATTAACGTACAGAACTCTTCAACACATCAGGAACGAGATCAGGCAAAATGCAGAACAAGCCAAGGAACACAGATAAAACAGCTGAAGAAATTAAAAAGGTTATTCAAGAACATAATGAAAAATCTAATAGGCTGCAAGAATCCATAGAAAGACAGCAATCAGAAATTCAGAATATTAACAATAAAATTACAGAATTAGATAACTCAATAAAAAGTCAGAGGAGCAGAATTCAAGAAGTAGAAGGCAGAATTAGTGAGAATGAAGATAAAACACTTGGCACCAATATATTTGAAGAAAAATCAGATAAAATAATTAAAAAAAATGAAGAAATCCTAAGAATCATGTGGGACTCTATCAAGACAAATAACCTATGAGTGACTGGAGTATCAGAACAGGGAGGGGTAACAGAAAATACAGACAGAATTGTTGAAGATTTCTTGGCAGAAAACTTCCCTGATATTGTGAAAGATGAGAAGATATCTATCCAAGATGCTCATCGAACTCCACATAAGGTAGATCTCAAAATAAAGTCACCAAGGCATATTATAATCTAACTTGCCAAAACCAAACATAAAGAGAAAATTTTAAGGGCAGCTAGGGATAAACGAAGTCACCTACAAAGGAGAGTCAATAAGAATAAGCTCAGACTACTCAGCAGAAACATGCAGGCAAGAAGGCAATGGGATGACTTATACAAGGCATTAAAGGAAAAAAATTGCCAGCCAAGGATAATATATAGAGCAAAACTGTCTTTCAAATATGAAAGTAAAATTAGGACATTTCTAGATAAACAGAAGTTTAGGGAATTCATAAAAACCAAACTGAAACTACAAGAAATACTAAAGGGAGTTCTTTGGTTAAAAAATCAATAATATCAGATATCAACCCAAGACTAGAACACAGGACAGAGCAACCAGATGTCAACCCAGATAGGGCAATAACAAAAATAAATCAAGATAAAAAACACCCAAAACAGGGAAAGAGCGATGTCTTTATGTAAAAGATAACAACATTAAAACAGTAAAGAGGGGCTAAAAAATGTAGTCATAGATCGTTCATATGGAGAGGAAGTCAAGACACTATAAAGAAATAAAAGTTAGGTTTAAACTTAGAAAAATAGGGGTAAATATTAAGGTAACCACAAAGGAGACTAATAATCCTACTCATGAAATAAAATACAAGAAAAAATATTCAGCAAAAACAAAACCACCAACAAGGAATAAGAGGAAAAGACAAGATATAAACTACTCAGAACAAAAAATTAAGTGGGAAAAAGAAATGATCCACAAGACACAAAAAAAAAGAAATGAAAATGACAGCAGTAAACTCATACCTATCCATAATTACATTGAATGTTAATGGACTAAATCCACCAATAAAGAGACAGAGAGTGGCAGAATGGATAAAAAAACACGATCTGTCTATATGTTGCCTACAAGAGACACACCTTAGACTCAGAGACACAAACTAAAACTGAAAGGATGGAAAAAATGTATCAAGCAAACAACAATCAAAAAAGAGCAGGAGTGGCAATATTAATTTCTGACAAAAGAGACTTTAAAGTTAAATCCACCACAAACGATAAGGAACGACACTATATAATGATTAAAGGGACAATACGCCAAGACAATATAACCATATTAAATATTTATGCACCCAATGACAGGGCTGCAAGATACATAAAACAAACTCTAACAGCATTGAAAAGTGAGATAGACAGCTCCACAATTATAGTAGGAGACTTTAACGCACCACTTTCGGTGAAGGACAGGGCATCCAGAAAGAAGCTCCATAAAGACACGGAAGATCTAAAAGCCACAATCAACCAACTTGACCTCATAGACATATACAGAACACTCCACCCAACAGCAGCCAAGTATACTTTCTTTTCTAGTGCACACGGAACATTCTCTAGAATAGACCACATATTAGGTCATAAAGCAAGCCTTAGCAGAATCCAAAACATTGAAATATTACAAAGCATCTTCTCTGACCATAAGGCCATAAACATAGAAATCAATAACAGAAAAATCAGGGAAAAGAAATCAAACACTTGGAAATTGAACAATACCCGGCTCAATAACGACTCGGTTAGAGAAGACATGAAGGATGGAGTAAAGAAATTAACAGAATCCAATGACAATGAAAACACTTCCTATCAGAATCTTTGGGACACAGCAAAAGCAGTGCTCAGAGGGCAATTTACAGCAATAAAGGCACACATTAAAAAAAGGAGAAAGGGCCAAAATCAAAGATTTATCCCTACAACTTAAACAAATAGAGCAAGAGCAACAAAAGAAACCCTCAGGCAGCAGAAGAAAGTAAATAATAAAAATTAGAGCAGAATTAAATGGAATAGAGAGCAGAAAAACAACTGAAAGAGTTAACAACACCGAAAGCTGATCCTTTGAAAAAATTAACAAAATTGATAAACCATTGGCCAAAGTGACAAAAGAAAAACAGAGGAGGAAGCAAATACCCAAATAAGAAATGAGATGGGCGGTATCACAACAGACCTAACTGAAATTAAAAGAATCATATCAGAGTACTATGAAAAATTGTACTCCAACAAATTTGAAAACCTAGAAGAAATGGATGAATTTCTAGAAATATACCACCTACCTAAACCAACACAAACAGAGTTAGAACAACTAAGTAAACCCATAACAAAGGAAGAGACTAAAAAGGCGATTTAAAAACTCCCAACAAAAAAGCCCTGGTCTGGATAGCTTCACTGGACAGTTCTACCAAGCTTTCAGAGAAGAGTCAACACCACTACTACTAAAGGTATTCCAGAACATAGAAAAGGTTGGAATACTCCCAAACTCATTCTATGAAGCCAGCATATCCCTGATACCAAAACGAGGTAAAGACACCACAAAAAAAGAAAATTACAGAGCTAAATCCCTTGGAATCAACTTGACGGCAGTGGGTTTGGTTTTTTTTTTTTTTTTTTTGATCCCTCATGAACTTAGACGCAAAAATCCTCAACCAAATTATAGCGAATAGAATTCAACAACATATCAAAAAAATAATTCACCATGACCAAGTGGGATTCATACCAGGTATGCAAGGCTGGTTTAATATTAGAAAAACAATCAATATAATCCATCACATAAATAAAACAAAAGACAAGAATCACATGATCTTATCAATTGATGCAGAAAAGGCATTTGACAAAGTCCAACACCCATTCATGACAAAAACTCTCAGCAAAATAGGAATAGAAGGAAAATTCTTCAATATAATAAAAGGCATTTATACAAACCCAACAGCCAACATCATCCTAAATGAAGAGAGTCTGAAAGCATTCCCCTTGAGAACAGGACTCAGAAAAAGATGCCCTTCATCACCACTCTTATTCAACATTGTGCTGGAGGTCCTAGCCAGAGCGATTAGGATATATAAAGAAGTAAAGGGCATCCAGACTGGTACGGAAGAAGTAAAAGTATCTCCATTTGCAGATGATATGGTCTTATACACAGAAAACCCTAAACATTCCTCAAGAAAACTACTGAAACTAAGAGAAGATTTCAGCAAAGTATCAGGTTACAAGATAAACATACAAAAATCAGTTGGATTCCTCTACACTAACAAAGAGAGTGTCAAAGAGGAAATCATTAAATCAATACCATTTACAGTAGCTTCCAAGAAGATAAAACACTTAGGAATAAATCTAACCAGAGATGTAAAAGACCTATACAAAGAAAACTACAACTATTGCAAGAGACCTACATAAGTGGGAAAACATACCTTACTCATGGATAGGAAGACTCAACATTGTAAAAATGTCTACTCTACCCACAGAGATCTATAGATACAATGCAATTCTGATCCAAATTCCAATGGCATTTTTTAATGAGATGGAGAAGCAAATAACCAACTTCACATGGAAGGGAAAGAGGCCCCGGAGAAGTAAAGCATGACTGCAAAAGAAGAACAAAGTGGGAGGCCTCACACTACCTGATTTTAGAATATACTATACCGCCACAGTAGTCAAAAGAGCCTGGTATGGGTACAACAACAGACACATAGACCAATGGAACAGAATTAAGAATCCAGACATAAATCCATCCACATATGAGCAGCTGATATTTGACAAAGGCCCAAAGTCAGTTAAATGGGTAAAAGACAGTCTCTTTAACAAATGGTGCTGGCATAACTGGATATCCATCTGCAGAAAAAATGAAACAAGACCCATACATCACACTATGCACAAAACTGACTCAAAATAGATGAAAGGCTTTTATATAAAATCTACCACAATAAGGATCATAGAAGAAAAAATAAGGACAATACTAGGAGCCCTAATACTTGGCATAAACAGTAAACAAAACATTATTAATACTGCACAAACACCAGAAGAGAAACCAGGTAACCGGAAGATCCTAAAAATCAAACACCTATGCTCATCCATAGACTTCACCAAAAGAGTAAAAAGATTACCTACAGACTGGGAAAAAGTTTTTGGCTATGACAATTCCGATCAGTGTCTGATCTCTAAAATCTACATAATACTGCACAAATTCAACCACAAAAAGACAACCCAATTAAAAAAAATGGGCAAAGGGTTATGAACAGGCTCTTCACTAAAGAAGACATTCAGGTAGCTAACAGATACATGAGGAAATGCTCACCATCATTAGCCATTAGAGAAATGCAGATCAAAACTACAATGAGATTTCATCTCACTCCAACAAGGCTGGCATTAATCCAAAACACACAAAATAATAAATGTTGGAGAGGTTGTGGAGAGACTGGAACACTTACACACTGCTGGTGGGAATGTAAAATCGTAAAACCACTTTGCAAATCAATTTGGAGATTTCTTACAAAGCTGGAAATAGAACTACCATACGATCCAGCAATCCCACTCCTTGGAATATATCCTAGAGGAATAAGAGCCTTTACACAAACAGATATATGCACACCCGTGTTCACTGCAGCACTGTTTACAGCAGCAAAAAGATGGAAGCAACCAAGATGTCCATCAATGGATGAGTGGATAAATAAATTACGGTATATTCATACAATGGAATACTACGCATTGATAAAAAAACAACGATGAATCTGTGAAGCATTTTGTAACAAGGAGAAATCTGGAAGGCATTATGCTGACTAAAATTAACCCACTGCCGTCGAGTCGATTCTGACTCACAGCAACTCTAAAGGACAGAGTAGAACTGCCCGAGTTTCCAAGGAGCACCTGGCAGATTTGAACTGCCGACCTCTTGGTTAGCAGCCGTAGCACTTAAACACTATGCCACCAGGGTTTCCAAGCAAAATTAGTCAGTTGCAAAAGGACAAATATTGTATGAGACCACTATTATAAGAACTCAAGAAATAGTTTAAACAGAGAAGAAAATATTCTTTGATGGTTACGAGAGTGGGGGGAGGGAGGGCGGGAGAGGGGTTTTCACTAATTAGATACTAGTTAAGAACTAATTCAGGTGAAGGGAAACACAACACACAGTACAGGAGAGGTTAGCGTAACCAGATTAAACCAAAAGCAAAGATGTTTCCTGAATAAACCAAACATTTTGAAGGCCAGAGCAGCAGGGGCGGGGGTCTGGGGACTATGGTTTCTGGGGACATCTAGGTCAATTGGCATACTAAAATCTATTAAGAAAACATTCTGCATCCCACTTTGGTGAGTGGTGTCTTTAATGCTAGCAAGTGGCCATCTAAGATGCATCCATTGGTCTCAATCCACCTGGAGCAAAGGAGAATGAAGAACACTAAAGATACAAGGTAGCTTTGAGCCCAAGAGACAGAAAGGGCCACATAAACTAGAAACTACATCAGCCTGAGACCAGAAGAACTAGATGGTGCCCGGCTATAACCAATGAGTTCCCTGATAGGGAACATAACAGAGAACCCCTGAGGGAGCAGAGCAGTGGGATGCAGACCTCAAATTCTCATAAAAAGACCAGACTCAATGATCTGACTGAGACTAGAAGGACCCTGGAGATCATGGTCCCCAGGCCTTCTGTTAGCCCAGGCAGGAACCATTCCCGAAGCCAACTCTTCAGACGGGGATTGGACAGGACTATAGGATGGAAACCCTGGTGGCATAGTAGTTAAATGCTACTGCTGCTAACCAAGAGGTTGGCAGTTTGAATCCGCTCCTTGGAAACCCTACAGGGCAGTTCTACTCTGTCCTATAGGGTTGCTATGAGTCCGAATCAACTCAAAGGCACTGGGTTTTGGGTTATAGGATAGAAAATGTTACTAGTGAGGAATGAGCTTCTTGGATTAAGTAGACACAGGAGACTATGTGGGCAGCTCCTGTCTGGAGGGGAGATGGGAAGGTACGGGGGCGGGGGGATAGAACCTGGCTGAATGGACACGGGGAATAGAATGGAGAGGAGATGTGTGCTGTCTCATCAGGAGGAGGGCAACTAGAAGTACACAAAGGTGTATATAAATTTTTGTGTGAGAGACTGACTTGGTTTGTAAACTTTCACTTAAAGCACAATAAAAATAAAAAAAGTTAAAAACAAAAACAAAAGAAGTGCATTCTAGGTGAAGGGAAAATTGGGGAGCACCGAAGGCTGTTGGGAAGGTAGATTTGGGGCAGCACATTCCCAGAAGGGATGGTCCCTGTGGAGGGTGACAACTTGGCTCTGTGGGCCATACTTGACCACTAGGGCAGGGGTGCCTACGGTCTGCCCCAGGTTGCAGACCTGCAGGGCCTCCTCTACAGGGACGGTGTCTTTGCTTGAGCTTCCACGTCCCACCTGAAGGAGGTATGGGCTGGTGGCATCTCATTCTGCTTCTTGCTCCTGCCATATTGGACCCAGAGAGCTATCTTGCCTGACTGGGCCCTCTCTCCCTTCCCTCTTCCCTTTTCTGGCCACCTGATCTTGTTTCCAGCCCGTCTCTATCACTTTCTTCCCTCCAGCAACCCCCAGGTCAAACTGGAGGTCTATTGCCACACCAGGGTGGTGGCAAAGGCTACTTTCCAGCCCCTTCTGCCAGTGCCTGGCTTGGCACATGTCAGACAGGTGGCAAGGCCCTGCTAGGCTCCTACTGTGTGCCCATCCTGGGGCCAGGGAAGGCACCCCCCAGCCAGTGCGCAGCTCTGTAATCTGGGAAATGAAAGGGCTGACTTCTGTGATTTTGAAGTTCCTTCCAGCTGCTAGATTCGAGGGGAACACTGAATGCCCTCCCTTTGAAGGGCTGAGGCCTGTAGGAAAATGATTACCATAAAAATGTTTCCGGATTGGTGCACTGGCTTCTGTCCAGACCTCACTGACAACGTTGTGCAGACTTCAGTGATATTTATGCTCAGAAATGTTTGACTGGAGGATGCCATCGTTACCCTGGTGGCAGGGGCCAAGGATAACACGGCATTACAGGCCTTCTCTGTTACAGGAAGAAAGCAAGCTTCATTCGCTCATTCAACGAAGCCCAACTGTATATACAAGTCAGCACTAGGTACTATAAAAAATAGGCCTGATCTCACCCTGGCCTCAGAGAACACCAACTCATACAATCAGGTAGAAAGGAACTGGTCATCTAGTACAAGCCACCCTCCACTGCCATGCCAGCGCAGGATCCTCTTCTGCTCCAGCCACTGCCCGCCCAGGGGCAGAGGCCTTGTAGGCTCATTCTAACAGTTTCATATTTAGAAAGTGACTCCTAATAGTGGGTGGAAACCAAAGTCCCTTGTCCTGGTCCTGTGGATCCTAGGCCCACTCACCCCTCGTTCTCCTTACTAATTGCATCTCCCTTCCCCATGACAGCCCTTCAGACACCTAGTCAGGTGCTCCTCCCAGCCTTCCCTGGCTCAGTCCTGTTCCTGCAGCCATTCTCCAGGTGACGAAATTTCCAGACGTGCCAGCCTGCTGTGCACCTGTGTGTGAGCCATGCTGCCCCCCATACTGAGGATTCACCACTCCCATTACTTTGAAACAGTTTCCTGTACTTCATCCTATGAGTCTTTCTTCAGCAGCCGACCACAAAGCTTGCCAGTGGAATAGAGAAAACTCACAAATTGGGTTGTGATTATAAAAATAGAAAAGGGGGCATGGTTTTTATAAAATAATGTATGCTCTCAAAATCAGATAACTCTCCGAAGGCGGAGCCAAAATGGCAGAATAGACAGACGCTTCCGTCGCGCCCTCTTTACCACAAAGACCCTAAAAAAACAAGTGAAACGAGTATATTTGTGACAACCTGGGAGCCCTGAGCATCAAAGGCAAGCTTAGACAACGAACTGAGGGGCAGGGGAAGGAAGAGACTGTTCAGAAGCGGAGAGGGGTTACCGGACCTGAATCCCAGGAAGCCCTCAGGCACCGTTCCCGGAGCGGCGGCAGCAGGCTGGTCCTGGCGATTGGCCGCAGTTTCCTCGGGGAGAAGCAGCAGCCGCACAGCCCGCTCACACCTCCGGGACCTGGGGAGAACGCAGGTTCCTCGGGGAGAAGCAGCAGCCGCACAGCCCGCTCACACCTCCGGGACCTGGGGAGAACGCAGGTTCCTCGGGGAGAAGCAGCAGCCACACAGCCCGCTCACACCTCCGGGACCTGAGGAGAAGGGCGCTCTTGGCAAAAGCTAAGGACTTGCAGATATTTTACCGTGCCCCCCCACCCCCAAGCCGGCTTCAGCGGCTGAATCCCTGGGCCTGAGATAGACCCTGGTGAGCACCTAGAGCCATACTCCTGGCCTTGGGTAAGGAAAAAATTTGCAACTGGGGGTAAAAGATAATTTGCTAGCTCCATTAATTGGGGGAGCTCAGGACAGAAGTGGCTCCTGTCCAGGCATAAACCGTCCGTGGACCTTGAGCACCTTTCCCTTCTGCATGGACATGTGTGGGCCTATTTCGGGAGAATAAGCCCTTGTTGGCAAACTCCAACTATTTCAGCTGTGCGGTGGAGAGATGAGTGTTTGACCACTGAAATTGCTTTGCCTATTAAACAAGGTCCTCACCTACCCACGTCAGGGACCTAGGGTGTGGTAGCTCCACTCAGGTCACCCAGCCACCTGCGACAGGGGTCCAAAGATAACTGGTACCTCCAAGTCCTTAGAACCAAAAACTTGGGTGCCCATGGTCCCTCAGCAGAACCCACCCACCAGCATGCT
Source organism: Elephas maximus indicus (assembly GCF_024166365.1). Classification (NCBI taxonomy): domain Eukaryota; kingdom Metazoa; phylum Chordata; class Mammalia; order Proboscidea; family Elephantidae; genus Elephas; species Elephas maximus. Next base: position 5,111,801 of record NC_064846.1, on the reverse strand, counting down.
CTAGGGAACAGAGACATGTTTTCCTCAGAGACACTTGGGGGTTGGCTCTCAGCCCCCTGCCTTGTTCCGAGTGTGACCCACTGCTGCAATCAGATACCGGTATATATGCAAATCACCCCTGCATCTCTAAGACTGTATGATAGAGCCTGTATCACACACTTGATACCTGGAAACCTGAGCTGAATTCATACAAGAAAACTGAATGGACTCCTAGACTGATATACCTGATAACAGCTCTAGCCAGTGGGGACAGGACACCAGAACTCCAAAGGCGAAAATAATCAAGCTAGCTCACTCAAGCAACCCATAGGGGTATACCAAAACAAAGCAAGCAGCTACAACACAGTAAGCAAGCATAAACTGAATACAATACCTTATAGATGGCTCAGAGACAACAGTCAATATCAAGTCACACAAAGAAACAGACCATGATCACCTCAACAGGCTCTCAAAACAAAGAATCCAGGGATCTTTTAGATGAAAGTGCATTCCTGGAATTAGCAGATGCAGAATACAAAAGTTTAATATACAGAACCCTTCAAGACATCAGGAAGGAAATGAGGCAATACACAGAACAAGCCAAGGAACACACAGATAAAGCAACTGAAGAAATCGGACAGATTATTCAGGAACATAATGAAAAGTTTAATAAGCTGGAAAAATCAATAGACAGACAGCAATCAAATCCAGAAGGTTAACAATAAAATTACAGAATAAGACAACTCACTAGAAAGTCAGAGGAACAGAATTGAGGAAGTAGAAGCTAGAATTTCTGAACTTGAACACAAATCACTTGGCACTAATATATTTGAAGAAAAATCAGATAAAAGAATTAAAAAAAAATGAAGAAACCTTAAGAATCATGTGGGACTGTATCAAGAGAAATAACCTACGAGTGATTGGAGTACCAGAACAGGGAGGGATAAGAGAAAAAACAGAGAAAATTGTTGATGATTTGTTGGCACAAAACTTCCCTGATATTGTGAAAGATGAGAAGATATCTATCCAAGATGATCATCGAACTCCACATAAGGTAGATGTTAAAAGAAAGTCACCAAGACATATTATCATCAAACTTGCCAAAACTAAAGATAGAGAATTATAAGAGCAGCGAGGAATAAATGAAAAGTCACCTACAAAGGAGAGCCAATAAGAATAAGCTTGGACTACTCGGCAGAAACCATGTAGGCAAGAAGGCAATGGGATGACATATTTATAAAATTGAAGGAAAAAACGGCCTGCCAAGAATCATATATCCATCAAAACTGCCTCTTAAAGATGAAGGTGAAATTAAGACATTTCCAGATAAACACAAGTTGAGGGAATTCGTAAAAGCCAAACTGAAACTACAAGAAATACTAAAGGGAGTTTTTTGGTTAGAAAATCAATAATATCAGGTATCAACCCAAGACTAGAACGCTGGGCAGAGCAACCTGAAGTCAACCCAGACAGGGAATACCAAAAAAACAAAGGAAGATTAAAAAAACAAAAACAAAAAAAACCCAACACAGGGTAACAATGATGTTATTACATAAAAGAAGTCAACATTAAAATAATAAAGAGGGACTAAGAAATGTAATCATACACCTTCCATATAGAGAAGAAGATACGGCGATACAAAGAAATAAAAGTTAGTTTTAAATTTAGAAAAATAAGGTAGCCACAAAGGAGACAAACCATCCTACTCATCAAAATAAAATACAGGGCAAAAATACAGAGTCAGCAGAAACAAAATCAACAACAACAAATAGTGGGAAAAGACAATATATAAAGGAAATCTACTCAGCACATAAAATCAAGTGGGAAAAAGAAACTGTCAACACACCAAAAAAGACCTCAAAATGATAGCACTAAATTCACACCTCTCCATAATTACCCTGAAAGTAAATGGACTAAATGCACCAATAAAGAGGCAGAGAGTGGCAGAATGGATTAAAAAACAAGATCCATCTATATGCTGCCTACAAGAGACACACTTTAGACTTAGAGACACGAACAAATTAAAACTCAAAGGATGGAAAAAATATACCAAGCAAACAACTCAAAAAAGAGCAGGAGTGGCAATATTAATTTCTGACAAAATAGACTTTAAAGTTAAATCCATCATAAAGGATAAGGAAGGACACTATATAATGATTAAAGGGACAATACACCAAGAAGATATAAACATATTAAATGTTTATGCACCCAATGACAGAGCTGCAAGATACATAAAAAAACTCTATCAGCATTGAGAAGTGAGATAGACAGCTCCACAATAATCGTAGGAGACTTCAACACACCACTTTCAGTGAAGGACAGGACATCGAGAAAGAAGCTCACTAAAGACACAGAAGATCTAAATGCCACAATCAACCAACTTGACCTCACAGACATATACAGAACACTCCACCCAAGACCAACCAAGTACACTTTCTTTTCTAGTGCACATGGAACATTCTCTAGAAGAGACCACATATTAGGTCATAAAGCAAGCCTTAGCAAAATCCAGAACATTGAAATATTACAAAGCATCTTCTCTGACCATAGGGCCATAAAAGTGGGAATCAATAACAGGAAAAGAAATCAAACACTTGGAAACTGAACAATACCCTGCTCAAAAAAGACTGGATTATAGAAGACATTAAGGATGGAATAAAGAAATTCATAGAATCCAATGAGAATGAAAACACTTCCTATCAGAACCTTTGGGACACAGCAAAAGCGGTGCTCAGAGGCCAATTTATATCACTAAATGCACACATCCAAAAAGAAGAAAGGGCCAAAATCAAAGAATTATCCCTACAACTTGAACAAATAGAAAGAGAGCAACAAAAGAAACCCACAGGCACCAGAAGAAAACAAATAATAAAAATTAGAGCTGAACTAAATGAAATAGAAAACAGAAAAACAATTGAAAGAAATAATAAGACCAAAAGTTGGTTTTTTGAAAAAATCAACAAAATTGATAAACCACTGGCCAAACTGACAAAAGAAAAACAGGAGAGGAAGCAAATAACCCAAATAAGAAATGAGTTGGGTGATATTACAACAGACCCAACTGAAATTAAAAGAATCAGATTACTATGAAAAACTGTACTCAAACAAATTAAAAAACCTGGAAGAAATGGATGAATTCCTAGAAACACACTACTTACCTAAACTAACACAAACAGAGGTAGAACAACTAAATAGACCCATAACAAAGAAGAGATTGAAAAGGTAGTAAAAAAAAAAAAAACTCCCAACAAAAAAAAAGCCCTGGCCCAGAGGGCTTCGCTGCAGAGTTCTACCAAACTTTCAGAGAAGAGTTAACACCACTACTACTAAAAGTATTTCAGAGCATAGAAAAGGACGGAATACTACCAAACTCATTGTATGAAGCCACCATATCCCTGATACGAAAACCAGGTAAAGACACCACAGGAAAAGAGAATTATAGACCTATATCCCTCGTGAATGTAGATGCAAAAATCCTCAACAAAATTCTAGCCAATAGATTTCAACAACATATCAAAAAAATCATTCACCATGACCAAGTGGGATTCATACCAGGTATGCAGGGATGGTTCAACATTAGAAAAACAATTAATGTAATCCGCCACATAAATAAAAGACAAGAATCACATGATTTTACCAATTGATGCAGAAAAGGCATTTGACAAAGTTCAACACCCATTCATGAAAAAAACTCTCAGCAAAATAGCAATAGAAGGAAAATTCCTCAACATAATAAAGGGCATTTATACAAAGCCAACAGCCAACATCACCCTAAATGGAGAGAGCCTGAAAGCATTCCCATTGAGATCGGGAACAAGGGACAAGGATGCCCTTTATCACCACTCTTATTCAACATTGTGCTGGAAGTCCTAGCCAGAGCAATTAAGCTAGATAAAGAAATAAAGGGCATCCAGATTGGCAAGGAAGAAGTCAAAGTATCTCTATTTGCAGATGACATGATGTTATACACAGAAAACCCTAAGGAATCCTCCAGAAAACTACTGAAACTAATAGAAGAGTTCAGCAGAGTATCGGGATACAAGATAAACATACAAAAATCAGTTGGATTCCTCTACACCAACAAAAAGAACATCGAAGAGGAAATCACCAAATCAATACCATTTACAGTAGCCCCCAAGAAGATAAAATACTTAGGAATAAATCTTACCAGAGATGTAAAAGACTTATACAAAGAAAACTACGGTACACTTCTGCAAGAAACCAAAAGAGACTTACATAAGTGGAAGAACATACCTTGCTCGTGGATAGGAAGACTTAACATTATAAAAATGTCTATTCTACCAAAAGCGATCTATACATTTAATGTAATTCTGATCCAAATCCCAAGGACATTCTTTAATGAGATGGAGAAACAAATCACAAACTTCATATGGAAGGGAAAGAGGACCTGGATAAATAAGGCATCAATGAAAAAGAAGAACAAAGTGGGAGGCCTTACTTTACCTGATTTTAGAACGTATTATACTGCCACATTAGTCAAAACAGCCTGGTACTGGTACAATAACAGATACATGTACGAATGGAACAGAATTGAGAATCCAGACATAAATCCATCCACATATGAGCAGTTGATACTTGACAAAGGCCCCAAAACAGTTAAATGGGGAAAAGACAGTCTTTTTAACAAATGGTGCTAGCATAACTGGATATCCGTCTGCAAAAAATGAAACAAGACCCATACCTCACTCCATGCACAAAAACTAACTGAAAATGGATCAAAGACCTAAATATAAAATCTAAAACGATAAAGATCATGGAAGAAAAAATAGGGACAACGTTAGGAGCCCTAATACATGGCATAAACAGTATACAAAACATCATTAAGAATGCAGAAGAAAAACTAGATAACTGGGAGCTCCTAAAAATCAAACACCTATGCTCATCCAAAGACTTCACCAAAGGAGTAAAAAGACTACCTACAGACTGGGAAAAAGTTTTTAGCTACGACATTTCTGATCAGTGCCTGATCTCTAAAATCTACATGATACTGCAAAAACTCAACTAGAAAAAGACAAATAACCCAATTGAAAAATGGGCAAAAGGTATGAATAGACCCTTCACTAAAGAAGACATTCAGGTAGCTAACAGATATATGAGGAAATGCTCACGATCATTAGCCATTAAAGAAATGCAGATCAAAACTACAACGAGATTTCACCTCACTCCAACAAGGCTGGCATTAATCCAAAAAACACAAAATAATAAATGTAGACGAGGCTGTGGAGAGATTGGAACACTTATACACTGCTGGTGGGAATGTAAAATGGTACCACCACTTTGGAAATCGATTTGGCGCTTCCTTAAAAAGCTAGAAATAGAACTACCATATGATCCAGCAATCCCACTCCTTGGAATATATCCTAGAGAAAGAAGAGCTTTTACATGAACAGATATATGCACACCCATGTTCACTGCAGCACTGTTTACAGTAGCAAAAAGCTGGAAGCAACCAAGGTGCCCTTCAATGGATGAATGGTTAAATAAATTGTGGTATATTCACCCAATGGAATACTACGCATCCATAAAGAACAGTGACAAATCTGTGAAACATTTCATAACATGGAGGAACCTGGAAGGCATTATGCTGAGTGAAATTAGTCAGTTACAAAAGGACAAATATTGTATAAGACCACTATTATAAGAACTTGAGAAATAGTTTAAACTGAGAAGAGAATATTCTTTTGTTGGGGGAGGGAGGGAGGGTGGAACAGGGGCATTCACTAATTAGATAGTAGATAAGAAGTACTTTTGGTGAAGGGAAAGACAGTAGACAACATGGGGACTTGTGTGCTGCTGTAATGCTGGAAGCTATGCCACTGGTATTCAGATACCAGCAGGGTCACCCATGGAGGACAGCTTTCAGTTGAATTTCCAGACTAAGACATTAGGAAGAAAGACTGGGCAGTCTACTTCTGAAAAGCATTAGCCAGTGAAAACCTTATGAATAGCAGCAGAACACTATCAGATATAGTGCTGGAAGATGAACCCCCCAGGTTGGAAGGCACTCAAAAGGTGACTGGGGAAGAGCTGCCTCCTCAAGGTAGAGTCGACGTTAATGATGTGGATGGAGTACAGCTTTTGGGACCTTCATTTGCTGATGTGGCATGGTTCAAAATGAGAAGAAACAGCTGCAAATATCCATTAATAATCAGTACCTGGAATGAACAAATTATGAATTCAGGAAAACTGGAAATTGTCAAAAATGAAATGGAAGGCATAAACATCAATATCCTAAGCATTACTGAGCTGAAATGGACTGGTATTGGCCATTTTGAATCGGACAATCACATGGTCTACTATGCCAGGAATGACAACTTGAAGAGGAATGCTGTTGCATTCATTGTCAAAAAGAACATTTCAAGATCCATCCTGAAGTATAATGCTGTCAGTGATAGGATAATATCCATACGCCTACAAGGAAGACCAATTAATACAACTATTATTCAAATTTGCACACCAACCGCTAAGGGTAAAGATGAAGAAACTGAAGATTTTTATCACCTTCTGCAGTCTGAAATCGATCAAACGTGCAATCAGGATGCACTGATAATTACTGGTGATTACAATGTGAAAGCTGGAAAGAAAGAAGGATCGGTAGTTGGAAAATATGGCCTTGGTGTCAGAAACGATGCCAGAGGTCATGCTTGGTAAAGTAGAGGTCAGCGGAAAAGAGGAAGACCCTCAATGAGATGGACTGACACAGTGGCTGCAACGATGGGCTCAAGTGTAACAAGGACTGTGAGAATGTTACAGGACCAGGCAGTGTTTCATTGTTATGCATAGGATCGCTATGAGTTGGAACCAACTTAATGGTACAAAAAAAAAATTTTTTTTAAGAACAACAACAAGGTGTGTGTGTGTGTTTGTGTGTGTGTGCCGGCAGAGGTGTGTTTGGAGGGTCCAAGGAGGGGAGGACTGTTGGGGAAGAGCATGCTGGAGAAGCGGGTACAGAGGGGCTACATTGGGCAGGTGGGGTCCTGGGTGCCAAAGGACTCTTGCAAAGGGCTTTGTCTTGGCTGCACGCAGTCACGTGTGTGCGTGTGTATGAGCATGTGCACACACACACATCCTGGCCTTTAGTCACACATGCACAAGACACACTCACAGTCACAAGTATGTGCACAGTCAAGCATGGTGACACACTTGGGTACAGGCAGACACATACACTCATGCACTCACAAAACACACCCTCACCCCTCCCCTCCTGGAAGGGGAGACAGGGGCAGCCTCAGTTTTTCCACCTATGAAATGGGGGATATGGATTGTAGGGATTATGTCCAGATTATAAGCAATCATTGTGAACAGTCTTTGTAAAATAAAGCACTGGACACCTGCTTTGTGGCTCAGTGGTGGCCCGAGGCCAAAGTAAGGTGAGGTAATGAGCGGAGGGAGGATTCAAGGAAAAAGTCACCCTGGAGTAACACTTGCAATTCATTGCCCAGGTCTTCCTGACAGGGGAGGTTTTTACTATAAAGTCTCCTGCCCCAAACGAACCCCTTAGTGATCGTTGTTTTTTCTAGACATGAAAAAATTTTTTTTACCAACTTATACACTTTTTAAAAAAGACGTAATGCCCCACATTATAAAGAAGCCACAGTTACTGCCCCCTCTTTAAGTATGGGTTTTCCTCATTGTGTAGTGGAGTTTATTTCTATTTTCCTCATGTCTTAGTTCTTAAGATGCCACACTTGTGCTGGGACAGGTTTCAGAAAGTACCAGCTGCTGTTTCAAAGTGCAGCTTTTCCCATCCACCCCATCACCCACCACCAGAAGGGAACTGGGAGAGGAGGACTATGGTAGTATGGGTCAGTAAAGCAAAGCGAGGGATGTTGCCAAATGTGACTTGGTGTACACTTCCCATGTCGCCGAGTGTACACCACAGAGGTTGAACAAATTCGGTGGAAAAGGCACTAGACTGCGAGTTAGGAAATACAAATTCTCTACTCCTGTCTCTGACCCCAGAGCTCTGGGGCAAGTCCCTGGCCATCTTTAGCTTTCAGTTTTCTTAACTGAAAATGACAAGGCCAGGCTGGGGCCCTTTTAGTTTGAGAATTATTTTCTGATTCTCAGGGAACACCCGAGGCACTACTATGGTTTCCTCCAGAGTGACCACGCCCCCTGGCATTCCACTCCATTCCCATGGCAACGGCTCTGTTTGGGCTCCACTGGCCTCTAATTCTTTAGCAGCTGCCGCAGGTAGGAGGTTTCAGGGCTTTGTTGAGGGGGCAGAGTGGACTGTGCTGGCTAATTTGTCTCCTTCTCTTACAGCTTCTCCCTTTATTCACAGTTCTTCTATCTCCACACCAGCAAGCTCACGGTAAATGTTGATAGCCTGTAGAAGTCAGCGAGAGAAAAAAGGTATGAGGATTTTAGTTTATAAAAGACAAACACTAATATGTGAATGACATTAGATGGATATCTTGTCCCACTTCAAAACTCAGGTATTAATGGTACTTGTTGGAATTCTCTCTCAGCTGTCATCCAGACTGCTAATATGAGAGTGTGAAAAGTGTCAGCTTGGGAGTTAGGAGTCAAGCTAGGCCCCACTAGGTCGATGGGTGACATCCAGGAAGTCCCTTCCCCTCTGTAGACCAGTTTCCTCAACTGTAGAAGGAGGAGTGCAGACCAGTGGCTAAGCGTTTGGCTGCTAACCAAGAGGTCAGCAGTTTGAATCCAGCAGCTGCTTCTTGGAAAGCCTATGGGGTGGTTCTACTCTGTGCTATGGGGTCGCTATGAGTCGGAATCGATTCAACAGCAATGGTTTTTTTGTTTTGTTTTTTAGCTATATACCAGGCCGTATTCTAGGCGGATACCTGAAGGTGGGAAACAAAGATCCCTACCCCTGTGGTGCTTACATTCTATGTTTTAAAAGATTTAGTCTACCAAAGTATACTTTGGTTTATTTTCATTTAGGAATAGTTTGTGTATTTTCTCATGAGATAACCAGGATTACCTCATCAATGTGATATAATTACTGCCAAAAATCAAAGAAAGATGACGGTATAGTATTGGTGGCTATTGCCACCTTATAGCAAGTAAATACGTTCAATCCATTAGGTTTTTAAAAATATTGAAAATTGTTTTCAGAAGCCCCATTACTATATTTATGGGTCCCTAAGGAAACAAAACGAAACGGTGGTGGTGTACTGGTTAAGAGCTATGGCTGCTAACCAAAAGGTCGGCAGTTCAAATCCACCAGGCGCTCCTTGGAAACCCTGTGGGGCAGTTCTGTCCTGTAGGGTTGCTATAAGTCAGAATCAACTTGATGGCAATGGGTTTGGTTTTTTAAGGCTTCAAGGACTTCAGTGCAGGGTGATTAGCTAGAACAGGGATTGGTAAACTTTTCCTGTAAAGGGCCCAATAGAAAATATTTTAGGCTTTGCAGACCATAGGGTCTCTGTCATAACTACTCAGCACTGCTGTTGTACTGTGAAAGCAGCCACAGACAATACAAATGAATGAGTGTGGCTGTGTTGCAATAAAATTTTATTTATGGACACTGAAATTTGAATTTCATAGAATTTTCATGTCATGAAATAGTTCTCCTTTTGATTTTTTTCAACCATTTAAAAATGTAAAAACCATTCTTAGCTCATGGGCTGTACAAAAACGGCTGATCCAAAAACAAAACCCAGTGCCGTCGAGTCGATTCCAGCTCACAGCAACCCTATAGGACAGAGTAGAACTGCCCAGTAGAGTTTCCAGGGAGCGCCTGGCGGATTTGAACTGCCGACTCTTGGGTTAGCAGCTATAGTACTTAACCACTATGCCACCAGGGTTTCCAAACGGCTGATAGGCCCTATGTATTTGGTCTGCTGGCCACAGTTTGCCGACCCCAGAGGTAGATTAGCTCTAGTTCTGCCCTAGTTGTGACATTAGGTGGTTCTTAGCCACCCGCCTCCTTGTACAGATGAGGTCCAGAGAGGGATTAAGTTTGGACTTAAACCCTGGCTTCCTGCTACCCAGTCCATGGCCCTTTCTACTGTTCTAAGCTGCTAGTTTAGTCATGATTTCAGATGTGGTCTTTGTGTCCATGTAGCGCAGAAAATAGATGTGTGGTCAGCTGCCTTGTCCAGGCATTGACCATGTATGGGCTGTCCTCTTGGTAGCAGCCAGTGGCAGCCTAATTTTGTCAAGCCTGACCCTAGGCTTACGCACCCTTTTCGTTTAGACCTCTCTCGGTTGCCGAAGCCAGGCAAGCCCATCTGTCCTTACTATTTGAGTCTCTGTTGTCTCATTGGCTGCTTTCTGAGCAGCTGCAAAATGTTTGTAACTTTAAGTGGAAGTTGGGGTCACCGGCATCGGGCCCAGAACAGTCACTCTCAGCCCTCTCAGCACTTTCAGCAAGGGCTCTTTCAGCTCTGACAGTCTCTAGTTTTAAGAACGAGGGTGAGTGTTAAGCTAATTCCTCCCTGCTTCCTGCGGCTGGAGGTCCACAGCGGGTAATTATTACTGAGCTAAGCGTTTGCTCGAGGGCTGAGAGAATAATGTGCATTTCTCTTTTTGTGTTGTTGCTGTTGTCGGAAACTGCTTAGTTGCCTAGCACCGCAGTCGTCCGTCTGGTCGTCCTTACTTGTGCCTTGTTGGGCCTGGTCGCGTCCCTGCCACAGCTTGGAGAGAAGGGCCAGGACGGCGGGGAGCAGAGCTGGTTGTGCGCGCTCGGGGGGCGGCGCCCGCGCCGCCGGCCCCAGAGGACCATGCTGCGCGGCAAGGCCCGGCTCAACGTGGAGTGGCTAGGCCACTCGCCAGGCCTGCTCCTCGAGCGCAGGCCGCCCCTGGCAGGCCGCACGCCGCACCGCCCAGGTCGGTAAGTCACGTGAGCGCCTGCTCCGCGCCCTGCGTCCCCTCGTCGCGCCGCGCCTGCGCCGCGGCCCCGCCGGCAGGCACTTCCGGCCGGCCAGGTTGCCCTGTCTTCCGCCCGCGGACAGAGCGCGCCAGGAGCCTCACCGCCCCGCCCTCTAGCCTTGCTGGCGTGGTGCCGCCATGGAGCGCTTGGACAAAGCGGCGCTGAATGCCCTGCAGCCGCCCGACTTCAGGTACCCCGAGCGGGCCGTGGGGAGGCCGGCTGCCCGCGGCCGGCGGCCAGCCTGGCCCTTGGGGCGGCTGCGGGCCGGGGACCTCAAAGGGGCTGGCTGGATTGGCGTCCGCACGGGAGGCTGGTCCCGCGATCGGGAACGGGGCTGGGGCGCGGGGGGCGAGGCGGCTGAGTCGCGGGCCTGCAGCTCCAGCCCCCGTCCTGTGCTTCCTCTCCCTGTCTGTGGTGCGACCTTGCACTCTGTCTTCACTCCAGGGAGAGCTCCCTGAGTATAGGAACCTGGCCTGCTTCGCCTCCTCCTCCTCCCCTGCAGGGCCTGCCTCACAGGGGCTTGGTGACTGTTGGTTGTAGGAGTGCAGATGGAAAGGAGTAGGGGCAGCGGCTGGGGGGACACTGCTTCCCTTGGGGAGCCTGTAGGCCGGGGGCTGAGAGTAGGAATTTGGTGGGAGAGCAGGTAGGCTGGGGAGTGGGGAGGGGTTGGCCCCCATTGATGGGACGACCTCCTTTGTGCCAGGTTCAGTGTAGGCACTTTAGAGCCAGCCTCCGAATTAAGAAACTGCTTCATTTCCCGATTTCAAAGGTGGTGATGTTGAGAGTCAGGATAAGTAACTTGCCCAAGATCACAAAGTTGGGCCATACAATTGGTAAGTGGTGAAGCTGCCATTTGACCAGGCCCGCTGACTCCAAAGCCCCTGATCTTTGGAGTTCTATCATCTTTTCAGTCCCTCACAATGCCGACCTGGGTATTTTTTCCACTATTATGAGGATACCAGCCAATTTTTTTCAGTACGTCAGGTTGGAATACAGTAGCTTTACCAGATTGATTGTAGTGCTTTCTGATGGAATTTGCAATGGAAATCTACTTGCAGTTGAAAAAAGAATTCCCATCTTAAATCTTACTTGCCACAAAAGGGAGCGTGGTAATCTCCCTCTGCTCAGCATTCACTGCAGAAGTTGATGTGAAGTGGATGAACTCTAGGTGGTGGTAAGAGTGGGGGCACAAAAAGCCTCAACCTGAATTTTGTCCTTTGTGTGAGGCCAGCTTTAATTCTGGCCTTTCGCTGTCCTCATTTCTAACAAGTCTCAATAATACTGAATTGGAGACACACAGAGGAAATCAATTACTTGCATCAGTTGCTTTGTTTCGAGAATAAATCACCAGTCCTACCCAAGCAGCTTTGTTCCGGTAGAGCCACCAGCTGTAGTGAGCTGAGACTGGAAATGGCCTATAAAAGTGAGAGGACGTTTCCTAGTTTTCAAAAGCTTGTGCACTTAGGTTGCCTTTATACCTAGTCCCATATTTGTGAAATTATAATCCGGAAAAATGAAGGAGTCCTGGTGGCACAATGGTTAAGCACTTAGAACAGACCTGGAGACCGGCTCCCATAAAAATTCATCACCGGTGGGTGCCCCATAGGGTTTTCGAGGTTGTAATCTTTACGGAAATGGTCATATCTTTCTGCCGCAGAGAAGCTGGTGGGTTCGAACTGGCCAATCTTTCGGTTAGCAGCCCAGCGCTTGCTTATCCACAGTGCCACCAAGGTGCCTTCTATGAAGATTACAGCCCAGAAAACCCTATGAGTCAGTTCTACTCTGCACTATAGGGTTGGAATCTACTCGATGGCACATGGCAACAGCCATAACCCAGAAAAATAGTCAAAGTTTTTGAAGGTTAAGGTAAAAACAGGAGTGAGAGGGAATTGAAAGAAAATAGGCTACAGATTGATATGGTATGCTGAGTGCATGGGGGCTAGAAATTAACATGTACAAAAGGAAAGGTTGATGCTGTTTAAAATTGTTTTATGATATATCAGCTCTTCAATAATAAGCCTTTTTCCAAAATCTGGGCCAGATAATACGTATTCAACAGGGATAATCTAAAGATAATTTGTGAACCCTCCTTTTCTCTAGATTATCTAAACTATGTCCCTTTATCAAGTTAGATAACCTGAAACTCGAATACCTGAAACACATCCTTGAACTCACCTTAGAAACACGAAGGTCCTGTGCTTTGTTGGGTGGTCCATCAAAGAAGTGGTCATATGGTGACTTTTTATATGTTTTTGAGAATTGCTGCTGGAGATGGTCATGTTCTTCAGGAAGAGTTACACAATAAATCCCTCCAAAATTTTAGTGCTAGGGAACAGTAGGTGTCTTCCGAGAGTGAGGGGGCTTGTGTTTATTAGATGAGGGCTGTGTAATTCAGTGATCTGCAAAGATCCATTGAAGTACTAAAAGAAAATAGAACTTCCATTTATTAACTTCAACGTACTTTTAATCTCATCCTTTGTAGTATCTATTTTTGTGTGTGTTTTATGTTGTAAAGAGTGTGTCAGTAGAATGTAGATAATTTATAAAAAATTTGATGTCTATATTAAAACCAAAAAAAACCCCACCAAACCCGTTGATTCCAGCTCATGGTGAGCCTATAGGAGAGAGTAGAACTGCCCTATAGGGTTTCCAAGGAGCGGCTGGTGGATTTGAACTGCTGACCTTTCGGTTCGCAGCCGAGCTCTTAACCACTGTGCCACCAGGGCTCCATGTCTATATTGGGGTAGTACAGACAGTTAACAAGCTCAGCTCCTAACTGAGAAGTTGGAGGTTCCAGTCCACCCAGAGGCACCTTGGAAGACAGACCAGGTAATCTACTTGTAAAAAAGCAGCCTTTGAAAATGCTGTGGAGCACAATTCTACCCTGACACGTATGGGGTTGCCATGAGTGGGAATTGACTTGATGACAACTGGTTTGGTTATATTGGGTTGTGTATTTAAAAAAAAAAAATTTTTTTTAACCGATGGTCAGAAGTTTTATTGAGTCAAAAAAGTTTGGAGACCATTGATAAAAAGTTGAGATGTTCCCTTTTCTGGGCTGCCAGAACCCTCCAAGCTAATCGTATACCCAGTTTTAATAACTGTAGCCTGGGTTCACTGTGGGTACAGAGAAATGTGCCGGACTATCTAGGAAACAGGCTGTTCCATTAAGTGTTGTAATAAACCCGATCTGATGCTGCTGAGTCAATTCTGACTCATAGTGACCCTATAGGACAGAGTAGAACTGTCCCATAGGATTTCCAAGGAGTGGCTGGTGGATTCGAACTGGCAACCTTTTGGTTAGCAGCTGGGTTCTTAACCACGGCGCCACCAGGGCTAACAGGTATGAACTAAATGCAGTCGGATCCCAGAGCAGAGGACAGTTTGGTCCAGCTGGCCATATATCAGGAAAGGTGCATGGAAGAGAGGCTATTTTTTCTGGCCCTTGGAGGCTGGGCTGCCTCCTTCCTAAGGATACAGATGAAAACTTCAGTGGTGCCTCCAGTTGAGGATTACTAGAAAGAGAACAAGCTCAAGTGTTAACTATGGGGATACGGTTAGAAGTGTGTTAAGGTAGTCTGAGGCTGCTTGCTTTTTTCTTTTAAAGGAACCTTAAACTAAGTGATTGTAGTTCTGGGGCTTGCTGCTTTTATAATGTATGAGGCAAGCTGTGGGCATGTGTCCAAGGTTTCTGGCAGTGTCTCCAAGCTGCACATTCAGTAGCGTGGCTTGTTTGTAGCACGGTCTAGAACAGCTGCTAACGTACACATTTACTTAATGAAAAGTCAGTAAAAACAACATTAAGGACAATTTTGAAAACAGGAAAAATAACTTTAGTTATGTACTTTATCTAGTCTTTTTTTTGTGTGCACATATTTTGAACATAATTGGGATAGTATAGGGAGCCCTGGTGGCACAGTGGTTAAGCACTCAGCTGCCAACCAAAAAGTCAGCGTCTCAAACCCACCAGCAGCTTCACGGGAGAAATATGTGGCAGTCGGTTTCCTTAAAGATCACAGCCTTGGAAACCCTATGGGGCAGTTCCACTGTGTCCTATAAGGTCGCTATGAGTTGGAGTGGACTCGACAGCAACAGGTTTGATTCGGTTTTAAAAATCATTTTCCTGTTATTGAACATTTTTATGTTACCCAGTTTTGTTTCTTTGTACTGTTATGTTGATGTTTATATTGCTAATGTTTTTTTTTTATTTTTATTGTCCTTTAAGTGAAAGTTTACAAACCAGTCTCTCATACAAAAATTTATAGACACCTTGCCATATACTCCTAGTTGCTCTCCCACTAATGAGACAGCACGCTCCTTCTCTCTCCCCGTATTCCCTTTGTCCATTCAACCAGCCTCAGTCCCCTGCCCACATAGCCTCATGTGTATACTTCAGCAAAGAAACTCCAAAACCAAAAAACCCACTGCCATCGAGTCAATTCCGACTCATAGCGACCCTATAGAAACTCACTGCTCACCAATATCATTTTCTATCTTGTAGTCCAGTCCAATCCCTGTCTGAAGAGTTGGCGTCGGGAATGGTTTCTGTCTTGGGCTAACAGAAGGTCTGGGGACCATGACCTCTGGCGTCTTTCCACTCTCAGTCAGATCATTAAGTCTGGTCTTTTTATGAGAATTCGAGGTCTGCATCCCATTGCTCTCCTGCTCCGTCAGTATATAGCTAATGTTTTAAGTAGCAGCTTATCAGATTTCTTTTCCTTTAAGTAATTCGAAAAGCTTTATTGCATTCTTAAGGATAATCGTACTGCTTTTAGAAGAAAACTTTTTTCATTGGAATATGTGTTTGATTTTAAAATAGTCAGTAGACAGAATTTACCAAATAGAAAACGTTTACATCAAGCTTTAATGTGTCCGTTTTCTTAGGTGGAGCCTCAGTTTTAGCTACTCCAGCTACTAATTATGCAGGCCTTTGAAGTCTGCTGGCTGCAGCTGCATCTGGGTTGTTCCGGGCTGCTGCTTCTCCTTAGGCTCTCGGGTCTCGTTGACCCGTATCCATCGGGTCTTGTTGGTGGCGATCCTTTGTGAACATTCATTAGTTGTTTTCTATGTATCTTCTCCCACACCTCTGGGGTTATAAAATCTGTAATTATGATTTGTACATTTTTTTGTCATGCTTTGGAGGTCAGGAGCCACTTCCACACTCATTCGCTCACTGGATCTTAATGACAGCCTCTTGGAGGTGGTGGTGGCGGTGTGATCCCCAGTTAGGGCTCTGGGATCTTCCAGTTCGAGTCCCTGGCTGGACTTGTCCTCCTGTGGCCACTGCTTCCGAGGCAGGGACCACGGTTCAGAGTCTTGCCTGTGGCTGCCTAGAACGCCTGCACACAGGGATGCTCAGGAACGGCCCAGCAGGTGCTGATTTTCTTTGTCTAATTTATTCCAGGAGTGAAAGTTCATTAGCATCTACCCTGAAGACGCTCCTGTTCTTCACCGCCTTGATGATTACGGTTCCTATCGGGTTATATTTCACGACTAAATCATACGTTTTTGAAGGTAACTCTAGACCCATAAAATAAGACATTTTCCCCTCAATATATTTACTTAAGATCCTGTGCTTTTTTTTTTTTTTCATAATTGCAGACTGGGTCGTCTATTTCGTTTCTTCCAACTGTTTTTGCTTTTCCAAAAATACTGCTCACAATGAGTCTTAACTTCAGGAAACGTACTTTTCATCACTCGCAGTTATTTCTGCTTGATGTCTTATTTGTTTATGGTTTTCTGTGAAATTGATTGCAAATCATTTCTTTCGGTATCCCTTTGAGAGCAGGGCTTGGCTGGTACAGGAAGTGAAATTTGGGTTTTAGTATACCTTGGGTGGGGGCAGTGGTAAAATTTTCACCTTCCACGTGGGAGACCTGGGTTCGATTCCTGGCCAGTATATCTCATGCACAGCCACCACCCATCTGTCAGTGGAGGCTGGCTTGTTGCTGTGATGCTGAACAGGTTTCTGAGCACTTCCAGACTAAGAGGAACTAGGAAAAAAGGCCTAGTGATCTACTTTCAAAGATGAGCCAGTGATGATTCTATGGATCACAACTGCAATCCAGAACCCATTATGGGGATGGCACAGGACTGGGCACCGGTTTGTTCCCGTGTGCGTGGGGTCATCATGAGTTGGAGTTGACTCAGCAGCAGCTAACAACCAACCTTTGGTGACAGACATTGGAAGGAAGAGAAAATGAAGTTCCCTTTTTGTTGCTGAAGTCTTTAGATGAAGTTATAATTACAGTTTCCTTTTAAGATAATGTTGTTAGTATATAGAAGATACTCATGTCCTTGAGTAGGTACTTGGTTGATCACCACTCACAAGTATTCACTTTTTAATTGCCTGACTAGGTAAATGTTGTTAGCTGTCATCAGGTTGGAAACCCTGGTGGCATAGTGGTTAAGAGCTGTGGCTGCTAACCGAAAGGTTGGCAGTTAAGATCCACCGGGCGCTCCTTGGAAACTCTATGCGACAGTTCTACTCTGTCCTACAGGGTAGCTATGAGTCAGAATCGACTCAATGGCAACAGGCTTGGCAACGAGTCATCAGGTTGGCCCACAACTTATGGTGACGCCATGTGTTACAGAGGAGACCTGCTCCGTTGGGTTTTCTTGGCCGTAATCTTTATGGAATCAGATGGCCAGGCCTTTCTTCTGCAGAGTCACTGCGCGGGTTCAAACCACCTACCTAATGGTTAGCAGCCAATTGCAAACCACTTGCACCACCCAGGCTCCTGACTAGATAAATATATAGCTAATAAAATGTAGTAGGCTTTGGTTTTTGTATTTTGGTAAAATTTGGAATAAAATGAAAACCTTTTTCCCTTGTAGGCGCCTTGGGCATGTCCAGTCGGGACAGCTATTTTTATGCCGCTATTGTGGCAGTGGTTGCTGTCCACGTGGTGCTGGCCCTGTTCCTGTACGTGGCGTGGAACGAAGGCTCACGACAGTGGCGTGAAGGCAAACAAGATTAAAGAGAACACCACCTTCTGATAACGTTCAGTTGATTTTTCAAAATGAAAATGCTTCTGGGGGCAGTGATGATTATAATAAAATTGGAAGAACATGTTAAAATCAATCCTAAGGAGTCATGTTTGACTAGTGTAAAAGTTGATCTTTGTAATACAGTGGTTTGTAATAATCAATTTTAACTGTATGTGTCTTTCATTTGCAGATGAGAATTTAGAAAAGTTAAATTAGTTCCAAATAGTATGTTGAATTAGTTCCACGTAATTCTGGTAAAAATGTTATCTTACAACAGTGTGTTTTACAGCATTTTGTCTTTTACTTGGTTTTGCGTGGTACTTCTCTGGACATATTAAGGTTGATACAGAGAAGGAAATTGAAGCTTCATTTTACACTGGAACACTTTCCTAACTCAGGAAAAATGCCAGGTCATTGGATTTTGTTATTTTAGATTTCTTACAAAATGTTTAAATTGTACACACTGGAATTAATCTGAATGCCACTGAGGAATTCTGCATAAAGTATAATTCCCTGGTCAGTGGGATTCTTTTTTTACATTATTTTATGGGTAAACTAGTCTACATCAGACCATTCATGATAAAAGGACTTGTTTTATTGAAGGATATAGAGAGCAAAGCAAGTCACAGATCTGTATGGTTAGATAATCCTTGAGGTCCTATCCTTAGTCTATTTTTTCCAGCCATTTGGTACTACTTATGTGGGTTTTTATGTGTGCTCTAAAAACAAGCCTCCAAAATGTTTTCTTTCATAATACATGTTTACTGTAGAAAATAGAAAAACGCATAATAAAATGTGAAGAGAATTAGAATTTTCCATAATTTTGTCACCTGGAGATAACCACTATTTTGGCTTGTATCCTATGTTTTGAGAGCCATTTCTTAATGCTGCTTCAGTAGACAGTAAAAGTTTGGTGTAAGTTCACATTCTGCCAACTTTTCCCTGACAACCATTTGCAGTTTCTCAGGTTAGGGATTACTTTGCCTGCTTTCTAGTAAACCACATTCTACCATTAATCTTTTAACTAGACATCTCTTACGTGTTTGCCAGCACCCGTATATTTGTTCTCCCTTATCATTTATTCTTTTGGTGGAACTGGACTAGAGGAATAGTGATGCTTAGGCATGAACGTCAAGTAGGCATTTGTGTTTGATTGTCAAGAACAATAAAAGATGAATACGACTATTGTAGGACTGTTTTTCTTATAGTTAAATGTTGCTTACAGTTTAAATGTCTTCTTTAAGCATTTGTTATAAATGTAAAATGTTTTCTAAAAAAGACTACGATTTTAATAAATGGTGTTTGAGTGAATGGTAGATTTCTGGACATCCCCTCTTCAGATGCCCTGTCATGCTTAGAATTGCCCTCTCATTTGTTTTCTATACAAAGCCACATTTTTTCTTGGACTTGTAAAATAATAATGTCCAATGTTGGATTATTTTGGTTGGTTTCAAACATTTGCTGAGTAGACAGTGATGAGAGTATTTTTTTTCTGCAAGTATTTAAACTAGGAATGCATGTAAAAGCAGTTGGAATTTCCTCTTGGTAATAAGTACCAAGGCTCTGAAAGTTAGGATTGGGTGCTAGGGTCGATACTTCAAATTATTACAAAGTAGGCTTGTTTTCAAACCAGTTAGTTTTTTCCTACGGTTTTAACTGTTAACTCACTAGTTCGCTGCTATTCTTAACTATATTAAATAGCATATGGTATTTAACAAATAGATTTATTTTTCAAGATGTTTCACTGGTTTTCTCTTGCACGGTGTACATACTTCATGTTGTATAGAAAGGAAAGCTACAGTTCGAGCCCTTATAAATGTGAGGAATATATTCACTATTGGTTGAAAATTGTTTGTAAAGAATAACCTGAATTAGGAGGTGGAACTTGCAGTGTCGGTATGAGCTGCCAATGAGCACTGTTGACCATAACAGAACTTTCCTCACGTCCCATTTTGCCCCCCAGAATGTACTCTTTTTCCCCATTGTGCTGAAAAATGAACAGTCTGCTGAAAATGCATCTGATGTCATTAGCTCTTCAAATGGATATCATTTTACATGTCATAGTAGAATGCAGTTTTGAGTTATTACTGAGGAAATGTAAGCCTCCATAAAAAAACTTTTGTCATTTTTCATGGCAACCTAACAGAAATACATAGTAATAATTTAACATGAGAATGTTCTTATCAGAATCTCATCAGCTTAGCCAAAAGCAATGATTGGCTTGTTTGGTATTTGTTTTCCGTTTCCATATAAATTTGTATCTACAGCTAGTGTCCCAAGGAGGCCAGTAAAAAGAGTTACACAGATAAGGTGTACCCGAAGAAAGATTAAAGCTGAAGGTACGTGAAGCAAAGGATTTATATCATGTTTTACACTTACCTATTATGGATTTCAAGCCCTGGTGGCACAGTGGTTAAGTGACAGGGCTGCTCATCAAAAGGCTGGCAGTTCAAATCCACCAGCTGCTCTTTGGAAACCTGATGGGGCAGATCTGCTCTCTTCTGGGGTCACTGTGGGTCGGAATCAACTCAATGGCGGTGGGTTTGGTTTGGTTGAGGCTGATTATTTCTAGTCTCCAGACAAGTTCATGTTCATGGTTTCATTATGCTCAAGTGAAGTTGTAGACTTGCTAGGCCCATTGGATAGAGCACAGGGTTTGTCCCTGGCCTCAGGTCAGCAGCAGAGTTCTCGGCTGTCAGGTGCTCTGTGTAGCCCACGAGAGTAGTACAACTTGATGAATTCAGACTCCTAAACGTAGATCGTTTTTACAAAAGCTGGGCTGAAGCAGCACGTTCGTAACTTGGTGAGATTTCTTCTTCGTTTTTACAGAGAAAGAGTCACCTTAAAAAAATTATTTTCAGGGATTTGGGGAAGCTAAAGATAAATATTAACATGTACTATAAATGACTTAGCCCCTTATATAGTAGTCATCAAAAGGCAGTGTGGAATTCCTCTACTTAACATCACTTCTGGCCACACTTTTCTTGCCTGTTTTGTTGCTACGTGTACTTGAAGTACTATCTGCATTCTTTTAAAGATGTTCTCTAAGTCATATTTGTCAGTTATACAGACTAGTCTTCCTTTCTCCCAAGTTCAGGGAAATCTCACCGAACAGTAATGATAGCAATAGCTAACTATATCTGCACAGCACCTTACAGTTTGCAAAGAACAGTCACACATTCTCATTTGAGTTTTGCATAGTGAACCTGTTAACGAGATGTCTCGACAACGATGCTGAAAGTATTAGAAACTTGAAATCACTAGAGTTGTTGAGTATGCTGTAGTATGAATAGTGCCCTGACTAGGGGGACGTTTTAGGTGCGCTGCATTTAAAGCTATGTGTAATTAGCAAAATGGCGGGCTTGAGTTCTTGAATCCGATTTACCTTTGTAAATGATGCTTTTCTAACCGTTATCTGAATGGGTTTTGTACTCATTAGATTCTAGCCTGTAATTTGTATAAATTAGCCATCTGGTGTCATTAAAAGTGTTCGTAATGTCACTTTGATGTGTCTTGATTCAATTAATAGTATGTTTATTAGCATCTCTTTTTTATGAATTTGTCTGCCTCTCTGTTTATACCATGTAGAATATGTACAGAGCCGCCAAGAGTAAACCTCTATGCAGTAAGTACGTGTGAGTTGTTAGACTGGTTGGGGGCGTCTGTGAGGGAGGTGAGACAGCAAAGCCTGGTCACACTTGTCTGGGGTGGGCTGGGGGTAGGGGGGGTGGATAGGCTTTAAATACTTAAAGGAGTGAGAAAGGTTGAGACGTACTTGTGGTGATGTCCAGCAGGCCACCCCATCATAACCAAGGACCCGTGGCCTCCCGTGTGGTGTTGATTCCACTCCAGCTCCTTTCTGTGCTGCTGAGGACTCCAGTGAGTCCTTGCTCCCAACTGCAATCCACTTCTAACAGATTTGAGGCCTTGCAGTATAAGAATATATGGTTACAGATTATAAAATGTCCAGGGACCTCAGGGACAGCTAATGACTGTTCTGTATGTTTCTATAATGCCGTCAAAACCCATAAGATAGAAGTCACTGTGATGCTTTCAAAATGCGCCTGCATAATCACTCGTGATAAGAACTTAGAAATATGTATACTTTTGTAAGGCTCTCTAACATAAGCCATGAGAAAGTTACTTAGAAAATTTCTGAATTCAGACCCAGAAGCATGTGAACAATGTGGTAAACAACCTATAAGTTGACTTTGACCCGACATGCTGTGATAAAAGAAAACATAGCATAGTTAATCTTTATAAACTGTCCTTAGGTCATAAGTCTAAACAACCTTCCTAATCTCTAACCTTGAAGAAAAGAAAAATGTGACAATCGTCTAATCTCTAAGCCTGGAGAAATGACATAGCATACTAGTTTTTGGCGTCACACTAGCCCTTACTGTGTGAGGCCAAAGTGAGAATTTCACATGTAAACACTGAATTTCTGCTTTCTCACTGAGAGAATACAAAAAAAAAAAAAACCCAACTCGTTGCCATGGAGTCGATTCTGACCCATAGCGACCCTACAGAGGCAAACACCAAGAGCCTGCTGAGACCCTCCCCCTCCCCCGCTTTCAACCTTGGACCGTGGCTATAAGGTAACTCTGCTTAAAAGCGTGGAATCTAAAGATGTGGACCCTAACCGTTGAACTAACACTGTAATTGCAATTGTGAATTCTGATTCTCCGGTTCTGGATGAATGTTGTGAGGTCTTATATGCCTTGCCATAACTACCTTGCAATAAACTAAACGAGTTTATGTGTAGGATTTTGAGAAATTAATAGATACTTGGGTTTGTCATGCATAAACTGTTAATTTCTAAAATCCTACACAACAAGGACCTTGCAGAAACCATACAGCAGCAATTCTAAAAGTTAACCAATCCGAACCTCTGGGAGCGGGACCTGGAAATCTCTTATCTGTATCTGACGTGCAGCCAGAACTGAGAACTGCTGCAAGAGTTAGCATTTTCCCTCTTTTAATGCTGGACTTGAAGATGCTTGCATAAATCCTCAAGGGGGCACCCGCTTTATTCACCAAAGGCAGACCCTGTGCGATGCTGTGTTGAAGGTTCCATTGAAATCACCGTACCCTTGCAGATCCATCCTGAGACGGCTTCACTGCTAGTAGATTATGTTAAAGGAGAAGTTTAGCACAGGCAATGACCAACTTGGAAACAACTTAGCCGTGCATAGAAATGGCCACTGCTGCTCCAGTGATACCTGGCCCTTACCTGGAATCCTCATTTTTGTGGCCTTTACAGATAGGGAAAACCTAGGAGGTGATTTGTGGTTTCAAAAGGAAAGAAAGTAATGGAGAAAACCGGAAATGGTTTCCTAGGCATATCTGCCCTATTCGGCTCTGTTAATAGGATGCCTCCCCTGTCCCAAATCCCTGTCTCCTCACTGCTTACGCTAGCCCTCTAAAGATGCACTGAGATGAATCTTTTTTAGAAAATACAGGCCTGGGAGGAATTAGGTTGGAGAGCAGTTGTCACATTCTAGCAACTTTGTAGATGCTCCCCTCCCAACAGTTAAAACCAGCTGCCCTGAGGGAATGGATAGAACAAATGGTTCTTAGTTGCCTACTTGAGTGGATTCCGACTAGTGGCGACCCCACGTGTTACACAATAGAACTGCTCCATAGGGTTTTCCAGGCTGTGACATTTTGGAAGCAGATCACCAGGCCTGTCTCCCGAGGCACTGCTGGCTGGGTTCTAATCACTCCCCCCCTTCAGACCATTGGGGTGGCTGTTGCAGCAGGACGCCTCTCACCAGGAGCAACAGATGTTTTAATTGTCACATGGAACTCGAGGAACAAGCTTCTTGATCCCTGGTCACATGTTAAAACACATGTAATTATTTGAATCAAATAAGCATTGGTATATTGAATTTTTTAATTATTTTCATTATGAGCATGCAATGTAGTTTTTGATGCTTAATGACATCTCTCTGTACTAACAGTTTCTTTGGGTTAAAGTGGTTTTCCTTCATGTTCTAAAGAATGTTTAGTGTGTTTCTGAGACTATCAGTCTTCCTTGTACACTGGCTCAATGGACTATGTTGTACTTCCTATTCCAGAATGTTTGAGTTCTAAAAGATCTTAAATGAAAATGATAGCATAATTTTATAATTAATATTTTAGAAAAGATTGGAAATCTGAACAAGTTTAATCTTTTTTTAAAGGTCATCTTGGTCACTCCTTCCCATTACAAGTAATAAGAAACATTTTGTAAAAACCTAAAGCCAAAAACTAAGTATGTGTCTCATGAATACCTAATGCTTGGGAAGCACATTGGTCAAGGAAGATCTGGTCCTATCTTGCCACCAAATGTGTGGTCTTGGGCCAGTCCTTTCCTTTTCTGAATGTCAGTTTCTCTAAGGAGAGGGGCTGAGATGATTTCCAAAGTTCTTGTAGCTCTGACTTACTTTTGTTTTTGTATTTTATGTCAGTTACTACGTGGTCAGAGTCAACATACAGGCATCTGGGCCCTTTGAGTGCCTCACGGTGAATTTAATATTCTTATCTTGAGAAGTTTCCCCATTTCTTGTCCATGCTGAAATGAAGGGCTTTGAATGGGGCTGAAACCTAGCAACCACTATCCTGAAATACCTCACTGAAGGTGGTGTGCGTAGAGTGTATCGGGGGAACGGATATACAGCAAAAATGATAACCGTGCTTCAGCGTTCGTTTCATTTGGTGACTCACCCGCTCTGTCGGGCAAAGATGGCATTGATCTAAATTGTGACCTTTTCTTCTATCTCATGTCATTAGAATAATGCCAGGAAAAGGGCAGTGACTCACCACTGGAGCAAATTCTCCTTGAGAAAATTAGAGCATTGTTATGGAAATCTTGGTCAAAGGGTCTTTTATTAATTCACCTGGTGAGCAAGCAGCATCCTTTGCCTATCTCATTAAGTACCTCTTCTATAATATGGCCTGTGGATTCAATCTAGCCCGACACTATTATTTTGTTGATTCTCTCCTATTCTGGCAGAACTTCAGGCATTGACTGCAACAAAGTAATTTTCCACTGAATCCATTGTTAATCGTCATTGTCTCTGGAAGGGGTTTAGGGGGTTTGTTTTGCACTTTGGAACAGTTTTCACATGTAGTTTGTGGTTGCAAATCCCCCTGTGGACATATATTAATTATCTGTCTGCACTTGTAGATATTCAGAGTGACAAGAGTGTTGAGACTATTGTTTTCCAGAGTACTAAGTGAGCCCATCCCAGGGAAGAAAAATCTAGAAGTTTGGGTCTTAAAAAATAAGACCTACCGATGAGACACAGTTTGCTTATTATTTCGACAAAACCCTGGTCTTGTTAAACTAAAGGTCATGGCACTATTTAATCAGAGTTTTACCTGAGCCCTTTGTTAAGAAAATCCCTCACCCTTTGGTATGTTCCAGAGAGGGTTTATTTGAGCAACTGAACGAGACAGACTTAATGATCTACTCTGTTTAAATAACATTAGTATAGGGATTTTCCTTACCTTCCCAGCCTTTCTCTCTCCTCTCTTCGGGCCCAACCCTTATTGTGCACCCCTCAACCCCCCCATCTCTTAGCATCCCAGTGGTCCATATCCCCAACTTTCTTTTACAAGGCTCTCAGTTCTCTGCTTCAGTGCAATAGGAACTCAGACTTAGTTCTGGTCTCTCTCCCCTTTGTGATGGTCCCCTCCCTCCCATTACAATGGCCCTTGCCCTCTAACTGCTCTTTCCCCCTTCCTACTAACATCTTTCTTTGAATAAAAGTCAACCTTGCCTGTTTTAACATTGCGCAGTGCATTTTTTGTCTTTGACAGGACAATTGTCATATGTGTTTTATTTAATTCATACTTCTGTAGCCTACCAAATTCTAGAAGGCACAGGGTGTAACTGTTTATATTCCTTTTGTAAAATACGGACACAATTATGTGTACTTGGAAACTTGATAAATACTTCAGATACCTGAAAACAACCATCTCAATACCATCTAGTCTTTCTCTTCATTGTTCAGATGAGTCCCACAAAAGGGAAGCAGTCAGTCATGGAAGAGCCGGGATGGAGAGACTGGAGGAACCTCTGAGACTATGGCCCTAAGACACCCTTCTGAACTGGAAACGAAGCCATTCCCAGAGACCACCCTTCAGTCAAACCATAGACAGGCCCATAAGATAAACAATAACACTGGAGAGGACTGAGCTCCTTAGAACAACCAATGATATAAGATCAAAAGGACAACATATGCCCCAAAGCAAAGATGAGAAAAAACTAGGAAGCGGTAGAAAATCAGGACAAAAGGAAATGGGGAAACTAGGGTGGAAATGGGGGAGTGCTGACACATTGTGGGGAATACAACCAATGCCATGGAACACTTTATTTACAAACTATCGAGTGGGAAACTAATTTGCTCTGTAAACTTTCATGTAATGTACAATAAAAAATAAAAAAAAAGGAAAATCTGGGATGGCAACTCAATTCTCCAACTCCCAGGCCAACCCTCTTGGCATCACAGTAGCCTCTTTCGCATCACAAAGTCCAGGGGATAATGCTGGGGATATAAGAGAATGCTAAATAGAATTCTGTGTCATTCTCTTAAGAAGTACATAGTATATTTAGAAGCATTTCCAGTCCAAGTGCATAAACTCTGGGATTTAAAGGGGTAAGTTAAGAAAATTTTAAAATTCCCTTATATGGCACCTCTTGGACTGCAGTGCTGTCAGGTAAACAAGACGTTTTTAGATTGGTGTCATACTTGTATGTCAGAAAGATTGATTTCCATAAGAGACACAAGAAATTTAGTGTCGTAACTTCATGGAACACCACTTATGACTTTTTCTTTGGTATAAAGTACTAAGAACATCTTTTCCCCAAAGTCAATGGAAATGAAACCACTAATGTGTAATCATTGCACCAGATCCTTCTGGCAACTAAGGAGCCAATGGTCACCTTCTGGAAGCAACATTAACTCTTGGATCCCTGAACTACGCTACCAGTTAGTGTCTAGGTATCCTTTTTGTGAACCTGTTTCCTAAAAGGTATGGATTTTCTTCTCTTTAGAGGTTTATGTACCATGGAAAGAAGCCTGCCTAAAGAAAGGTAAATAATTTAGTCGATTACTGATGTTTCAGAATAGTTTAAAATTAATTTTAGGAAAACTTAGAGCAATACAAAAATGGGTTGAATCATTCTACCAAAGCAAAGCTTCGGGGGCCTTGCTGGTTTCAAATATCCACATGGGAGACTCGGTTAGATTGGATTCTGTCAGTCACATACCAAGCACCGTAATTCGAGTTCCTTTTTCTGGGGGTTGATGCCGCAGAGATCAGACTTTTTATGCATCATCCAGTTATTAATTCATCAAATATTTAACGAGTGTCTTCCATGTGCTAAATGCTGGGGGAAGAGAGAGGCCTGAAGGACATGGTGCCTGAAGTCAAGTAGCTGCCAGACTAGAGAGGAGAAGTAGTAAGTAAGTGCAGACAGCCCTCTCTGAGACGTGCTCCAATAGATGTCTGCAAGTGGTATGCTGGAGGCACATGGGAGTTGATTCTCCCAAGTCGAGGGAAGCTCACTAAGGCTTCATTGGTGAGGGAACACCTATCTGGGTGGGGAAAACAAAGGGGTGGGCAGTGGGGGTAGAAGTGGAGCTGGGGAGGAGGGCATTCCAGGCATGGGACAGAGCAGGAGGTGTCATATTGGAGAAGCAAGGGTGAGAGGGACAGGGGTTGGGAGGTAGGAGGATCAGGACACAGAGCGCCTTGGGAGCTTTATGCTCGGCCAAAAGCACGACCCAAATGTGGAAGGGAGCTTGGAGCATTTGAGGAATGGAAAGCAGTTCAATATGGCAGGAGCAGAGCTGCAAGGATTAAGAAGCGAGGATCAAAAGCACAGGGCCAAGGGTCAGGAGACTGGGCAACAAGGAAGCACCAAAAGGTTTTTACCAGTTAAGGGAGAAACTAGTCTACAGGACAAATAATCTACACAAACCATGGCCTCATCTACCCTGAGACCAGAAAAACTAGATGGTGCCCAGCTACCAACTACTGACCTTTACGATCAGGGCCACAATAGATGGACCCTGATAGAATGGGAGAAAAATATGGAACAGAACCTCAAATTTCTAAAAACAAACAAACAAAACCAGACTTACTGTACTAGTTGAGGCCGACGGACTCCCTGAGACTACTGCCCTGAGATACTCATCAAACCTTGAACTGAAACTAACTCCTGAGGTCACCTTGTAGCTAAATAACAAATTGGCTCACAAAATAATGATTATCACCTGTAAGTACGGTACTTCTTTAAAAAATCACCTGTAATGAAATCAAATGGTCAACACTTACTTTAAAACAAAGATGAAAATGCAAGAGGGCAGAGAAACTAGGTTAACGGAAATGGAACAACAAGAACGGAAATAATGAGAATGTTCACACATTGTAAAGAATGTGACCAGTGTCACTGAACAACTTGTGTAGAAATTATTGAATTTGAACCTAAACTGCTGTGTAAATCTTCATTGAAAATACAATAAAATGTAATTAAAAAAAAAAAAAAGAGTTTTCACCAGGAGAGGGACATGATCAAACCCGTGTTACCAGAAAACTCCCCTTACCAACAGTGGGAAGAAGTGACAAGATACTTTGTTTTCACTGTTCTTTGTTTTTTTGTGTGGTAAAATACATAAAAGAAACATTTTACTGTTTTAGCCATTTTAAGTGCACATTTCAGTGACATTAATTATGTTCATCACGTTGTGCAAACATTGCCACCATCTCTTTCCAAAACTGTTTCATCGCCCCGAACAGAAACTCAGCACCTCTTCAGCAGTACCTGCCCATTCCCCCTGCTACGTGCCCCTGGTGACCGCTAATCTTCTCTTGCCTCTATGCATTTGCCTATTCTAGGTATTTTATATAAGTGAGATCATACAATATTTGTCCTTTTTGTGACTGACTTATTTCACTCAGCATAATGTTTTCAAGGTTCAGCCACATTGTAGCATATATCAGGACTTCATTCCTCTCTATGGCTGAGTAATATTCCATTGTATGAGTGTATCACATTTTGTTTATCCATTCATCTTTTGATGGACATATGGGTTGTTTCCACCTTTTGTCTATTGTGAACAGTTCTGAAGTAAACATTGTTGTACAAGTACCTGCTTGCATCCCTGCTTTCAAATCCTTGGGGTATATACCTAGGATGGAATTTCTGGATGATATGGGAATTCTGTATTTAGCTTTTTGAGCAACCACCAGACTGTTTTCTAAAGTGCCTGTACCATTTTACCCATCAACGATACACGAGGGTTTCAATTTCTCCGCATTCTCACCAACACTTGTTATTTTCCTTTAAAAAAAATTTTGATAACACTCATCCTGTTGTTGTTGTTAGGTGCCATCAAGTTCTATCTAACTCATAGCGACCCTATGCACAACAGAACAAAACACTGCCCGGTCCTGCGCCGTCCTTACAATCGTTGCTATGCTTGAGCTCATTGTTGCAGCCACTGTGTCAATCCAACTCGTTGAGGGTCTTCCTCTTTTCCGCTGACCCTGTACTTTGCCAAGCATGATGTCCTTCTCCAGGGACTCATCCCTCCCAACAATATGTCCAGAGTATGTAAGACGCAGTCTCACCATCCTTGCTTCTAAGGAGCATTCTGGTTGTACTTCCTCTAAGGCAGATTTGTTCGTTCTTTTGGCAGTCCGTGGTATATTCGATATTCTTCACCAACAACACAATTCAAAGGCATCAATTCTTCTTCCGTCTTCCTTATTCATTGTCCAGCTTTCACATGCATATGATGCGATTGAAAATACCATGGCTTGAGTCAGGCGCACCTTAGTTTTCAAGGTGACATCTTTGCTCTTCAATGCTTTAAAGAGGTCCTTTGCAGCAGATTTGCCCAATGCAATGCATCTTTTGATTTCTTGACTGCTGCTTCCATGGCTGTTGATTTTGGATCCAAGGAAAATGAAATCCTTGACAGCTTCAATCTTTTCTCCATTTATCATGATGTTGCTCATTGGTCCAGTTGTGAGAATTTTTGTTTTCTTTATGTTGAGGTGCAATCCATACTGAAGGCTGTGGTCTTTGATCTTCATTAGTAAGTGCTTCAAGTCCTCTTCACTTTCAGCAAGCAAAGTTGTGTCATCTGCATAACACAGGTTGTTAATGAGTCTTCCTCCAATCCTGATGCCCTGTCCTTCTTCATATGGTCCAGATTCTTGGATTATTTGCTCAGCATACAGATTGAATAGGTATGGTGAAAGAATACAACCCTGGCGCACACCTTTCCTGACTTTAAACCAATCAGTATCCCCTTGTTTTGTCTGAACAACTGCACCTTGATCTATGTAAAGGTTTCTCATGAGCACAATTAAGTGATCTGGAATTCCCAGTCTTCACAATGGTATCAATAATTTGTTGTGATCCACACAGTCGAATGCCTTTGCATAGTCAATAAAACACAGGTAAACATCCTTCTGGTATTCTCTGCTTTCAGCCAGGATCCATCTGACATCAACAATGATATCCCTGGTTCCACGTCCTCTTCTGAAACCCACCTGAATTTCTGGCAGTTCCCTGTCGATAATACTGCTGCAGCCGTTCTTGAATGATCTTCAGCAAAATTTTGCTTGCGTGTGATATTAATGATATTATTCTATAATTTCCGCATTTGGTTCGATCACCTTTTTTGGGAATAGGCATAAATATGGATCTCTTCCAGTCAGTTGGCCAGGAAGCTGTCTGCCATATTTCTTGGGATAGACGAGTGAGCACCTCCAGTGCTGCATCCGTTTGTTGAAACATCTCAATTGATATTCCGTCAATTCCTGGAGCCTTGTTTTTTTGCCAATGCCTTCAGAGCAGCTTGGACTTCTTCCTTTAGTACCATCGGTTCCTGATCATATGCTACCACTTGAAATGGTTGAACATCGACTAATTCTTTTTGGTATAATAACCCTGTGTATTCCTTCCATCTTCTTCTGATGCTTCCTGCATTGTTTAATATTTTCCCCATAGAATCCTTCACTATTCTGACTCAAGGCTTGAATGTTTTCCTCAGTTCTTTCAGCTTGAGAAAAGCCGTGCATGTTCTTCCCTTTTGGTTTTCTATCTCCATGTCTTTGCACATGTCATTATAACACTTTACTTTGTCTTCTGGTGCCACCCTTTGAAATCTTCTGTTCAGTTCTTTTACTTCATCATTTCTTCCTTTTGCTTTAGCTGCTTGACATTCATGAGCAAGTTTCAGAATCTCCTCTGACATCCATCTTGGTCTTTTCTTTCTTTCCTGTCTTTTCAATGACCTCTTGCTTTCTTCATGTATGATGTCCTTGATGTCATTCCACAACTGGTCTGGTCTTCGGTCACTAGTGTTCAGTGCATCAAATCTATTCTTGAGATGGTTTCTAAATTCAGGTGGGGTATACTCAAGGTCATATTTTGGCTCTCGTGGACTTGTTCGGATTTCTTTGGTTTCAGCTTGAACTTGCATATGAGCAATTTGTTGGTCTGTTCCACGGTCGGCCCCGGCCTTGTTCTGACCGATGATATTGAGCTTTTCCATCATCTCTTTCCACAGATGTAGTCAATTTGATTCCTGTGTGTTCCATCTGCTGAGGTCCCTGTGTATAGTCACCGTTTATGTTGGTGAAAGAAGGTATTTGCCATAGAGAAGTCGTAGGTCTTGCAAAATTCTATCATTTGATCTGAATTTTTTCTATCACCAAGGCTTTACTTTCCAACGACCATTCCTTCTTCTTTGCTTCCAACTTTCCATTTCCAATCATCAATGCATCCTGATTGCATGTTCGATCATTTTCAGACTGCAGCAGCTGATAAACATCTTCTATGTCTTCATCTTTGGCCTTAGTGGTTGGTGTGTAAATTTGAATAATAGTTGCATTAACTGGTCTTCCTTGCAGAAGTTGTCATTCCCAGCATAGTAGATTATGTGATTGTCCAATTCAAAATGGCCAATACCAGTCCATTTCAGCTCACTAATGCCTAGGATATCAATGTTTATGCGTTCCATTTCATTTTTGTTGATTTCCATTTTTCCTAGATTCCTGGTTCGTACATTCCAGGTTCTGATTATTAATGGATGTTTGCCACCGTTTCTTCTTATTTTGAGTCGTGCCACATCAGCAGATGAAGGTCCTGAAAGCTTTACTCCATCCACGTCATTAAGGTTGACTCTACTTTGAGGAGGCAGCTCTTCGCCAGTTGAGTGCTTTCCAACCTGGGGGGCTCATCTTCTGGCACTATATCAATGTTTTGCTGTTATTCATAAGGTTTTCACTGGCTAATACTTTTCAGAAGTAGACTGCCGGGTCCTTCTTCCTAGTCCGTCTTAGTCTGGAAGCTCAGCTGAAACCTGTCCCCTCCTTGGCTGACCCTGCTGGTATCTGAACACCAGTGGCATAGCTTCCAGCATCACAGCAACACGCAAGCCTCCACAGTATGGCAAACTGTCATCCTAGTGGATGTGAAGTAGTTTCCACTATTTTAAACTTCTATTATTTTCCTTGTGTGTTTCCAGTATTTTACTATCAATACAAACTGCTACAGTGAACACAATGTAAGATTCCTTGGGCATGAGGAAAACAATCAACTTCCCCTCAATAGGGAAGTGTTGAGGGAAATTGTGGTTTATTGAGGCAATGGCAAAAGTGACTGAATCAGCTGTATGTGTATCAACATGGATAATATTGGTGGAGGGGGGAGTAAGTTGAAAAGGCTATGTGCAGTGCAATGCCATCTATGTGAAGTTTAAAAGCACATAAAATGCATTAGTACGTAGAAGTATCAAACACACATGCACACACAAAACCCACAGGTGCATGGAAAGGTCCACACCCACCTCACAGCAAGGGATGCCTCTGTGGGGGGAGGTGTAAGGGAGCAGTGTGTGGCTTTCAGCTGTTATGTTTTATCTCTTTAAGAAAATAAGAGATATCTGAAACAAGTAGGGTAAAATGTTGTTGTTGTTAGGTGCCGTCCAGTTGGTTCCAACTCATAGCGAGTCTATGCACAACAGAACGAAACACTGCCCGGTCCTGTGCCATCCTCACAATCGCTGTTATGCCTGAGCCCATTGTTGCAGCCAGTGTGTCAATCCATCTCCTTGATGGTCTTGCTCTTTTTCAATGACCCTCTACTTTACCAAGCATGATGTGGTTCTCTAGGGACTGATCCCTCCTGACAACATGTCCAAAGTACTTGAGCTGAAGTCTCACCATCCTCGATTCTAAGAAGCATTCTGGCTGTACTTCTTCCAAGATAGATTTGTTTGTTCTTTTGGCATTCCATGGTGTATTCAATATTATTTGCCAACACTATAATTCAAAGGCATCAGTTTTCTTTGCCAACACCGTAATTCATAGGTGTCAATTTTTCTTGTCTTCTTATTCATTGTCCAGCTTTCGCAGGCATATGAGGCAATTGAAAACACCACGGCTTTGGCCAGGCTCACCTTAGTCCTCAAAGTGACATCTTTGCTTTTCAACACTTTAAGGAGGTCTTTTGCAAAAAGCAGATTTGCCCAATGCAATACGTCGTTTGATTTCTTGACTGCTACTTCCATAAGCTTTGATTGTGGATCCAAGTAAAATGAAATCCTTGACAACTTCCATCTTTTCTCCCTTTATCATGATGTTGCTTATTTGGTTCAGTTATGAGAATTTTTGTTTTCTTTATGTTGAGGTATAATCCACACTGAAGGCTGTGGTCTTTGATCTTCATCAATAAGTGTTTCAAGTTGTTCTCACTTTCAGTAAGCAAGTGGTAAAATGTTAACATCTATTAAATCTGGGTAGTGGAGCATAGGTGCCTGTTCTATTATTTTGTGAGCTTTTTGGTATATTTGAAATATTTCATAATAGAAACAGTAGAAAAAAGAAAAGAAAAGAAAAAATTTTTTTTCAGTTAGTATACTCTTGGCTGCAAGTAAGAAAACATCCCTTCCTTGCCATAAAGAAAAAAAAAAAAGTCTAAGGGTAGGGGTTTTTATTATTCCATATAACAGGGATTGACAGACTATGAACTGTTGTGGGCTAAGTCTTGCCCACCTCCAATTTTTGTATGGCCCATGCAAGCTAAGGATGGTTTTTACATTTTTTAAATTGATTAAAAAATCATCATCATAATAATATGGGTGATATATGAAAATCAAAAGTTCCAAGTTTTCTTGGAACATAACCACATCTATTCATTTACATATTGTCTTGGGCTGCTTTCACACTACAATACCAAGGTTGAGTAGTTGCAACAGAGACCATAAAACCTGTAAAGCCTAAAACATTTACTGTCTGCCTCTTTAAGAAAAAGTTTGCTGACCCCTGCCATATAACAAAAGGGTTAGAGGTAAGTCGTTCCAAACCGAACACAAAACAAAACCTGTTTCCATCGAGTCGATTCTGGTTCATAGCGACCCTATAGGACAGAGTAGAATTGCCCCATAGGGTTTTCAAGTAGGGGCTGGTGGATTCCAACTGCCAGTCTTTTGGTTAGCAGCCTGAGCTCTTAGCCACTGTACCACCAGGGCTCCAGGATTGGTTAATTAGTAGCATGGTCATGTTGTGGGTTCAGATTGGTTCTCTGTAAACCTATTTGCTTTGCCCTCATGGTTGCAGGATGGCTGCCATGGCTCCAAGCATCATGTATCACGTGACAATGTTTAAAGTGAGTCCCTTTTTAACAGGAAGGATATTCTTTCCCAGAAACTCCCCAGAAGTTTCCTCCTTAAATCTCATTGGTCAGAAGTGGGTCACATGCCCAGTTCTAAACCATCCCATGGACTTAGGGAGCTGATCCATTTTCCCGATTCAGGGGCAGGTTTCATGTTAGGAGGGAAGGGAGAGAGCAGCAAATGGACAGGCAACTAACAGGATCTGCCTGTCTTAGTCTTCTAGGGATGCTGTAAGACAAAGTGGCTTTAAAGATCAAGAATGTTTTGTCTCACAGTTTTGGAGGCTAGAAGTTGGCTGTAGGGGCAAATCATTCCTTGTCTCTTTCAACTTCTGGCAGCCCTGAGCATTTCTTGGCATTTCTTGGCTTGTAGAAAGATCCTCCCATGCTATCTTCCCCCTGTGCCTGACTCTATTTCCATGTCTATTCTCTTTTATAAGGTGCCACTCAGAAGGGATAGGACCCACCCTACTTTGGGATGACTTTTTGATTTAACTGATAACATCTTCAAAGAAAAACCCTATTTCTCCAAAGTCACATTCACAGTTACAGGGGTTAGGATTTCAACATATCTTTTTAGGGGACTGTGTGGGACAAAGAACTCCATTTGGCCTTTTGTCTCTGGTTCCTGAAAATAACCCTTGGGATTTGCCAGCAATCAAGCTGCCTTTGTTTCGCAAAATAGCCAGGCAACACTTGCAAATGTACTGGGAATCCCCAAAGACCACCCAAAAACCCATTGCTGTGGAACTGTCCCATAGAGTTTCCAAGGCTGTAATTTAAGAAAAAAAAAAAAAAACAGAAGCAAACTGCCAAATCTTTCTCCCATGGAACTCCTCGTGGCTTCAAACAGCTGACCTTTTGGTTAGCAGCCAGGTGCTTAACCAGTGCGTCATCAGGGCTCCTTCCAAAGACCACACCTGGCCAGATAACTTCAGGAAAAGGGGGAGGGGGGCATGATACAGTCAGCACGCATATTCATTGATTTGGTTGATGATACATATGCAATGAAGTACCAAACATGACTATGCACTGAGGTGCATCATGCATATGCATTTCTATAAGAGGCTCTGAACACGAAAGCAGTTGGGTTTCCTAGATAAGCGAGAGCACTCAAGAACCAGAGAGGGTAGCATGTCCCTGGGGACAATGAAGACTTGTCTGGTCCTCTCCCAGATTGCACCTGATGAATCTCTTCATTTGTATCCTTTCTGGTTATAAGAAATGGGTAACTGTAAGTATAGGTTTTTTTTTTTTAAGTATACGTAGTCTCCATGAATTTTCTGAGCCATTATAGAAAATTAATGAACCCACGGGGGCAATAAGACTCTGACTTAGCTTGGGGTGGCTAATTCAGAGAAAGGCTGCGAAGTCCGATTTTTTAATGAAGGCTCAGCCCTGGATGACTGGGTGGCAAAGGCTGCACGGGCAGTTGATGAAGAAGGACCGAGTCTGCTATAAATTGAATTGTGTCCCCCCAAAATGTGTGTCAACTTCGCTAGGCCACGGTTCTCAGTATTGTGTGATTGTCCACCATTTTGTCATCTAAGGTGATTTTCCTATGTGTTGTAAATCCTACCTCTATGATGTTAATGAGGCAAGATTAGAAGCAGTTATGTTAATGAGCCAGGAATCAATCTACAAGATTAGATTGTGTCTTAAATCAATCTCTTTTGAGATATAAAAGAGAGAAGCGAGCAGAGAGACTTGGGGGGCCTCCTATCACCAAGAAAAAAGAGCTGGAAGCAAAAGCATCCTTTGAACCTGGGGTCCCTGAGCCTGAGAAGCTCCTAGACCAGGGGAAGACTGATGACAAGAGCCTAGAGAGAGAGAAAGCTTTCCCCTGGAGCTGGCACCTTGAATTCGGACTTCCAGCCTACTGGACTGTGAGAGAATAAAATTCTCTTTATTAAGGCCACCCACTTTCTATCCTAGCAGCGCTGGATAACTAAGACAGAGTCCTTCTAACTTGTGTGTTTTGACCTGGCTCCGGGTAGCTGGGGGTGAGGTCTGACTCTGGGTTGTTAAGGTCAGAAAGAGGAAATGCCATGGAAGTGACTGATGGCAAGGAATGGAGATGTGGGAAGGTGAAGCCCAGGTCCACTTCCAGGTGGGAATTGGATTCATGCTAACTCTTACCACATATTTAACAATGAAGGTGGGATTTTCCTACTTTGTGTCTTTAATGACAGTGCAGGGACATAGTTTAGTTCATAATACCGTCCCAACTGTAAACTTTAAAAAATAAAAGAAGATTGGATTGGATTAGGTGGGAAGGCGTAAGAGGCGATGTCAGGGAGACCAAATGGGAGGCCAGTGGCCAGCGCAGTCATCCAGGAGAGAAATGGTGTAATTAATGGCTCAGACCAAGGGCATTGTATGGAGTGGAGGTGGTTAGATCCAGCTGAGGGGCTGAATGCTGGAGGAAAGAGTCAAATCCAGTAGGACCCCAGGTTTCTGCTTGGACAACTGAGTGGAGAAGAGTGTCATTCAGTGAGATGGAGCAGCTGGAGAGCTGAGAAACAAGTCTCAGTGTCCTCATTGTTCTGCCATGTTTTCAGCCATAGGGAGGGGGGAAAATAAAGCAGAGACATGGTTTT
This sequence comes from Elephas maximus indicus, assembly GCF_024166365.1. Taxonomy (NCBI): domain Eukaryota; kingdom Metazoa; phylum Chordata; class Mammalia; order Proboscidea; family Elephantidae; genus Elephas; species Elephas maximus. The sequence goes on along the minus strand of NC_064846.1, from coordinate 5,074,681 downwards.
TGTTTAAAAGAGGTATAACTCAGAGTGTTTTTTTTAATAATTTTTATTGTGCTTTAAGTGAAAGTTTACAAATCAAGTCAGTCTGTCACATATAAGCTTATATACACCTTACTCCATACTCCCACTTACTCTCCCCCTAATGAGTCAGCCCGCTCCCTCCTTTCAGTCTCTCCTTTCGTGACAATTTTGCCAGTTTCTAACCCTCTCTACCCTCCTATCTCCCCTCCAGACAGGAGGTGCCAACACAGTCTCAAGTGTCCACCTGATACAAGTAGCTCACTCTTCATCAGCATCTCTCTCCAACCCATTGTCCAGTCCCTTCCATGTCTGATGAGTTGTCTTCGGGAATGGTTCCTGTCCTGGGCCAACAGAGGGTTTGGGGACCATGACTGCCAGGATTCCTCTAGTCTCAGTCAGACCATTAAGTCTGGTCTTTTTATGAGAATTTGGGGTCTGCATCCCACTGATCTCCTGCTCCCTCAGGGGTTCTCTGATGTGCTCCCTGTCAGGGCAGTCATCGGTTGTGGCCGGGCACCAACTAGTTCTTCTGGTCTCAGGATGATGTAAGTCTCTGGTTCATGGGGCCCTTTCTGTCTCTTGGGCTCATAGTTATCGTGTGACCTTGGTGTTCTTCATTCTCCTTTGCTCCAGGTGGGTTGAGACCAACTGATGCATCTTAGATGGCTGCTTGTTAGCATTTAAGACCTCAGACGCCACATTTCAAAGTGGGAAGCAGAATATTTTCATAATAGAATTGTTTTGCCAATTGACTTAGAAGTCCCCTTAAGCCATAGTCCCCAAACCCCCACCCTTGCTCCACTGACCTTTGAAGCATTCAGTTTATCCCGGAAACTGCTTTTGGTCCTGTCCAGTTGAGCTGACCTTCCCTGTATTGAGTATTGTCCTTCCCTTCATCTAAAGTAGTTCTTATCTACTAAGTAATCAGTAAATAAACCTCTCCCACCCTCCCTCCCTCCCCCCTCGGAACCACAAAAGTATGTGTTCTTCTCAGTTTATACTATTTCTCAAGATCTTATAATAGTGGTCTTATACAGTATTTGTCCTTTTGCCTCTGACTAATTTCACTCAGCATAATGCCTTCCAGGTTCCTCCATGTTATGACATGTTTCACAGAATCGTCACTGTTCTTTATCGATGCGTAGTATTCCATTGTGTGAATATACCACAATTTATTTAACCATTCATCCGTCGATGCACGCCTTTGTTGCTTCCAGCTTTTTACTATTGTAAACAGAGCTGCAATAAACATGGGTGTGCATATATCTGTTCATGTAAAGGCTATTATTTCTCTAGGGTATATTCCGAGGAGTGGGATTTCTGGCTTGTAAGGTAGTTCTATTTCTAACTTTTTAAGAAAACACCAGATAGATTTCCAAAGTGGTTGTACCATTTTACATTCCCACCAGCAGTGTAGAAGAGTTCCAATCTCTTCGCAGCCTCTCCAACATATATTATTTTGTGTTTTTTGGATTAATGCCAGCCTTGTTGGAGTGAGATGGAATCTCATCGTAGTTTTAATTTGCATTTCTGTAATGGCTAATGATCCAGAGCATTTTCTCATGTATCTGTTAGCTGCCTGAATATCTTCTTTAGTGAAGTGTGTGTTCATATCCTTTGCCCACTTCTTGATTGGGTTGTTTGTCTTTTTGTGGTTGAGTTTTGACAGAATCATGTAGATTTTAGAGATCAGGCACTGGTCTGAGATGTCATAGCTGAAAATTCTTTCCCAGTCTGTAGGTGGTCTTTTTACTCTTTTGGTGAAGTCTTTAAATGAGCATAGGTGTCTGATTTTTAGGAGCTCCCAGTTATCTGGTTTCTCTTCGTCATTTTTGGTAATGTTTTGTATTCTGTTTATGCCTTGTGTTAGGGCTCCTAACACTGTCCCTATTTTTTCTTCCATGATCTTTATCATTTTAGTCTTTATATTTAGGTCTTTGATCCACTTGGAGTTAGTTTTTGTGCATGGTGTGAGGTATGGGTCCCGTTTCATTTTTTTGCAAATGGATATCCAGTTATGCCAGCACCATTTGTTAAAAAGACTATCTTTTCCCCAATTAACTGACACTGGGCCTTTGTCAAATATCAGCTGTTCCTATGTGGATGGATTTATATCTGGGTTCTCAATTCTGTTCCATTGGTCTATGTGCCTGTTGTTGTACCAGTACCAGGCTGTTTTGACTACAGTGGCTGTATAATATGTTCTAAAATCAGGTAGAGTGAGGCCTCCCACTTTCTTCTTCTTTTTCAGTAATGCTTTACTTATCCGAGGCTTCTTTCCCTTCCATATGAAGTTGGTGATTTGTTTCTCCATCACACTAAAAAATGTCATTGGAATTTGAATCGGAAGTGCATCGTATGTATAGATGGCTTTTGGTAGAATAGACATTTTTACTATGTGAAGTCTTCCTATCCATGAGCAAGGTATGTTTTTCCACTTATGTAGGTCCTTTTTAGTTTCTTGCAGTAGTACTTTGTAGTTTTCTTTGTATAGGCCTTTTACATCTTTGGTAAGACTTATTCCTAAGTATTTTATCTTGGGGGCTACTGTGAATGGTATTGATTTGGTGATTTCCCCTTCGATGTTCTTTTTGTTGATGTAGAGGAATCCAAGTGATTTTTGTGTGTTTATCTTGTAACCTGAGACTCTGCCAAACTTTTCTATTAGTTTCAGTAGTTTTCTGGAGGATTCCTTAGGGTTTTCTGTGTATAAGATCATGTCATCTGCAAACAGAGATAATTTTACTTCCTCCTTGCCAATCCGGATGCCCTTTATTTCTTTGTCTAGCCTAATTGCTCTGGCTAGGACCTCTAGCACAATGTTTAATGAGAACAGTGATAAAGGGCATCCTTGTCTGGTTCCCGTTCTCAAGGGAAATGCTTTCGGGCTCTCTTCATTTAGAGTGATGTTGGCTGTTGGCTTTGTATAGATGTCCTTTATTATGTTGAGGAATTTTCCTTCAATTCCTATTTTGCTGAGAGTTTTTATCATAAATGAGTGTTGGACTTTGTCAAATGCCTTTGCTGCATCAATTGATACAATCATGTGTTTTTTGTCTTTTGTTTTATTTATGTGGTGGATTACATTAATGGTTTTTTTAATATTAAACCAGCCTTGCATACCTGGTTTAAATCCCACTTGGTCGTGGTGGATTATTTTTTTGATATGTTGTTGAATTCTATTGGCTAGAATTTTGATGAGGATTTTTGCATCTATGTTCATGAGGGATATAGGTCTGTAATTTTCTTTTTTTGTAATGTCTTTACCTGGTTTTGGTATCAGGGAGATGGTGGCTTCATAGAATGAGTTAGGTAGTATTCCGTCATTTTCTATGTTTTGAAATACCTTTAGTAGTAGTGGTGTTAACTCTTCTCTGATAGTTTGGTAGAACTCTGCAGTGAAGCCATCCTGGCCAGGGCTTTTTTGGTTGGGAGTTTTTTGATTACCGTTTCAATCTCTTTTTTTGTTATGGGTCTATTTAGTTGTTCTACTTCTGATTGTGTTAGTTTAGGTAGGTTGTGTTTTTCCAGGAATTCATCCATTTCTTCTAGGTTTGCAAATTTGCTGGAGTACAATTTTTCGTAATAATCTGATATGATTCTTTTAATTTCAGTTGGGTCTGTTGTGATGTGGCCCTTCTCGTTTCTTATTCGGGTTATTTGTTTCCTTTCCTGTATTTCTTTAGTCAGTCTGGCCAATGGTTTATCAATTTTGTTAATTTTTTCAAAGAACCAGCTTTTGGCTTTGTTAATTCTTTCAATTGTTTTTCTGTTCTCTAATTCATTTAGTTCAGCTCTAATTTTTATTATTTGTTTTCTTCTGGTGCCTGATGGATTCTTTTGTTGCTCCCTTTCTATTTGTTCAAGTTGTAAGGACAGTTCTCTGATTTTGGCCCTTTCTTCTTTTTGTATGTGTGCATTTATCGATATAAATTGGCCTCTGAGTACTGCTTTTGCTGTGTCCCAGAGGTTTTGATAGGAAGTATTTTCATTCTCGTTGCATTCTATGAATTTCTTTATTCCCTCCTTAATGTCTTCTATAACCCAGTCTTTTTTCAGGAGGGTATTGTTCAGTTTCCAAGTATTTGATTTCTTTTCCCTGATTTTTCTGTTATTGATTTCCACTTTTATGGCCTTGTGGTCTGAGAAGATGCTTTGTAATATTTCGATGTTTTGGATTCTGCAAAGGTTTGTTTTATGACCTAATATGTGGTCTATTCTAGAGAATGTTCCATGTGCGCTAGAAAAAAAAAGTATACTTTGCAGCACTTGGGTGGAGTGTTCTGTATAAGTCTACGAGGCCAAGATGGTTGATTGTAGCAATTAGGTCTTCTGTGTCTCTATTGAGCTTCTTACTGGAAGTCCTGCCCTTCTCCGAAAGTGGTGTGTTGAAGTCTCCTGTTATAATTGTGGAGGTGTCTATCTCACTTTTCAGTTCTGTTAAAGTTTGTTTTATGTATCAGAGTGTTATTTTTGTACTTGGAGGAAATAGTTACTCATGAGTAACTGGAACAACATCATTTATGGGTCTAGCAACTTGTAGTTTACAAAGTGCTTTCCTAGCCACTCTTCCATTTCTCCTTCAACTCTGGGAAATAGATACGGCAGATGAGAAAACGGGGAACCACAGAGGGAAGTGCAAAGGCTGGACAGGAATGTGTGTCCTCCTGTCCGAGGTCAGACAGGATTGTCTCCGCACAGGGGCCCTGTCATTAAAGGATGACAGGCTTGCTGTCCCCACTTTGCTTTTCTGCTTTTTAATGTATTGCAAGCAAATTTTACGTTACTTTATATTTTAAAATATTTCTTTCTGTTTTTTTACTATCTCCATACAAAAAATCCAGACAGTAATTTGCGTTGTTCACTTATTTTTAGACAATTATGTGTAACTGTTTTGATTCATCTATAAAAGCTTATTTCCACAGCACAGAACAAAATTAATTAAATTGCTTTTTGAAGCAAGGCTGCTTTGTTTCCCACTGAAACGATGACTCATGAGGACCGATCGCTGTCACATTTATATTCCTCCCCCAGCAGGTAATTTAAATGCAAGTTACAGAGACAGAAAAGAGGGAAAAAAGAAAAAACAAATAAAGAAAATCAGCCCTTGCTTACCACTTTGTTATCTGGGATGTGGAGGTAGCGCACAGGAAATGGCCCGGGATCTTTCGTATAGATGTTTTGATTGCCAGCAGCATTGATAATTGGCCTCTTCGGGCCAGGCTGTAAAATAAATGGCGTGGGAAGGTTGATTTTGGCCCAACGCTTCTTTTTTTTTTTCCTGTTTTATTTTATTTTTATATTTTATTTATTTTGTTGTTGTTGAGAATATGTACAGCAAAACATATGCCAATTCAACAGCTTCTACATGTACAACTCAGTGACATTGATTACCTTCTATGAGTTGTGCAACCATTCTCACCTTGCTTTTCTGAGTTGTTCTTCCTCCATCAGCATGAACTCACTGCCCCCTAAAGTTCCTACCTAATCTTTCGAGTTGCTGTTGTCAAGTTGATCCCACAGTGGTTAAGAGCTCGGCTGCTAACAAAAGGTCGGCAGTTTGAATCCACCAGCAGCTCCTGGGAAATCAGAATCCACGGCAACAGGTTTGGCTTTTGGTTTAGAAAGACCTTAAAAGAGCACAAAGCTTAAGGCAGATATGCTTTACTAGTTAAGGTAAACTATTGTTTGGTTTTAGAAGACTTCAGGGGATATTTTTGGTTTACGGTTTAAAGATTATCTTAGGTCAATAGTTTCAGGGGTCCATCCAGCCTCCATGGATCTAGAAAGTCCGGTGTCCATGAGACTTTGAAATTCTGTTCTGCATTTTCCCCCTTTTGATCAGGATTCTTCTATAGAATCTGCTCAAAATGTTCACTAAATGTTCACAGGTACCATCCAGTTCTTCTGGTCTTGTGGCAAAGGAGTTGGCCTAACTCTTTCTGATCAATGGAGACCCACAGTGGGGTTGGCTGGCTGGGAGGCAGTGAGCTCCCTGACACATGGTTGTGAGCACCTGTCAGGGAAGGCTGTGTGGTGGTGAGGGAGCACCCTAAAGAAGTTTCTGTTTAACAATGGATAGGTCCTGGTATATTGGAGGAATAGGCAGGAACCCAGGCAGTGTGAATCACGGGAGACCAGGGGAAGATGAGGCTGGCCAGTAAGGTGTGACACAGTGACAGAGCATCCTGAGGAGAAAGTGTCCTCGATAAAATTGATGCTTTGACAATCCTGGCTTTTCTTTCTACTTCCCTTTGTACTTCTTAGTTTATAATTTTATACATATTATGCAATATATGTATATAACATAGATACTCTATATATTATATATGAAATATTTTCTATTTTATAATTAGAAACTTTTTGGCTGTTGGAAACGTAGCACCTAGCATTCAACAGACAGGCACTGAGTGCTGAACGTGGCCTGCAGGGACTGGGGACATGGCTGGGGAGTATGGTAGAAGGAAGAGCAATGGCAGGGACTTGGGAGTCCCTAATGGGGAATTTTGTTATTGTTGTTAAATTAATAGACTGTTTTTTTAGAGCAGTTTTGGGTTTAGAGAAAAACTGAGTAGAAAGTACAGAGTTCTGGTCCCCTACCCCACACAATTTCTGCTCTTATTAGTATCTTGCCTTCCTGTAGTCCATTTGTTACAATCAATGAGCCAATATTCACATGTTCTTATTAACTCAAGCCCATAGTTTATGGTCACTCTTTGTCTTGTACAGTCCTATGGGTTTTTGCTTTAAATATTTTTATTACATATAGATTTATTACATACATTAATTACATTTTATGCATAATGTCCATCTTATTTCCTCATCTGATAAATACAGCAAATATTTTCTCTGAGACTCTCCCTTTTTTTATTGTGGTGAAATATATATGATAAAAAATTTGCCGTCCTAACCACTTCTTAGTGTACATTTCAGTGACGGTCCCTATGGCAGTGGCCCGGGCAGTTCTACATCCTCCTCCGCTCGTCTGACTGCATTCCCGCTCCCAGCCCTGCAGCTGGTTCTGGAAGAAGCACCCGTCAGCCGAGGCGCTGGTGCCCATTCCCCCCAGCCCGGACGCCAGGGATCTGTGGTGCAGCATGACAGTGGTGCCCTGCCTCAAGGACCTGCACAGCTGCACTGGTGACACCAATGACGAGATCCTCTTCAACATCGAGGACATCATCTATACTCAGGACTTCACAGTGCCCAGTGAGGCCCATCCCTGGGTAGGGTGCTGTCCTCCCTAGACGACTTCACCATGTTGTGCTACCATCCCTCCTATCCATTTCCAAAAATTCTAAGTCTCCCCAAACAGAAACTCAGTTGCCCCTTCAGCAGTAAGTCCTGTGGGTTTTGACAAATGCATAGTCGTGTGTCCACCATTATAGTGTCATACAGAATAGTTTCCTTGCCCTATAGATGCCCTGGGCTCTGCCTAGTCATCCCAACCTCCTCCACCCCCACCCAATGTGGACTTTTGAAGACTGATATTGAGCACAGGGGAACGTTGAGCCTGGGTTCTTTGTGAACACTGTAGCTCTGAGGGATGAAGCATTTGCCTGAGTGATGAAGCATTTGCCTGGTGCTGCTTCTGGGGGCAGTAGGTGTGAGTACAGCGTCCAAGCTTTCTTTTCCTTTAGTTTTGTTTTTCCAGAAAGCCATCCAAGCAGGCCTACTGAAATGTATTACCATTCCCCTCTTAGTTGCCCCTTTTATCCAGAACGAGTGCTTCTGGCACCAGTGTTTGAGCCGCCCCCACCCACCACCACCCGGGAGCCCTCCCCGCTTTGGGTTTTAATGTCAACAGCTGAAATGCAACCAGTTCTTCTCTTTTCTCTCTTTTTGCTGGGCTATGCTTTGCTCCTTCAGCTATGCAGGGTGCTAGCAATTTCAAATGATAAGAAGTTGAAGGAGGACTCAAGATGGGAGTAGTGAAGAGGTGGTTTATTGAAGTGGGCACAGATTCCTCAGTCTGTTTTATAAAACAGCACTGGTTTTTTGTTTTGGTTTGTTTTTGAAATAAATATATATGTAACAAAACATTTTATATCAGCACTGGTTTTTGTCTTCATACACTATAAATTCATTGCCATTTAGTCAATTCCAACTCATAGTGACACTATAGGCAGAGTAGAACCGCTCCGTAGGGTTTCCAAGGAGCACCTGGTGGATCCAAAGTGAGGACCTTTTGGCCACCAACCGAGCTCTTAACCACTATGCCACGAGAGCTCCTCAGACACAACAGGCATCAAAGAAACTCATATTCAGAGATGTATGTTTCCTTCTTGATTTTCAAAATGCAAGTTGAGTGGATAGTGTCCAGGGAATGAAGCTAGGTGTTGGAGATTTGCATCCACTTTTACTTTTTCCCTTTTCAGGAGGCACGTCTGATGGAAAAGCAATACCATTAGGGCAGGATACAGTTTCACAGGTTTTGAGGGACCCTGTTTGGCTAATTCCTGTAATAACTCTGTGCCTTAATGTCCTCATGGGCGAGTGGAGACAACACCTGCCCCTTGGATTTGTATGAAGGTCAGTTAGATGGCAGCTGTAAGTTGCTTTTGCATGCTGCTGGGGTGAGTTTGAGGTGCCCTTATTTTGATTATTGCTCCTATTTGCTGATTAATGGTGCTTATTTTAAAATTGATCCTGGAAACGCACCCAAACAAAATGAAAATCTACTCCCATTGCTAGCGTAGTCCACTTTGTGAAATCACAGATTTCACTCAAAGGCTACATCCGGCAGAAAATAACTGCAATTTAAAAATATGAGTCTCTAATAGAACCAACATCGAGTTTGCACCCATTTCATTACCCTTTAAGCCACAGCCCAATTACCTACTGAGCTGTTTGCTAACAACATTTATTAACGGCAGACATGGTGTTATGAGTTGAATTGTATACCCCAAAAATGTGTATAAACTTGGCTAGGCCATGATTTCTAGTATTGCATGGTTGTCCACCATTTTGAAATCAAATGTGATTATCCTATGTGTTATAAATCCTAAACTGTATGATGCTAATGAGGCAGAACTAGAGGCAGTTATGTTAATGAGGCAGGACTCAATCTATAGGATTAGGTTGTATCTTGAGTCAATCTCTTCTGAGATATAAAAGAGGGAAGCAAGCAGAGAGATGGGGGACCTCCTACCACCAAGAAAGAAGAGCTGGAAGTGGAGTGCGTCCTTTGGACCCAGGACCGCTGCACTGAGAAGCTCCAAGACCAAGGAAAGATTGATGACAAGGACCTTCTCCCAGAGTTGACAGAGAGACAAAGCCTTTCACTGGAACTGGCACCCTGAATTTTGACTTCTAGCCTTCTAGACTATGAGAGAATAAATTTCTGTTTGTTAAAGCCATCCACTTGTGGTATTTTTTGTTATAGTCCACTAGATAACCAAAACACACGGGAATAGACAGACACGCCTGAGTCAGACTGCTTTACCAGGTTCAACACTCAGATGTTGGAGTAGAAACCTTTCTCTTAGTATTTCTGTTGGTCACTAGTCAGGCAAACTCTAAAAGGAAGCCAACATTTTCTGTGTCCACAGAAAGCATTTCTTCCCAAGAAAGTGTTATGAGTTTTCCTCTCATCTAGCTGTCTGGCTAACAGCCCCCTTCCTCTCTTTGCCCATGTTTTTTTCTACGTAGCTACTGAGTTCTAGTGGGCTTCACGTTGGTCTTCACCTAGTGAACTTAACCTTACTGCCACCCAATAGTTAGGATTAGCTACTTAGGTCCCAAAAAGACCTTCTCATCTTTCAAAGTTCAACATTCTTTCTTACCAAGTTACTACAAGTAAATAAAAAAACGATTCACGGTATAATAGCTACCCCTCATTATTCCTTAATCTTTTATTAATCTTCTCATTATGAACTAGGGGCATATTCTTAAAAACAAAGATCTTATTGTACTTTCTGCCTCAGTAATAGACAACAGTTATTATCTGGTGGAACAGATACCCATGTTCTTCAGGGAATGACTGTTTGCTTTAGGGCTGAACAAAATGAGAAATTATGACATCATTGAGTCTACTTCTAAAATTAATATGAAGTGTTTGTCATGAAAATATGGATCTTCCCATCGGGGAAAAATGTGATGAATGTCAAATGAATCAGAATGCAAAGATGGTAGGATGTCATTTACCTGAGCAGTTTGTTTTGATTCTGTACAAGGAAGCCTTAGAGGCAATTGCAAAAGCAAGCAAACAAAAGGCACTAAAAATCAAAATAAAAAACAGTTGCCAACCAAATTCTTATTAACCCGTTGCTGTCGAGTCGATTCCTACTCATAGCGACCCTATAGGACAGAGTAGAACTGCCTCATAGAGTTTCCAAGGAGTGCCTGGTGGATTCGAACTGCTGACCTTTTGGTTAGCAGCCATAATACTTAACCACTGTGCCACCAGGGTTTCCAAATCCTTATTAAGTGGGCGTATTTTCACCAACTTATTGTTATCTGAATATCAAACTGACAAAACTGCATAAAGCATCATAAAAATCTTAGAACTTGGTGAGCTAGATGTTTCTTAATTTTTTTTTTTTAATGCAGAGTCTCTTTTCCCAACAAAACTTAATGTGAAGGGATGTTATGGGAAACCTTTGAGAGCACTGTGCCCTGGCTGAAGCAAGCACATGCACACACACATACATGTGTGCACGTGTGCATGCATGTGTGCATGTGCCTGCATTGGTGTGCATGTGTATGCGTGTGCATATGTGCCTGTGTGTTGAGGGGTGAGGGAGGCTCTCTTACACCCACCACAACCACTTGCAACCCCTGAGCACCTTTCTGGAAGCTCCTGGCTTTGAGGAACTTAGCCCGTCCATTCCAAACTCCCCTGGAGAAGGAAGGCTCAGAGTCTCAGAGCTGGCCCAGGACAGGTGTTATGGATTGAACAGTGTCCCCTAAAAAGAAATGTGGAAATCTGTCTACCTGTAAATATGACCATATTTGGTTTTCCTTTTGTTATGTTAACAAGATCATACCAGAGTAGGGTGGGCCCTAAACCTAATCCCTTCTGAGTGGTGTCTTAGAAAAAGAGCAGAGTAAACACAGAGACACACATACAGGGGAAAGACAGACACCATATGAAGACAGACACACACGGCAGGTGCACCTACAAGCCCAGGAACACCATGGATTGCCAGCAGCTACTAGAAGCTGAAGCAGACAAAGAAGGACCTTCTCCTAGAGGCACATCCTGAATTCGGATTTCCAGTCTCCTAAACTGTGAGACAATAAATTTCAGTTCTTTAAACCCACCCACTTGTGGAATTTCTTGTTATGGCACCACTAGGTAACTAAGACAACAGGCTTGAGGTCACCCAGTCAAACCAAAGAAACAACTGAGCAGGGGAAGGGGGAGCTGAGGGAAGAGGACCTCCGGGCTCAGACACCCCAGGTGGGGAGCCTAAGCTGAACTGTGGATATTTTGTGACACTCACTTTGTGTGTGTGTGTGTGTTCCTTTTGCCTGAGGGAAATTTGTCTGGCCACTGAAGACTATTGCTCTCATTAGCCAGCTCCACATTTCAGATGTTAAAAACTTCCCTGCTCTGATGTTAACGTGCGCGCAGTCAGAATTGAGTTTTGGGTATGAATAATCTGTAGTCCTTTCGTCCTTGATTAATTTAGTGAACCACATACCAGAAAGGAAGCTTAGAAGCTTGAAAGATCCTTTCTCATTAATAATAAATTTTCCATTTGTGTAATATAATCATAATTCAAGACCTGATGAAAATGTCCCAAATTTTTCTGTAAGGAAAAAGCATTTATAGCTTAGCTTTGTCATATGTTCTTGTCCCAAACTCTTGTTATCTTGATTAAATTTTTCACAAGTCTTCAGGATTCAGAAGTTTTGGCAAAGCAGGCTGGTCATACTTAAGAGCCTGTATCTACAGCATTATCTAGTCTGTTTGTATTGGTGGTGGAAAAGGAGCCAGCTTGGATACTGGATCACTTGCTATTTTTAGCACATTTTTAAGGTGTTATTAATTGAATACTGTTGATCTCTGCTTCAACTCAAGTGCTTAGCTTGTCGTCATTTAATTGATGACACCTGGAATAGAACCAAAGGCTATCAAAATAAAAGCTCAGGTTAAATTTGTGGGTCAGTCTACTGTCTTGAAACCAAACAGCAAAATTAATAACATACTACCAGTTTAGCTCTCTTACTGAGAGAACCACTAACTAGGTTCTGTGCAAGTGTTCCTCTCCAATTCTGGACCCATTCCAAAGGGAGGTGCCAGGGTCAGCACCAGGAGCACCTCTCACCCACACTACACCACCCACAATACCCTGTTTCTCCCAGGACAGCCTCACACAGTGGGGATGGAACCCAACGCATACACACCAACTGGCTTGTCTTTAGCAGGGCCATTCACTTCTGTTCAACAAACCACACTGAGGGCCTGTTGCTTGCAAGGCACCAGGGATCTGGAGATGGAAAAGACACGGAGGATGAGTCTAGTGAAGTTAGTGAGGGGTGAAAGGACGGAGGCATAAGCAAGCAGGCCAATGCTGCTTGGAAAGTGCACCAAAGGAGGCGTGGACAGGGTGCTATGGGGCGCGAGAAGGAAGCAGCTAGCCCAGGCGGGAGGATGAGAGCCACAAAAGCAGGGGATGAGGAACCTTCTGGGAGGTGATGCCTGAGCTGAGTCTTTTATAAAAATTAAAATATGCCATTTTTCCCTGTTATCAGAGCATATGTATTCACTGTAGAAAATAATGATGTCTTAAAAAAAAAAAAAAGCCTGGTGATGTAATACTATTACCAGAAGTAACCATTGCTTTTATTTGAAGTTTACCCTTTTGGTCTGTGTGTCTGTCTCTCTCCCTATTTCTATCTCTTTATCATCTCTATACACAAATGACTTAAAAATGTTCTCATACAGCAAACAACTGGTTTGTTGCTTCTTAAAAAAAAACTGACAACACAGAACAAACTCTATGTCATTAAATATTCTACATAATAGTCCATTGTTTGAGGTACTGTAATTTACTTAACCAATTCTGTAAGATTAATAGAATATTGCAGAAGTGACAGCTATTTGATTTCTGAGACGAGGTCATAGAAAACATTGCCACCTCTGCCCCACTCTTCAGGTTACTTGTTCTTGGAACAACCAGCTACTATGCATGAAGGCCACTCAAGCAGCCCTATGTGAGTCCATGTGGCATGGAACTGAATGAAGCCTCCTATCAACAGCCAGTACCAACTTGCCAGCCCTGCGAGTGTGCCATCTTGGGAGCAGATCCTCCAGCCTCATTCAAGTCTTCAGGTAGCTGCAACCCTCGTCTTGACTGAGAGACTCTGAGCCAGAACCACCCAGCTAAGCCACTCCCAAATTCTCTACCCATGGAAACTGTGAGATAATCAATATTCATTGTTGCTGTAAGCCATTCAGGTTGGAAGTAATTTGTTATGCAGCAATAGATAACAAACACAATATATTATTTTTTATTTACTTTGTATTTCTTTGATTTTTAGTGGAGTTTAAGTTTATTTTCAAATGTTTACTGGCCACTTTATTTTCCTTCTGTAGTTTTTGCCCTTTGTGTGTTGATCTTATTCATATTGCTTTTAGGATCTTTATATATTAAGAATATTAACCTTTTGCCTGTCAGAAACCTAAACATTTCCTTCAGCATTTGTTTTTTTCAAGATGAGTCTTTTTTTAATGTTTCATGTTAGAATTTTATTTATTTTTGATTTTTTATAATATATTTTATTTTTGTTATTATTGTTGAGAATATAAAAAGCAGAACATACACCAATTCAACAGCTTCTACATGTACAGTTCAGTGACATTGATTACATTCTTTGACTTGTACAACCATTCTCACCCTCCTTTTCTGAGCTGTTCCTCCCCAATTAACTTAAACTCACTGTCCCCTAATTTTCCTATCTAATCTTTCGAGTTGCTCTTGTCAGTTTGATCCCATTATAGATCTTAAAACAGCATGATGCTCAAGGCAGAAATTCTTTACTAGTTAGCTAAACTATTGTTTGGTTTTAAGAAGACTTCAGGAGATATGTTTGGTTTAACATTTACACATTATCTCAGGACAATAGTTTCAGGGGTTTATCTAACCTCCAGGGCTCCAGAAAATCTGGAGCCCCACGAGATTTTGGAATTCTGTTCTGCATTTTCCCCTTTTGATCAGGATTGTTCTATAGAATAGTAATGGCAGCCACCAAGGTAAGTCATAAAGGTACAAGGCAAGAATAGATGATGGGGAGTGGCCATGAAATCACAAGAAGAGAAGCTGGCCTGAGCAAAGGCAGAAAGAAGAGAGGCCTCAGAGGACATGTGGGGAAGTCACAAGAGGTGAAAGAGACTAAGGAGAAGGGCAGTGAGTGGCAGGACACTGGCTTAGAGCAGTTCTTCTCCACATGTATGTTTGTCAGCTAAAATGCAAGTTCTGTTGGTCCAGGGTCAGGCCTGAAGGGCTCACAAACTCCCAGGTGATACCCGTGCTGCTGATCTGGGAGCACAATTGGAGCAGCAGGCTTTGAGAGAGATTTAGGGGATAGTTGGCAGAGGGAATTTTAGAAAATAGAGTAAGTTGAATCACTTGTACTCCCATGATCCATAGATAAATACTGTGTACCATAGCAGGGAGCTGTCCAGTGCCTACAATGCCCCATAGGTAGTTGGTTACGTAGGTTTGAAGCTCATGAGACAGGGCCAGTCTCTTGTTGTTGGGTGCCATAGAGTTGGTTTCAACTCATAGTGACTCCATGTGACAAAAGGATAAAATTTGCTTCAATGGAAAGGTAAGGGAGGTGTAGTGTAATATCAGACCTGAATTAAAGAAGGATGCAATGCTTTTTGGTACATGGCAAGAATTTTGCTTTGCAAGTCTATGGACTCTGGTTACAGTATGGACTCTGGTTAGAGTATTGTCTCAATTTCCTAGGGCTGCCATAACAAAGTATCACAAATTAGGGGGCTTATAAGAACAGAAATTTATTGTCTCATACTTCTGGAGACTAGAAGTTTGAATTCAAAGTATCAGCAGGGCCATGTTCTCTTCAAAGGCTCTAAAGAAGGAATCTTTCTTGTCTTTGCAAGCTTCTGGTAGTCCCAGGTATTCCTTGGCTTGTGGACATATCTTCAAATGGTCATCCTTCCTCTGTCTCTCTGTCTTCTCCGCTATTACAAGGACACCACTTAGATTGGATTAGGGTCCACTCTACTCAAGCATGACTTCATGTTAACCGATAACATCTTCAAAAACTCTATTTCCAAACAAGGTCACATTCACAGGTACAGGGGCTTAGGATTTCAACAGGTCTTTTTTTTTTAAGAACACAGTTCAATCCATAACAGAACCAAACAGTTCTCCTCAGGGTGACTCAGAGCTGAAACGCCTCCATGTACCCAGAATGGTGACTAGGGATTCTTTTACAGACAGTGAGGCATTTTTACACTGAGGTCTATCATGTTGTCATTTTTGCTTTCTTATTTTCAGTGTTTTAATCCCCTCAGGTGTGCCACAACAAAACTCTATGAAAAGTAGGCTGTATACACAAACATTTGAGAACCACTTCTCTTGATTACAATATTCTTGAACCTACTAGAAAAACCATTACTAATTTTAGAGCTTGATAGAATCTAGGATGGACTAGTCCACTGTCACCCTAATTTTGCACACTAAGAGAAGTGACCTTACACAGTGTCACTCAGAGAGCCCTAGTCCATGGCCCCATGCCACCTTCCCTCCAGCAGTGTTGATAGGGCTGAAATAGTGAAGGGTCCTAGCACTAGTTGGTTAGAGAATCAGCGGAGTACTCTGTGACATATTCTGAGTTAAAAGTTTCTCAATATCAATGATCTTGGAAATGGGTTCATGTTTTTCTAATTTCACATTGGTTTGAAGTATTTATTTTGAGGGTAAGTGTTCTAATCAGCTACAATATGCTTCATTAGAGGTTTTGATTTAAGGCTTGTCAGTTGATTTCTGCCAAGGTGGTATTTTGAAATCAATAGATTATTTCCGGTGCCAGTAGAACACAGGACTGTACCTGTGTGCTCTGCTGTCATAGGAAGTTTAAAAGCTCCTAATGGATAAACAGGTTTTGAGTGGAATGGAAATCATTAAACACTTTATGCAAAAATGGATCAGAAAATAAAGTCATGATAGTAACTTGAAAATGATTATATATCCACAAGACTAAATAGGCTGAAACTGCTTTAGACATGCAAGTATGGTGCACTAACTTCCAACTTTTCATATAGAACATTCAGTTGTTAATATCTTGAAACTCTTTGCTTGCATTTTGGGAAACATCAAAGCCAATGAGAAAATTCCAGACTGGACCAAACTAGGTCACCATATCAGTCATTGGAAGTTAGTGAGAAGCTTGGCATGCTGCTGGATCTTGACAGTGTCATGCCACAACACAATGCTGCCCATGTCAGGCCCAAAGAAGGGATTAGATGTGTTAAACTATAAACAAGCTCAGTGAAGAAGCATTCGGGAAGTGCTTACTGTGTGTCTTAGCAGATACTAGGGTGCAGAAGTAGATGTGATGCTTGGTCTGATAGGAGCAGATGAGACCAGAAAAGGTGGCCAGGTCTACAGAAAAATAGGAAGTGGAAAGAGTGGGCTTTGGAGCAAGACAGACCTGCATTCAAATCCTGTCTCTTCCATGTCATGACTGGTCTGCACCTTAGTTTCCTCATCTGTCAATTGGGGTAAATAATGGTACCCTCTGTGGTGAGGGTGATATGAAATTATGTATGTAAAATCCCTGCACTTAGTATGCACCAAATATGAGCTGGTATTTCCCCTCTCTAGGGAAGCCCTCCTACTGTTTGTCATACTGTGGTGGTTTGTGTGTTGCTGTGATTCTGGAAGCTATGCCACTGCTGTTCCAAATACCAGCAGGGTCACCCAGGATGGACAGGTTTCAGCAGAGCTTCCAAACTAAGACAGACTAGGAAGAAGGACCTGGCAGTCTAATTCTGAAAAAATTGGCCAGTGAAAACCTTATGAATATCAATGGACCATTTTCTGATATAATGCCAGAAGATGAGCTCCTCAAGTTTGCAGGCATTCAAAATACCACTGGGGAAGAGCTGCCTTTTCAAAGTAGAGTTGATCTTAATGATGTAGATGCAGTCAAGTTTTCAAGACCTTCATTTTCTGATGTGGAATGACTCAAAACGAGAAGAAACAGCTGCAAACATCCATTAATAATTAGAACATGGAATGTATGAAATATGAATCTAAGAAAATTGGAAATTGTCAAAAATGAAATGGAGATGGGCGGGGCCAAATGGCAGAGTAGTCAGATGCTTCTGGTGGTCCCTCTTACAACAAAGACCTGAAAAGACAAGCGAATCAATTATATATGACAATCCAGGAGCCCTGAATATCAAAGGCAAAGTGGAGGAATTGGACTGAGTGGCAGGGGGAGGGAAAGATGGTTCAGAAGCACTGAAGAGTTGCCAGACCTGACACGGCAGGAACCAGCACTCTGCAGGCAAGACCCACTGGCATGAGCGCAGTGAGACATACAGTGGTGTTTGGTATATGTATTGCACATTGGGAGAGTCTGAGTGGCGGAGAGCTCACTCAAGCCTCCAGAATCAGTGAAAAGTGGTGCTGTTGGCATAAGACAAGTACTTGCATCTAATCTACCTCATGGACCAAAAAGCACCCCTTTGGAAAAAACTCTCTCCCATTTAACTGACCCCTCACCACTCTGCACTGGGTCCTGACCTGGCTTCAGTGATAGCCACTTTCCCTGGGCTGGAAGTAGGACCTGTCACACACCCTGAGCAATCTCCCCAGCCTTGGAGAAGGAACAAATTAACAAATAGGGGGAAAAATAATCTGCCAGCTCCCCTAAGCTGGGAACTCAGGGCTGAAACAGCTCCTTTGCCTAGGCACAGGCATAAGCAGTCCATGGACATTGAATGCCTTTCACCCCTGCATAGACGTGTGTGTGGCTATTTCAACAGCTTAGGCCCTCATTAGCACAGTACAGCAGGGTATATACCTGAATTCTAACTTCTGCTGTTGCAGCTATATGGTGGAGAGGCACGTTCATGATGTTTGACAGTGCTCTGCCTATTAAGCAGGGTCCTCACCTACCCATGTCAGGAGCCTGAGGACTGGTGGCTTTACCCATGCCACCTAGCCACCCTTGACAGGGGTCTAAGGATAAGTGGTGCCTTCCAGCCCATACAGCCAACAGCACTGGGTGCCCATAGTCCGGCTGCAAAACCCACCCACCTCGGTGCTCTGGGGAACAGGGACATGCTTTCTTCACAGACACTCAGGGGCAGTTGTCAGTCCCCTGCCTTGCTCAGCACATGACCCCTTACTACAGCCAGATACCTGTGCCTACACCATTTGCCCCTGCTTGTCTAAGGCTGTAGGTGAGAGCCTGCATCACAAACTTGGTGACTGACTACCTGGACACCTGAGCTGAATCCATACAAGAAAAGTGAATGGACTCCTGGGCTCACATACCTAGTAAGAGCTCTAACCACCTGGCACCAATAATCAAACTAGCTCACCCAACAGCCTATTTTGGCATATCAAAACAAAACAAGAAGCTAGGACACAGTGAAACCAAACCAAACCCAAACCCAGTGCCACCGAGTTCATTCCGACTCAGAGCAACCCTATAGGACAGAGTAGAACTGCCCCATAGAGTTTCCAAGGAGCACCTGGCAGATTCAAACTACTGACCCTTTGGTTAGCAGCTGTAGCACTTAACCACTACAGCACCAGGGTTACCTAGGACACAGTAAGCAAATATAAAATAAATAAATACAATAATTTATTGATGGCTCGGAGAAAAAAGTCAATATCAAAACACATAAGAGGCAGACGATGATGATTCAGTAAGTGTACAAAACAAAGAATCAAGAAATCTTCCAGAGGAAGAGAATTTCCTGAAACTACCAGAGGAAGAATACAAAAGATTAATATACAGAACTCTTCAACAGATCAGGCAAAATGTAGAACAAGCCAAGGAATGCACAGAGATAGCATTAGAGAAACTTAAGAAGTTTAGAGAAGGGCATAATGACAAATTTAATAGGCTGCAAGAAGCCATAGACAGACAGCAAACAGAAATTCAGAAGATTAAGAATAAAATTTCAGAATTAGAAGACTCAATAGAAAGTCATAGGAGCAAAATTGAGGAAATGGAAGTCAGAATTAGTGAGACTGAAGATAAAGCAATTGACACCAACATATTTGAGGAAAAATCAGATAAAAGAGCTTTAAAAATATGAAGAAACCCTAAGAATTACGTGGGACTCTGTGAAGAGAAATAACTTATGAGTGATTGGAGTACCAAAATAGCAGAGGATAACAGAAAATACAGAGAGAATTGTTGAAGATTTGTTGGCAGAAAACTCCCCTGATATCCCGAAAGATGAGAAGATATCTACTCAAGATGCTCATTGAGCCCCAAACAAGATAGATATCAAAAGAAAGTCACCAAGACATATTATAATCAAACTTGCAAAACCAAAGATAAAAAGAGAATTTTAAGAGCAGACAGGGATGAATGAAAAGTCACCTACAAAGAAGAGTCAATAAGGCTAAGCTCAGACTACTCACCAGAAACCATGCAGGCAAAAAGGCAATGGAATGACGTATATAAAGCCTTGAGGGAAAAAAAAAAAAAAAAGGCCAGCCAAGAATTATATATCCAGCAGAACTGTCTCTCAAAGATGAAGGCAAAATTAGGACATTTCAAGATAAACAGAAGTTAAGGGAATTTGCAAAAACCAAACCAGAATTACAAGATATATTAAAGGGAGTCCTCCAGTTTGAAAATCAATAATATCAGATAACAACCCAAGACTAGAACACAGGACAGAGCAAACAGACATCAACCCAGATAAGGAAATCACAAAAATAAATCAAGATAAAAAAATGCTCAAAACAGAGAAAGCAATGTCATTATGTAAAAGATGACAACATTGAATCCATAAAGAGGGACTAAATAAAGTAGTCATAGATCTTCCATATGGAGAGGAAATCAAGGTGATATAGGGAGACACAAGTTAGGTTTAAACTTAGAAAAATAGGGTAAATAATAAGGTAACCACAAAGGAAACTCACAATCCTACACATCAAAATAAAAAATAAGAAAAACATAAACATCAGCAAATACAAAACCAACAACAATGAAAAAGAGGAAAAGAAAATATATAAAGAAAAACAACTCAGCACAGGAAATTAAGTGCAACAAAGAAACTGTCAACAACACACAAAAAAGGCATCAAAAGGACAACACCAAACTCATACCTATCCATAATTACACTGAATGTAAATGGACTTAATGCACCAATAAAGGGACAGAGAGTGGCAGAATGGATAAAAAAACACGATCTGTCTATACGCTACCTACAAGAGACACACCTTAGACTTAAAGGCACAAACAAACTAAAACTCAAAGGATGAAAAAAATATATATCCAACAAACAACAATCAAAAAAGAACAGGAGAGGCAATATTAATTTCTGACAAAACAGATTTTAAAGTAAAATTCGCCACAAAGGATAAGAAAGATACTGTATAATGATGAAAGGGTCAATATACCAGGAAGAGAAACCCTGGTGGCATAGTGATTAAGTGCTACGGTTGCTAACCAAAAGGTTGGCAGTTCAAATCCTCCAGGCGCTCCTTGGAAACTCCATGGGGCAGTTCTACTCTGCCCTATAGGGTCGCTATGAGTTGGAATCGACTTGATGGTACTGGGTTTTTTTTTTAATACTAGGATCATATACTATTAGGAAGATATAACCGTAATAAATATTTACACAACCAACAACAGGGCTCCAAAATACATAAAATAAACTAACAGCATTGAAAGAGAGATAGACAGCTCCACAGTAATAGTAGGAGTCTCAAACACACCACTTTCTGTAAAGGACAGAACATCCAGAAAGAAGCTCAGTAAAGACATAAAAGATCTAAATGCCACAATCAACCAAATTGAACTCATAGACATGTATACAGCACTCCACCCAACAGCAGGAAACCCTGGTGGTGCAGTGCTTAAGAGCTATGGCTGCTAACCAGAAGGTCGGCCGTTCGAATCCAGCAGGCACTCCTTGGAAACCCTATGAGGCAGTTCTACTCTGTCCTATAGGGTTGCTATGAGTCGGAATCGACTCAATGGCAATGAGTTTGGGTTTTTTTTTTTTTTGGTTTCCACCCAAGAGCAGCCAAGTAAACTTTCTTTTCCAACACACATGGAAAATTCTCCAGAACAGACCAAGCCCTAACAGAATCCAAAACATCAAAATGTTACAAAGCATCTTTTCTGACCATAAAGCCATAAAAGTAGAAATCAATAACAGAAAAAGCAAGGAAAAAAATCAAACACATGGAAACTGAACAACATCTTGCTCAAAAAATACTGCGTTACAGAAATTAAGAATGGAATAAAGAAATTCATAGAATTGAATGAAGATGAAAACACTTCCTGCCAGAACCTTTGGGACACAGCAAAAGCAGTACTCAGAGGTTAATTTATAGCAATAAATGCACACATCCAAAAAGAAGAAAAGGCCAAAATCAAAGAATTATCCCTACAACTCGAACAAATAGAAAGAGAGCAGCAAAAGAAGCCCTCGGACACCAGAAGAAAGCAAATAGTAAAAACTAGAGCAGAAATAAATGAAATAGAGAACAGAAAATCAAGTGAAAGAGTTAATAAGACTAAAAGCTGGTCCTTTAAAAAGATCAACAAAATCGATAAACCATTGGCCAAACTGACAAAAGAAAAACAGGAAACAAAGCAAATAACATGAATAAGAAATGAGATGGGTGATATTACAACAGACCCAACTGAAATTAAAAGAATCATAACAGAATAGTATGAAAAATTGTACTCTAACAAATTTGAAAAACTAGAGTAAATGGAAAAATTTCTAGAAACACACTACCTACCTAAACTAATACAAAAAAAGGTAGAACAACTAAATAAACCTATAACAAAAGAAGAGATTGAAAAAGTAATTAAAAAACTCCCAACACAAAAAAGCCTTGGCCCTGACGGCTTC
Organism: Elephas maximus indicus; assembly: GCF_024166365.1. NCBI lineage: Eukaryota > Metazoa > Chordata > Mammalia > Proboscidea > Elephantidae > Elephas > Elephas maximus. The sequence goes on along the minus strand of NC_064846.1, from coordinate 5,052,612 downwards.
ACTGGTGAATTCTACCAGACTTTTAGAGAAGAGTTAACACCAGTAATATTAAGGGTATTTCAGAGCATAGAAAAGGATGGAATACTACTAAACTCATTCTGTGAAGCCAGCACAACAACCCTGATACCAAAACCAGATAAAGGCACCAAAAGAAAATTACAGACCTAATATCCCTCATGAACTTAGACGCAAAAATCCTCAACAAATTCTAGCCAGTAGAATTCAACAATATATCAAAAAAAAAAATTCACCATGACCAAATGGGATTCATACCAGGTATGCAGGGATGGTTTAACATTAGAAAAAAAATCAATGTAACCCATCGCATAAATAAAACAAAAGACAAGAACCACATGATCTTATCAATTGATGCAGAAAAGGCAGTTGACAAAGTCCAACACCCATTCATGGTAAAAACTCTCAGCAAAATAGGAATAGAAAGGAAATTCCTCAACATAATAAAGGGCATTTACACAAAACCAACAGCCAACATCATAATAAAAGGAGAGAGTATGAAAGTATTTTCCTTGAAAAGGGGAACCAGACAAGGATGCCCTTTATCACCACTCTTATTCAACATGGTGATGGAGGTCCTAGCCAGAGAAATTAGGCTAGAAAAAGAAATAAAGAGCATCTTATATACAGAAAACCCCAAACAATCCACAAGAAAACTACTGGAACTAATAGGAGATTTCAGCAAAGTATCAAGATAACAGATAAACACACAAAAATCAGTTGGATTCCTCTACACCAACAAAGAGAATGTCGAAGAGGAAATCACCAAATCAATACCATTTACAATACCCCCCCCAAGAAGACAAAATGCTTAGGAATAAATCTAACCAGAGACATAAAAGACCTATACAAAGAAAACAACAAAACACTACTGCAAGAAACCAAAAGAGACCAACATAAGTGGAAAAACATACCTTGCTCGTGGATAGGAAGACTCAACATTGTGAAAATGTCTTTTTACCCAAAGCAATCTATAGATACAGTGCAATCCCGATCCAAATTCCAATGGTGTTTTTTAATGAGATGGAGAAACAAATCACCAACTCCATATGGAAAGGGAAAAGCCCCTGGATAAGTAAAGCACTACTGAAAAAGAACTAAGTGGGAGGCCTCACACTACCTGATTTTAGAACCTATTATACCGCCACAGTAGTCAAAACAGCCTGGTAATTGTACAACAGATACATACACCAATGGAACAGAATTGAGAATCTAGACATAAATCCATCCACATATGAGCAGCTGATATTTGACAAAGGCCCAAAGCCCATTAATTGGGAAAAACACAGTCTCTAACAAATGGTGCTGGCATAACTGGATATCCATCTGTTGTTGTTAGGTGCCATCGAGCCGGCTCCGACCCATAGCGACCCTATGCACAACAGAACAAAACACTGCGCGGTCCTGTGCCATCCTTACAATCGTTGTTATGCTTCAGCCCATTGTTGCAGTCACTGTGTCAATCCACCTCCTTGAGGGTCTTCCTCTTTTCCGCTGACCCTGTACTTTGCCAAGCATGATGTCCTTCCCCAGAGACTGATCCCTCCTGAAAACATGTCCAAAGTGTGTCAGACCCAGTCTCGACATCCTTGCTTCTAAGGAGCATTCTGGTTGTACTTCTTCCAAAAGAGATTTATTCGTTCTTCTGGCAGTCCATGGTATATTCAATATTCTTCGCCAACATCACAATTCAAAGGCATCAATTCTTCTTCGGTCTTCCTTGTTCATTGTCCAGCTTTCACATGCATATGATGTGATTGAAAATACCATGGCTTGGGTCAGGCGCACCTTAGTCTTCAAGGTGACATCTTTGCTCTTCAACACTTTAAAGAGGTCCTTTGCAGCAGATTTACCCAGTGCAATGCGTCTTTTTATTTCTTGACTGCTGCTTCCGTGGGTGTTGATTGTGGATCCAAGTAAAAGGAAATCCTTGACAACTTCAATCTTTTCTCCATTTATCATGATGTTGCTCATTGGTCCAGGTGTGAGGATTTTTATTTTCTTTATGTTGAGGTGCAATCCATACTGAAGGCTGTGGTCTTTGATCTTCATTAGTAAGTGCTTCAAGTCCTCTTCACTTTCAGCAAGCAAGGTTGTGTCATCTGCATAACGCAAGTTGTTCATGAGTCTTCCTCCAATCCTCATGCCCCGTTCTTCTTCATATAGTCCAGCTTCTCAGATTATTTGCTCAGCATACAGATTGAATAGGTATGGTGAAAGAATACAACCCTGACACACACCTTTCCTCACTTTAAACCAATCAGTATCCCCTTGTTCTGTTTGAACAACTGTCTCTTGATCTATGTAAAGGTTCCTCATGAGCACAATTAAGTGTTCTGGAATTCCCATTCTTTGCAACGTTATCCATAATTTGTTATGATCCACACAGTTGAATGCTTTTGCATAGTCAATAAAACACAGGTAAACATCCTTCTGGTGTTCTTTGCTTTCAGCTAGGATCCATCTGACATCAACAATGATATCCCTGGTTCCACATCCTCATCTGAAACCAGCCTGAATTTCTGGCAGTTCCCTGTTGATATACTGCTGCAGCCATTTTTGAATGATCTTCAGCAAAATTTTGCTTGCTTGTGATATTAACGATATTATTCTATAATTTCTGCAATCAGATGGATCACCTTTCTTGGGAATAGGCATAAATATGGATCTCTTCCAGTCAGTTGGCCAGGAAGCTGTCTTCCATTTTTCTTGACATAGGCGGGTGAGCCCCTCCAGTGCTACATCTGTTTGTTGAAACATCTCAATTGATATTCCATCAATTCCTGGAGTCTTGTTTTTGCCAATGCCTTCAGAGCAGCTTGAACTTCTTCCTTCAGTACCATCGGTTCCTGATCATAGGCTACCTCTTGAAATTGTTGAACATTGATAAACATGGATAAATAAATTATGGTATATTCACAAAATGGAATACTATGCACCGATAAAGAACAATGATGAATCCATGATATATCTCATAACATGGAGGAATCTGGAAGGCATTGTGCTGAGTGAAATTAGTCAGTTGCAAAAGGACAAATATTGTATGAAACCAGTATTATAAGAACTCGAGAAATAGTTTAAACAGAGAAGAAAATATTCTTTGATGGTTACAAGAATGGGGGGGAGGGAGGGAGAGGGATTTTCACTAATTAGATAGTAGGTAAGAACTATTTTAGGTGAAGGGAAAGACAACACACAATGCAGGAGAGGTCAGCACAACTGGACTAAACCAAAAGCAAAGAAGTTTCCTGAATAAACTGAATGCTTCGAAGGCCAGCGGAGCAGGGGCGGGGGTTTGGGGACCATGGTTTCAAGGGATATCTAAGTCAATTGGCATAATAAAATCTGTTAAGAAAACATTCTCTATCCCACTTTGGAGAGTGGCGTCTGGGGTCTTAAACGCTAGCAAGTGGCCATCTAAGATGCATCAATTGGTTTCAAGCCACCTGGAGCAAAGGAGATCAAAGAACACTAAGAACACAAGGTAATTATGAGCCCAAAAGACAGAAAGGGCCACATAAACCAGAGACTACATCAGCCTGAGACTGGAAGAATTAGATGGTGCCCAGCTACCACGAATGACTGCCTTGACGGGGAACACGACTGAGAATCCCTGAGGGAACAGGAGAGCAGTGGGATGCAGACCTCAAATTCTAGTAAAAAGACCAGACTTAAGTGTCAGAGTGAGACTGGAGGGCCTCTAAAAGGTCATGGCCCCCAGACTCTCTGCTAGACCAAAACTATAACCATTCCCAATGCCAACTCTTCAGGCGAAGATTAGTGGGACTATAAGACATAAAATGATACTGGTGAGGAGTGTGCTTCTCAGCTCAAGTAGACACATGAGACTTCACCGGTAGCTCCTTTCTGGAGGTGAGATGTGAAGGCAGAGGGGGACAGGAGCTGGTTGAATGTATGCGGGAATTACAGGGTGGAGCGGACATGCCGTCACATTTTAGGGAGAGCAACTAGGGTCACATAACAATGTGTGTATAAGTGTTTGTATGAGAAACTGACTTGAATTGTAAACTTTCACTTAGAGCACAATAAAAAAAGGCAAAAAAAAATTGAAATGGAATGCATAAAATCAATATCCTAGGCATTAGTGAGCTGAATACTCACTAATGTATACTGTGTGGTTTAAAATCAGGAAACGTACGTGTCAGAGTTTTATTCTTTCACTCTATTTGTTCAATCTGTATGCTGAGCAAATAATCTAAGAAGCTGGAGTATATGAAGATGATCATGGCATTGGGATTGGTGGAAGACTCATTAACAAACTGTGATATGCAGATGACACAACCTTGCTTGTAGAAAGTGAAGAGGATTTGAAGTACTTGCTGATGAAGATCAAAGACTACAGCCTTCAGTATGGATTACACCTCAACCTAAAGAAAACACAAATCCTCACAACTGGACCAATAAGCAACATCATCATAAACAGAGAAAATATTGAAGTTGTTGAGGATTTCATTTTACTTGGATCTGCAATCAATGCCCATGGAAGCAGCAGTCAAGAAATGAAGCAACGCATTGGGCAAATCTACCACAAAATACCTCTTTAAAGTATTAAAAAGCAAAGATGTCCCTTTGAGGACTAAAGTGCTCCTGACCCAAGCCACTTTATTTTCAAAGCTGCACGGTGAATAAGGAAGATCAAAGAATTGATGCCTTTGAATTATGGTGTTGGTAAAGAATATTGAACACACGATGGACTGCCAGAAGAATGAACAAGTCTGTCTTTGAAGAGGTGTTTGAAGCCAGAGTGCTGTTCAAAGTACGAATGGTGAGAGGTCGTTGCACATACTTTGGACATGGTACGAGGATGAACCAGTCCCTGGAGAAGGACATCATGCTTGGTAAGGTAGAGGATTAGCGAAAAAGAGGAAGACCCTCGATGAGATGAATTGACACAGTGGCTGCAACAATGGGCTCAAACATAACAATGATTGTGAGGATGCTACAGGACAGGGCAGTGTTTTGTTCTGTTGTACATAGGGTCGCTAAGAGTCAGAACCAACTCGACAGCACCTAACAACAACAACCGTTTTGAGGATGCTATGAGATTATGTACATAAATTCCCTGCACTTAGTATGAACTAAATACGTGCTTCTATTTCCCTCTCCTGGGCAGCCCTCGTACTTGGTATTAAAAGAAAAACAACATAAACTATTTGACATCGAGTCAATTCCGACTCATAGTGACCCTATAGGAGAGGTTAAAACTGCTCCATAGGGTTTCCAAGGAGGGACTGGTGGATTCCAACTGCCGACCTTTTGGTTAGCAGCCAAGCTCTTTAAGCACTGCTCCACAAGGGCTCCAGTAGTTGGTAAAGTACCCAGCATTCAAGGTAAGGCAATTAATGGGTAGCTTTTCATCTGAACTCTGAGAAGGGAGAAATCAACATGTCCTGGGTGCTGGCCTGGAATACGCAGAGGAGACCAAGCGGAGAAGGTGGGAACTGATAAGGTTGAGATGGTCAGAGAAAGCATCCAGGGCATCCCAGTTATTTTTCACATGAATATCCCCTTAGAAAATGATAAGGTTGTGCACCACACTGGGGTTAAACAATTGGGGTGTTCAAAGCTTGAGATGTCCTGCCTACAGGTGGAGCTCTTGCTCCAGACTCTGCCTAGCCAAACAAATTGCCGAAAGGATCAACCTCCCCACAGCCTGTGACTCATTTGGAGGCCGGTAGTTGGGAGGCTCTAGTACAGAGAACTTAAAGGCTCAGTGACCTGCACTGGCCCCCTTAAATCCTTTCTGGAATGAACAGGGTGTGAATGAATAAGAGCTTGGCTAATCAATTCCCTATACCTGGCTTTGCCAATGATAGCTGGTGGCAGTGTTTACCAAGGTGTGGTGCCAGAGACTGGGGAGAGGGGTCACATGTGCACAAGGAGTAAAGACCAAATGGATAGATGTCTCTGGTGCCTGTCTTAGTTACCTAGTGCTGCTGTAGCAAAAACACCTCGAGTGGGTGGCTTTAAAGAATAGAAATTTATCATCTCACAGTTCTGGAGGCTAAAGTCCAAATCAGGTGCTCCTTGATTCCTTGATGCTCCTTGGCTTGTAGCAGTCCTTACATGATGTCTGTCTTCCCACTGTGTGTGAATCTCTGTGTCTATTCTGGTCTTTTTATAACTCAGAAATGAGTAGGTTTAGGATGTACCCTACTCTGGTATGATCTCATTAATACGACAAAAGAAAAAAACTATTTCCAAAGAGGATGATATCCACAGGTATAAGCACCAGGCATTCAACACATATTTTCGGAGGGGGGGGGCACAATTCAACCCATAACGTGCCCACCCCCTTTCTTCCCTGTCTTTTGTGAAGGAACTCATTGCCATGGCCTACCCTAAGCCTCTGGACTTCTCTCCAATGACACCCAATACTTTGCATATCCGAACTCAATACATATGTGTTGAGTTGAATTGAATAGTTCAGACTAGAAAGAGGTCCGGCCCAGCGTGTTAGAGCTTGTGCCCCACACAGATGCAAGTGTGCAGGGAGGTGAAGCTCCCTGAGTTGCCACTTCTCTGTCCTCCTTCGTCCTTTCTCCAAGACTTGCTCACTGGACCCAGAAATCAACTCCAACATAATGACACAATGACTTTCCAATAACAGTTACATTGGCCCTAGTGGCTTCCCCCAACTCAAAACAACCCAATGGTATAGTTTCCAAAGCTAGACATTTCATTAAAGAAGGAGCAGACTGGTCTGCAGACCATAATGAGAGAAAACAGCATGAAGGTTGAGCAATAAATTTGATCCTTGGTTTTATTATTAAAAGAGAGAGTTTAGCATGATATGTCCAAGTTACTACAATTTTCAGCCACATTTTGTAATGAGCCGAGTCACCTCTCTGTTTTCCTCCTCTGTCCTCTTTCCTTTAGTTTTGAAATGGATTTGAAATGTGCTTGGTGAGTAGAGTAGATAAAAGAACCCGTTCCAGTTGGACTCACTGTCAGGCCCGAAATGGGATGAGGTGAGGGAGGAGGGCAAGAGGGTAGGGGGCAACCTTGGAGGAATGTGGCTGGGAGCGCCAGTCACTAAACCATCCGAGCAAGGCCATAGGGAGGCTCCCGCCCTATGGGTTCGTCCTTGGGAAAGGGTACTCCCCTTGCTGGCTTCCACATGGCCTCTGTTTAATTGTTCTGGTACTTCTGACCTATGAATTTGGGTCAGTCCCTGTGGGACTGGATAGTCTCTAGGGGCCCCTGCAGCCCTGACAGTCCATGGGTCCAAGCCTCAAATATCTTCACCAGCAAGAGGCCCTGCCATGTGGGAACAGTGCTTTTCCCAGGGACCAAATTCCGTGCTTGGCAGGTAAGGCAGTGTGTATCTTAGTTGCCTAGTGCTGCTGTAACAGAAACACCACAAGTGGGTGACTTTAAAGAACAGAAATTTTTCTTCTCTCAGCTCTGGGGGGAGGAGGGGCTCTTCCTTGTCAGCAGCCCCTGGAGTTCCTGGAAGTTCCTTGGTGTTCCTTGGCATTCCTTGGCATCTGTCTTCCCCCTTTGCGTGCCCGTGCCTATTCTGCTCTTTCTATAACTCAGAAGGAATTAGGTTTAGGACCCACCCTACACTGGTATGACCTCATTAACATAAAAAAAGAAAACTCCTATTTCCAAACAAGGTTACATCCACAGGTACAAGGGCCTGGACTTCAATACATATTTTTGAAGAACATGATTCAATTTATAGCAGTGTGACATATGGCTGTTCTTACTCAGGCCCCCAAGAGAATTCGTTTTGTGTCACTTCTCCAAGTGCCACAGCGAGTGGACATAGAGGCCTGCTGTGTTCCACAGCTCAGGGAGGATGAGTCACTGCAGAAGAGTCCTCCCTGTCAGTGACAATTTCTGTCTCTTCTTAATAAGTAGGTTCCAGAAGTGGAAAGTGGGACAGAAGGCTGGTGATGAAGGGTTTCTTTATCAAAGGACTCTAACCACCTTTCTTGTAACAGGAACAGCATCAAGTGTCCTCACCTCAATGATTCATCAGGACATCAACAGAGGTCCCTGGGAGAGATGAACTTCCTTGCTTTACACAAACCCCTTCTTAATGCACTCTTGTCATTTGCAAAGGGAAATGGATGAGATGGAGGGGCTATTCAAAGGAACTTAGAATGCAGAAGACTTAGTCATGTGAACTCTTGAAGCTTGGTAATCAGCATCACTTGGCTACTGCCAAGGTTTCACCAAGTCCATCAACAGCCTCTCACCTCCTCTCAGTTCATTATTGCACACAGTTAGAGAGCCTATTATGGGAAATATGTACTGTCATCAGCAGCTTCGACATAAAATTATGCTCTGTATATAGTTGGTCAAAGAACCTCTACTCAGCTCATCACAATTTTTCAACTAGGACCGTGAAAATTGCTGTCTTATTATTCTCTCCAGCCCCATTAGTTAGGGAGCCTTTTTTCAATCCAGCGTTTAAAGACTTGACCAAAATAAGTTTGTCTAAAAAGATTGATCCTGAAAAATGAGATGAAAAGCTGTTCAAAGTAGTTTAGGGAACAAACTTCATTTAATTTCATCAAAGTACAGTGTCTTCCTCATGAATCCCTTTTGGCCTAACTGTTTCTCTCAAGTAAGTTCTACTGCCTCAATTGTGGAAAATGAATAGAGTTTTGGTAGCAAAGATGTCATATTGAAAATTAAATCAAATGTGTTGATTTTCTATGGGAACCTGACATTTTTCTCACAAAGGATTTTTTTCCCCCTAAGAACTGTTTTAGAGAAACAGCAGGGGAGCATTGAAGAATTACCCAATTCTGTGTCTACTTAGTTGTCCTGTCCTCACCAGGTCAGTCTTTTCTCTCTGTGCTCTATCCCAGGTCATCTTGTCCACTCTCATTACCATCTTTATGCTGGCAATGCCCAAACATATTTCTCCAGCCCAGGTTTTGTCTCTGAATTCCAGGCCTACAGAGCCACCTGCCTCTTGGGCACCTCAGCTCAGTTGTCCCCCAAATCCCTCAACCTCAGCCTGTCCAGGCACATACAAAAAGAAAACCATCATCATCCTATCCCACCCAAACCTGCTTCTCCTCCTCTACTCAGCATCTCGGGGAATGGCACTCATTGATTTGCTGAACTCTACAAGTCTCTCTCCTTCAATTCCCATCCTCAACTCCTTTCCTTCAACCTCATATCAGTAGCTAAATCTTGTTCACTCAGTCTTCCAAGTCTCTTTCCAATCCTTTCATTGCTCTCTATCCTCACCATCTCTGCTGTTATTCAGCGTTGTGCATGGATTAAGGAGACACTCACCTGGCAGTAAAGTTGCTATAAAGGATTCACATGCTGGCCCTGTTCATGAATGGGTCTCCCCAAGTTTCTGTAAGTAGGCATCACCATAGAGCCTTTCCCAGTAGCAGATGTGAGAAATGAGTTTCATCTTCTCAAGAGGGTATCTTGGGCAAAGGGACAGGGATGTGTCCATGCCACAGGATGAAGGGTATTTGTATATCATGGCCCTCCACCCCCAAACCCTGGAACTCCACCAGAGACAGATGGAGTAGGGGCCAAAATACTCCCTTCCTGCTTGGGAGGCATTTTCCATCTGCTATCTGGGAGGAAATGTGGGAGGCAGGACTGGGACTGAGCCTAAATTAGGAAGTAGGTGGAGTTTGTCTATGGTGCCTCCTGCACTTTATTTTCTTCTGAAGTCCCACAATCCTTGATTGTTACCTGACTTACTCCTAAAGTGGTCCTGGATTCTAAATTAATTCTTTCAGCTCCTCCATCATTCCTTCAGTGGGATATCATGTGGCCTCAGCTAGGCAATGGAGGTCAGCAGTGTGAGAAGGTAATGGCAAAGATCTGATTGCTCACATCCCTAGCAGGTGGTGGTTCATATTTAAAGGACAACAGGTGTCTCTAGCCCAGTTCCTTCTACCTTTTCCCCCATACTCTTGATCCACCCTTATACTTCAGAGTTTGGGCTATACAAGAGAAATGTTTGTGTTGCTATAGTGGTGGTGATCACATAAATTGACCTTGTTCCCAGGGCTTTGTTCTCTGTTCTCAGCCCTATTCCAAGAGAACTCCTATTTGGAGGAGTTTGCCTCTGGAGTGAGTTAAGAGGAACTGGGCTGTCACGTGAGCTTACTCCTGTTCAAGTCACTAATGAAATGATAGCCCCAAGGGCTGGGGCTTCGTGGCATGGTCCTCTCCCATGTTCATTGGGGGTCAAGTCCATTGGCAGATGCCTTAGTTGGGTTGAGTAGGAATGGCATGCCACACCCACTCACTTACCCCCAAACTCACAGCTTTTGGTCAATCCTTCTCTTTTCTATCCCACCTGATAATTTACCAGTCCTTTAGATTTTTTCTTTAATTTAGATTAATTTTTTTCTATTATGGAATATATGAGACATACAAATGCTTATATACCCACCACCTACCTTAAGGAATAACAGTACAAATACAATTAAGTCTCCTATTCACCCTGCCTTGATATCATTCTTCTGCCTCCCCAACTCTCATGTTGTTTTGTTAGGTGCCATCAAATCTGTTCCAACTCATAGTGACCCTATGTACAACAGAAAACACTGCCCGGTCCTGCCCCATCTCACAATCATTGTTATGCTTGAGACCATTGTTGTAGCCACTGTGTCAATCCATTTTGTTGAGGGTCTTCCTCTTTTTTGCTGACCCTCTACTTTACCAAGCATGATGTCCTTCTCCAGGGATTGATCCCTTCTGATAACATGTCCAAATTATGTGAGACGAAGATCAGGAACAGATGGTACTAAAGGAAGAAGTACAAGCTGCTCTGAAGGCATTGGCAAAAAACAAGGCTCCAGGAATTGATGGAATATCAATTGAGATGTTTGAACAAACGGATGCAGTGCTGGAGGTGCTCACTTGTCTATGCCAAGAAATATGGCAGACAGCTTCCTGGCCAACTGACTGGAAGAGAACCATATTTATGCCTATTCCCAAGACAGGTGATCCAACCAAATGTGGAAATTATAGAACAATATCATTAATATCACAAGCAAGCAAAATTTTGCTGAAGATCATTCAAAAATGGCTGCAGCAGTATACCAACAGGGAACTGCCAGAAATTCAGGCTGGTTTCAGATGAGGATGTGGAACCAGGGATATCATTGTTGATGTCAGATGGATCCTGGCTGAAAGCAGAGGATACCAGAAGGATGTTTACCTGTGTTTTATTGGCTATGCAAAGGCATTCGACTGTGTGGATCATAACAAATTTTGGATAATGTTGTGAAGAATGGGAATTCCAGAACACTTAATTGTGCTCATGAGGAACCTTTACATAGATCAAGATGCAGTTGTTCAAACAGAACAAGGGGATACTGATCAGTTTAAAGTCAGAAAAGGTGTGCGCCAGGGTTGTATCCTTTCACCATACATATTCAATCTGTATGCTGAGCAAATTATCTGAGAACCTGGAGTATATGAAGAAGAACAGGGCATGAGGGTTGGAGGAAGACTCATTATGCAAATGACACAACTTTGCTTGCTGAAAGTGAAGAGGACTTGAAGCACTTATTAATGAAGATCTAAGACCATAGCCTTCAGTAGCCTTCAGTATGGATTGCACCTCAACATAAAGAAAACAAAAATCTTCACAACTGGACCAATGAGCAACATCATGATAAACGGAGAAAAGATTGAAGTTGTCAAGGATTTCATTTTACTTGGATCCACAATCAACACCCGTGGAAGCAGCAGTCAAGAAAACAAGAGACCCATTGCATTGGGTAAATCTTCTGCACAGGACCTCTTCAAAGTGTTGAAGAGCAAAGATGTCACCCTGAAGACTAAGGTGTGCCTGACCCAAGCCATGGTATTTTCAATCACATCATATGCATGTGAAAGCTGGACAATGAATAAGGAGGACCGAAGAAGAGTTGACGCCTTTGAATTGTGGTGTTGGCGAAGAATATTGAATATACCATGGACTGCCAAAAGAACGAACAAATCTGTCTTGGAAGAAGTGCGGCCAGAATGCTCCTTAGAGGCAAGGATGGCAAGACTGTGTCTTATATACTTTGGACATGTTGTCAGGAGGGATCAGTCCCTGGAGAAGGACATCATCCTTGGCAGAATACAGGGTCAGTGGAAAAGAGGAAGACCCTCAACAAGGTGGAGTGACACAGTGGCTGCAACAATGAGCTCAAGCATGACAACGATTGTAAGGATGGCTCAGGACCGGTCAGTGTTTCATTCTGTTCTGCATAGGGTCACTATGAGTCGGAACCAACTCGATGGCACCTAACAACAACAAAGTCTTGCCATCCCCACTTCTAAGGAGCATTCTGGCTGTATTTCTTCCGAGACAAATTTGCTTGTTTTTGTGGCAGCCCATGGTGTATTCAATATTCTTTGCCAACACCAAAACTCAAAGGCATTAATTTTTCTTTGGCTTTCCTTATTCATTATCTAGCTTTCACATGCATGCAAGGCGACTGAAAATACCATGGCTTGAGTCAGGCGCACCTCAGTCCTTAAGGTGACATCTTTGCTTTTTAATACTTTAAAGAGGTATTTTGCAGCAGATTTTCCCCATGCAAATGATGTTGCTTATTGTTCTAGTTGTGACAATTTTTGTTTTCTTTATGTAGAGGTGCAATCCATGTTGAAGGCAGTAGTCTTTGCTCTTCATCAGTAAGTGCTTCAAGTCCTCTTTGCTTTCAGCAGGCAAAGTTGTGTCATCTGCATGTCCAATCCTGATGCCCCCTTCTTCTTCGTATAGTCCAGATTCTCAGATTATTTGCTCAGCACACAGATTGAATAGGTATGGTAAAAGGATACAACCCTGACACACACATTTCTTGACTCTAAACCACGCAGTATCCCCTTGTTCTGCTTGAACAACTGCCTCTTGGTCTAAGGAGAGGTACCTCATGAGCACAATTAAGTGTTCTGAAATTCCCATTCTTCACAACATTATCCATAATTTGTTATGATCCACACAGCCGAATGCCTTTGCATAGGCAGTAAAACACAGGTAAACATCTTTCTGGTATTCTCTGCTTTTAGCCAAGATGCATCTAATATCAGCAATGATATCCCTGGTTCCACGTCCTCTTCTGAGTATGGCTTGACTTTTTGGCAGTTTCCTGTCTATGTACCGCTGCAGCCACTTTTGAATGATCTTCAGCAAAATTTTGATTGCATGTGATATTAACGATATATATTGTTTGATAATTTCCACATTCAATTGGATCACCTTTCTTTGGAAAAGGAATAGATATAGATCTCTTCCTGTCAGTTGGCCAGGTAACTGTCTTCCAAATTTCTTGGCTCAAGCTAGTGAGCACTTCCAGAGCTGCATCCATTTGTTAAACATCTCAAATGGTATTCCCGCAATTCCTGGAGCCTTGTTTTTCTCCAATGCATTCAGTGCAGCTTGGATTTCTTCCTTCAGCACCGTCGGTTCCTGATCATATGCTACCTCCTGAAATGGTTGATCATTGACCAAGTCTTTTTCATACAGTTACTGTATATTCCTTCCATCTTCTTCTGATGCTTCCTATGTCATTCAATATTTTCCCCATAGAATCTTTCAACATTGCAACTCGAGGCTTGAATTTTTTCTTCAGTTCTTCCAGCTTGAGAAATGTGGAATGTGTTCTTTCCTTTTGGTTTTCTAATTCCAAGTCTTTGCATATGTCATTATAATACATTATAATACTTTGTCTTCTTGAGCTGCCCTATGAAATCTTCCATTCAGCTCTTTTACTTCATCATTTCTTCCATTCGATCTAGGCTCAAGAGCAAGTTTCAGAGTCTCTTCTGACGTCCATTTTGGTCTTTTCTTTCTTTCCTGTCTTTTTAATAACTTCTTGCTTTCTTCAAGTATGATGTCCCTGATGTCATCCCTCAACTTGTCTGGTCTTTGGTCATTAGTGTTCACTGTGTCAAATCTATTCTTGAGATGGTTTCTAAATTCTGGTGAGATATACTCAAGGTCGTACTTTGTTTCTCCTCGAGTTGTTCTAATTTTCTTCAGCTTCAACTTGAATTTGCATATGAGCAATTGATGGTCTGTTCTGCAGTCTGCTTCTGGCCTTGTTCTGACTCGTAATATTGAGCTTTTTCATGTCTCTTCCCACAGATGTAGTTGATTTGATTCCTGGCCAGGTCCTTGTGTATAGTCGCCGATTATGTTTTTGAAAAAAGGTATTTACAATGAAGAGGTCATTGGTCTTGTAAAATTCAGTCATGAGATCTGCAGCATTGTTTCTATCACCAAGGCCATATCTTCCAAATACTGACTCTTTTTTGTTTCCAACTTCTGCATTCCAATTACTAATAATTATCAATGCATTCTGATTGCATGTTCAATCAATTTCAGAATTCAGAAGTTGGTAAAAATCTTCAATTTCTTCATCTTTGGGTAAAAATCTTCAATTTCTTCATCTTTGGCCTTAGTTTTTGTTGTGTAAATTTGAAAAATAGTTGTATTAACTGGTCTTCCTTGTATACATATGGATGTTATCCTATCACTGACAAGACTGTACTTCAGGATAGATCTTGAAATATTCTTTTTGACAATGAATGTGACCCCATTCCTCTTTAAGTTGTCATTCATGACATAGTAGATCATATGATTGTCTGATTCAAAATGGTGAATACTAGCCCATTTCAGCTCACTAATGCCAAGGATATTGATGTTTATACATTCCATTTCACTTTTGATGACTTCTGATTTTCCTAAATTCTTACTTCATTCATTGCACATTTTGATTATTAATGAATGTTTGCAGCTGTTTCTTCTCATTTTGAGTAGTGCCACATCAGCAAATGAAGGTCTTGAAATTGACTCCGTCCACATTAAGGCTGACTCTACTTTGAGGAGGTAGCTTTTCCCCAGTTGCATTTTGAGTGCCTTCTAACCTGAGGGGCTCATCTTCCACACTATATCAGACAATGTTCCGCTGCTATTCATAAGGTTTTCACCGGCTAATTCTTTTCAGAAGTAGACCTCCAGGTCCTTCTTCCTAGTCTTTCTTAGTCTAGGAGCTCTGCTGAAACCTGTCCTCCATGGGCGACCCTACTGGTATCCGAACACTGGTGGCATAGCTTCCAGCATCACAGCAACACACAAGCCCCCATAGTACGACAAACTGCCAGACACATGGGGGCGTCCCGTAGGTGTATGGATATTATCCTATCACTGACAGCATTATACTTCAGTATAAATCTTGAAATATTCTTTTTGACGATGAATGCAACACCATTCCTCTTTAATTTGTCATTCCTGGTATATTAGACCATACGATTGTCTGATGCACAGTGGCGAGTACCAGTCCATTTCAGCTCACTAATGCCTAGGATATAGATGTTTATGCATTCCATTTAATTTTTAAAAAACTTTTATTGTGCTTTAAGTGAAAGTTTATAAATCAAGTCAGTTTCTCACAGAAAAATTTATATACACCTTGCTATATACTCCTAGTTGCTCTCCCCATAATGAGGCAGCACACTTCTTCCCTCCTTTCCCTCTTTTCGTGTCCATTTGGCCAGCTTCTGACCCCCTTTGCTCTCTCATCTCCCCTTCAGACAGGATATGCCCACATAGTTTCATGCGTCTACTTGATCCAAAAAGCTCACTCTTCGCCAGTATCATTCTCTATCCCATAGTCCAGTCCAATCCCTGTCTGAAGAGTTGGCTTTGGGAATTGTTCCTGTCTTGGGCTAACAGAAGGTCTGGGGACCATGACCTCCAGGGTCCTTCCAGTCTCAGTCAGACCATTAAGTCTGGTCTTTTTACGAGAATTTGAGGTCTGCATCCCACTGCTCTCCTGCTCCCTCAGGGGTTCTCTGTTGTGTTCCCTGTCAGGGCAGTCATCAGTTGTAGCCAGGCACCATCCAGTTCTTCTGGTCTCAGGCTGATGTAGACTCTGGTTTATGTGGCCCTTTCTGTCTCTTGGGCTCATAATTCCCTTGTGTCTTTGGAGTTCTTCATTCTCCTTTGCTCCAGGTGGATTGAGACCAATTGATACATCGTAGATGGCCGCTTGCTAGTGTTTAAGATCCCAAAAGCCACTCTCCAAAGTGGGATGCAGAATGTTTTCTTAATACATTTTATTATGCCAATTGACTTAGATGTCCCCTGAAACCATGGCGCCCAAACCCTCGGCCCTGCTATGCTGGCCTTCAAGGCGTTCAGTTTGTTCAGGAAACTTCTATGCTTTTGGTTTAGTCCAGTTGTGCTGACCTCTCCTATATTGTGTGTTGTCTTTCCCTTCACCTAAAAGAGTTCTTATCTACTATCTAATTAGTGAAAACCTCTCTCCCTCCCACCCTCCCCACTCTCATAACCATCAAAGAATAGTTTCTTCTCTGTTTAAACTACTTCTCAAGTTCTTATAATAGTGGTCTCATACAATATTTGTCCTTTCACAACTGACTAATTTTACTCAGCATAATGCCTTCCAGATTCCTCCATGTTATGAAATGTTTCACGGATTCATCACTGTTCTTTATCGATTTGTAGTATTCCATTGTGTGAATATACCATAATTTATTTATCTATTCATCCGTTGATGGGCATCTTGGTTGCTTCCATCTTTTTGCTATTGTAAACAGTGCTGCAATGAGCATGGGTGTGCATATATCTGTTCGTGTAAAGGCTCTTATTTCTCTTGGATGTACTCCAAGGAGTGGGATTGCTGGATCGTTTTTTTTTATGGTAGCTCTATTTTTAGTTTTTTAAGGAAGTGCCAAATTGATTTCCAAAGTAATTGTACAATTTTACTTTCCCACCAGCAGTGTGTAAGTGTTCCAGTCTCTTCACACACTCTCCAACATTTATTATTTTGTGGTTTTTTGGATTAATGCCAACCTTGTTGGAGTGAGATGGAATTTCATTGTAGTTTTGGTTTGCATTTCTCTAATGGCTAATGATCTTGAGCATTTCCTCATGTATCTGTTAGCTACCTGAATGTCTTCTTTAGTTAAGTGCTTGTTCATATCTTTTGCCCATTTTTTAATTGAGTTATTTGTCTTTTTGTTTAGTTTTTTTTGGTATCAAGTAGATTTTAGAGATCAGAAATACCATAGCTAAAACCTTTTTCCCAGTCTGTAGGGGATCTTTTTACTCTTTTGGTGAAGTCTTTGGATGAGCATAGGTGTTTGATTTTTTAGGAGCTCCCAGTTATCTAGTTTTTCTTCCACATTGTTAATAACGTTTTGTATGCTGTTTATGCCATGTATTAGGGCTCTGAACGTTGTCGCTATTTTTTCTTCCATGATCTTTTTTTTAGCATCTTTCTTTTTAATTTTTGCTGTGCTTTAAGTGAAAGTTTACAAATAAAGTCAGTCTCTCATACAAAAATTTATATTCCCCTTGCTATATACTCCTAATTGCTCTCCCCCTAATGAGACAGCAGACTCCTTCCCTCCACTCTCTCTTTACATGTCCACTTGGCCAGCTTCTGACCCCCTCTACCCTCTCATCTCCCCTCCAGACAGGAGATGCCAACATATTCTCATGTGTCTACTTGATCCAAGAAGCTCATTCTTCACCAATATCATTTTCTATCCTATTGTCCCATCCAATCCCTCTCTGTAGAGTTGGCTTTGGGAATGGTTCCTGTCTTGGGCTGACAGACGGTCCGAGGACCATGACCACTGGGGCCCTTCTAGTCTCAGTAAGACCATTAAGTCTGGTCTTTTATGAGAATTTGGAGTCTGCATCCCACTGCTCTATTGCTCCCTCAGGGGTTCTTTGTTGTGTTCAACGTCAGGGCGCCCATCAGTTGTAGCTGGGCACCATCTAGTTCTTCTGGCCTCTGACTGACATAGTCTCTGGTTTATGTGGCCCTTTCTGTCTCTTGGGCTCATATTTTCCTTGTGTCTTTGGTGTTCTTCTTTCTTCTTTGCTCCAGGTGGATTCAGACCAACTGATACATCTTAGATGGCTGCTTACTAGTGTTTAAGACCCTGGACACCACTCTCCAAAGTGGGATGAAGAACGATTTCTTAATAGATTTTACTATGCCAATTGACTTAGATGTCCCCTCCATGGTCCCCAAACCCACAGCCCTGCTACACTGGCCTTCGAAGTGTTCAGTTTATTCAGGAAACTGCTTTTGGTTTAATCCAGTTGTGCTCACCTCTCCTGTATTGCGTGTTGTCTTTCCCTTCACCTAAAATAGCTCTTATGTAGTATCTAATTAGTGAAGACCTCTCTCTCTCTCCCTCCCCCCCCTCATAACCATCAAAGAATATTTTCTTCTCTGTTTAAACTATTTCTCGAGTTGTTATAGTAGTGGTCTTATACAATATTTGTTCATTTGCAACTGACTAATTTCACTCAGCATAATGCCTTCCAGATTCCTCCATGTTATGAAATGATTCATGGTTTCGTCATTGTTCTTTATCAATGCATAGTATTCCATAGTGTGAGTATAGCACAACTTATTTATCCATTCATCCCTTGATGGGCTCCTTGGTTGCTTCCATCTTTTTGATCTTGTAAACAGTGCTGCAGTGAACACTGGTGTGCATATATCTGTTCATGTAAAACTCTTATTTCTCTAGGATATATTCCAAGGAGTGGGATTGCTGGATCTTATGGCAGTTCTATTTCTAGCTTTTTAAGGAAGCGCCAAATCAATTTCCAAAGTGATTGTACCATTTTACATTCCCACCAGCAGCTTTTAAGTGTTCCAGACTCTCCACATCCTCTCCAACATTTATTGTTTTGTGTTTTTTGGCTTAATGCCAGCCTTGTTGCAGTGAGATGGAAGCTCATTGTAGTTTTGATTCACATTCTCTAATGGCTAATGATCGTAAGCATTTCCTCATGTGTTTGTTAGGTACGTGATTGTCTTCTTTAGCGAAGTGCCTGTTCATCTCTTTTGCCCATTTTTTACTTGGGTTATTTGTCTTTTTGCAGTTGAGTTTTTGCAGCATCACGTAGATTTTAGAGATCAGATGCTGATCGGAAATGTCGTAGCTAAAAACTTTTTCCCAGTCTGTAGGTAATCTTTTTAGTCTTTTGGTGAAGTCTTTGAATGAGCATAGGTGCTTGATTTTTAGGAGCCCCCAGTTATCTAGTTTCTCTTCTGCATTGTTAGTAATGTTTTGTTTACTGTTTATGCCATGTATTAGGGCTCTTACCGTTGTCCCTCTTTTTTCTTGCATGATCTTTATCATTTTAGACTTTATGTTCGGGTCTTTGATCCATTTTGAGTTAGTTTTTGTGCATGTGAGGTATAGGTCTTGTTTAATTTTTTTGCAGATGGATATCCAGTTATGCCAGCACCATTTGTTAAAAAGACTATCATTTCCCCAATTAACTGACACTGGGCCTTTGTCAAATATCAGCCGCTCATATGCGGATGGATTTATATGTGGATTCTCAATTCTGTTCCATTGGTCTATGTGTCTGTTGTTGTACCAGTACCAGGCTGTTTTGCGTACTGTGGCTGTATAATAGGTTCTGAAATCAGGTAGAGTGAGGCCTCCCACTTCGTTCTTCTTTTTCAGTAATGCTTTACTTCTCTGGGACCTCTTTTCCTTCCATATGAAGCTGGTGATTTGTTTCTCCATCACATTAAAAAGTTTTGTTGGAATTTGGATCGGAATTGCATTGTATATACCGATGGCTTTTGGTAGAATAGACATTTTTACAATGTTAAGTCTTCTTATCCATGAGCAAGGTAAATTTTTCCACTTATGTAGGTCTATTTTGGTTTCTTGCAGTAGTGTCTTGTATGTTTCTTTGTATAGGTCTTTTAAGTCTCTGGGTAGATTTATTCCTAAGTATTTTATCTTCTTGGGGGCTACTGTAAATGGTACTGATTTGGTGATTTCCTCTTCGATGTTCTTTTTGTTGGTGTAGAGGAATCCAACTGAGATTTGTATGTTTATCTTGTATACTGATATTCTGCTGCAATCTTCTATTAGTTTCAGTAGTTTTCTCGAGGATTTTTTAGGGTTTTCTATACATAAGCTCATGTCATCTGCAAACAGAAATACTTTCACTTCTGCCTTACCAATCTAGATGCCCTTTATTTCTTTATCTAGCCTAATTGCTCTGGCTAGGACTTCCAGCACAGTGTTGAATAAGAGTGGTGATAAAGGGCATCCTTGTCTGGTTCCCAATCTCAGGGGGAATGCTTTCAGACTCTCTCCATTTAGGATGGTGTTGGCTGTTGGCTTTTTATAAACGCCCTTTATTATATTGAGGAATTTTCCTTCTATTCCTATTTTGCTGAGAGTTTTTTTATCATGAATGGGTGTTTGACTTTGTCAAATGTCTTTCTGCATCAATTGATAAGATCATGTGGTTCTTGTCTTTTGTTTTAATTATATGATGGATTACATTAATTGCTTTTCTAATGTTGAACCATCCCTTCATACCTGGTATGAATCCCACTTGGTCATGGTGAATTATTTTTTTTTTGTTATGTTGTTGAATTCTATTGGCTAGAATGTTGTTGAGGATTTTTGCATCTATTTTCATGAGGAATATAGATCTATAATTTTCTTTTCTTGTGGTGCCTTTACCTGGTTTTGGTATCAGGGATATGCTGGCTTCATAGAATGAGTTTGGTAGTATTCTGTACTTTTCTATGTTCTGAAATACCTTTAATAGTAGTGGTGTTAACTCTTCTCTGAAAGTTTGGTAGAACTCTGCAGTCAAGTTAGAGTACAATTTTTTATCATAATTTGTTAGGATTCTTTTAATTTCAGTTGGGTCTGTTGTAATATCACCCATCTCATTTCTTATTTGGATTATTTGCTGCCTCTCCTGTTTTTCTTTTGTCAGTTTGGCCAATGGTTTATCAATTTTGTTAATCTTTTCAAAGAACAAGCTTTTGGTCTTGTTAACTCTTTCGATTGTTTTTCTGTTTCCTATTTCATTTAATTCTCGTCTAATTTTTATTATTTGCTTTCTTCAGGTGCCTGTGTGTTTCTTTTGTTGCTCTTTCTATTTGTTCAAGTGTAGGGATACTGCTTTGATTTTTTCTCTTTCTTCTTTTTCTATGTGTGCATTTGTTGATATAAATTGACCTCTGACCACTGCTTCGCTGAGTACCAAAGGTTCTGATAGAAGTGTTGTCATTCTCATTGGATTTTATGAATTTCTTTATTCTATTCTTTCTGTGGTATACAGCCACAACCCAGTCGTTTTTGGGCAGGTATTGTTCAGTTTCCAAGTGTTTGATTTCTTTTCCCTGCTTTTTCTGTTATTGATTTCTACTTTTATGGCCATATGGTCAGAGAAGATGCTTTGTAATAATTCAATGTTTTGGATTCTGCTAAGGCTTGCTTTATGACCTAACATGTGGTCTATTCCAGAGAATGTGCACTAGAAAAGAAAGCATACTTGGCTGCTGTTGGGTGGAGTGTTCTGTGTGTCTATGAGGTCAGGTTGGTTGATTGTGGCATTTAGATCTTCCTTGTCTTTATTGAGCTTCTTTCTGGTTGTTCTGTCCTTCATGGAAAGTGGTGTGTTGAAGTCTCCTACTATTATTCTGGAGCTATCTCACGTTTCAATGCTGTTAGAGTTTGTTTTATGTATCTTGCAGCCCTGTCATTGGGTGCATAAATATTTAGTACAGTTATATCCTCCTGGTATTTTGTCACTTTAATCATATAGTGTGCTTCCTCATCCTTTGTGGTGGATTTAACTTTAAAGTCTATTTTGTCAGAAATTAATATTGCTACTCCTGCTCTTTTTTGATTGTTGTTTGCTGAATATATATTTTTTCCATCCTTTGAGTTTTAGTTTGTTTGTGTCTTTGAGTCTAAGGTGTGTCTTTTGTAGGCAGCATATAGATGGATCATGTTTTTTTTTATCCATTCTGTCACTCTCTGTCTCTTTACTGGTGCATTTAGTCCATTTACGTTCAGCATAATTATGGATAGGTTTTATGAGTTTAGTGCTGTCATTTTGTGTTGTTGACAGTTTCTTTTTCCCACTTAATTTTTTGTGCTGAGTAGTTTGTCTTTATATATTGTCTTTTTCTCCTATTCATTGTTGTTGATTTTGTTTCTGCTGAGTCTCTCTTTTTTTCATGTATTTTATTTTGATGATTAGGATAGTTAGTCTCCTTTGTGATTATCCTAATATTTACCCCTATTTTTCTAAGTTTAAACCTACCTTTTATTTCTTTCTATCGCTTTGTCTTCCTTTCCGTATGAAAGATCTATGACTACATTTCTTAGTCCCTCTTTATTTTTTAAATTTTGTCTTCTTTTACATAATAACATTGCTGTTTCCTTATTTTTAGTGTTTTTTACCTTGATTTATTTTTGTGATTTCCCTATCTGGGTTGACATCTGATTGGTCTGTCCAGTGTTCTAGTCTTGGGTTGATACCTGATATTATTGATTTTCTAACCAAAGAACTCCCTTTAGTATTTCTTATAGTTTTGGTTTAGTTTTTTTGAATTCCCAAACTTCTGTTTATCTGGAAATGCCCTAATTTCACCTTTATATTTGAGAGACAGTTTCGCTGGATATATGATTCTTGGGTGGTAATTTTTTTCCTTCAGTACTTCATATAAGTCATCCCATTGCCTTCTTGCCTGCATGGTTTCTGCCGAGTAGTCCAAGCTTAGTTTTATTGACTCTTTTTTGTTGGTGGCTTTTCATTTATTCCTAATTGCTCTTAAAATTTTCTCTTTATCTTTGCTTTTGGCAAGTTTGATTATAATATGTCTTGATGACTTTCTTCTAAGGTCTACTTCATGTAGAGTTTGATGAGTATCTTGGATAGATATCTTGTCATCTTTCATGATACCAGGGAAGTTTTCTGCCAACAAATCTTTAACCATTCTCTCTGTATTTTCTGTTATCCCTCCCGGTTCTGGTACTCCAATCACTCATAGGTTATTTATCTTGATAGAGTCCCACAAGATTCGTAAGCTTTCTTCATTTTTTAAAATTCTTCTATCTGATTTTTCTTCATATTTATTGGTGCCACATGCTTTGTCTTCAGTCTTACCAATTCTGCTTTCCACTTCCTCAATTCTGTTCCTCTGACTTTATATTGAGTTGTCTAATTCTGTAATTTTATTGTTAATCTTCCGAATTTCTGATTGCCGTCTCTCTATGGGTTCTTGAAGCTTATTAAATTTTTCATGTTGTTTTGGAATAACCTTTTTAATTTCTTCAACTGTTTTATCTGTGTGTTTCTTGGCTTGTTCTGCATATTGCCTGATCTCCTTCCTGATGTCTTGAAGAGTTCTGTATAATAATCTTTTTTATTCTGCATCCAGTAATTCCAGGAAAGCACCTTCATCCAGAAGATCCCTTGATTCTTTGTTCTGAGAGCTTGTTGAAGTGATCATGTTCTGCTTCTTTATGTGGTTTGATATTGACTGTTGTCTCCAAGCCATCTATAAGTTATTGTATTAGTTTACTTTATGTTTGCTTACTATATCCTAGCTTCTTGCTTTGTTTTGTTTTGATATGACCAAATGGTTTGCTTGAGTGAGCTAGTTTGGTTATTTTCACATTTGAAGCTGTAACATCCTGTCTCAAGATGGCTAGAGCTGTTATCAGATATATCAACCTAGGAGTCCATTTACTTTTCTTGTATGGATTCAGCTTAGGTGTCCAGGTACCTGCTCATCGAATGTGTGGTACAGGCCCTGTCCAACAGTCTTAGAGGTGTAGGGGTGATTGGTGTAGTTACTGGTATCTGGTTGCTGCAGGGGGTCACACTCTGAACAAGGCAGGGGGCTGACAGCCATCCCCCAAGTGTCTGTGAGGAAAGTGCATCCCAGTTCCCTAAAGCGTGTAGGTGGGTGAGTTTTGCAGATGGACCATGGGCACCCAATGCTTTTGGTGTAAGGAGTTAGAGGTACCTGTTATCCTTGGACCCCTGTTGTAGGTGACTGGGTGATCTGAGTGGAGCCACTAGTCCTTAGGCCCCTGTTGTGGGCAGGTGAGAATCCTGTTTAATAGGGAAAGTGGTGTTAAATTTCAAACACCCACCTTTCCACTGCACAGCTGAAACAGTTGCAGTCTGTCAACAAGGGCCTATTCTCCTGAAATAGGCCCACAGAGGTCCATGCAGCAGGAAAGGTATTGAAAGTCCACAGACCGTTTATGTCTGGATGGGAGCCATTTCTGTCCTGAGCTCCCCAGGTTAGTGGAGCTGGCAAATTATCTGTTCCCCCAACTATGAGTTTATTCCTTCTCCAAGGCTGGGAGAATGGCTCGGGGAGCTTAGCAGAATCTATCTCAGGCCCAGGGAAATCAACAGCCGCTGGAGCCAGCTTGGGGGTAGGGAGCACAGTCAAATATATGCCAATAGTTAGCCTTTGCCAAAATCTCTCTTCTTCTCTGGTTCCGGAGGTGTAAGTTGGCTGTGCAGCTGGCTGTTTCCCCCTAAGGAAACTGTGGCCGAACTCTACCATCAGCCCGCCACAGCCACTCCCAGAAACGGTGCCTGAGGAATCCCGGTGATTCAGGTCCAGTAACTCCTCTCCGCTTCTGAGCTGCCTCTCCCTCCCCCTGCCGCTCAGCCCATTTTCTAACTTTGCCTTTGATATTCAGGTCTCCTAGCTTGTCATAAATATAATTGTTTCACTTGTTTTTTCAGGTCTTTGTTGTAAGAAGGTTCACTGGGAGTATCTGACTACTCCACCATCTTGGCCCCGCCTCTCCATTTAATTTTCGATGACTTCCAATTTTCCTAGAATCATATACCCCATCACTATTCTGAATTTAGAATTTAGTAGTTTTATTCTCATGCTTTTTTCTATTCCTTACTCAGTATGTATGTATCCACAAAAATATATAATTTTTTCTTGCCTGTTTTTAAAACTCATGAAACAGTTGTTGTTGTTGTCGTTAGGTACTATCATGTTGGTTCCAATTCATAACTACACTATGTACAACTAAACGAAACACTTACTGGTCCTGCACCATCCTCATAATCGTTTCTATATTTGAGCCCATTATTGGAGCCACTGTGTCAATCCATCTTGTTGAAGGTCTTCCTCTTTTTAACTGACACTCTACTGCAAAATAGCTTCATACTATAAATTGTAGGTTGTAGATCTTGGAGTGAAATTGTTGGATCACAAAATTTGTGCATCGTTAACTTTACTGGATGTTGCCAAATTGCCTTCTAAAGTGGTGGCACTAATTTCCATACTACCAGCAGTGTACAAGAGCCCTAATTGTCCCACATCCTCACCAGGCATTGTAAGACCTTTGAAATTTTTGCCAATGTGATGTTCGTGAAAGGGTTTCTTGAGGTTTTAGTAATTGGCATTGTTCAGATGACTAGGATGGTTGAACACCTTTTTATGTTTATTGATCAGGTTTCCTCTTTTGAGGACTGCCTGTTCATTCATGTCTTTTTCCCATTTAAAAAATTGGGTTATTATTATTATTATTTGGTTTATTGATGTATAGGTGTTCATTATATATTCTGGATATCAATTCTTTGTCAGAAAACCATAGTGAAAATATCTTCTCCCAATGTCTATCTCATCTTTTCACTTTTTAAAATGGGCTTTGGCAGCATAGAGTTTTTATTTAAATGCAATCAAATGTATCAGTCTTTTACTGTATGGTTTGTGCTGTTTGTGTTTTGTGGTTTTTTTTTTTTCCCCATGAAATCTTTCCTTTCCCTGAGGTCATAAAGATGTTTTCTTCTATTTCCTTCTAAATGCCTTAAAGTTGTGTTTCTCACACTTAGTACTTAATGCATCCTTGAATTTTAATTTTGATGAGACAACTGTAGCTTCACATGCAGTTTTAATAAATAATACAGATGGTTAAACAAAATGTGGAGTATCCATACAATGGAATATTATTCAGCCACAAAAAGGAATGAAGTCTTGATACTGCTACAGTATGGATCAATCTTGAAAACATTATGCTGAGTGAAGTAAGTCAGACACAAAAGGATACATATTGTATTCCACTTATATGAAATACCTAAAATAGGCAAATTCATAGAGACAGAAAGTAGATTAGTGGTTGCCAGGATCTGAGGGAGGAGGAGATAAGGACCGACCGCTTAATGGTACAGGGTCTCTTTTGGGATGATGAAAAAAGTTTTGGAACTAGATAGTTGTGATGCTTGAACAACATTGTGAATGTGATTAACTCCACTGAATTGTACACTTGAAAATGGTAAATTTTATGTTTTACATACTTTACCACAATAAAAAAGGAAATTAAAAAAAAGATGTAATACAGAGATTTCTTGCACACTTCGCCCAGTTTCCCCAGTGGCAACATTTTGCAAAATTATACTATGGTATCACAGTCAGGATACTGACATCTATACAATCCACAACTATTATTTAGATTTTCCCAGTGTCACTTGTACTCATTTTCGTGTGTGTATTAAGCTCTGTAGAGTTTTATCACATGTGTAGGTTGGTGTAGCCACAACCACAGTCAAGACACTGAATAGTTCCATCACTGCAAGGCTCCCAGGTGGGTAGTGCCCTTTTTGTAACCACAACTGTCTCCCTCCTGTGTCCACATCCCTACCCTATCTTTAAATTCTGGCAACAAAGGATCTGTTCTTCATCTCCCTGATTTTGTCATTTTGAGAATGTTATATAAATGGAATCATACAGTATGTAATCTTTTGGGATTGGCTTTTTTTCACTCAGCATAATTCTCTGGATATTCATCCAGGTTGTTGTGTGTATCAATAGCTCATTTCTTGTTATCAGTGAATAACATGTATGAATAACAAGTGAATTCCATGGTAAGTATGTACCTCAGTTTGTTAAATTATTCACTTACTGAAGGACATCTGGGTTGCTTCCAGTTTGGGGCTATTATGAATAAAACTGCTATGGGACAAAGAACTCGATTTGGCCTTTTGTCTCTGGTTCCTGGAAATAACTCTTGGGATTTGCTAGCAATCAAGGTGCCTTTTTTTTCCCAAAATAGTCAGGCAACACTTAAATGTGTACAAATGTAGTGAAAACCCCTAAGACTCAACCTGACAAATAACTTCAGGAAAGGAGGGGGAATGATGCAATCAACCATGCATATTCACAGAATCAATTGATCATGCATATGCAGTGAGGCCCTAATCATTGATTATGCACAAGCCAATAAAGGCTTTGAGCAGAAATTCCTTGGAGCTTCAGGATTGATGATGCATGTAGGAGCACCATGCATCTCTGGGGCTGTGAAACTCCGTGCACAAAATCCCCTCCCAGCCTCGCTTGTGCATCATTGTGTGTATATCCTTTTATGGTTATATTGAAATTGTTATTGTGAGTGTAGCCCCTTCGGTGAGTTATTCTAGCAAATTATCAAACCCACTGGGGCAGTGAGAGCTATTAGGGCCTGGCAGGATAGAGTCTTAACTTGTGAAAATCTCCCTCTGGGTGGTTAGAGTCAGAGAGAGAAAGAGACACTTGGGTGGCTGGTGTCAAAGATGGAGAAGTGGGAAAGTGGGGAAGGTAGTTATCTTTGCAGTTTGGGATAGGCCTTATGTTGATTATTATATTAACACAGATGCTATAAACATTTTTGTACAACTTTTCGTGTCAACATAAGTTTTCATGTCTCTGGATAACTGCCCAAGAGTGCAATGCTGGGTCATATGGTAGTTGTCAGTGATAGGATAATATCCATACGCCTGCAAGGGAAACCAGTTAATAGGACTATTATTCAAATTTACGCACCAACCACTAAGGCCAAAGATAAAGAAATTGAAGATTTTTACTGGCTCCTGCAGTCTGATATTGATTGAACATGCAATCAGGATGCACTGATAATTACTGGTGATTGGAATGAGAAAGGAAACCCTGGTGGGGTAGTGGTTAAGTGCTACAGCTGTTAACGAAAGGGTCGGCAGTTCAAATCTGCCAGGCGCTCCTTGGAATCTCTATGGGGCAGTTCTACTCTGTCCTATAGGGTTGCTATGAGTCGGAATCGACTCGACAGCACTGGGTTTAGTTTGTTTTTTTGGTTTGGAATGAGGAAGTTGGAATTGAAGAAGGATCAGTAGTTGGAAAATATGGTCTTGGTGATAGAAATTATGCCAGAGATTGAATGATTGAATTTTGCAAGACCAACGACTTCTTCATTGCAAATAGTTTTTTTTAATAACATAAACGGTGACTATACACGTGGACCTGGCCAGATGGAATACACAGGAATCAAATCGACTACGTCTGTGAAAAGAGATGATGGAAAATCTCAATATCGTCAATCAGAACAAGGCCAAGGGCCAACTGTGGAACAGACCATCAATTGCTCATATGCAAGTTTAAGCTGAAACTGAAGAAAATTAAAACAACTTGAGGAGAGCCAAAGTACGACCTTGAGTATATTCCACCCGAATTTAGATTTGACTCATTGAACACTAATGATCGAAGACCAGATGAGTTGTGGAATGACAGCAAGGACATCAAACAAGAAGAAAAGCATGTTGTTGTTGTTGTCATATGCCATCAAGTCGGTTTCGGCTCATAGCAACCCTATGCACAACAGAATGAAACAATGCCTTGCCCTACACCATTCTTACAGCTGTTATTATGCTTGAGTCCATTGTTGCACCCACTGTATCAACCTACCTTGTTGATGGTCTTCCTTTTTTCCACTGACCCTCTATGTTACCAAGCATAATGTCCTTCTCCAGGGACTGATCCCTCCTGACAACATGTCCAAAGTATGTAAGATACAGCCTTGCCATCCTTGCTTCTAAGGAGCATTCTGGTTGTACTTCTTCAAAGACAAATTTGTTCATTCTTTCAGCAGTCCGTGGTATATTCAATATTCTTCACCAACACGACAATTCAAAAGTGTCAATTCTTCTTCGGTCTTCCTTATTCATTGTCCAGCTTTCACATGCATATGATGCAGTTGAAAATACCATGGCTTGGGTCAGGCCCACCTTAGTCTTCAGGGTGACATCTTTGCTCTTCAACACTTTAAAGAGGGCCTTTGCAACAGATTTACCCAATGAAATGCATCTCTTGATTTCTGGACTGCTGCTTCCTAGGGTGTTGATTGTGAATCCAAGTAAAATGAGAGTCTTGACAACCTCAATCTTTTCTCCATTTATCATGATGTTGCTTATTGGTCCAGTTGTGAGGATTTTTGTTTTCTTTATGTTGAGGTGTAATCCATACTGAAGGCTATGGTCTTTGATCTTCATTAGTAAGTGCTTCAAGTCCTCTTCACTTTCAGCAAGCAAGGTTGTGCCATCTGCATAACACAGGTTTTTAATGAGTCTTCCTTCAATCCTGATGCCCCCTTCTTCTTCATATAGTCCAGCTTCTCAGATTATTTGCTCAGCATACAGATTGAATAGGTATAGTGAAAGGATACAACCCTGATGCACACATTTCCTGACTTTAAACCTATCAGTATCCCTTTATTCTGTCCGAACAACTGCCTCTTGATCTACGTAAAGGTTCCTCATGAGCACAATTCAGTGTTCCGGAGTTCCCATTCTTTGCAATGTTATCCATAGTTTGTTCTGATCCACACAGCTGAATGCCTTTGCATAGTCAATAAAACACAGGTAAACATTCTTCTGGTATTCTCTGCTTTCAGCCAGGATCCATCTGACATCAGCAGTGATATCCTTGGTTCCACGTCCTCCTCTGAATCTGGCCTAAATTTCTGGAAGTTCCATATCGATATGCTGTTGCAGCCACTTTTAAATGATCTTCAGCAAAATTTCGCTAATGTGTGATATTAATGCTTT
Source organism: Elephas maximus indicus (assembly GCF_024166365.1). NCBI lineage: Eukaryota > Metazoa > Chordata > Mammalia > Proboscidea > Elephantidae > Elephas > Elephas maximus. The sequence continues at coordinate 5,022,926 of NC_064846.1, read as the reverse complement.
TGTTTTATAATTTCCCCATTTGGTTGGATAACCTTTCTTGGGAATTGGCATAAATATGGATCTCTTCCAGTCAGTTAGCCAGGAAGCTGCCTTCCACATTTCTTGGCATAGAGGAGCAAGTACTTCAAGGACTGCATGCGTTTGCTGTAACATCTCAATTGATATTCTGTCAATTCCTGGAGCCTTGTTTTTCACCAATGCCTTCAGTGCAACTTGGATTTCTTCCTTCAGTACAATCAGTTCCTGATCATGAGCTATCTCTTGAAATGGTTGAATGTCAACTAATTCTTTTTGGTATAATGACTCTGCGTATTCCTTCCATCTTCTTTTGATGCTTCCTGTTTTGTTTAATATTTTCCCCATAGAATCCTTCACTATTGCAACTTGAGGCTTGAAGATAAAAAACCAAAAGGGAAGAACATGCTTGGTGTTTCTCAAGCTGAAAGAACTGAAGAAAATATTCAGGCTTCAAGTTGCAATTGTGAAGGATTCTATGTGGAAGAAAGCAAGAGGTCATAATAGACCAAAATGAATGTCAGAAGAGACTCTCAAATTTGCTCTTCAACTTCAAGCAGCTAAAGCAAAAAGAAGAAATGATGAAGTAAAGGAATCGAATAGAGCATTTCAAAGGGTGGCTTGAGAAGACAAAGTAAAGTATTATAATGACATGTGCAAAGAGATGGACATAGAAAACCAAAAGGGAGGAACATGCTCGGCATTTCTCAAGCTGAAAGAACTGAAGAAAAAATTCAAGCCTCGAGTTGAAATACTGGAGGATTCTATGGGGGATTTATTGAACGATACAGGAATCATCAAAGGATGGAAGGAATGCACAGTCATTACACCAAAAAGAATTGGTCAACATTCAACCATTTCAAGAGGTAGCATATGATCAGGAACCGATGGTACTGAAGGAAGAAGTCCAAGTTGCACTGAAGGCATTGGCAAAAAACAAGGCTCCAGGAATTGATGGAATATCAACTGAGATGTTTCAACAAACAGATGCAGTGCTGGAGGTGCTCACTCCTCTATGCCAAGAAATATGGAAGACAGCTACCTGGCCAACCGACTGGAAGAGATCCATATTTATGCCTATTCCCAAGAAAGGTGATCCAACCAAATGGGGAAATTACAGAACAATATCATTAATATCACACGCAAGCAAAATTTTGCTGAAGATCATTCAAAAACGGCTGCAGCAGTATATTGACAGGGAACTGCCAGAAATTCAGGCTGGTTTCAGAAGAGGATGGGGAACCAGGAATATCATTGCTGATGTCAGGTGGCTCCTGGCTGAAAGCAGAGAATACCAGAAGGATGTTTGTTTACTTGTGTTTTATTGACTATGCAAAGGCATTCAACTGTGTGGGTCATAACAAATTATGGATAACATTGCGAAGAATGGGAATTCCAGAACACTTAATTGTGCTCATGAGGACCCTCTACATAGATGAAGAGGCAGTTGTTCGGACAGAACACGGGGATAGTGCATGGTTTAAAGTCAGCAAAGGTGTGTGTCAGGGTTGTATTCTTTCACCATACGTATGCAATCTGTATGCTGAGCAAATAATCCGAGAAGCTGGACTATATGAAGAAGAACAGGACATTAGGATTGTAGGAAGGCTCATTAATACCTGCGTTATGCAGTTGACCCAACCTTGCTTTCCGAAAGTGAAGAGGACTTGAAGCACTTACTAATGAAGATCAAAGACCACAGCCTTCAGTATGGGTTACACCTCAACGTAAAGAAAACAAAAATCCTCACAACTGGACCGATAAACAACATCAATGATAAATGGAGAAAAGATTGAAGTTGTCAAGGATTTCATTTTACTTGGATCCACAATCAATAGCTATGGAAGCAGCAGTCAAGAAATCAAAAGACACATTGCATTGGGTAAGTCTGCTGCAAAGGACCTCTTTAAAGTGTTGAAAAGCAAAGATGTCACCTTGAAGACTAAGGTGCGCCTGACCCAAGCCATGGTATTTTCAATTGCCTCATATGCATGGGAACGCTGGACAATGAATAAGGAAGACTGAAGAAGAGTTCAAGCCTTTGAATGGTGGTGTGAGTGGAGAATATTGAATATACTGTGGACTGCCAAAAGAATGAACAAATCTGTCTTGGAAGAAGTATAACCAGAGTGCTCCTTAGAAGCAAGGATGGCGAGACTGCATCTTACATACTTTGGACATGTTGTCAGGGGGGATCAGTCCCTGGAGAAGAAGGTCATGCTTGGTAAAGTAGAGGATCAGTGGAAAAGAGGAAGACCCTCTACGAGATGGATTGACATAGAGGCTGCAACAATGGGCTCAAGCATAACTATGGTTTGAGCATGTCGCAGGACCAAGCAGTGTTTCGTTCTCTGGTACATAGGGTCAATATGAGTCAGAACTGTCATGATGGCAGTAACAACAACAATAACAATGGTAGTTGTGTGTTTAGTTTTATAAGAAACTGCCAAACCATTTTCCAGAGTGAGCATACTATTTTATATCCCCACCAGAAATGTCTGACTTTCCCTGCATCCTCACCAGCATTTGGTGTTGTCACTAGTTTCTATTTTAACCATTCCAACAAGTATGTATGAATATCTCATTGTGGTTTTGATTTGCATTTCCTTAATGACTAATGGTGTTGAGCATCTTTCATGTGCTTGTTTGTCATCTGTATATCCTGTTTGGTGAAATGTATCTTCATGTTTATGGCCCATTTTCTAATTGGATTTTTTTTTTATTGTTGAGTTTTGAGAGACCATCATATATTGTAGATAAAGTCCCTTCTTGGGTATGTGGTTTGCAAATATTTTCTTCCAGTCTGTCATTTGTCTTTTCATCTCCTTCACATGGGGTTTTGCAGAACAAAAGTTTTAAATTTTAATGAGGTACAATTTATTGATTCTTCCTTTTAGGGATCATGGTTTTGGTGTCAAGTTTAGGGACTCTTTGCCTAGTCCAAAATCCCAGATTTTCTCCTATTTTATTCTAAGAGTTTTATGTTTTACCTTTAAGTCTGTGATTTTTTTGAGGTAATTTTGTGTGCAGTGTGAGACTTAGGCCAAAGTTCATTTTTTTTTTTTAAACCTATGGGTGTCCAATTGCTTCAGCACCATTTGTTGACAAGGCTGTCCTTCCTCCATTGAATTGGTATTGCACCTATGTCAAAAATCTGTTGGACATATTTGTGTGGGCCTCCTTGGATTTTTTACCTCTTCAGGCCTTTAACTGGCTCCAGGCCATATGCACTGCTCTAATTTTCTCTGTGCTATATAAAAAAAGGAATCTTCAGTTTATAATAATACCAACACTGTAATTAACAGGGATTTTGCAACAGTACCTAATTAAACACTGATCATGCAGAGTGCATTTAACTTGATCATTTTTAGTCTCTCTCAACTCCTCAGGGGGCTATTTCTAACAATTAAATTATCCTGAAGCCATAGAGAATTGTGAGATGAATCAGAACTCACATGTATAAAAATAGAATTTTTGCTTTGAAGGACTAGGAGGAAAACTTCAACACTATCAGATGGGGAGCGTAGAAGTACAAACCATTCCAGATCAAAGAAATGTCAAGGGGGAAAACAGCATGTGGGAGTGGCCAGTCAATGAGATTCTGCCAGAAAAATGAAACGAAAGGTCTCTTTCTATTCTACCAAGTGGGCCTTTACTTAACTATAGCTATGTTCCCCTATACAGCAGTTGTGTTCTTGAAAAGTGAGCATGCCACCCTCTACTGTGTAACAAGATGGATTGACACAGTGGCTCAGGACTAGGCAGTGTTTCGTTCTGTTGTGCATAGGGTCTCTATGAGTCAGAACCGACTCGACTGCACCTAACAACAACGACTGTGTAATGTACTTGAAAAAGCCCTCTAGACTGGAAGCAGCCGACCTGGCATCTAATCCCAATTGTGTCTCTAACCCACTGTGTGAATTTCAACAGTCACTAAACTCTCTGGACTTCTTCCAGCTCAATAAAATGTGGTTCAATTTAGCAAATATCTTCTGAGTGCCAACTGCACGACAGGTCCTCTGAGATATACTAAGATGAGCAAAGCACAAATCTTGCTGTCCAGTGACTTTCTGGGTTGTAGGTTATACCTGAGGTTGACTGAGCACATACAGTCGATCTGCTGCCATGCTCAGCACTTCACAGATCTTATTTCCTTTAATCCTCCCAGCAAACTTGTGAGGTAGGAGCTAATATCATTCCCATTTTACAAATGTGGAGGCTGAGGTTAAGTAACTTGTCCAAGACCACATGCTTGGTGGCCCTTTCACCACCACACCTCATCGGTAATCACACTGGAGGACAAAGTTCAGGCAGCCAGAGCAGCTCACTTTGGTCTGGGCTTCATATGGGAGATAGGATCTTAGTTGGTTAGGACTGAAGGTAACATTTTGGCAGACAGAAAGAGAAACAGAAGTTAGATATATTTATTAACGCTTTACAGATGGGGAAGTTGAAGTTAAGGAAGTTATAAACGCAAAGTCACAACATAGTCCAGGACTCAAAACCATGTTTTTCTCTCTTATGATAAGAGAATAAGGGCTGCTCCCCTAGGCTAAGGCCAACCCCTTCTCTTGGGATGTGGATACCATCTCTTTCTACTTCTTGGGACCTGGTCTTCATCAGTTATTCCCTGTCACCTATATGTTTTTAACTTCTTCCTCTGGGCTGTCTCTTTCCCTCTAGCACTTAACTATTTCCCCCAAATTTTCCACATTAAAAATCCCTTCTCCTATCCTGATCTCAACTGCTTCTCAAGCTACTGAATGCTCTCTCTCCTGCTTTCATAGCCATCCTTCTGGAAGTCCTTGTCTACACTTACTGTCTCTACTGTCTCACCACCCACTCACTCCCCTCCCACTGCAATCTGACTTCTGCCCCACTACTCCCCTTACACTGCTCTTACCAGAGTCATCAGTGACATCCTTGACTCTAAGCACGGGCTTCCTTTCTCATTTTGCTTGACTTCTCTGCAGTGTTCAATAAACTTGACTATTGCCTCCTTCCTGAAACAATTTTTCCCTTGGCTTTCAATACATGGCATTCTTCTGTTTTTTCTTCTTCTTCTTTGCTGTTGTTGTTTTCTGTCTTCCTCTTTCTCCTTCATGAGTTCACCCTTCTATCAAAACCAAAAACCTGTTGCCAATGAGTTGACTTAGATTCGTAGCAACTCTATAGGACAGAGTAGAACTACCCCACTGAGCTTCCAAGGAGTGGCTGGTGGATTTGATCTGCTGACTTTAGCAGCTGTAGCACATTGTAGCCCTTCACGACCATGCCACCAGAGCTCTTCATCCTGCTATAGCCACTGCCGTCGAGTCGATTCCAACTAATTAAATGTTGGGGATCCTCTGGGCTCTGTCACATGTCTTCTCTCCTCATTTTTCATTCTCTCTCTGGAAATATCATTCAATCCCATCATTTCAGCAATCATAGAACTAAAATTCAAATTAATAACCTCTACTCCCAAGCAAATTTACCTACTTAAAATGTCTTGGCCTCACTTCTCATACATTTCCTTTATTAAGTATCACACTTCAAAATCGTTCAGTATTGTATTACTACTTTTCCAGGACAAATTTCCTTTCATTCCTTCCTTTATTTTCCTTCCTTGCTTTACCACAGAATATGTTTGTAATGGCATGTCAGTGAGACTTCTAACACTAGATGCAACACAGACACCAAAAAGCCTTTTAAATACCTTGCCTTTCCAGAGAGAAGTACTTAATAAAGAGAAATAAGCATTTTTACTCCCGGGTGCACAACGGCCCCTTCACAATCAGGCCAGGCAAATGGTGGCCCAGCTGGCTCCGGCAAATGTGGAAAATGACCAACTAATACATGTTTCATAAATCCTGGGATTACTCCAAGTAACATTATTTGTTGATCATTTTCTTCAACAACATTTGTCCTTTTTTCAATGCTTTCAGTTTTGCATCTTGGAACCAAAATATCTTTCCCTCTTCACTTCTGGGTCATGACTGTGCAAACTATTGAGAAAAAAACACCTTGTAAAATAGGAAATAAAATGTCCCTAATGGAAGGCAGTGCAATTGGTATCTACAGTGGCAATTTCAGAAATGTGTCTGTGAACAATAAGGCAAAGCTCTGATCTAACTCTTTTGCAGAATCTTTCTCAGGGCCCATGGCTTCCAGCAGCATCCAGGCAAGCCAGAGGTGGTTATTCTTTCAAGCAAGTGCTGTGTGCCTGTAAGCTTCAGGGTATAGATGGATGTGCGTGTAGGGGGATGTGGCACGTGGGTGAAGAGAGAAGAGAGAAGTCACGAATGATAGCTTCAAAGCAGCGAGAACGCACAAATCCCAGGAAGACCAAGTCGGCTAATTTCTTCCCAATTCTTTTTTAAAGCTCATAATGCCATATTGTTTTCTTGCTTATTTTTAAAGGACCTTAAGTCCCTCACCCACCAAAGCTCAATTCATCTGCCGACAATCATGGGGATGATGAAGGACTGAAAATGTTTCATTCTGTTGTGCATGGGTTCGCCATGAATTTCAGATGACTTGATGGTGACTAACAACAGAGAGGGGAGGCTGTTTGGAGGCAAAGTTCAAGGGAAGAAAACAAAATCTTCATGGAGTTGTGCACTTGTGATCCATGGAAAGTGGTTTATTGGTCTTTAACCTCAGCTCCGTGATGGTGTTTGTTTCCTTCCTGCCTTGCCTTCCACAGAGCGAGGGCTTTGTAAACATTTGCTGATGAAGTGGTTTGATGATATACAGAAGAGTTAAGACTGGGCCTGGGCTTCATTTGTGGTTATTTTGTGGTGATTGGGGAAAAAAAACAACAATCCTCAGTTTATCTATGGAGATTGTATCATTCGTTCTACCTTGGGGCATGCAAAAGGTGCTAGGTTCTCACACCTTCGGTTCCCACGCCCCCAGCCTCTGCGGCTGAGAGGACAGTATAGGAGCAGCCTCTCTACAACTTTCTGCTCACTTCAGGAGGCTGAGTTTTGAGGTGAGCAAAGCAAGGCAAAACCACACTTCATGCCCTGCCCCAGTTAGCTCCTGGAAACAGCCAAACAGCTGGTCTGCTTCACATTTCAGTGGTGAAATCTAGGCTGCCTCCCAGGATTCTAGTTTGGGTTCTAGGAACATGTTGGTGTACAGCATTCACCAATAGTCCACTGAGATAGAGAGAAGTGAATTTGGGAGTAGGGAGATATAATGAATTCAGTTAGAGACATTGAATTTGAGGAGGGTGGGTTGGGTTTATTGTGAGATTATTGACAATGATGATCCAGGGGACACTGTAGACAATCCTTTGGTACTCTGTAGTACTATTACAAGGCCTTAAAAAGAGAACAAATGCAAAGGCCATTAGCATCTGGAAGGCTTGGCTCTGATTTGGGCCCTCAGCAAAATGTGCCTCCTAGGAGCTGATTGTCAGAGATTATGCCATGCTCTTCCAGGGGCTACTGGACCAGCTTCTTGCTGATTTGGGGGAGTTTGAATTTTTTGACTAGAGCTCGGAAAATGGAATGAGGAGGCTGATGCAGGCAGCATCATCAGGAAGAGGTCTGCCGAATAGGCTTACCCATGGTCTAGGCTCAGTAGACCAATGTCTTAGGCATCCAGTGCTGCCATAACAGAAATACCACAAGTGGATGGCTTTAACAAAGAGAAATTTACTTTCTCACAGGCCAGTAGGCTAAAAGTCCAAATTCAGGGTGTCAGCTCCAGGGAAGGCTTTCTCTCTCTGTCGGCTCTGGAGGAAGTTCCTTGTCCTCAATCTTCCCCTGGTCAAGAAGCTTCTCAGGTGCAGGGACCCTGTGACCAAAGGATGCACTCTGCTCCTGGTGCTTTCTTGGTGGCATGAGGTCCCCAACTCTCTGCTTGCTTCCCTTTCCTTTTATCTCTTAAGAGATAAAAGGTGGCGCAGGCCACACCCCAGGGAAACTCCCTTTACATTGGATCAGGGAGGTGACCTGAGTAAGGGTGGTGTTACAATCCCACCCTAATCCTCTTAACATAAAATTACAATCATAAAATGGAGGACAATGACACAATACTGGGAATCATGGCCTAACCAAGTTGATACACACCTTTTTGGGGGGACACAATTCAATCCATGACAACCAATGTTCTACCTTTTCTAGCTTCTAGGACATGAGAAAGAACAGGAGTATGACACCTATCACTCCTTTTCCCTTTGAAATATTGAGACTGGGTTCCAGTCTAATTGTGAGCAAATACTGAGTCTCTCACATTATGTCTTCTTCCCTCTTGGCCAGTTGGCTACCCCTGTCACTGTTCTTTCCAGCCTCACCAGATCTCTGGACACTAAACCAGATGCCCTGCCTACCAGTGCACCTGCCCTCTGCCCACTTACCTGGGTGTCTCTCCACCCACCTGGCTGTCTTCCCAGGATCTCATGATCCCTCAAGCTACTTCAGTTCCACTTGGCTTTGGCTGTCTGGATCTGAGGAACAGCCACAACAAGCATCTTCCTATGGCAATTTGTTTGCAAGTCTCCTAGTGAAAACGATGAGTCACACAGCAAAGACAATCCTGTCAACCTAGCCAACTCTGTTAAATAGTTCCTTAGGATTTGGTGAGAAAGGATGACATCGTAAGAATCACCAAGCTGCTGAAGCCCAGAGCTAAATGCTTGTTCCCTTGGGACCTCTTCAAAGACCACTTTGGACTAGAAATGAGGGAACCTGGCTCTGAAGGAAGATGACCAGCCTTTTAGATAATGCCACTCTCCTCTCCATGGGAGATTAGTTTTTTTTTCTACCCTCCAGTCAAGTTTCCACCGTTTGCCATTGAACAATCAACAAAGGAGAGGCATGGCCCTTCCAGAGACCATTCAGGTTGGCTGGGCTAGTGGGCATCCTCCTCTGCTTTCAGGCAACTAGAAAAGTATATCATTTGTGATTGTGACTCAACTGAATCCTACCCTTAAATCAAGGGTCAGCCTCAGTTATTACTGTTTTTGGATTCCTCTAGAAAGAGTACATTGTTATGCTTTTAACAAAATATTGGGGTGGGTTTGAAGTGAGACTGGTAGTTGGTCACACTGAATTCTGTTGAGGAATCCTTGTGCCTGGTGATATTTTAGTTCTTGTTCTCAAGAACTTGTTCTTTATCATCAGATAACTTTCACACTGAAGTTTGACATCCACTATGTCATTAAAATTGTATAACAGGCCAGCGAAGACCACAAGGGGCAGGAATTGTCCCCCTACTTTACAGGGAGGAAGCTGAAGCTCAGAGAGGTGAAATAACTTGCCCAAGGTCATACAGCTCAGAATTGGCTAAACTGAGACCTGAACTTAGCTTGCTTACTTCCCAGATCAATGCTTCTTTTATCCCTTGCATTAGTAGGCACTTTGCCTGTAAGAAAGAGCACTTGGCTGCTAACCGAAAGGTCAGCCTTTTGAATCCCCCAGGTACTCCGTGAGAGAAAGATGTGGCAGTCTGCTTCTGTAAACATTACAGCCTTGGAGCCTTATGGGGCAGTTCTTCTCTGTCCTATAGGGCCGCTGTGAGTCAGCCTAAACTCAATGGCAACTGGTTTGCCTGTAAGGGATCATGGGAAGCCAACTGGGAAGTGTCATTCATAGAGTCATGTTGGGGAGGGGTAGCAGCTGAACTGGGCTTTGTTATGTTGCAACTTGGTCAGATGGGTCAGCCTGCTTTCGTTTTCACTTCTTCAAGAGGTTATCTTCTGTCAAATATTTGTGCCTTCTACGTATCAGCTAATCCACAAACATGTTCTCTAATCTTAGAAATTCAAGGCACAGTACTTTGATTTTCATCAAGAAGACCTGATTTCTTTTTATTGTGATGAAAATATACACAATAAACCATACACCAATTCGACAATTTCTACATGTATAATTCAGTGACATTGATTACATACTTTAAGTTGTGAAACCATTCTAGCTATCCTTTTCCAAATTATTCTACCACCATTAACATAAACTCTCTGCCCCCTAAGCAACAACTCCCCTTCCTCCCCCCCTCCCCACCCTGGTAACCACTAATAATTTTTGGGTTTTATATATTTGCTTATTTCATATAAATGATATCATACTGTTTTTGTCCTTTCACCACTGACTAATTTCACTCAGCACCACATTTTCAAGGTTCATCCAGGTCGTAGCATATATCAGACGTTCATTTCTCTTTGTGGCTGAATAATATTTCAATGTATGTACGTACCACATTTTGTTTATTTATTCATCTGGTGATGGACGCTTTGATTGCTTCCACCTTTTAGCTCTTGTGAACAGTGCTGCAATGGAGATTGATGGACATGTGTCTGTTCGCGTCGCTGCTTTCATGTCTCTTGGTCTTCAGGGGCCATGGCCTCTGTCAGATTTCAGAGAAATCCCCTTCTGCCCTACGACAGCTCTTCTGAAACCTCTAAAAAAAAAATCTGTGGAAGCAGCTCACTCTTTTACTCTGGACCTCTTTGAATGAGGGGCATCTAAGTGAGACAGCTACTAAGGAGTCAGGGAAGGCTGTAAGATTCAGGGGTTGGGGAGAAGACTGTTAAGAAAGCTCATGAAAACCAGACAAGACTGGGCAGGAGACCATAGTCTGCCACTTAGGTGCTTTGAGATTTTGTCAAATGATTTAACCATAGTTTGTGCCTCTGATCCCTCCCTTACCAATCAGATGGGTATAATAATATCTGGTCTCGAGAACATTAAAGGACGGAAATATAAATGTATCTTATATATTTTTATATGTGTGTGTCTATCAATCAATATACATATTTATAGACAGACATGTATAGGTAGAGAATCCATGGAGAAACATTCCTCTCTATAAATGGGCCGTGAGACCGGATCTCTCTTGTTATTATTACCATCCTCCACTTTGCAAATGGCACCAGCAACCAGGCAGTGTTATTAACAGCACTGAAATCCAGTTGCGTGCTGGGTCTGTACAAAGATGACGTCATTAACCATTGGTGCTGTTGCAAGGATTAAGTGAAGAAAACACAAAAACGCACATCTCCTGAAGCCTGGCACCAAAGAGGCATTCAGAAAATTGTGGTGAACCACCATTTGTGGAATGAATTTGAAAAACTTCTGAGTGCATTAGGTAGCCCTCTCAATGGCCCACAATGCCTGGGTGCTCAGATGAGTTGAACAGGGGTTTACATTGGTATTGGTGGAGAGCCCAGAGGTTCTGTGCTGGTAACCAGTTGGACCTGGCTAGCAATTAAATGTGAGCATGGATGTGGCCTGTTTTCATTTTTCTTCTCTGTCTTGGCAACGTAATTGGCTGAAACTGGGAGCACAGATGGCACTGGGACTAATTGGAATCTTCCCAGGCTTTCCACCCTGAGGTTGGTAGTTTACTGCAGTTGTCACATGATGGTTGAACAACTAGGGAATTCCCATAATTCATGGATGGAAGGGGGGAGTAGCCTGAAGCTTCTGCGGAGGCACCTATCTGTGGAAGCATCAACTAGACCAGCTAGCATCTCAGGGCAGATGAAGCTGGGCATGTTGTTTCACTTATGAAGTGAATGCCCCCTCTGTGCCACAAAGTCCCCAGCCCAGAGCCTGGCACAGAAAAAGGTGTTCAGCATACACCTGGTTGTTATTTGTTGTTATTGTTAGGTGCTGTCGAGTCAGTTCCGACTCATAGTGACCCTATGCACAACAGAACGAAACACTGCCCAGTCCTGCACCATCCTCACAATCATTGTTATTCTTGAGCCCATTGATGCAGCCACTGTGTCAATCCATCTCGTTGAAGGCCTTCCTCTTTTTTGGTGACCCTCCACGTTACCAGGCATGATGTCCTTCTCCAGGGACTAATCCCTCACGTCCAAAGTATGTGAGATGTAGTCTTGCCATCCTTGCTTCTGAGGAGCATTCCGGTTGTAGTTCTTCCAAGACAGATTTGTTCGTTCTTATTTATTCATTTATTTATTGTGTTTTAAGTGAAAGTTTACAATTCAAGTCAGTCTCTCATTCAAAAACTTATGCACACCTTTCTATGTAACCCGAGCTGCTCTCCCCCTAAGGTGACAGCACGCTCCTCCTCTCCACCCTGTATTCCCTGTGTCCATTCAACCAGCTATTATCCCCCTCTGCCTTCTCATCTCACCTCCAGGCAGGAGCTGCCCACATATATAGTCTCATGTGTCTACTTGAGCCAAGAAGTTCACTCCTCATCAATTGTAGTCCAGTCCAATCCCTGTCTGAAGAGTTGGCTTCCGGAATGGTTACAGTCTCGGACTGTCAGGGATTGAATTGTGTCCCCCCAAAAATATGTGTATCAATTTGGGTGAGCCATGATTCCTGGTATTGTGTGAGTTTACTGTGTGTTGTAAATCCAGCCTCTATGATGTTAATGAGGGAGGATGGGCAGCAGTTGTGTTACTGAGGCAGGACTCAATTTACAAGATTAGACTGTGTTTTGAGGCAATCTCTTGAGATATAAAAGAAAGAAGCAAGAAGAGAGACAGGGGGATCTCATATCACCAAGAAAGCAGTCCTGGGAGCAGAGTGTATCTTTTGGACCTGGGGTCCCTGCAAGAAGAAGCTCCTAATCTGGGGGAACATTGATGAGAAGGCCGACAGAGAGAGAAAGCCTTCCCCTGGAGCCGACACCTTGAATTTGGACTTTTTAGCCTACTGTAGTGTGAGAAAATAAACTTTGCTTTGTTAAAGCCATCCACTTGTGGTATTTCTGTTACAGCAGCACTAGATAACCAAGATACCGGCTAACAGAGGATCTGGGAACAATGACCCCTGGGGTCCCTCAAGTCTTGGTCAAACCGTTAAGTCTGGTCTTTTTGCGAGAATTTGAAGTTTGCATCCCACTGTTCCCTGCTCCCTCAGGGATTCTCTGTTGTGTTATCTATTAGGGCACTCATTCATGGTAGCCAGGCACCATCTAGTTCTTCCAGTCTCAGACTGATGGATTCTCTGGTTTATGTGGCCCTTTCTGTCTCTTGGGCTCATATTTGCCTTGTGTCTTTGGTGTTCTTCATTCTCCTTTGCTCCAGGTGAGTTGAGACCAGTTGATGCATCACTTGCTAGCATTTAAGACCCCAGACACCACTCACCAAAGTGGGATGCAGAATGTTTTCTTAAAAGATTTTATTATGCCAGTTGACTTAGCTGTCCCCTGAAACCATGGTCCCCGGGCCCCAGTCCCTGCTACTCTGGCCTTTGAAGCATTTGGTTGTATTCAGGAAACTTCTTAGCTTTTGGTTTAGTCAAGTTGTGCTGGCCTCCCCTGTGTTGTGTGTTGTCTTTCCCTTCACCAAAAACAGTTTTTATCTACTATCTAATTAGTGAATACCTCTCTCCCTCCCTCCCCACCCTCATACCAATCAATGAATATATTCTTCTGTGTTTAAACTTTTTCTTGAGTTCTTATAATAGTGGCCTCATACAATACCTATCTTTTTGCAACCGACTAATTTCACTCAGTATAATGCCTTCCAGATTCCCCCACGTTATGAGATGTTTCACGGATTCATCACTGTTCTTAATTGTTGCGTAGTATTCTGTTATGTGAATATACCGTAATTTATTTATCTCTTCATCCATTGATGGGCACCTTGGTTGCTTCTGTCTTTTTGCTATTGTAAACAGTGCTGCAATGAACATGGGTGTGCATATATCTGTTCATGCGAGGGCTCTTACTTCTCTAGAATATATTCCAAGGAGTGGGATTGCTGGATCTTATGATAGTTCTATTTCTAGCTTTTGAAGGAAGTACAAATCGGTTTTCAAAATGGTTGTACCATTTTACATTCCCACCAGCAGTGTATAAGTGTTCCAATCTCTCCACAGCCTCTCCAACATTTATTATTTTGTGTTTTTTGGATTAATGCCAACCTTTTTGGAGTGAGATGGTATCTCATTTTAGCTTTGACTTGCATTTCTCTAATGGCTTATAATCCTGAGCATTTCCTCATGTATCTGGTAGCCACCTGAAAGTATTCCTTGGTGAAGTGCCTGTTCATATCCTTTGCTCATTTTTTAATTGGGTTATTTGTCTTTTTGTTGTTGACTTTTTGCAGTATCATGTAGATTTTAGAGATCAAACACTGATCAGATTTGTCGTAGCAAAAACTTTTTCCCAGTCTGTAGGTAGTCTTTTTACTCTTTTGGTGAAGGCTTTGGATGAGCATAAGTGTTTGCTTTTTAGGACATCCCAGTTATCTAGTTTCTCTTCTGGTGTTTGTGCATTGTTAGTAATGTTTCCTATACTGTTTATGCTATGTATTAGGGGTCCTAACACTGTCTCTATTTTTTCTTCCATGATCTTTATGGTTTTAGACTTTATGTTTAGGTCTTTAAATCCATTTTGAATTAGTTTTTGTGCATGGTGTGAGGTACGGGTCTTGGTTCACTTTTTTGCAGATGGATATCCAGTTATGCTAGCACCATTTGTTAAAAAGACTGTCTTCCCCAATTAACTGACTTTGGGACTTTGTCAAATATCAGCTGCTCATAGGTGGATGGATTTATGTCTGGATTCTCAATTCTCTTCCATTGGTCTATATATCTGTTGTTGTACCAGTACCAGGCTGTTTTGAGTACTGTGGTGGTATAATAGGTTCTAAAATCCAGTAGAGTAAGGCCTCCCACTTTGTTCTTTTTCAGTAATGCTTTACTTATCTGGGGCCTCTTCCCCTTCCATATGAAGTTGGTGATTTGTTTCTCCATCTCATTAAAAAATGTAGTTGGAATTTGGATCGGGATTGCATTATATCTGTAGATCACTTTGGGTAGAACAGACATTTTCACAGTGTTGAGTCTTCCTATCCATGAGCAAGGTATTTTTTTTCCACTTATGTAGGTTTCTTTTGGAAACCCTGGTGGCATGGTGATTAAAAGCTACGGCTGCTAACCAAAAGGTTGGCAGTTTGAATCCGCCAGGTGCTCCTTGGAAACCCTATGGGGCAGTTCTGCTCTGTCCTTAGGGTCACTATGAGTCGGAATGAACTCGACCAGAATGGATTTCTGGTTTTATAGGAGGTTTCTTGCAGTAGTCTCTCATAGTTTTCTTTGAATAGGTCTTTTACCTCTCTGATTAGATTTATTCCTAAATATTTTATCTTCTTGGGGGCTATTGTAAATGGTATCAATTTGGTGATTTCCTCTTCAACATTCTTTTTGTTGGTGTAGAAGAATCCAACTGATTTTTGGATGTTTATCTTGTATCCTGATACTTTGCTGAAATCTTCTATTAGTTCCAGTAGTTTTCTTGAGGATTCTGTAGGGTTTTCTATGTATACGATCATGTCATCTACAAATAGAGATACTTTGACTTCTTTCTTACCAACTTGGTTGGCCTTTATTTCTTTACCTACCCTGACTGCTCTGGCTAGGACCTCCAGCGCGATGTTGAATAAGAGTGGTGATAAAGGGCTTCCTGGTCTGGTTCCCCTTCTGAAGAGGAATGCTTTCAGACTCTCTCTGTTTAGGATAATGTTGGCCATTGGCTTTGCATAAATGTCCTTTATTATATTGTCCCTTCTATTTCTATTTTTGCTGTGAGATTTTATCACGAATGGGTGTTGGACTTTGCCAAAAGCCTTTTCTGCATCAATTGATAAGATCATGTAGTTCTTATATTTTGTTTTATTTATATGATGGATTACATTGATTGTTTTTCTATTGTTAAACCATCCCTGCATAGCTGGTTTGAGGCCCACTTGGTCATGGTGAATTATTTTTTGATATGTTGTTGAAGTCTATTGGCTAGAGTTTTGCTGAGGATTTTTGCATCTAGGTTCATGAGGGATACAGGTCTGTAATTTTCTTTTTTGTGGTGTCCTTACCTGGTTTTGGTATCAGGGATATGCTGGCTTCATGGAATGAGTTTGGGAGTATTACATCCTTTTCTATGCTCTGAAATACCTTTAGTAGTAGTGGTGTTAACTCTTCTCTGAAAGATTGGTAGAACTCTGCAGTGAAGCCGTGAGGGTAGGGCTCTTTTTGTTGCGAGTTTTTAAATTACTTTTTAAATCTCTTCTTTTGTTACAGGTTTATTTAGTTGTTCTACTTCTGTTTTTGTTAGTTTAAATAGGTAGTGTATTTCTAGAAATTCATCCATTTCCTCTAGGTTTTCAAATTTGTTAGAGTACAGTTTTTCATAGTAATTTGATATGATTCTTTTAATTTCAGTTGGGTCTGTTGTGGTATCGCCCATTTCTTATTCGGGTTATTTGCTTCCTCTCCTGTTTTTCTTTCATCAGTTTGGTTTATCAGTTTTGTTGATCTTTTCAAAGAACCACCTTTGGTCTTATTAAAGCTTTGAATTGTTTTTCTGTTCTTTATTTCGTTTAATTATGCTCTCATTTTTATTATTTCTTTTCTTCTGATGCCCGAGAGTTTCTTTTGTTGCTCTCTTTCTATTTATTCAACTTGTAGGGATAGTTCTTTGAATTTGGCCCTGTCTTCTTTTTGGATGTGTGCCTTTATTGTTATAAATTGACCTCTGAGCACTGCTTTAACTGTGTCCTAAAGGTTCTGGTAGGAAGCGTTTTCATTCTCGTTGAGTTCTATGAATTTCTTTATTCTGTCCTTAATTTCTTCTATAACCCAGTAGTATTTGAGGAAGCCGTTGTTCAGTTTCCAAGTGTTTGATTTCTTTTCCCTGCTTTTTCTGTTATTGATTTCTACTTTTATGGCTTTATGGTCAGAGAAGATGCTTTGTAATATTTTGATGCTTTGGATTCTATTAAGGCTTGCTTTATGACCTAATATGTGGTCTGTTCTGGCGAATGTTCTGTGTGTGTTGGAGAAGAAAGTATGTTTGGCTGCTGTTGGGTGGAGTGTTCTATATATGTCTATGAGGTCAAGTTGACTGATTTTTTTTTTGAAGTTGTCAAGAATTTATTTTACGTGGATCCACAATCAACACCCATGGAAGCAGCAGTCAAGAAATCAAATGATGCCCTAAAAAAAAAAAAAAAACCTCAGGAATAAATGTAACCAGGGACGTAAAAGACCTAATCAAAGAAAGCTACAAAACATTACTGCAAATAAAACAAAAGAAACCTACATAAATGGAAAAACATACCACGCTCATGGATAGGTAGACTCAACATTGTG
Source organism: Elephas maximus indicus (assembly GCF_024166365.1). NCBI lineage: Eukaryota > Metazoa > Chordata > Mammalia > Proboscidea > Elephantidae > Elephas > Elephas maximus. The sequence goes on along the minus strand of NC_064846.1, from coordinate 5,005,842 downwards.
AAAATATCAATTCTACCTAACCAAACCTAAAAACCTGTCACTGTCAAGTCGATTCTGACTCATAGCAACTGCCACATAATGTTTGTTTTTGCTTTAACTACTTTATTATTTAATTATCAATCATTTTATCATTGTTGCTTTAACGTGAGGCAGTATTTTATTATAACAACATTATTGCATCCACCACCTTCATTCCACAATTAACATTTCACTATACCTAATTTATTACAGATTGATCTGTCTAGCTATCCCCTTGCCCTTCTAAGAGGCATTTTATTTTTGATGCATTTCAAATTAAGTTGCAGATATCAAGACAGTTACTCCAGATACTCCAACATGCATATTACTGACTGGAGTTCAGTATTTGTTTTGTATTAATTTTTAAAACCTTTAGTGTACCATTTACTGAGTTCCAATATATACATAAAGCAATAAAATTCAAACCTTTATAAGGTATGGTATGTTATTATTACAGAAAATTGTTCTGTTATGCCCATTCCCACACTTTCTCTACCTCTACCCCCCAGCAGCACCGTCTAGATGTTTTTCCATCCATACATTAGATTTTTAAAAAATTTTTATTGAGCTTCAAGTGAACGTTTACAAGTCAAGTCAGTCTGTTGCATATAAGTTTATATGCACCTTACTCCATACTCCCACTTTCTCTCCCCCAATGAGTCAGCCCTTCCAGTCTCTCCTTTAGTGACAATTTTGTCAGCTTCCAACCCTCTCTACCCTCCCATCCCCCCTCCAGACAGGAGATGCCAACACAGTCTCAAGTGTCCACCTGATACAAGTAGCTCACTCTTCACCAGCATCTCTCTCCAATCCACCGTCCAGTCCCTTCCAAGTCTGATGAGTTCTCTTGGGGTATGGTTCCTATCCTGGGCCAACAGAAGGTTTGGGGACCATGACCGCCGGGATTCCTCTAGCCTCAGTCAGACCATTAAGTATGGTCTTTTTGTGAGAATTTGGGGTCTGCATCCCACTGATCTCCAGCTCCCTCAGGGGTTCTCTGTTGTGCTCCCTGTCAGGGCAGTCTTCGATTGCTGCCGGGCACCAACTAGTTCTTCTGGTCTCAGGAAGATGTAGGTCTCTGGTTCATGTGGCCCTTTCTGTCTCTTGGGCTCTTAGTTGTCGTGTGACCTTGGTGTTCTTCATTCTCCTTTGCTCCAGGTGGGTTGAGACCAATTGATGCATCTTAGATGGCCGCTTGTTAGCATTTAAGACCCCAGATGCCACATTTCAAAGTGGGATGCAGAATGTTTTCATAATAGAATTATTTTGCCAATTGACTTAGAAGTCCCCTTAAACCATGGTTCCCAAGCCCCCGCCCTTGCTCTTCGAGGCATTCATTTTATCCCGGAAACTTCTTTGCTTTTGGTCCAGTCCAGTTGAGCTGACCTTCCATGCATTGAGTATTGTCCTTCCCTTCAACTAAAGTGGTTCTTATCTACTAACTAATCAGTAAATAACCCTCTCCCACCGTCCCTTCCCCCCACCTCGTAACCACAAAAGTATGTGTTCTTCTCAGTTCATGCTATTTCTCAAGATCTTATAATAGTGGTCTTATACAATATTTGCCTCTGACTAATTTCACTCAGCATAATGCCTTCCAGGTTCCTCCATGTTATGAAATGTTTCACAGATTCGTCACTGTTCTTTATCGATGCGTAGTATTCCATTGTGTGAATATACCACAATTTATTTAACCACTCATCCGTTGATGGACACCTTGGTCGCTTCCAGCTTTTTGCTATTGTAAACAGAGCTGCAATAAACATGGGTGTGCATATATCTGTTTGTGTGAAGGCTCTTATTTCTCTAGGGTATATTCCGAGGAGTGGGATTTCTGGGTTGTATGGTAGTTCTATTTCTAACTTTTTAAGAAAATGCCAGATAGATTTCCAAAGTGGCTGTACCATTTTACATTCCCACCAGCAGTGTATAAGAGTTTCAATCTCTCCGCAGCCTCTCCAACATTTATTATTTTGTGTTTTTTGGATTAATGCCAGCCTTGTTAGAGTAAAATGGAATCTCATCGCAGTTTTAATTTGCATTTCTCTAATGGCTAATGACCGAGAGCATTTTCTCATGTATCTGTTAGCTGCCTGAATATCTTCTTTAGTGAAGAGCGTGTTCATATCCTTTGCCTGCTTCTTGATTGGGTTGTTTGTCTTTTTGTGGTTGAGTTTTGACAGAATCATATAGATTTTAGAAATCAGGCGCTGGTCGGAGATGTCATAGCTGAAAATTCTTTCCCAGTCTGTAGGCGGTCTTTTTACTCCTTTGGTGAAACCTTTAGATGAGCATAGGTGTTTGATTTTTAGGAGCTCCCAGTTATCTGGTTTCTCTTCGTCATTTTTGGTGATGTTTTGTATTCTGTTTATGCCTTGTATTAGGGCTCCTAAGGTTGTCCCTATTTTTTCTTCCATGATCTTTATGGTTTTAGTTTTTAGGTTTAGGTCTTTGATCCACTTGGAGTTAGTTTTTGTGCATGGTGTGAGGTATGGGTCTTGTTTCATTTTTTTGCAAATGGATATCCAGTTATGCCAGCACCATTTGTTAAAAAGACTATCTTTTCCCCAATTAACTGACACTGGTCCTTTGTCAAATATCAGGTGCTCCTATATGGATGGATTTATATCTGGGTTCTCAATTCTGTTCCATTGTGCCTGTTGTTGTACCAGTACCAGGCTGTTTTGACTACTGTGGCTGTATAATAGGTTCTGAAATCAGGTAGAGTGAGGCCTCCCACTTTCTTCTTCTTTTTCAGTAATGCTTTCCTTATCCGAGGCTGCTTTCCCTTCCATATGAAGTTGGTGATTTGTTTCTCCAACACGTTAAAAAATGACATTGGAATTTGGATCAGAATTGCATTGTATGTATAGATGGCTTTTGGTAGAATAGACATTTTTACTATGTGAAGTCTTCCTATCCATGAGCAAGGTATGGTTTTGCACTTAAGTAGGTCCTTTTTAGTTTCTTGCAGTAGTACTTTGTAGTTTTCTTTGTATAGGTCTTTTACACCTTTGGTAAGATTTATTCCTAAGTATTTTATCATCTTGGGGGCTACTGTGAATGGTATTGATTTGGTGATTTCCCCTTCGATGTTCTTTTTGTTGATGTAGAGGAATCCAAGTGATTTTTGTGTGTTTATCTTGTAACCTGAGACTCTGCCAAACTTTTCTATTAGTTTCAGTAGTTTTCTGGAGGATTCCTTAGGGTTTTCTGTGTATAAGATCATGTCATCTGCAAATAGAGATAATTTTACTTCCTCCTTGCCAATCCGGATGCCCTTTATTTCTTTGTCTAGCCTAATTGCTCTGGCTAGGACCTCTGGCACAATGTTGAATAAGAGTGGTGATAAAGGGCATCCTTGTCTGGTTCCTGTTCTCAAGGGAAATGCTTTCAGGCTCTCTCCATTTAGAGTGATGTTGGCTGTTGGCTTTGTATAGATGCCCTTTTTTATGTTGAGGAATTTTCCTTCAATTCCTATTTTGGTGAGAGTTTTTATCATGAATGGGTGTTGGACTTTGTCAAATGCCTTTTCTGCATCAATTGATAAGATCATGTGGTTTTTGTCTTTTGTTTTATTTATATGGTGGATTACATTAATGTTTTTTCTAATATTAAACCAGCCTTGCATACCTGGTATAAATCCCACTTGGTCATGGTGGATTATTTTTTTGATATGTTGTTGAATTCTATTGGCTAGAATTTTGTTGAGGATTTTTGCATCTCTGTTCATGAGGGATATAGGTCTGTAATTTTCTTTTTTTGTGATGTCTTTACCTGGTTTTGGTATCAGGGAGATAGTGGCTTCATAGAATGAGTTAGGTAGTATTCCGTCATTTTCTATGCTTTGAAATACCTTTAGTAGTAGTGGTGTTAACTCTTCTCTGAAAGTTTGGTAGAACTCTGCAGTAAAGCCATCCGGGCCAGGGCTTTTTTGGTTGGGAGTTTTTTGATTACCGGTTCAATCTCTTTTTTTGTTAAGGGTCTATTTAGTTGTTCTACTTCTGATTGTGTTAGTTTAGGTAGGTAGTGTTTTTCCAGGAATTCATCCATTTCTTCTAGGTTTGCAAATTTGTTAGAGTACAATTTTTTGTAACAATCTGATATGGTTCTTTTAATTTCAGTTGGGTCTGTTGTGATGTGGCCCATCTCGTTTCTTATTCGGGTTATTTGTTTCCTTTCCTGTATTTCTTTAGTCAGTCTGGCCAATGGTTTATCAATTTTGTTAATTTTTTCAAAGAACCAGCTTTTGGCTTTGTTAATTCTTTCAATTGTTTTTCTGTTCTCTAATTCATTTAGTTCAGCTCTAATTTTTATTATTTGATTTCTTCTGGTGCCTGATGGATTCTTTTGTTGCTCACTTTCTATTTGTTTTGTTCAAGTTGTAGGGACAGGTCTATGATTTTGGCTCTTTCTTCTTTTTGTATGTGTGCATTTATCGATATAAATTGGCCTCTGAGCACTGCTTTTGCTGTGTCCCAGAGGTTTTGATAGGAAGTGTTTTCATTCTCGTTGCATTCTATGAATTTCTTTATTCCCTCCTTAATGCCTTCTATAACCCAGTCTTTTTTCAGGAGGGTATTGTTCAGTTTCCAAGTATTTGATTTCTTTTCCCTAGTTTTTCTGTTATTGATTTCCACTTTTATGGCCTTGTGGTCTGAGAAGATGCTTTGTAATATTTCGATGTTTTGGATTCTGCAAAGGTTTGTTTTATGACCTAATATGTGGTCTATTCTAGAGAATGTTCCATGTGTGCTAGAAAAAAAGTATACTTTGCAGCAGTTGGGTGGAGAGTTCTGTATAAGTCAATGAGGTCAAGTTGGCTGATTGTTGTAATTAGGTCTCCCGCGTCCCTATTGAGCTTCTTACTGGATGTCCTGTCCTTCTCCAAAAGTGGTGTGTTGAAGTCTCCTACTATAATTGTGGCGGTGTCTATCTTACTTTTCACATCTGTTAAAATTTGATTTATGTATCTTGCAGCCCTGTCATTGGGTGCATAAATATTTAATATGGTTATATCTTCCTGGTCAATTGTCCCTTTTATCATTATGTAGTGTCCTTCTTTATCCTTTGTGGTAGATTTAAGTTTAAAGTCTATTTTGTCAGAAGTTAACATTGCTACTCCTCTTCTTTTTTGCTTATTGTTTGCTTGATGTATTTTTTTCCATCCTTTGAGTTTTAGTTTGTGTCTCTAAGTCTAAGGTGTGTCTCTTATAGGCAGCATATAGACGCTCATGTTTCTTTATCCAGTCTGAGACTCTCTGTCTCTTTATTGGTGCATTTAGTCCATTTACATTCAACCTAATTATGGATAGGTATGAGTTTAGTGCTGTCATTTTATGTCTTTTTGTGTGTGTTGTTGACAGTTTCTTTTTTCCACTTAGTTTTTTGTACTGAGTAGTTTTTTCTTTATATATCATATTTTCCTCTTTTTTGTTGTTGTTAATATTCTTTTTGCTGAGTCTTTATGATTTTCTTGTTTTTTATTTTGATGTTTAGGATTGTGGTTTTGGCTGTTAGGACTGGGAGGCACCACTTATCCTTGGACCCCTGTTGCGAGTGGCTAGGTGGCTTGCGTAGAGCCACCAGTCCTCAGACCCCTGATGTGGGTAGGTGAGGACCCTGCTTAATAAGCAGAGTGGTGTCAAATGTCAAAAACCTGTCTCTCCATCACACAGTGGAAACAGTTGAAGTTAGTCCTCAGGTACATACAGCCTTGCACTGTGCCAAGGAGGACCTAAGCTGCTGAAATGGGCCCACACAGTTCCTTGCAGGGATGAAAGGCATTCACAGTCCCTAGACCTCTTTTACCTGTACGCAGGCAAAGGAGCCACTTCTGCCCTGAGTTTCCAGTTTATGAGGGCCAGCAGATTATTTTTTCTCTATTTGTTAATTTGTTCCTTATCCAAAGACAGGAGAATGGCTCAGGACATGCAGCAGGTCCTATCTCATGCCTAGAGAAAGTGACCACCACTGAAGCCAGCTCGGGCGCTGGAGCAGAGGGAAGAGGGATCAGATGAATGGGAAGGAGTTCTTTCAAAGGGGTTACTTTTTGGTCCAAATGGTAAATTAGATGCAAGTACTTACCTTTTGCTGAGAGCACTGTTCTTTGCTCATCCCGGAAGCATGAGTAGACTCTGTGCCACTCGCTCTCTCCTGCTGTGGAAAATGCATACCAAATGCTACCACCAGCCCCACAGCAGTCTTGCCAGGGCATTGGGCCTCAGGCCACTGGTCCACTGAGTCAGGTGCAGCAACTCCTCGCTGCCTCTGAACCGTCTCGCCCTCCTCCTTCTGCTCAGTCCAATTTCCTGACTTTGCCTTTGATGTTCAGGGTTCTTAGTTTGTCATACATAATCAATTCACTTATATTTTCAGGTCCTTGTTGTAAGAGGGACCACCAAAAGCATCTGACTACTCCACCATCTTGGTTCTGCCTCCTTGTTCATTCTTTTGGCAGTCCATGGTATATTCAGTATTCTTCACCATCACCACAATTCAAAGACATCAGTTCTTCTTCAGTCTTCCTTATTCATTGTCTAGTTTTCGTTTGCATATGAGGGAACTGAAAACACCATGGCTTGGGTCAGTTGCACCTTAGTCCTCAAGGTGACATATTTGCTTTTCAACACTTTAAAGAGATCTTTTTCAGCTGACTTGCCCAATGCAATGCATCTTTTGAATTCTTGACTGCTGCTTCCATGGGTGTTGATTGCGGATCCAAGTAAAATGAAATTCTTGACAACTTCAATCTTTTTTCCGTTTATCATGATGTTGCTTATTGGTCCAGTTGTGAGGTTGTTTGTTTTCTTTATGTTGAGGTGCAATCCATAGTGAAGACTGTGGTCTTTGACCTTCATGAGTAAGTGCTTCCAGTCCTCTTCACTTTCAGTAAGCTAGGTTGTGTCATCTGCATAATGCAGGTTGTTAATGAGTATCCTCCAATCCTGATACCCTACTCTTCTTCACATTGTCCAGTTTCTCGGATTATTTGCTTAGCATACAGGTTGAATAAGTATGGTGAAAGGCTACAACCCTGACGCACACCTTTCCTGACTTTAAACCATGCAGTATCTCCTTGTTCTATTAGAAAGACTGCCTCTCGATCCATGTACCGATTCCTCATGAGCACAATGAAGTGTTCTGGAATTCCCATTCTTCTCAATGTTATCAATAATTTGTTATGATCCACACAGTTGAATGCCTTTGCATAGTCAATAAAACACAGGTAAACATCTTTCTGGTATTGTCTACTTTCAGCCAGAATCCATCTGACATCAACAATGATATCCCTTGTTCCACATTCTCTTCTAAATCCAGCTTGAATTTTTGGCGGTTCCCTGTCAATATACCGTTGCAGCCACTTTTGAATGATTCTCAGCTGTATTTTGTTTGCATGTGATATTATTGATATTGTTCTATAATTTCCACATTTGGTTGGATCACCTTTACTGGAAATAGGCATAAATATGGATCTCTTCCAGTCGGTTGGCCCGAAAGGTGTCTTCCAAATTTCTTGGCATAGACGAGTAAGCACTTTTAGTGCTGCATTCATTTGTTGAAACATCTCATTTGGTATTCTTTCAGTTCCTGGAGCCTTGTTTTTCACCCATGCCTTCAGTGCAGCTTGGATTTCTTCCTTCAGTACCATTGGTTCCTGATCATATGTTACCTCCTAAAATGGTTGAATGTCAACCAATTATTTTTTGTGTAGTGACTTTGTGTATTCCTTCCATCTTCTTTTGATGCTTCCTGAGTCATTTAATATTTTTCCTATTGAATTCTTTGGTATTGCAACTCGAGGCTTGAATTTTTTCTTCAGTTCTTTCAGCATTAGAAATGCAGAGTGTGTTCTTCCCATTTGGTTTACTATCTCCAGGTCTTTGCACATGTTATCATAATACTTTACTTTGTCTTCTTGAGCCGCCCTTTGAAATCTTCTGTTCTGCTCTCTTATTTCATGATTTTTTTTCCTTTTGCTTTAGCTACTTGACGTTCAAGATCAAGTTTCAGAGTCTCCTCTGAGATCCATTTTGGTTTTTTCTTTCTCTTCTGTCTTTTTAATGACCTTTTGCTTTATTCATGTGTGATGTCCTTGATGGGATTCCACATCTTTTCTGGTCTTTGGTCATTAGTGTTCAACGCCTCAAATCTATTCTAGAGATGGTCTCTAAATTCAGGTGGTATATGCTCAAGGTCCTACTTTGACTCTCGTCAACTTGTTTTAATTTTCTTCAGTTTCACCTTGAACTTGCACCCCCCATGCATAGTCAGTTTGTCAAATTGTGAGGGCTTGTTTGTTGCTGTGATGCTGGAAGCTAAGCCACCAGTATTCAAATACCAGCAGGGTCTCCCATGGTGGACAGGTTCCAGCTGAGCTTCCAGACTAAGATAGACAAGGAAGAAGGACTAGGCAGCCTACTTCAGAAAAGCATTAGCCAGGGAAAACCTTATGAATAGCAGCAGGACATTGTCTGATAATTAGTGCTGGAAGATGAGCCCCTCATGTTGGAAGGCACTCAAGATGTGACTGCGGAAGAGCTACAGCCTCAAAGTAGAGTTGACCTTAATGACGTGTGAGGAGTAAAGCTTTCGGGACCTTCACTGGTGATGTGGCATGACTCAAAATGAGAGGAAACACCCACAAATATCCATTAATAATTGGAACGTGGAATGTATGAAGTTATCAATCTAGGAAAATTGGAAGTTGTCAAAAATGAAATGGAATGCACAAACATCTATATCCGAGGCATTAGTGAGCTGAAATGGACTGAAATGTATTGGCCATTTTGAATAGGACAATCATATGACCTACTATGCTGGGAATGACAACAACTTGAAGAGGAATGGTGTTGCATTCACTGTTAAAAAGAACATTTAAAGATCTGTTCTGAAGTACAACGCTGTCAGTGATAGGGTAATATCCTTATGCCTACAAAGAAGACCAGTTAATACAACTATTATTGAAATTTACATAAATTTACATACCACCCACCAAATTGAAGATTTTTACCAACTTTTGAAGTCTGAAATTGATCAAAAATGCTATCAGGATGCACTGGTAACTACTGGTGATTGGAATGAGAAAGTTGGAAGCAAAGAAGAAGGATTGATATTTGGACAATATGGCCTTGGTGAGAAAAATGATGCCTGAGATCACATGATTGAATTTTGCAAGACCAACGACTTCTTCCTTGCAAATACCTTTTTCACCAACATAAACAGCGACTATACACATGGACCTAGCCAGATGGAATACACAGTAATCAAATTGACTGCACCTGTGGAAAGAGACGATGGAAAAGCTCAATATTATCAATCAGAACAAGGCCAGGGGCCGACTGCAGATTAGAAACACCTAGTCAATGAATCTAATTGTAGGCTCACAGGTTATTGAGGACCCCAATAATGTGGATTATATCTATTGCTATTTAACATAATAGAAATTAATGCTGAGAAAATTTAAATTTATTATTTATTCATTTAGAAATAAATACCTTATTTTCCTAAACAACAACAAAAAAAAATAGTGAGAAGAGTGGCCTTGCTTTATATCTTTGCAAATCTCTTTAATTGAAGATAGCTGGATCTTTCTACCTGTTTTTCCATTCAATCTGTTGCAATACCTTAGGTCACGTAGCCTCTGGAAAACTCCACCATATACTCATGAGAGAAAAAAGCCAAATAACGTCCTTAGTATTATTATGAAAATAGTATTGGTCTCAGGGATCATCTGAAAGGGTCTCAGGAACACCCAGGAGTCTGCAGAACACACTTGAAGCATTGCTGCTCTAGGTTATATAATTTAATTTAATGTAATTTCTGGGTCGTAGGGTACGCATATTTTTAACCTATTTCCAAATTGTTCTCCAAAGCTGTCATAGCAATTTATGCAACCAGCAACAGTGTATGAAAGTTCTAATTTATTATATATGCATAGAAATTTGGTATTATCAGACTTTTTTAAAATTTTACCAATCTAAGGCGTGTGTTTTTAATCTTCATTTCTCTGATTACTAGTGACACTAAACATCTTTTCATAAGTTTATTCAGATTCCCTCTTCTGTGAATTCTCTGTTTTTATTCTTTGCAAATAAGAAGACTAAGGTGCGCCTGACCAAAGCCATGGTGTTTTCAGTAGCCTCATATGCATGTGAAAGCTGGAAAATGAATAAGGAGTAAAAAAAAAAAAAAAAGCTGGAAAATGAATAAGGAGTACCGAAGAAGAATTGACACTTGTGAATAGTGGCATTGCAGAAGAATATTGAATATACCATGGACTGCCAAAAGAACAAACAAATCTGTCTTGGAAGAAGTACAACCAGAATGTTCCTTAGAAGCAAAGATGGCAAGACTGCATGTCACATACTTTGGACATGTTATCAGGAGGGATCAGTCCCTGAGGAAGGACATCATACTTGGTAAAGTAGAGGGTCAGTGAAAACAAGGAAGAGCCTCAACAAGATGGATTGATACAGTGGCTGCAACAATGGGTTCAAGCATAACAATTGTGAGGATGGTGCAGGACCGGCAGTGTTTCTTTCCGTTGTACGTAGGGTCTTTATGAGTCAGAACCAACTCGACAGCACCTAACAACAACAGCAACATTCTTTGCACAATTTTTAAATGTTGTTGTTTTTTTTTTTTTCAGTATTTTGATTCATAGGAGTTCTTTATAAGTTCTGGATAATAATCCTTTGTCAGGAATAAGTATTCTAAATACCTCTTCCATGATATTGCTTGATTTTTATTTTTTCCCCACCGTGTTTTTTAATGCATATAAATTTTTAATATTAATTTAACCAAAATTTTAAAAAAATTATGAGTTATATTTTTTTAGTATATTTATGTAATTCTTACTTACCGAGAAGTTAAAAGATATTCTTCTAAGGAGTTTAAAGATTTTATTTTCACAGTTAGTTCTTTAATATGCCTGAAAATTGACATATTTTTGGTGTGATGTTAGATAAAAACATTTTATATTTTTATCTTTTCGCATAAAGGTAACCAGTTGTTCTAGGATTATGTGTTGAACACTCCATCATTTCCCCCACTCATTTCCATATACGTGGGGAGCTGTTTCTAGATTCTCTATTGTCTTCCATTACTCTCAGTTTCCCTACTTCGTTTTTCTTCAAAATTGTTTTGGCTGTTCTTAACCTTTTACTCTTAAATTTTTTTAAGATATATATTTAATACATACGAAAGAGTATATAAATTGTTCATGTACAGTTTAAATAAGAATTGTAAAATAAATGCCTATTAATACCTTGGAAGTCCCTGTAAATCTCTACTCATTCACATCACTCTTAATCCTCCAAAGACCAGAGGTAAGTATTGTCCTTAACGTTAGGTTAATCACACTTATGCCTCGCTTTCCCCCGAGACAGTGAAAATGAATCTCTCTCTGTGCTTGTGACAGGAACCTGTACTTGTTTTAGGAACCCCGGGTGATTCTGAAACACAGTGAAAGTTGACAACCACTGATAGAGAGCTTGGAATATTGTGTTAAGTTTATTCACAGATATTTCATCTTTTTTATTTCCTTTGTAAAGAAAGTCTTCTCTTTCATTACATCTTCTAACTGGTTGTCAATTTTAAGTAGGTGTTTTTTCTTTGTGAGATATGTTAAAATAGTACAAGATTGAGCAATAATTACTTAAATGGGTTATTCAGCGTTCCTCTCTTATTCTTGGCAGAGAAAGTATCCTCTTTCCCTATTGACAATGACATTCTTTGTGAGGGCAGGACATGTGGATTCCAGCAACTGCACAAAGAGTTGGCAGCACAGGTATAAATGGAGCCTTGATAAATGTTTCTTGGATCTGTTCCTTCTGGCTGTTGGATTTGTAGCTATTTTCCGTGTATATCAGAGGGCAGCTTTAAGCTATGACCCGATGGAAAATGTCAAATGCAAATTTCCAGAAGAATTTTTTAAATGTGCCTATTGTATAAATTTGATCCCCGGGTGGTGCAAATAGCTTCCACTCACCAGTAAACTAAAGGTTAGTGGTTTGAACCCACTCAGCAGTGCTGCAGAAGAAAGGCCTGGTAATCTGCTTCTTTAAAGGTTACAGCCAAGAAAAACCTATAGAGTAGTTCTACTCTGTAACGTGCTGGGGTCAACACGTGTCGGAATAGACTCGACAGCAGCAGGTTGTTTTTTTTTTAATTATACAAATTTAGCCAGATGCTTCTTGATTTTTCTGAAGAGTTTACTGCAGGTTGCATATATGCGCTTTTGTTTAGAGAGCACCTTTAGATAGTTGCATCTTCCAGCCTCAGACCTGCAGATTCTCTCTTTGCAGATTCTAAAATCAGTCATTGTTATTTGAGGGGCTTGCAGCTTGAGGATTCCCTCACAGCTCTTGAAGGGTCCTTCATAAGGAAGCAGGCTGCTTCGGCCTCTGCTCTCCTTCTCCATCTTCATTTGCAGAGTTCTAAGTAAAGAACACCAGAAGGATGTTTACCTGTGTTTTATTGACTATGCAAAGGCATTCGACTGTGTGGATCATAACAAATTATGGATAAACTGCGAAGAATGGGAATTCCAGAACCCTTCATTGTGCTCATGAGGAACCTTTACATAGATCAAGAGTCAGTTGTTCGGACAGAACAAGGGGATACTGCATGGTTTAAAGTCAGGAAAGGTGTGCGTCATGGTTGTATTCTTTCACCATACCTATTTAATCTGTATGCTGAGCAACTAATCCTAGAAGCTGGACTATATGAAAAAGAATGGGGCATCAGGATTGCAGGAAGACTCATTAACAATCTGTGTTATGCAGATGACACAACCTTGCTTGCTGAAAGTGAAGAGAACTTGAAGCACTTACTAATGAAGATCAAAGACCACAGCCTTCAGTATGGATTGCACTTCAACATAAAAAAATAAAGAAAACAAAAATCCTCACAACTGGGCCAATGAGCAACATGATAAATGGAGAAAAGATTGAAGTTGTCAAGGATTTCATTTTCCTTGGATCCAAAATCAACAGCCATGGAAGCAGCAGTCAAGAAATCAAAAGACGCATTGCATTGGGTAAATCTGCTACAAAGGACCTCTTTAAGGTGTTGAAGAGCAAAGACGTCACCCTGAAGACTAAGGTGGGCCTGACCCAAGCCATGGTATTTTCAATCGCATTATATGCATGTGAAAGCTGGACAATGAATAAGGAAGATCGAAGAAGAGTTGATGCCTTTGAATTGTGGTGTTGGTGAAGAACATTGAATATACAATGGACTGCCAAATGAACGAACAAATCTGTCTTGGAAGAAGTGCAGCCAGAATGCTCCTTAGAGGCAAGGATGGCAAGACTGCGTCTTCCATACTTCGGGCATGTTGTGAGGAGGGATCAGTCCCTGGAGAAGGACATCATGCTTGGCAGAGTGGAGGGTCAGCAGAAAAGAGGAAGACCCTCAACAAGGTGGACTGACACAGTGGCTGGAACAACGGGCTCAAGCATAACAGCAATTGTAAGGATGGCGCAGGACCGGGTAGTGTTTTGTTCTGTTGTGCATAGGGTGTCTATGAGTCGGAACTGACTCAACGGCACCTAACAACAATAGCAAAGCAAACACAAGAATGTTGGTACCTTGTCAGGCATGGAGGAAGGCTCTACATCTGTCCCAGGTCCTTGAAGCTCCCAGTTCTCATTATCAGCTTTGATAGAAGCTTCCAGTGGGGCCTACCTAGGCAATAGTCCATAAGCCATTGCCATTAGATGGATTGCAGTAACAGAAATCCACCTTGGACTGCGAGCTGCCTGTAGCTTATCTTAATGCCACAAGAGCATTGAAACTAGTGCCTCTCATTAGCCAGCCATATGGCTTTGCTGCATATATGAGCCCCACCAAGAATAGTCAATCAAAGTTTAGTGGCTTGTTTCCATTCAGTCCCCAGTCTCATCTGCCCTTTGCCACCTCTGTACCATTGCCATTGTTGTTCCCTCCACCTGAAATACTCTCTCCCTCCCAGCCCAACCAGCTATGCCTGTTAAAATTCTCCCATTCTTCAAGGCCAAGCTCCTGTCTCCTCCTGATACTCTCTGGGCACACTCCCTCCCTCTTTTGATCCTCCTGAGCTATACGTATGTTCTTGTCTTCATATTCTTTCCAGACCATAAGAGATGGGAAGATAAAGACAGGGTCTTAGTCATCCCTGTACTGTCCATCCCTCCTTCCCCTCCATCCCCTTTTGCCTGGCCTGAATCCCATCTCGGAGTCTACAACAGTGCCTGCTCACTGGCCTCGGCAATCAGGAAAGGTGCGCTGACCTGGAAAGCCTGAAGTGTCAAGATGAGCAAATGATTGAAATTCTGCTGTCTGCATTAGCCCATGGGAAATGAGAGAGCTTTTGAACCCATGCCGCACAGCATCCAAATACCTAATATTGTTTAAGTGTTTAGAATTTCAATATATAAACCTCAGTTATAATTAAGACTTCAAAACTCTATAGATTTCTTCCATCTCCATTAAGAAAGGACAAAACACTTCAGCAAATAAAACTGAATGCATGCTTGAATTTGAGAAACCTGTGGATTCTGATTCCTTAAGAAAACTTCAGAGCAGAAGGGACCTGAGCAGTATTTAATTCAAAGAATTCATTTGATTATAGTGAGACACACAATTCCCTGCGTATATGGCAGCAAAAGGCTGCATTGTCAATTAGAGAAAGGAACACGAATCTGGAGGTTGAATTCATACCTTATCTGATTTGAAACCTGAATTATTTACTGTTGAGATTTATATGAGATTAGATCCCTCTACTTAAACACTAACTCAAGCTTAACAGGAGGAGATATTGCAAATAAACAATGTTCTCACAGTGTTTTTAATGCTTTCATTAAAGAGGAAATCTAGCAGAGCTTTTTGTTGCAGACATTGATGGCTCTATAAATTTTTATGAGACGTGCACTAGAATTCATGCGTCTGTAATAAGAGAAGGTGCTCCTCACTAACTTATGGATGCAGCCTGGCTTACAAAGCACTGGGCTCGCACCCAGAAAGGGCTCAGCTCCAGGCTCAGCTCAGCTCTTGACTTCGGCAGGTCCTTTCTCCTCCCTGGGCCTAGGTTCCCACATCAGAGAGAATTGACTTACATTTGTATCTTCTTTCAGTGAGCCTTGGGTAATGAAGTGAGGGTACTTAAGTTGCAGTTCTGACACTGTTTTGTTGTTGTTCATTATTCAGTTTACTGTGGCTGTGCCCTATAGTTTCTAAGAACAACTAACAACTAAAAAGGCTGATATAGTGTCAATATTTTAAAAACCTTTTTGGCATTTTCTCTCTCTAGATGCATTAACCATTCCATCATTGAAATTAGTCAGTGTTAAAGTCAAAAAATGAAATTTCAATTTTCTCTCAATTTCCTCAGCTGCATTCTTTACAATGGAGAAGTTATGTTGAAAGAATTTGATTAAAGTAACATTCCTTACTTTAACTTCTTCATTCCTCATTTGCAGCTAGAATCTACCATTCAATGCAGGCCTCTTCTGCATTGTGGCAGTGTGGGGCCAAGAAGGTGCCAGCACTCAGAATCTGGCCAAGACACCACCAACGTTCGCTCATCATCCCAGCCATGGATTCCTGAAGCCATCCATCCATGGGCCTCCACACAGCGCATGATGCTCTCATGTCTTAGGACCTAGCCAAGAGCATCATGCTTGCTGAAACTAGGAACTACATCCTGGACTGAGCACATAGACAAGTCATCCAGATGTCAGAGGGTACCTTTTATCCAGATGTATTGGCTTCATGCACTTGGACCTTTTCAAAGTGGGGCTTATTCAACTTGAATGACCCCTTTTGTTGCCCTGTGTGGATCGACTCTCCAGAGACAGTCTCCTTCGGTGGGATTCAGGGTGTTGAGCTAGCTAATCTCAAGGCTCAGTCCAGCTAGCAACCTTGGTATACATGATATGTGGAAACAGACATCTCATGTCTGGTGGGTTAGCCTTGCTGCTCAGACATACTTCCCCATTGCTCTCCCTCAGCAGTGACATCACATTTACAGAATTTCAGTGGGCTTCTCATCAGCTTTAAGAAGGGAGGTAAGGATGAAATTTAAATTAAATTATTTTTTAATTTGTAAGTCTTGGCGGTATGGTCTGAGGCTCAAACCACCTTGACTTGTTTTTGTTTTGTTTTTGTGGTAAATGTATACGTAACAAAACATTTGCCATTTCAACCTTCTTCACATGTACAATTCAGTGCTAATATCTGTGTTCTTTATGGTGTGCAGCCATCACCGTTATCTGTTTCCATCATCTTGTTTTTCAACTTTGAGAAATATGAAGTATTATAAAATGTACAGTGATATTATTGGTGTTATTATATTTCCATTGAATTCAACAAGTATTTGTACCATTAGCAAGGTACCGGGCACCTCGTATGTTTTCAGTGATCTGCAGCTACCCCAAACAAAGGGCATGGCTCTGGAAAGTAGCACACACAATGGCATAAGCTTAGTAAATGGGAGGTCCCCACGTGTCTGTTAGTTTGTCGTCTGTGGAGGCTTGTGTGTTGCTGTGATGCCGGAAGCTTTGCCACGGTATTCAGATGCCAGCAGGGTCACCCATGGAGGACAGGTTTCAGCTGAGCTTCCAGACTAAAAGAGACTAGGAAGAAGGACCTGGCAGTCTACTTCTGAAAAGCATTAGCCAGTGAAAACCTTACGAACAGCAGCGGGACATTGTCTGATATAGTGCTGGAAGATGAGCCCCCCAGGTTGGAAGGCACTCAAAAGATGACTGGGGAAAAGCTGCCTCCTCAAAGTAGAGTCAACCTTAATGACGTGGATGGAGTAAAGTTTTCAGGACCTTCATTTGCTGATGTGGCACAACTCAAAATGAGAAGAAACAGCTGCAAACATACATTAATAATTGGAACCTGGAATGTACAAAGTATGAATCTAGGAAAACTGAAGATCATAAAAAAGGAAATGGAACACATAAACATTGATATCCTAGGCATTAGTGAGCTGAAATGGACTGGTATTAGCCATTTTGAATCAGATAACCATATAGTCTACTATGCCGGGAATGACAGGTTGAAGAGGAGTGGTGTTGCATTCATTGTCAAAAAGAACATTTCAAGATCTATCCATAAGTACAACGCTGTCAGTGATAGGATAATATTCATACGCCTGCAAGGAAGACCAGTTAATATGACTATTATTCAAATTTACACACCAACCACTAGGGCCAAAGATGAAGAAATAGAAGATTTTTATCAGCTGCTGCAGTCTGAAATTGATAGAACATGCAATCAAGATGCATTGATAATTACTGGTAATTGGAATGTGAAAGTTGGAAACAAAGAAGAAGGATCAGTAGTTGGAAAATACGGCGTTTGGTGATAGAAACAATGCCAGAGATTGAATGATAGAATTTTGCAAGACCAACAATATCTTCATTGCAAATACCTTCTTTCACCAACATAAATGGTGAGTATAAACATGGACCTCACCAGATGGAACACACAGAAATCAAATTGACTACATCTGTGGAAAGAGACAATGGAAAAGCTCAATATCATCCGTCAGAACAATGCCAGGGGCCAACTGTGAAACAGTCCATCAATTGCTTTATGCACGTTCAAGCTGAAAGTGAAGACAATCAGAGCAAGTCCAGGAGAGCCAAAACATGACCTTCAGTATATCCCACCTGAATTTAGAGGCCATCTGAAGAATAGATTTAATGCATCGAACACTAGTGACTGAAGACTAGACGAGTTGTGGAATGACATCAAGGGGACATCATACATGAAGAAAGCAAAAGGTCATTGAAAAGACAGGAAAGAAAGAAAAGACCAAGGTGGTTGTCAGAGGAGACTCTGAAACTTGCTCTCAAGCGTCAAGCAGCTAAAGCAAAAGGAAGAATTGATGAAGTAAAAGAACTGAACAGAAGATTTGAAAGGGCAGCTTGAAAAGACAAAGTATTATAATGACATGTGCAAAGAGCTGGAGATGGAAAACCAAAAGGGAAGAAGAAGCTCGGCCTTTCTCAAGCTGAAAGAACTGAAGAAAAATTGAAGCCTAGAGTTGCAATAGTGAAGGATTCTATGGGGAAAATATTAAACAACACAGGAAGCATCAAAAGAAGATGGAAGGAATACACAGAGTCATTATACCAAAAAGAATTAGTCGATGTTCAACCATTTCAAGAGGTAGCATATGATCAAGAACCGATGGCACTGAAGGAAGAAGTCCAAGCTGCTCTGAAGGCATCGATGAAAAACAAGGCTCCAGGAGTTGATGGAATATCAATTGAGATGTTTCAGCAAACAGACGCAGCACTGGAAGTGTTCACTCGTCTATGCGAAGAAATATGGAAGACAGCTTCCTGGCCATCTGACTGGAAGAGATCCATATTTATGCCTATTCCCAAGAAAGGTGATCTAACTGAATGTGGAAATTATAGAACAATATCATTAAGATCACACACAAGCAAAATTTTGCTGAAGATCATTCAAAAATGGCTGCAGCAGTATGTTGACAGGGAACTGCCAGAAATTCAGGCCAGTTTCAGAAAAGGACGTGGAACCAGGGATATCATTGCTGATGTCAGATGGATCCTGGCTAAAAGCAGAGAATACCAGAAGGATGTTTACCTGTGTTTTATTGACTATGCAAAGGCATTCGACTGTGTGGATCATAACAAATTATGGATAAACTGCGAAGAATGGGAATTCCAGAACACTGAATTGTGCTCATGAGGAAACTTTACATAGATCAAGAGGCAGTTGTTCGGACAGAACAAGGGGATACTGATTGGTTTAAAGTCAGGAAAGGTGTGCATCAAGATTGTATTCTTTCAGCGTACTTATTCAATCTGTGTGCTGAGTAAATAATACGAGAAACTGGACTATATGAAGAAGAACGGGGCATCAGAATTGGAGGAAGACTCATTAACAACCTGCGTTATGCAGATGGCACAACCTTGCTTGCTGAAAGTGAAGAGGACTTGAAGCACTTACTAATGAAGATCAAAGACCACAGCCCTCAGTATGGGTTACATCTCAACATAAAGAAAACAAAAATCCTCACACCTGGACCAATGAGCAACATCATGATAAATGGAGAAAAGATTGAAGTTGTCAAGGATTTCATTTTACTTGGATCGACAATCAACAGCCATGGAAGCAGCAGTCAAGAAATCAAAAGATGCATTGCACTGGGTAAATCTGCTGCAAAGGACCTTTTTAAAGTGTTGACGAGCAAAGATGTCACCTTGAAGACTAAGGTGCGCCTGACCCAAGCCATGGTATTTTCAGTTGCATCATATGCATGTGAAAGCTGGACAATGAATAAAGAAGACCGAAGAACTGACGCCTTTGAATTGTGGTGTTGGCAAAGAATATTGAATATACCAAGGACTGCTGAAAGAACAACAAATCTGTCTTAGAAGAAGTACAACCAGAATACTCCTTAGAAGCAAGGATGGCAAGACTGCGTTTTACATACTTAGGACATGTTGTGAGGAGAGATCAGTCCCTGGAGAAGGACATCATTCTTGGCAAGGTACAGGGTCAGCGGAAAAGAGGAAGACCCTCAATGAGGTGTATTGAGACAGTGGCTGAAACAATGAGCTCAAGCATAAGAATGGTTGTGAGGATGGGGCAGGACCGGGCAGTGTTTTGTTCTGTTGTGCATAGGGTTGCTATGAGTCGGAACTGACTCGATGGCGCCTAACAACAACAACAAGTAGGTGGCGCAAATGGTTTTTGCTCATCTAGTAACCTAAAGGTTGGAGGTTCTAACCTGTTCCAGGATGCCATGGAAGAAAAGCCTGGCAATCTGCTTCCGTAGATATTACAGTAAGGAAACCCTATGTAGCTGTTCTACTCTGTGACACATGGGGTCACCATGAGTAGGAATTGACTCCATGGCAGAGGGTTGGGTTTTGTTAATAAGTGGCAAACCCTAAAGAATCGTACCGCGAGTGTTTGTACGACACCCTGTTGGCGAGCCTACCCACTGAAGAGCTGACCTTACAAAACAGATAAACTCACACATAGTTACCCTCCTTAAGAAAGCCAGCTCCATTCATGTCTGCCCTTGTCACTGCTGTGTTTTCTGGTGCCTAGAGCAGTATCTGGCACTTAGTAGTCGCACAATTAATGCTTCTTGAGTGTTTTGATGATGGAAAGCAGCTTCTCACAATAAGGATTTACTGTAGGATTCTTTTCAATAATATAGCCTCCCATAACATGTAAAACTGAATTCAATTTAACAGAAATGTGTATTAAACCATCGTCCTTAGGAACACATCTCATGTAAAAAGGGTATACTTAAAATATATGACTGCCTGAGCCCATTCTTGCAATGAAGAAGTTACGGGATCAAGGTTCTGTCCAAGAACTCTCTGGATTTGGATAACCATGCAGGGTGTTGACAACAACCTTCCATGTGATGCCAGAATATTCTCTCCCACATTGCCAGTAAGTGTTCTCTCCTTATGAGGGGCAGAGGATTGAATGGGCCTGGGTATGGCAGTCAGCCAGACCTGAGGTTGACTCATGGACAGCTTATGTCATCTCTCTGAGCTTCAGTAAAACAGGGAGAAAAATGCCTACCTTCCAGTGCTGCTGATGTTGTTGTTAGGTGCCATTGAGTTGGTTCCGACTCTTAGTGACAATTGTTGGTATATTTGAGTTCATTGTTGCAGCCACTGTGTCAACCCATCTCATTGAGGGTCTTCCTTTTTTTTCACTGACCCTCTACTTTACCAAGCATGATGTCCTTCTCCAGGGACTGGTCCCTCCTGATAACATGTGCAAGGTATGTGAGACAAAGTCTCGCCATCCTTGCCTCTAAGGAGCATTCTGCTGTACTTCCTCCAAGGCAGATTTGTTTGTTCTTCTGGCAGGCCATGGTATAGTCAATATTCTTCACCAACACAATAATTCAAAGGCATCAATTCTTCTGTCTTCCTTATTCATTACCCATTTTTCAAATGCATATGAGGCAATTGAAAAGACCATGGCTTGGGTCAGATGTGCCTTAGTCCTTAAAGTAACATCTTTGATTTTCACACTTTAAAGAGGTCCTTTGCAGCAGATTTGCCCAATGCAATGCATCTTTTGATTTCCTCTGCTGCTTCCATGGTCGTTGATTGTGGATCCAAGTAAAATGAAATCCTTCATACCGTCAATCTTTTCTCTGTTTATCATGATGTTGCTCATTTGTCCAGCTGTGAGGACTTTTGTTTTCTTTAGGTTGAGGTGTAATCCACACTGAAGGCTGTGGTCTCTGATCTTCATCAGTGAGTGCTTCAAGTCCCCTTCACTTTCAGCAAGCAGGGTTGTGTCATCTGCATCATGCGGGTGGTTAATGAGTCTTTCTCCAATCCTGATGCCCCGTTCTTCTTCACATAGTCCAGCTTCGTGCATTATTTACTCAGCATAAAGATTGAGTAGGTATCGTGAAAGGATACAACCCTGATGCACACCTTTCCTGACTTTAAACCACTCAGTATCGCCTTGTTCTGTTTGAATGACTGCCTCTTGATGCATGTACAGATTCCTCATGAGCACAATTCAGTGTTCTGGAATTCCCATCCTTTCTCAATGTTACCCATAATTTGTTAGGATCCACACAGTCAAATGCTTTTGCATAATCAATAAAACACAGGGAAAAAACTTTCTGGTATTCTCTGCTTTCAGCCACATCCTCTTCTGAATCTACATCGTCTTCTGAATTCGGCTTGAACTTCTGGTAGTTTCCTGTAATTATTAAATGGGAAGACAGGTGAAAAGAATGAGCACAATGAACACTTAACTCTGGGTGCAGAATCAAGCAGGGACCTCAGGGACAGTGTGGAATTTTGTTCTGTCCGGAAGCAGTCTTCCCGTTCTCCCAGTTGAAGCCACCAATCCCCAGATGGTGGGGCTTACCCTGTTCCTTAGGAAGATGGGAGCAGCCTCAGGTCAGGATCTTGGTGTGCTCAGCCGTCAGTATTACCTGTACAAATATATGTGTGTGTGCATATATATATGTATATATATATATGGAAACCCTGGTGGTGTAGTGGTTAAGTGCTATAGCTGGTAAGCAAAGGGTCAGCAGTTTGAATCTGCCAGGCGCTCCTTGGAAACTCTATGGGGCAGTTCTATTGTGTCCTATAGGGTCGCTATGAGTCGGAATTGACTCAACAGCACTGGGTTTTTTTTTTTTTTTGGTATATATATATATATGTATTTTTTTTTAAAGTTAGAAAAAATAAAAAGAACCACCTGACTGCTGGTCTCACTCTCATCTTGGATCTGGCCCTTTGTCTTCATAACTTGCCAGGCCTTTCTTGCTCTTGCCCAACCCTTATCCTATCCTGGGCTCAATGACAGGAGCCTGCCTCCTCCCTGCCTCACACCAATTTCCCACTGGCTTCTGTCTTCCTCTTGCGCTTACCAGGATAAATGCCTCAGCAACTTCATAGACCGCCAGATAGTCATCAGCCCTAGATGGTGGCTCTCTGCTGCCACCCAGCTGTCGCTGTAAACCAGTCATCCCTTGGATGCTAGTAATCAGAGCAGAGTTCCTCATTTCCCTTCCTTGTTCCAGTACCGTTGCCTCTGTTCACTTTTATGTAATATTGCCGCAACAATTCTCAGGATTATGAGTTAAATTGATCACTATAAAGTGATAAGAAATTTTTTACTTTCAAGGCTGAAAAATACCTTTTTGGTTTGTTTTTCTTTTGTTTGTTCTAAAGTTCAGCATGCATTCACAAGTGTGATAAACACCTGCGAGGTGCTGGCCATTGTGCCAGCCACAGTACCAGAAAGCACAGTCAAGCAAGGCACAGGCTCTGCCCTCCAGGACCTTCAGTCTAGTGGTGGAGAAGGCGTTCCATGAGGATGTGGGAAAGTGCTCAGACTCATCCTACAGATGACAGTAGAAATCTGTGAAGTTTGGAGAGACAGGGAAAGGAAGCCCAAGGATTGAGGACCCACTTCTACAAGTAGGATTCAGGAACGGCTTGCACTAGGGGCCCGCCCAGTGGACTTCAGCCCTAACGGAGCATTGAAACCCACTGGGCAGCTTTTGAAGAACTGCAGTCCTCCTGCATCAGACTCTCCATGGGCCCGTAGCTTCTGTCCCTTTTAAAGCCCCTGTGCTGGATCAGGTGGCTAGCCAGGGCTGCCGGCCACTAGTCTGTACTTTAAATGGGGATGGTACATTTGCCCTTCAGAGAAACAGCATGTTCCGAGAGGGGTCATTTCTGAAGTACATCCTATACAAGCAAAACATGATTTTTCTCCCTTTCACTTCAAGATAGGAAATGGAAATGTGAGAATGAATCAGGCTGGACACAGAAACTGCGAAGTGTGGTTGCCTGTGGGGAAGGGAAGCTAGTGGCTGGGAGCAGGAGAGGAAGGGAAAATTTTCACAGTGCGGCATTCTGTACCCTTTGAATTTTAAAATTTTTGTCAGTATTACCTATAGAAATATATACATATAAAGTTAGAAAAATAAAAATAGAAAGAACCCCTGGTGATCTAAAAAAAAGAAAAAGAAAGAATCAGGCTGATTTTTAGAAAAATCAGAACATCTAGTTATCTACCCCCTCCGCCGTGTCGCTGGAATCTGGTCCTCGCATTATGATCGGGAGAGAGACAGAACCGCATCTCAAGGAAAGGATGATGATGCTCTGAGTGGGTGGATCAATGTGTGTATGAGGGGCAGTGGAGAGGCAGGGATGCTTTGCTTTTAAATTGAGATGTAATTCACATATAAAATGCATGTGCGCACGCGCACACACACACACACACACAAAGCCTACCGGGATTTCAGTTGATATTGAACTCAATCAAAGAGCACTTTGAGAAGAATTTAGCATCATTATCATAATGAATCTTCTAATCCATGAGCATGGACTTTCAATTTAATTATATCATCTTTAATCTCTCTCAAAAATATAATTTTTTCATAGAAGTGCTATATCTATTTCATTAGATTTCTTTTCAGATTTTTTTTATTTTCAGTGGTGTTACAAATGGTGTTTAATCAAATAACATTTTCTAATTAATTGTGGCTGCTTTACGGAAATTTTTTTTCATTGTTAGATGAATCTTCGAAAACACATTCCAAAGCCCTAGATCACTTGATCGTGGGATATAATGTTGCTGGATTCAATTTGTTAGTGTTTCGTTGAGGACTTTTGCATCTATATTCATAAGGGCTGTTGGTCTGCATTTTTCTTTTTTTGTCATGTCTTTGATTTCGGTATCAGGGTAATATTGTCCTTGAAGAGTGAATTGAGGCATGTTCCCTCTCTTCTATTTTTTGGAAGAGTTTGTGAAGTATTGGTGTTAATTCTTCTTTAAACATTTGGTAGAATTTACCAGCGAGGCTGTCGGGGCCTGACGTTTTCTTTCTGGGACTGTTTTTAACTACAAGTTCAATTTCATGAATGGATATACGGCTATTCAGGTTTTTTGTTTGTTTTATTTTTCTCTTAATTTTATTGTGTTTTAGGGGAAAGTTTACAGCCTGAATTAGTTTCTCATTCAAAAATTTATACACAAATTGTTTTGTGAAATTAGTTGCAATCCCTGCAATGTGTCACCAGCCTCCGCCTTTCCTTTTTCACCCTTGGTTCTCTGTGTCCATTCCTCCAGTTTTCCTGTCCGTTTCTGCCTTCTCGTCTTTGCTTCTGGGCAGGTGTTGGCCATTTGGTCTCATATACTTGATTGGACTCAGAAGCACATTCCTCACGAATGTTATTGTTTATTTTATAGCCCTATCTAATCTTTGGCTGAAAGGTGGACTTCGAGAGAGGCTTCAGCTCTGAGTTACCAAGGTGTCTGGGGGCCACTGTCTCGGGAGTTCCTCCCGTCTCTGTCAGACCAGTAAGTCTGGTCTTTTTTCGTGAATTTGAATTTCGTTCTACATTTTTCTTCTGCTCTGTCCAAGGCTCTCTATTGTGATCTCTGTCAGAATGGTCGGTGGTGGATATAGGGCTATTTGAGTTATCTATTTCTTCTTGAGTGAGTTTGGTAGCTTGTGTTTTTCATGAAATGTGTCCACTTCATCTAAGTTGTCAAATTTATTGACCTACTTTGTTCATAATATTTTCTTATTACCCTTTTAATATCTGTAAAATATGTAGTGATATTGCCTGCTCATTCCTAGTATTGGTTATTTGTATCTTCTCTTTTTTTCTGATCAGTCTAGCTAGATAGACGTTTATCAATTTTCTTGTTCTTCTCAAAGAAACTGCTTTTGGTTTCATCAATTTTCTCTATTGTTTTTTCTATTCCATTGATACTGCTTTGATTCCTATTTCTTTCTTCTATTTTCTTTGGGTTTAATGTGCTTTTCTTTCTCTAGATTCTTAAGGTAGAAGTTAATATCATTGATTTGAGACTTTTTTCTTTTCAAAGATAAGCATTTAATAATATAAAATTTTCCTATAAGTACTGCTTTGGAGGTACCACATGAATTCTGATAGGCTGTGTTTTCATTTTCATTGTGTTTGAAATGCTCACATTTTAATTTCCCTTTGATTTCTTCTTTGTCCCATGGATTATTTACCAAAACCAAAAAACCAAACCCAGTGCCGTCGAGTCAATTCCGACTCATAGCAACCCTATAGGACAGAGTAGAACTGCCCCATAGAGTTTCCAAGGAGTGCCTGGCAGATTGGAACTGCTGGCCCTTTGGTTAGCAGCCGTAGCACTTAACCATTACGCCACCAGGGTTTCCTAGAAGTGTATTATTTAGTTTCCACATATTTGGGGATTTTTCAGACATATTTCTCTCTTTTTTTTTTATTGTACTTTAGATGAAGTTCTACTGAGCAAATTAGTTTTTCATTATTTAACACACATATTGTTTTGTGACATCTGTTGCCAGCATCTTCTCTACCTTGGGTTCCCCATTACCAGCTTTCCTGTCCCCTCCTTGCCCCTGGGCTGGTGTGGCCATTTAGTTTCATTTTGTTTTATGGGCCTGTCTAATCTTTGGGTGAAAGGTGAACCTCAGGAGAGACTTCAGTACTGAGTTAAAAGGGTGTCCAGGGGCCATACTCTCAGGGTTTCTCCAGTCTCTGTCAGGCCAGCAAGTCTGATCTTTCTTTTTGAGTTAGAATTTTGTCCCACATTTTTCTCCAGGTCTGTCTGGGACCCTCTATTGTGATCCCTGTCACAGCAGTCAGTGGTGGTAGCTGGGCTCCATCTAGTTGTGCTGGACTCAGTCAGACATAAAATCTTACTGATTTTAAATTTAATTCCATTGTGGTCGGAGATCAAACTTTGCATGACTTGAATCCTCCTGAATTTATTGAGGCTTGCTTTATGATCCAGAATATTATCTATCTTGATAAATGTCCCATGTGCACTTGAGAAGAATGTGAATTCTGATGTTGTTGGAAGTATTCTGTAAATGTTAATCAGTTCAGTTTGATAGTGTTGTGGAGATCTTCTATAACTTTACTCATCTTCTGTCTTTCATTTGATCTTTCACTTATTGTGAAAAGGATATTGAAATCTCTGACTATAATTGTGGTCTTGTCTATTACCCCTTCCAGTTCTATCGGTGTTTGCATCATGTAGTCTGAGGCATAAATCTTTAGGGTTTTTTGTTCTCTTGATTAATTGACAACTTTATCTTTATGAAATGACTTCTTTATCCCTGGTAATACTCTTTGCTCTGAAATCCACTTTGTCTGATGTTAATGTAGCCACTCTGACCTGTGGCTAAACCCATCATCCCTTTCCTCCAGCAACAAGAACCCAAATGAGAGACCCTCTACCTAGGAAGGTAAATGGACTGAAACTGATTACAAAGTGTCTCCTCTGAGAAGCTGTTCAGAAAAATAATTCCACCAGGGTCCTTTCTGTGAGGTAGCTTTCCAGGCCACAGGTGAAGAAATGGAGGTGAGATGCAAACAGAGCCAGTAGTAAAGTAAGGTAAGAAAAGTATCTGGTGCTCATGTTCAGAAGACCTCTGCACATGAGGCACACAAGCCAAGCCCCATTCTGGGAGTACTGGTCAGCTATAAGTGGTAGATTTCTGCATAAAGCACCAAGCAGAATTTGTAGCACACCTGTCTGCCACTCCCTGCCTAAGCTGGTGAAATCTGTCTGAGTACTACACCTTCTGAGATGAACACAACCCCTAGATTTGAATCAAGACTGGCATACCCAGTGGAAAAAATTTATTCACAGAAGTCTTGGTAACCCAATGGCTGTCATTCCAGACTGGACAACAGAACATAGAGGGGAGCTGCATGGACACTGGGAGAAGGAGAGGGTATGGAAAGTTCCCTGGTGGTAGCCAAGGAGTGAATGGTCATTAAGGTACATAAATTTGTCAGAAGGAATTGGGAAGATTCACATCTCCACAGAGAATTAAATATGACCACATTACCTTAGAGTGATTTTACGTAGATATAAAAAATACTAGGTAATGTTGAAGGGTGGGAAACGACAGAATGAACCACTGAGTGGGGGTGGCCATGGCGAACGACTTGGAGGAAACACCCTCTTCCTGTTATGTGTGCCACCATAAATGAACACGAGGAGGAGTGGCAGGATCGGTTTGGAAGGCTCTTCAGGGAATGCTAAAGAAAGGCCCCCTTTCTCCAACCACAGCGTCTTTGCCTCCTCAGCATCCCCCCTCCTCCCCACCATGGGGGTGTCAGGATGTCCTTTGTGACGTCGCAACCTCATCTTGGCCTCCCCAGCATCCCCTCCCCCACGGAGGCGTCAGGCTGTGCTCTGTGATGTCACACCCTCCACGGGCTACCATTGGCGGCAGTGCCTTGCTGACCAAACAAAGCTGAAGGGTGTGGCTCCTGGGGACGGGTATAAATAGAGGGGGGTCAGGCGGCCTGGGGTAGACCGCTCGAAGGCTTTGAGATGGCGAAGACGACCGGAAAACCGCAAGCGTCGGCCGCAGTTACTGAACAACCAGCCCCAAGCCCTAAAGGGAGGAAGAAGGGGAAGGCCCCGGCTCAACCCAGGTCCAGCGGCAGTGTTCAGGTGAGCCAATCGCACCTAAGTTCCTCCTCTTCTTCCCCGTAGGTTGCCCCAAGACTCCTTCCCCGCCCTTGCCTGGCACAGACCCCTCCTCGGCCCACACCTCTTCTCATAAAGTGCCCGTTCCCATCCATCCAACCCCTTCCCCCCAAACCAGTGCCCTTCTCTGCTCACCCTGTTGTCTTTCCAGGTGCCGAAGACAACCGCGGGGGTAAAAAGATCCCCTCAGGGGAGTCTGAGAAAAAAAGCCCCATTAAAAACTTCTGCCCGCCCAAGAGTGCCTAAGAAAGCTAGAGGGCCAACACTCTTCGGCCATTATCACAAGTTTAATAAGAAACTGAATCTAAAGGAGCCATCCGAGGACCAAGAGTCCCTGGAGAACGCCACCACCTCAAGTAATGACCAGAGCTCCCAGTAACTTCTGAGCAGAGCCAGAGACCTCAAAACTATCTGCCAAGTCTCCAGAGGTCTGAATGTGGCCAACCATGTAGAGACCGAGTCTTACACCTATGTCATAATTAAAATAAAACAACAAGGTGTGAAAAAGAGATATGTGTGTGTGTGGAATTCTCTGATGGTGGGGAGGGAGAAAGGAAGGGAAAAGGCAGGTGTGTGAGGAGGGAGGGAGGGAGGGAGGAAGGTGGGGTCCTGCAGGGTTGGGGGCCACACCAACAGATCCACAGTGAGCCGTACGGTGGGGATAAGGACTGGGGGAGGACTGGGCATGGAAGATGAATTTCATCAACACTTTGAGAGGCAAAGGTGGGGGTGGGTGGTTAAGGGGGTGAACTAGGTATCAGGGTATAGACTGTCAGAACCTAGATGGGGAGATGTGTGGGGTGGCAGCACAACCCCAAAAATAGAAAACGAAATAGCCTTCAGGCCCCTACCTCAAAGAAGTGTTGATGGCCCCCCCACCTTATGTATAAGCAATTAAAGGGACTCCGAAGGACCAGGACACTCACCTCGGTGAATATCACCGCCAAGGTCTGAAATAATGGCGTTTGGAGGCCACAAACCCAACAGCGATTAGGCCACTTTCATGTTGATAAACTTGGGGTGGAGCTGTGGCCTACCATGGGCGGGGCCGTTGGGTGTGGTCCTCCCCAGAGCAGGCAACAGAGGGACCATCGTCTGCACAGAGTTGTCATACAAGAGCAAAACCAAGTAAAAGCCAGTGTGGTTGTTATCATCACCTCCACACTCCAGCATTTCTAAATAATAACACCGACAAAATACTCTCCTTCCACAAGAATTTTTATCTTTATTCTTTCCGGAGTTGTTTTTTCCTGCTGAGAAAATAATTTTGCAAACAGAATATAATTTGACGGACATACACATAATTGACATACAATCAGGCCCACGTGTTTAAAGCATACAGTGTGATGAGTTTGGTCATATATATGCACATGTTAAACCATGGCCAAAATCAGGAGAGTGAACATATTCCTCACCCCCAGGAGCATAGTTGTGCCCCTTTGTAATCCCCCCTCCTGCCCCTGCTGCCCCTCCCCTCCCCAGATAACCATGGATGTGCTTTGTGTCACTATAGATGAGTTTGCATTTTTTTAGAGGTTTATAAAAATGGAGTCAAAAGTCTCTGTACTCTTTTTGTCTGGCTTCTCTCATTCAGAATAATTCTCTGCCCCCAACCCCTAAAAAATCTTTTGTTGGTCTAAGTTATAAAAGATGGCTGTGATTAATGATATGTTTTAATAATAGATATGTAAGATTCAAGAAAACCCTGGTGGTGTAATGGTTAGTGCTACGGCTGCTAACCAAAAGGCCGGCAGTTCAAATCCGCAAGGCGCTCCTTGGAAACTCTATGGGGCAGTTCTACTCTGTCCTATAGGGTCGCTATGAGTCGGAATCGACTCGATGGCACTGGGTTGGTTTTTTATGTAAGGTTCAAGATAGCACATGTTTAGTCCTTATCCCTTCATTGATAAGCATTTTGAAGGACTCCCTGTCAGAAAGCTGGCCCCAGACAGGCTGACTCAGCTACCCCTGTTCCTTTCACAAGTGAGGACCTAGCGATCGAGATTGTTTGAGCTTACTTCCAGTCCACTTCCAGACTGCAACCCCAGTGGTCAGATGTGACATGCATATTCCAGCATTTTAACAGTAGATTCTAAGTAAATGATGATAGCACACACACACCAACACGTACCCAGTGCCGTCGAGTCGATCCTGACTGATAGTGATGCTATACAGGACAGAGGAGAACTGCCCCACAGAGTTTCCAAGGAGCGCCTGGCGGATTTGAACTGCAGACCTTTCGGTTAGCAGCCATAGCTCTTAACCACTACGCCACCAGGGTTTCCGATGATAGCACAGTGATTGCAAACAAAAGGAACTTGAGTTTATGTTCTGCCATTTTATGTAACTACTCCCTTTTACTAATATCTAAATCAATGAAAGTTGAGGCATAAATACTTGAGAAGTGCAACTTCCCCCACCCCCAGTGACGGTAATCTTACAGAAGCAGATCACCAGGCCTTTCTTCAGCATCACCTCGGGGTGGATTTGAACCACCAACCTTTCAGGTAGTAGCCGAGGGCAAACCATTTGTGCCACCCAGGGAGTCCTGAAAAGTGCAAATGTTTACTGTGTTTGAACAAAATGTATTTTCCTTAAGTTGAACAATATCTTTAAAAGTGAATTTTTCCTTTGTTAATTGTTTATTTTAAACCTACAAAATGAAAAATTATATCAGTTGGAAGATTTATTGTCCAAATTGTACCTTTTTCAGACTTTTTTCATTCTCTTAAAATTTTCTTATGTTTTTACTATCATGGTTATATATAAAGTGCTCAATAAAAGAAAATTTATAAAAAGATATGAATAAATGGAGGTATGTACCATGTTCATAGATTGGAAGACTGAATATCGTAAACTTGTCATTCTTTCTCAAAGCAATATATAGACACCATGCATTTCCACTCAAAACCCCATCAAGTTTTCAGTAAAATATGATGATATGGTCCTAAAATTTATATGGAAATTTAAGGATTAAAAATAGACAACCTGCTCTTGAAAATGAATATGGTATGAAGATTTGCTCTATCAAATTTCAAGATTTATTATAATGCTACAGAGAGACAAGAATCCTCAAACACCGCTGACAAGAGTGTAAATTGCTATAACAGCTTGAGGAAACAGTAGGGCATTATTTACTATATTTAAAGAAATGATCATACTGTAACCCAACAGTTGAACTGAGACATGTACAAGAATTTTCATGGTAGAATTATTCATAATAGCACCAAACTTGTATAACCCCAAATGTCCATCGTTAGTGGAATGGATAAAAAAAATTGTAGCTCATTCAACAAAAGAATACTATACTGCAATGAGAATGAACAGACTAATGCAAAATCAACAATATGGATGAATCTCACAAACATAAAGTTGTGTTAAAGGAACCAGACACAAAAGAGCATATACTATATGATTCCATCGATATAAAGCACACCTATAAGCAAAACTGGAATATTACTCAGCAACAAAAAAGAACAACCTACTGAAACATACAGCAGTATAGCTGAATCACAAAAAGTTATGCCAAAAAAGAGGCCAGAGACAAAATAGTTTAAACTTTATGGTTCAATTTATATGAAATTCTAGAAAAGGAAAAACCAATCTATAGTTACAGAAAGCTGGTAAGTAGTTGCAAAATGATGGTAGTGGTTACATGGGTGTATACATTTATCAAAACTCATTGAAATGTACACATAACTGGTAAATTGTATTGTGCGACTTCTGTGACACAGCACTGTCCTGGTTCTCCTCACACTTCCGTGTCTTTTTCCCGTCTTTGTGGATTCCTCTCTGTCCATCAACAAACATTCCTCAAGAACCTACTATGTGAAAGTCATTACAGTGAATAAGAGCCAGTCCCTTGCTCTCAAGGAGCTTACAGTCTAGTGAGCTCTTCTTCACCTGCCCCTTAAATTTTTTTTTTTTTGGTCAGGGTTCTGCCTACTGCTCTTCCTACTGTTCATACACTCAGCATGTCCTTTCTCAGTGCAGGCTGCTATCCTCAGTGTTTACCCTTCGAAATTCTCTTTAGTCTTTAACCAAGTGAGCCACGTTTATCCCAAAAGTATTCGAACCTGTGCTCAAGCGTTGGTCCAAGAAGCAGAATACATGGAGTGTAGCCCTGACTCTGCCAGCTGGTGGTTGTGTGACTTCAGTATGTCTCTTGCCCTCCTCTTGGCTTCAAGGTCCCATCTGTACAATAAGAGGATAGTGTGAGCCAAGGTCTTTTTTCGACAGGCTGTAATTCTGTTTCCTCGAGTTCTTTTCCAGACCTTTCTTCTGCTTGCTCTCATACTCAAATTCTTTGAACTTCATGTTGTTGTTGTTGTATGCCATTGAGTCGATTCCCACGTAACCCCATAGTGACCCTATGGGGCAGAGTAGAACAGCCTCATAAGCTTTTCCAGATTGTAATCTTTACAGGAGCAGATCACTAGGTCTTTTCTCCTGTGGAGCCGCTGGTGGTTTCCAACCACCAGCCTTTGCATTAACAGCTGAACACTTAAACCATTATACCACCAGAGCTCCTTTTTAAACTTCATACCAGTGATTATATCTCAGAGTCTGAAGGGCACTTATAGCTACAAGTTTCTCTCCCAGACCCTGGGCCTCTGGCAAGTGTCCACTCATCTCTTGGCCAAAGTCAGCTCATTGTTGTGGAGAAGATGTTGGAGCGCCTTTTTTAATGCATCAGTGAGCACGTGTTGAGTCCCTGATGCCAGCCGTCCTGAAACCCGCCTGCCTCACCCTACCCACTTCCTGCCAGCCTCCTGCCTAACCCCATCTTGTCCCACTGATACAGGTGTTCTATTGGGAAGGCTACTACATCTACTCCCAGATGACTGTGTGTGCCAGGGACAGACATCCTCCAAACTGGAGCTTTGGCCACCTAGGCGTAGATACCCTCAGCCACTTGCTACTCTGTCTGTGTGGCATTTGGCTTTTGTAACGCCAACTGTAATGCCTACAAGCCATGTCTGCCTTTTCAGTCAGGCCCCCGGGATTTCCAGAGCATTTTCTAACAATGAACCAAGATTTCATTTTTGTGAGACTCCAGCTGATGTGGTCCAGGTTTTGAAGTTCCTAACTCTAAGAAGCTTGACCATCAATTCCTGCAGGGTAAAAAGAAGGTGCTATTTTCTCATACAGGAATGAGGAAATCGGACACATTTATTCACCGAGCGGTTTGGATTCCCTGCTGTGGACCTCATTATCAGAATTCGTTGGGGCCTCAAGTAGAAAGTAGCTGCAATGTACTATTCCAATCCCCTTACATCAAGTTGTGTTTATTTTTTCTCCTGCATTAAGCTCAGACATTAGAGAGCACAGTATTTAAACCTTGTTATCTTCCCAGTTTGCAGAAATGCTCCCCCCTTCCTTCAGGGTGCAGCCCAAGCTTCCAGACTCCATGGGGCCCTGGGCAGGACCCACGCTGCTCTTCACTTCTGGTGGCACTTGCTGAAGAAATGGTGCACTTCTAGTCAGGCCCCACGTGACAACTTCTTAGTTTAGCTGAGCTTCAGGATTCATTGGCCTTGGCAGCTGCTCAACCTGCTTTCACTTTGCTTTTCTGTTGCCAGAGAACAAAAATTACAAAACCCAATAAGTTTCCCTTTGTGCCTTGGCCACTAGGAAGCTGGCCAGCTAAAGTCAATTCTCCACACAGCCCACTGCCTTCTGTCTCCAAGCAGGGAACACCCTCTGCCTTCCTTAGCCTTAATTGTCCTACCAGACGCTGTGTTCTGGCCCCTTAGGTGGCCCCAGAGCCTCTAAGATGAATGGGGATGGACCTGAATAATGAATACCTAAGCATTCACAGGGTTGTCGGAAGTTTAGGACTCACTCAAGTACATTCAAAGCAGGCTCAAAGAGAGGTTTTCCCCGGGTCTTCATAATTTGGCCTTCCCCCTAAAAAAAACCCTTCATTGAAGTACTATGATCTTTTTTCCTTAGTAAAAAACACAAAAACCACTGCAACCTACTCCAGAAGGCTGGGTTGGGCTGGAACATATACTTTCTCAGTGAGCACCTCCTTTGGCTGCACTTGAAGCAACCAACTCACTCCAGAAAAAAAAAATTTTTTTTTAAAGAATTGTACAATATCTTGTTCTTGGGGGGCCTTGAGGCTCTCCAGGCTCATCTTTCTCCAATTTTCCTTTCACTCATCCACTCTAGCCATGGGAATCTTCTCTTACTTCTTCTAATGGACCAACCTCTTCCCCATCCTAGGGCCTCCACTCATGCTGTCCCATTTGTTTGATACACTCCTTCCCCTGCCACCTCATCATTCTCATCCAACACTTGGAGTACTCCTGCTCCTCCTTTGGGTTTCAACTTGTCAAATACAATTTCATCAGAGAACTCTGCTCCGACCCTCCCTTTTTATTCTGTTTCATAACACCCTGTACTTTCGCTGGATAGCACCTATCACATTTGGTAATTGTTTTTGTAGTTTTCTGTTCAATGGCTCTCTCTGCATTCCCAGTGCCTGGCAGATACTAAAGGCTCAATAGATTGTTATTAAATGAATGAATGACTACCTCACAATGTCAATCCTGGAAGAGAGAACACAAGGGCAGCTGTGGTTTAATTCCTACATTACCTAGATGCCCTGGGTTCTCAGGTTCTTACTGTTCTGTTTTAGACAGAAGGTGGGTAACAGGAAGCCTTCCCCCATAAGCTCTGAATCAGGGGTCAGAAATCCTAGATTCTTCTTCCAGCTCTTCTATTTACTTGTTTTGAGATCTTCAACAAGACTTTTGCCTCCCTAGACCTCAGTTTCCTTGTCTGACAAATAGGCGTAATAATAATAATAATTCTAGTCCTGTCTAATTCATGGCACTGTTATCATAATCAAATGAGAGAAGATATCCCATGGCACTTTGTACATAACGAAGCCCTGTATATATATGTAAGGAATGGCTACCACTGTTAATGTCCCTCCTTGGTTATCACCGTTATTGGTACCAAAGATTGCCTCAAGGCTCCCCAAGAACAAGACATTGTACACTTCTACAGGACTCTGAACTGAGTTGGTTGCTTCAAGTGCAGCCAAAGGAAGTACTCACTGAGAAAGGATATGTACCATTTCAACCCAGCCTTCTGGAGTAGGTCACAGTGATTTTTCTTTTTTTGCTAGGGGGAAAAAAAAAAGATCATGGCAGTTCTTTCTGAGACCACAGATGATTATTTCAATGGCAATGTCCTTATAAAGGATGGCCCAGATACACTGACAGCTCACCCTTGATATGCAGACAGTTTGCAATGGTCAAATGCCAAGGATGAGCTAAGTCACAGGGGGAGAATGTATTCGTTTGTAAAAGAGAACAGGGCCAAAAGGGGACATCCATCCCAGGAAGGGCTACACTCAGCCACCCCATACAGTGAGGAGGGATTTGCAGCCCAGGATTAAGGAGGTAAGAGTGCATTTAGCAGCTTTAAAGAAATCGAAGCACCCTGGCCAGACACAACTCATCCCCGGGGCCTAAGGAGTTTTAAGATGGCATAACAAGTGCACTGTTTGTAACAGTATCACCTGCTTGGCTCATGATAATCATTAAGTATTTGTTGAAAAATTCTTTGCAGAATCATGAATAATGGGACTTGAAAGAGATAAAGGTTATCTTGATTTTCAAAAAGGGAAAGAAGAAAATTCCAGAAACTAAAGAATGGGTAATTTTGAAGGCTGATTGGACAGCTGTTCCCAAAGTGAGCTGGTTAAAAAATTGCTGTCGAACTGAAGGGACATCTTTTAATGACTTGTGCCACAAGACTCTGGTGTTGTTCTGGTCACTAGTTACTTCAGTGCCTTAGGTGAAGACTGTCATGTATTGAATTATGTCCCCCCAAAAATGTGGGTATCAGTTGGGCTGGGCCATGATTGTATTGTGTGATTTTCCTGTTATGTTGTAAATCCTGCCTCTATGATGTTAATGAGGGAGGATGGGCGGCAATTGTGTTAGTGAGGCAGGACTCAATCTACAAGATTGAATTGTGTCTTGAGGCAATCTCTTGAGATATAAAAGAGAGAAACAAGCAGAGAGACAGGGGAACCTCACACCATGAAGAAAGAAGAACCAGGAGCAGAGTGTATCCTTTGGACCCCGGGGTCCCTGTGCAGAGAAGATCCTAGTCTGGGGAAGATTGATGAGAAGCCCAACAGAGAGAGAATGCCCTTCCCCTGGAGCTGACACCCTGAATTTGGACTTTTAGCCTACTTTACTGTGAGGAGATAAATTTCTCTTTGTTAAAGCCATCCACTTGTGGTATTTCTGTTATAGGAGCACTAGACAGCTGAGACAAAGACATACCAGGCAGGCTGGCCACATACAAAGAAATTTGTTTGCCTTCATGGAAATGGGCCTCATCTGCTTTGAGGAGGTGTCCACAGATGAGCAAAGCTCTGGGCTGGTTCACACAGAGTGGCCAGGGAAGGATTCATAGAGTCCATTGACCTTGAATAAAGGAGGAAAAGCATTCAAAGAAGCCAACCTGAAGACAAGAGCACAGCCAAGGTGAGCAGGGGAGGTGAAACAGGACACTTTTGAGCTTAAGGGAGCAGGCCAGTTGAGCTGGAATGGAGAGTTCATTTGGGGAAGAAGAGTTGAAGGTGATGAGATTGGTAGGACAGTGTTCAGGGGCCAGATTAAGAAAGCCATGGATGCCTGTCTAAGAAGTTTGAATTTAATGATTCTGGCAATGCACAACTGTTCATCTAGTATTTGTTCACTCATTCAGCACAGATTCATGCCAGACTCTGCACCTGCTCCTGGCTGGGCATGCAGGACTGAGAAAGACTGGATCCCTGTTTCCAAGGTTCTCAGTGTCCTGGAGGGCAGTCTGACTCATCAAGGCACCTAGGTGTTGCTACTAGCTGTGGCTAGTTATAGCTGTGTTTGCTTGTGGTTATGGTTAATTGTAGGTAGTAATGTTAGTTATAACCCCAAAAAACCAAACCCAGTGCCGTCGAGTCAATTCCGACTCATAGTGACCCTATAGGACACAGTAGAACTGTCCCAGAGTTTCCAAGGAGCACCTGGCAGATTCGATTGATTATGGGTAGAGTTTGTTATAAGTATAGTTCCAGGTAGTCAAAGGCTATGAGGTGTTATGGTTATTTAATTTGAAATGTAACATACTCACAAACAAGATTTTTGAAAGGTTTTATAACCCATATTCACTGGGCGACATGCTTTTACTATTTAATTACCTTACATTCATTTGACTCATTGCTTAGGGAAAATCTAGGGTACAATGTCTTTCAACATAAAGCCGTATAGGTAAACTCCTGTCTGGCTCCTTGGCCTTCTGCACCCATGTGTTATGGTCAGACTCCAGGAGGTACCTGACAAGTGAAAGGCTGACCACCTGTGCAATCTTTATTTCTAGAAAATGCCCTAACCCAAATCCCCAGCTTCTATCCAATCCCAAGAAGTGAGCTGGAAAATCAATAAGGAAGTTTGATGATCCTATTTTCAATCCCTCTGAACCAACTCTGTTTGAGCCTCCAGCCCAGTGCTGCTTCCGTTAGAGACCTTTCAGTGTCCCTCAAATTCAGAGGTGCTTTTAATCCAATCTGGAGTGAAAAACAGGCATGCAGGGAGACAAAACACATCCTGTGCTTTCCTTACAAGGTCTTGCTCATCGACCAAGTCCAAGTTAGAACCTTACCTCTCCCAAGAAGTCTTCTCATGTGCATAAGGTCAGAGTCCATCTCTTGTTCTCCCAAGGGGCTCTTGTTGTTGTTGTTGGTCTAGTGTCACACCGAATCCATTCCAGCTTGTATCAGCATTAATACTGATGTCTGTGTTTGTTTCCCTCACTGGATTGTGAGATCCTAAAGGATAGAGACACATGCCACACTCATTTCTCCATGCACTAGAGCATAGAAGTGGTTCAAAAGTACACAGGCGTGTCCTACTTTTGAAATCTGTCACAATTAGTATTACTGATAATAGAATACCAAAGTTTGAGATGGCTTATTTTGTTTAGATACACTTATGTGCCAAAGACCACAGCCTTCAGTATGGATTACACCTCAACATAAAGAAAACAAAAATCCTCCCAACTGGACCAATGAGCAACATCATGATAAACAGAGAAAAGATTGAAGTTGTCAAGGATTTCATTTTACTTGGATCCACAATCAACAGCCATGGAAGCAGCAGTCAAGAAATCAAAAGACGCGTTGCATTGGGTAAATCTGCTGCAAAGGACCTCTTTAAAGTGTTGAAAAGCAAAGAGGTCACCTTGAAGACTAAGGTGCGCCTGACCCAAGCCATGGTATTTCCAATCACATCATATGCATGTGAAAGCTGGACAATGATTACGGAAGACTGAAGAAGAGTTGACGGTTTGAATTGTGGAGTTGGTGAAGAATATTGAATATACCATGGACTGCCAAAAGAATGAACAAATCTGCCTTGGAAGAAGTGCAGCCAGAATGCTCCTTAGAGGCAAGGATAGCAAGACTGCGTCTTCCATACTTTGGACATGTTGTGAGGAGGGATCAGTCCCTGGAGAAGGACATCATGCTTGGCAGAGTGGAGGGTCAGCAGAAAAGAGGAAGACCCTCAATGAGATGGATTGACATGGTGGCTGCAACAATGGGCTCAAGCATAACGATTGTAAGGATGGCTCAGGACCGGGCAGTGTTTCGTTCTGTAGTGCATAGGGTCGCTATGAGTCGGAACTGAATCGATAGCACCTAACAACAGCAACAGCAATGTGCCTGTATGTGCATACATAGACATATATTCATTATTCATTCCACTTTATTCCACGAATGATGTTGCCTGTGATTGTATTCTGATTCTGAATGTTGGATGGACAAAATCACAAAAGTTTGTCATTGGCCACCTATTAACTCTCACCTTCATGTGTCCACAGTGGCTTCAGTTGTAGACAAATCATCTATCTTTGTATGGATATCCATACAGTGTTCTAAAAAGTAAGCAAATTAAATACTGATAAGTGCATTCAAGGACATCCCCTGATCTTCCCCACCTCTGCCTAAAACCTCAAAAGCTACCATGCAATCCCTTCTTCCCTTTGCCGGGGTGTGAATCCAGGTGGGAATGCAAATGCAGATGTTCCCTGGACATTGCTCCCACTAAGCCCTGTCTGGCTCCCAGCTTCTGCTCAAGGCCTGGGCCACTGCTCTCTCCTTTTCCTTTCCATACAGCAGCAATCTGAGATACTTGAACTGACACCACCTCTGAAGCGGGCGTCACAAGTGCAGCCTTAAGGGTAGATTCAGTTTCATTCCCTGGGACCCCACCTCGTTTAAAATCCTCTCCACACTCCCTTAACACACAGTGGAGAGCCCTGACTTTGGCCCTGGCCCTCTCCATCCTCTAGCTCTTGGAATGATCACCCCTTAGCCAGTCCCACCCCAGCTCCCCAGCTTTGAGCCCTGGCCCCACCCCAGGCTCAGGGTCTGTGGTCTGCTCCACATGCCCAAGTCTTCCTGATGCTTCCCAGACACCCACCTGCCCTGCTCTCCACAAGACAACAGGACTGCTTTCGAGGATATGGATGGTGGGTGGGTGAGATAAGGGAAATGGAGAAGGAGGAAAAATAAGCACAAGAGCCCTTAGAGGTCACTCATTTGTACTTCTCACTGGACAAATGAGTCAATTGAGGCCAAAGTGGGACCTTGGAAACCACTTCGTATGTGATTTTTTTTATCCTGCTCTTTTCAATCTTGAGAACTTCCCAGCATTATTAAATACTCTTCGTAAACACAATTTTTTATGTCTTCAATGATTTTTTCTTTTTCTAAATTTTATTTGTTTTGTTGTTGAGGATATACACAGCAAAACATACACCAATTCAACAGTTTCTACATGTAAAATTTAGTGGCATTGATTACATTCTTTGAGTTGTGCAACCATTCTCACCCTTCTTTTCTGAGTTGTTCCTCCCTCATTAACATAAAATCACTGCCCCCCCAAGGTTCCTATCTAAACTTTGCTCCTATCTAATTGCTATCAATTTGATCCCATATGTTTATATATATATATATGCACACACACACACACACACACATATATATATATAAACACTGCCATTGAGTGGATTCCAACTCATAGCGACCCCATAGGACAGAGTAGAACTGCCTCGTAGGGTTTCCAAGGCTGAAATCTTTACAGAAGCAGACTGCCACATTTTTTTCCCAAGAAGTGGCTGGTGGGTTCAAACCACCGACTTTCTGATTAGCATCCAAACACTTTAACCGCTATACCACCAGGGCTCCTTTGATCCAATATAGATAGTTCTTAAAAGAACATAATGCTCAAGGCAGACTTTTTTTTTTTTTTTACTAGTTAAGCAAAACTACTGTTCAGTTGTAAGATGACTTCAGGGGTTATTTTTGGTTTAAGGTTTAGAGATTATCTCAGGGCAATAGTTGCAGAGGTTCCTCCACCCTCCAGGCTCCAGAAAGTCTAGAGGCTATCATAATTTGAAAGCCTGTTCTTCATTTTCCCTCTTTTGATCAGGACTTTTCTATGGAATCGTTGATGAAAATTTTTTTTACATATTGCCACAAAAAATTAGCATAATGTGCTTACGAAAACACCTTGGGGGGGTGTGAGCAGTTGGAAAACAAATGTAGAAGGTGTGCATTATTTGTGAAAAAATATGATAAGTCCTTCATGTCCCTTGTTAGATTTATTCCTAGGTATTTTATTCTCTTTGATGCTGTTGTAAATGGAATTGTTTCCTTAATTTCCCTTTCAAGGAGCCCTGGTGGTACAATTATTAAAGCACTTGACTGCTAACTGAAAAGCCAATGGTTCAAAACCATCAGCAGCTCCACGGGAGAAAGATATGGCTGTCTGCCTCCATAGAGATTTACAGTCTTGGAAACCCTATGGGATCATTATGAGTTGTAATCAACTCTACAGCAGAAGGTTTGGTCTGGTTTAATATCCCTTTCAGATTTCTCATTGCTGGTGTATAGAAACTCACCTGATTTTTGTTTGTTGACCTTGCACCCTGCAACTCTGCTAAATTCCTCTATTAGCTCTAAAGGTTTTCTTGTGGAGTCTTTGGGATTTTCTACACATAGGATCATATCATCTTCTAATAAAGATAATTTTATTTCTTTTCCAATGTGGATACCTTTTATTTGTTTCTCTTGTTTTATTGCTCTGGCTAAGACTTCCAATACAATATTGAATAGAAGTGGCGATAGCGGGTACCCTTCCTTGTCTTGTTCCTGATTTCGGAGTGAAAAGCTCTCAGTCTTTCTTCATTAAGTATGATGTTGGCTATTGGCTTTTCATGTATTCCCTGAATCACATTGAGGAATTTCCCTTCTATTCCAGTCTTCTTCAGGGTTTTCATCAAGAAAGGGTGTTGACTGTTTACAACAGCAAAAAGATGGAAGCAACCAAGGTGCCCATCAACTGATGAATGGATAAATAAATTATGGTATATTCACACAATGGAATACTGAGCATTGATAAAGAACAATGATGAATCCATGAAACATTTCAGAACACGGAGGAATCTGGAAGGCATTATGCTGAGTGAAATTAGTCAGTTGCAAAAGGACAAATATTGTCTGAGACCACTATGATAGGAACTCAAGAAATAGTTTAAACAGAGAAGAAAATATTCTTTGATGGTTACAAGAGTGGGGAGGGAGGGAGGGAGAGAGGTATTCACTAATTAGATAGTACACAAAAACTATTTTAGGTGAAGGGAAAGACAACACACAATATAGGAGAGGTCAGCACAACTGGACTAAACCAAAAGCAAAGTTTCCTGAATAAACTGAATGCTTCGAAGGCCAACGTAGCAGGGGCAGGGGTTTAGGGACCATGGTTTCAGGGGATATCTAGGTCAATTGGCATTATAAAATCTATCAAGAAAACATTCTGCATCCCACTTTGTAGAATCTGGGGTTTTAAATGCTAGGAAGCAGCAATCTAAGATGCATCAATTGGTCTCAACCCACCTGGATCAAAGGAGAATGAAGAACACCAAGGACACAAGGTAATTATGAGCCCAAGAGACAGAAAGGGCCACATAAACCAGAGACTATATCAGCCTGAGACCAGAAGAACTGGATGGTGCCTGGCTACAACCGATGACTGCCTTGACAGGGAACACAACAGAGAACCCCTGAGGGAGCAGGAGAGCAGTGGGATGCAGATCTCAAATTCCTGTCAAAAGACCAGACTTAATGGGGTCATAGTCCCCAGACCTTCTGTTAGCCCAAGGCAGGAACCATTCCCAAAGCCAACTCTTCAGACAGGGATTGGACTGGACTATGGGATAGGAAATGATACTGGTGAGGAGTGAA
The DNA here is from genome assembly GCF_024166365.1 of Elephas maximus indicus. Lineage (NCBI taxonomy): Eukaryota > Metazoa > Chordata > Mammalia > Proboscidea > Elephantidae > Elephas > Elephas maximus. The sequence continues at coordinate 4,963,484 of NC_064846.1, read as the reverse complement.
CTTCTTGGATCAAGTAGACACGAGACTATGTGGGCAGCTCCTGTTTGGAGGGGAGATGAGAGAGCAGAGGGGGTCTGAAGCTGGCTGAATGGTCACGAAAATAGAGAGTGGAGGGAAGGAGTGTGCTGTCTCACTGAACCCACCAAGGGGAGAGCAAGTAGGAGTATATAGCAAAAAAAAAAACGTGCATATAAATTTTTGTATAGAGACTGACTTGATTTGTAGACTTTCACTTAAAGCACCATAAAAATTGAAAAAAAAAAGTGTTGGATGTTATCAAATGCCTTTTCTGCATCCATAGAGAAGATCATGTGGTTCTTTTCCTTTGTTCTATTAATGTTATGTATTGCATTGATTGATTTTCTAATGTTGAACCATTTCTGCATTCCTGGAATAAACCCCACTTGGACACGGTGTATGACTTTTTTAATATGCTTTTGGATTTTGTTCACTAGTATTTTGTTGAGGATTTTTGCATCTATATTCATAGGAGATATTGGCCTGTAGTTTTCTTTTCTTGTGGTATCTTTGCCTGGTTTGGATATCTGGGTTATGTTTGCTTCATAGTATGAATTGGTAGAATTCCCCAGTAGAGCCATCCATAAACATAATATTTAATGGGTGCAATATATTCCATCCTATGGTTGCGCTGTAATTTATATAACCATTTTTCATAATATTGAACTACTTTTCATTATTATAAACAATGTTCCAATTAACATTTTCAATGAACATAAATGTTTGACAATGTCTGATTATTTTTCTAGATTAGATTCTTACGTGTGGAATTAATTACTTGGTCGTGAATACAAATAATCTTATTGTTTATCCTGCATATTTCCACTTTGCTTTCCAGAAAGGTTTGCACTATGGCCCCATCGATATAGCCTGTAAGTCACATGTTTGGCAACACTTAATATCTTTTTAAATATTTTCTAATAATAATAGTGAAAAATGGTTGTGCTCTTGTTTTACTTTGCATCTTTAATTACAAATACATTTGAGCATTTTATAAAAAAAAACTTCTTTTTGTGAGCCATTTGGGAGGTCCCTGGGTGGTGCAAATGGTTAAGTGCTCAACTATTAGCTAAAAAGTTGGCAGTTCGAACCCACCCAAAGGAGTCTTGGAAGACAGGCCTGGTGATCTGCTTCTGAAAAGTAACAGCCTTGAAAGCCCTATGGTGCGCAGTTCTACTCTTCAGCCCATGAGATTGCCATGAGTTGGAATTGACTTCATGACAACTGACAACAGCAACAATGAACCGTTTGAATATATTTTTCTGTGAATTGCATTTTTATATCCTTTTTTTTTTATTTGCCCACATTTCATTTGGAATTTTAGTATTTTGCAGCCAAGAAGGATGAACTTTCACATTAGGAACAGAATTAAAGTAGATCCATGACCAAGATATAGTTTGAGATCAGTCACTCACTCACTGGGTTACTTTGGGGAAAATCATTCTACTCTTTGGGCCTCAATTTCCCTACTTGTAAAATGAACAGGCTGATCTCTCTGCTAATATTAGATGAGGTCTTGAAAAGTTCACCTTCACTTAAATGAAAATGGTAATATTTCCCACCAGGTGGATATGAGAACCACTGCTTTTAACACATTTCGATCTCTTCAGAGAATACTGGTAAAGAAGTTGTGAGTCAGCCTGCTTTTCTGATAAGCAGCTGGGAAGGCAGCCCTCTGAGTATTGGGGAGTCATTCTCCTTTCCTACCTGTAAGTGTAGCATTGCGTGGATTTTCTTCCTTGGGGTCATTGAAGAAAAGTTGCTGACTTCTGCCAAGGTGGAAGTGAAAAATAAGAGGGTTACATTGAGTGTGTCTCCTCACCTTCATCCAAGAAAGTTGCACCTGGGTGTCAAGAGAGGATTTATTTGTATCCAAAGTGGGACCCAATGGTGTTTGTTTTTCCAAATTTCTTTCAGGAGCCAGATATGGGCTTTCACAATGATTACCCTCAGTTCCCAAATGAGGCACTAACCATATAATTTGAGGTTGATTTCTTGCCTGAAGTGTCATATTCTTTTCATCTCTCAGTGCATATGCTTTCATTTCAATCCCTCTTTTCTTGTGAGAATGCAAACCTTTAGAGACACAAAAGGCAAGCTACACAGGTAGTAGGATGGGAGGTTTATGAATGGTTTGTATATTTATTTAGTCATTGTTTAGTTTGCATCATTCATTTAACGGAAGCCTTGTTTAAGTTACAAAAATGTTAATAGTCTCACACTCAAAATGGAAGGTGTAGAATCTAACCAAAGATTTATTTTTAAACTAGGCCAGTTTCTTGTTCATATTTGGTCAAGTTCTTGGGGTGAAAGGACCCCCTAAGTGTGGCAGCCCCACTGTGAAACACTGGCATATGTACTGACCAAACCTGGTCTCTAGAAAGAGTATTGACATGCCACTCCTGTTGGGGGAAGCCATTAGGCATAAAGAATGTGTCTTCTGCTTTCTTGGAATGGAACTAGAAGTCAGTGCAAGTTTGGACTCCTCTTCGAGAGTTTATTTATCTTTGCTGAGTTATGGTATTTTTTAACATCTGTTTAATGAACATCTAGAATGCAAACACTGTTATTAATTAGATTAAAAAGACACAATGCCTGACTCCTAGAAGCTCACAGTCCATATCTTCATTGGATCCTTACCCATGCCTACTACCCACTCTCAAGCTGGGTGATGTGCCCTTCTTTGGATGTCCTCAGCTTCTGTCATTTTATATGTCTGTCTCCACTTCTAGACTGGAATCCCCGAAGGTGGAGATTGCATCTCATTTACTCTTGTGTGCCTGGCATCTACTTCAGAGGCCACCACTTGGAGTACACAGCCAATATATAGTAATTGAATGAATGAATGAGTGCCCTTTTGAAGAAAGCAGGACCCATTATTATTCCCATTTAACAGGTGGGGAAGCTGAGACTCAGATAGGGTGTATGACTTATCCAAGGTCACAGATCAAATTAGTAGCAGAATCAGGGTTTGAACCAAGAACCTGACCCCTAGCCAAGCTCCTTCCACTAAATCCTGAGATTTGAAAGGGGGGAAAAAAAAAAAGACATAAACAACCCAAGAGATTCTTAGTTGTGTACATGGGGTGGGAGAAAGTGGTGACTTTTTCCAGATCAAGTGGTTAAAATGAATAACTTTGGGGAAAATTCCCAGAGTCTTTCCATCCTAGACCCAAGTCAGGACATTCGCTCATCATCAGGCACATGTGCTGTCGTGGCCACCCTCGCTCATGGCCTCTTTTCCCCTAACTCCCTGCCATTTCCATTTTCCCTTTAGTTAGCTCAAACAGGTTGGTGTTTTTAAAAAGGACCTTGGAAAGTTGGGGGAAGCAGAAGAATGAAGGAATGAGACAAGAAATCCCAATGCTAGAAGCCAAGCACCTGCATAGCCTGGAAACCCTGTGCTTAGAATGACATCTAGTCGTAGATTTTGTGGTTGAAACTGTACAGGTTCTTCTGCCACGTGGATCCTGACAATAAAGTCCCCAGGCTTCTATGTTGGCAGTTAGTTCCCTCATCACCCCAGTCCCTTCACTGCCCCAGCTCTACTGGGAAGGGGGTTTAGTGCGTAGATGGGCAATGAGTGGTAAATGGGATCTTGTGGACCATTGACCTTGGATCTTGACCTCTGTCTTCCCATCCATAAAGCGGTGCTTGCTGAATAATTTCTCTACCATATATTATTCTAGACCAGGAACAATGTACGCTGATCTACAACTAACCCAAAAAAACCAAACCCATTGCCATTGAATCAATTCTGACTCATAGTGACAGTATAGGACAGAGTAGAACTACCCCGCAGAGTTTTCAAGGAGTACCTGGTGGATTCAAACTGCTGACCTTTTGGTTAGCAGCTGTAGCTCATAACCACCATGCCACAGGGTTTTACAACTCAACCAGAGATTTTAGCCTTATCTGGAACATCTTAACTTTTTAAAGGGGAATTTATTCATATTTGACGTGCATACTTAAGAGTAAATTAAAATATAGCAGTTGACCTTTCCTTGCCTAGTTTATTGTTCACTCTCACAACAATAACATAAATAAATTTTAAAACAAACTCTGCTACATTTTCTAAGCATCTGTTTTCATTTTTCTGCACTGTATCCCACTTATATAATATATAATTGTTAACTAGGAAGATTAGGTAAAATTTTGAGTTCCTCTCTTTTTATTTAGCTTTTTTTTTAAGCATTTCCTTTGCTGTGGCTGATTTAATTTGTTCATTCATTAGTTACTTAATTCATTTACTCATTCATGCAACAAATAGTCGTTGAGACTGTTCTACATGCTAGGCATCGTGCAAGTTTCTGGGCCTATAATGGGAAACAACACCAGTGCTTGACTTCAAGGGTTTTAGATTCTTCGTAAACACCATTTTATAAATAAATGTTTATTTTTATCAAAACAATGCATGGACATAGTTTAAAAATTGAAAGAGTACTACATGGCTTATACAAACAATAACAATAACAAAAGCATTTTCCTGCCCTTCCTTTTCCCACTCTTGAATCTCATTCCTTTGGGGTAACCATTCCTTTATGCTTAGTGCTTTTTGTGGCTTGTTTAAGAAATTGCTTTTTTTTTTGAGGTAGATGTTATCCTATTTTCTAGACCTTCTGAAAGCTTTAGAGTTTTCCTTTTCACATTTAGGTTTATAATAAGCCCACAGTTGTTTTTTTAGTACAATGCAAGCTAAGTATCTAATTTCATTTTTTCAGTATGGATTCCCAATTGTTCCAACACCATTTATTGAAAAGTCTCTTTTCCCTGCACTCCGCAGCGTCACTCTGTAACTCATCAAGTGACCATGCATCTGCTCACTGTCTATTCCATTTCTTTGGCCTATTTATATATCCCTGTGCCACCTGACAGTGTCTTAATTACTGTAAGTTATAATAAACCTTATTATCTGCGAGAGCAAGTACTGTCACCTTTTATTTACTCTTTTCTAAGTGTTTTTTGCTATTCAGGGACCTCGAATTTCCAAATAAATTTTAGAAACAAGTTGTCATAGTTCATACATACACACACACACACACACACACACACACACACTGGGATTTCAGTTGGTTTTGAACTGAATCAAAGACCAACTTGAGAAGATTTGGGCATCTTTATCATATTGAATTTTCTAATACATGAACACAGACTTTCACTTTAATTATATTATTTTTAATCTCTCTCAGTAATATCCTCTTCTTCATAGAAGAACTACGTATATTTTCTTAGGTTTATTCTCAGATTTTTTTTTTTTTGATTTGGTGATACGGTAGTTGATATTTTTTAAAAATAGCATTTTCTAATTATTTGTTGCTGGTATATGAAAGTAAAATTGAGTTTTAAGTAGTGATTTTGCATCTGGCAACTTTGCTAAACTCTCTTAATAATTCCAACGACTCATACAAAATCAACACACAAGAATCAGTTGTATTTATAAATACCAGAAGTAAACAATCAGAAAAAGAAATTAAGAAAACAATTTCATTTACAATAGCATTGCGAGGGGTGAATGGGGAGTTATTGCTTAAGGGGGAAATAGATAGTGATGATGGTTATACAACATTGTGAACGCACTTAATGCTACTGAATTGTACACTCAGAAACAGGTAAAATGGGAAATTGTATGTTATGTATATTTTACCACAAAAAAAGAAAGCTTTCACCATTTTGTTATCACGTATGCTGTTTGCTGGAAGCATTTTGCTTTGCTTGGTTTTGAGTGCACTCAGCAGGTTAAGGAATTACTTTTCTATTCGTAGTTTGCTAAGACTTTTTGTCAGGAGTGGCTGTTGAATTTTACTAAATAATCTCCAGCACTCTCTTCAGCAGTGACGACAAATCTATTAAATACTTTCTCTAAGACATTAATTTTGTTTATGGTATTTTTCACTTTACAGTTCTATTTGCACCCTTTTCAAATCTGCCATATTGCTCCTGCTGGCTTCCAATATTATTGAGAATGCAGCCATCAGTGTACCTGGTGGTCTTTTGGAGATAAAATGTCTTTTTTTTCTCTCTCTCACTGTTCCCTACAAATATATTTAGGCTTCTTTTTTGTTTCTTTTTCCATAATAAGCATACCTTCTTTATCATCTGTGAATAGATAATTCCAGCATCTGAAGTCTTTATGGGTCAAATTATGTTACCTCTCTCTTATGCTGATTTTCACTCATGTTATTTTGCTTCCCTGTGTATCTGGTTATCTGTGACTCTGTATCTGGTCATTCTTTTTGAGTAAGAATTTTGTTCTACATTTTTCTTCAGCTCTGTCCGGGGACCCTCTATTGTGATCCCTGTCAGAGCAGTCAGTGGTGGTAGCCGGGCACCATCTAGTTGTACCGGACTCAGTCTGGTGAAGGCTGTGGTACTTGTGGTCCATTAGTCATCTGGACTTATCTTTATGTTGTGTCTTTGGTTTTCTTCATTCTCCTTTGTGGAGTTGACTTTTTCTGAGTGTAAAAGTGATGAGGATCAGTCAGATTCCTCAACTTGAGCAGGCCTTGCATTGCTTCTGCCCAGGGCCAAAAGGCTGCAAAATCTGTAACTCACTTTTACTGGCGCTTTCTTCTGGGCCAGCAAATAGGCACTCACAGGGTTCTCAAGGCAAAACTAACTTTGAGAACCCTGAAACAATTGGCCTGAGTAATCTTTAAACTTTAAACCAAAAATATCCCCTATAGTCTACTTAAAACATCTGCCTTCAGCACTGTACTTTTTTTAAGATCCATCTATATAGGATCAAATTGACCACAGCAACTTGAAAGATTAGACAGGAAACTCAGGGGGCAGCGAGTTTATGTTAATGGTGGAGCAACAACTAGGAAAAGGAAGGTGAGAAAGGTTGTACAACTCAAAGAATGTAATCAATGTCATTGAGCTGTACCCGCAGAAACTGTTGAATTTGTGTATGTTCTGCTATGTATACTCCCAACGACAACAACAAAAAATAAATAATTTTTAAAAATTAGCTTTGAGTGCTGGGCTTACCTCCTTTGGTTCTTGTCTCTCTGTGATTTTGACCAGATTATTCTTCGCTATCTTGAGAGCTCTCCATTTTTTTTAAGATTAAACTTTCCATTTTGATACAATTGTAGATTCACATGCCATTGAAAGACTGATACAGAGGGATCCTGTGTATCATTTATCCACTTTTTCCCAATGCTAATATCTTACTATAGTGCAATGTCACAACTAGGATATTGACTTTGGTAAAATCCACCAATCTTACTCATCTTTCCCTTCATTATTTATGCTTACTTTGTGTGTTTGTGTTTAGTTTTATGCAATTTTATCACATTTCAACAACCCCCACCATTAAGATACAGGACAGTTCTATCAGTACAGGGGCCCCTCATGTTGCCTTGATTATAATCACGTGTACTTCCTTCCCCCCGCCCCTGCCTCCCATCCCTGACTCCTGGCAACCTTCCAATCCACTCCAGCCCCTTGCTCTGTGAGCCCTTTGGTCAATAGTAGCAGAAGGATCTAGCTTGCTGTACTGAAAGAAAGTGGTGCTAACGGTCAAAGTTTAACACCCTATTGTATTGTGGTTTTTAATACTGAAAAATAATGTTTCAGTGGAGTATAGTGCAATGAGAAGAGCCAAGAGACTTGCAGCTGAGCCTCAGCCATGCCAGGGTTCCTTGTGCCACCTGGATTGTGTACCACACCCTCTCTGTCCTCCAGTCCCCTTCTGTAAAAAGAGAAGTTGAAATTAGATGCACACCAATATAACTTCAAGCTCTGATAATTCATAAAACTAGAAATATTTTTATATTTATTAGGTTATTGGTTATTTGATATCAGAAAGCCCAGGATTAAAAGATAAAACCAAACTCGGTTTGAGTAAATATAGCCTCTATTAAAGTTATTTAAATTCTATTCTATTTAAGAACTGGCCAGAGAATAATTTAGCTGAAGAGTTTACTCAGTATGGGAAGTATTTTTTAGCCATCTTTAGTCAAGCCATTTGGTAATATGTAGCAAGGGTCATAAGACTTCTCTTGACCTTACAATACCATTTCTTTGACTCCATTCTAAGGAAATAATTTTATGTACAAAGGTGATTATCACTTTATAACAGGGAAAAGTAGATATAACCTAAACACCCAATTTTATGGATATATTTAATAAATTATGGTACCTCTATACAATAAGTTATTGTGCTGTCATTAAAATTTTGTTGCTGAGTTGTATTTAATAACATGAGGAACCTTATAATGTTAACTTCTAAAAGCAGAACATAAAGTTGTATGCACAATATGGTCTCAATTATATAAAAGGAATATAAACAAAAGGAAATGTACCAAGATATTATCAATGATTGTCTCTGCCTGATGGGATTATGTTTTTTAAACTTGCTCATCAGACTTTTTATTTTTCTACCATAGGCATGCACTGCTTTTATAATCATAACAAGAGACAAAGATGACATATGTTCAATTGTTCCAAAACTATTAGAATAAAGTACTTGAAAAATAATAGTGAAAAAGGCTATGTTTTCTTTTGGATGCATTATTTATCGGGAAAATAATTTCCATCAGCCCCTATTTTCAAAAACCACAGTGTACACTCTCCAGGCAGTTGTCAATACAATACCAAGGTAATATTGGTAAAAAGCACAACAGACCTCTCTGTTGATTAACTGACCCATTGTAATTACTACATGGAAGAGTCACTTACTCTTCAAAAAACACCCAACAAAAATAACATTTTGTCCATGTCCTCTAATTTCAGACTATAAGAGTGTAACTTAAATATATATGTTTTTGAAATTTCCAATTTAGTCTGAAGAGGTATTATGTAAATATTTTGAATATTCATTTCAAAGTTCACCATCAGGAAATGGCACCTATTTAACAACCACGCTATTCCACATGGGGACAAAGACAACTTTCGTAAGTTTTAATTGGCAGGGACCTTTTTTCACAGAAAGGTTGCCTTCATTTGAATACTTTTTGTATTTATTCAGTCCTAGCTGCCTTAAGAGCTCACGAATCGGATATGGATCATCTGTCCACATTTACTAGATACATCTCTCAGACGCAAATCAATCTATTTTGAAATGAACAAAGGGGCAAGGGTCCTTTTTGAGTTGTTCCATAAGAGATGAGAATGGAAATGAGTGCTCAGAGGGCCCTTCATGTGCCAAATTGTTGATGACTCATAGGCAGTAGGCGCTGTTTATCCAGTCATCTGAACAGATGCAGACAGATTCAGTCTAGCATATTCTCTCCCTAAGTTGTTGTTGTAATAAAGGGGATGTATTAAAAAAAATTTTTTTTTATTTGTAGGTTGATAGTGTCTGGGTAGCAGTAATTGGTAGAGAAATGGTACACACATCTTGCTTCTTGAAACTCATCCTCACAGAAGGTACATGATCTGGCCTCTTCTCAACCCATCCATACTCTCGATTGTTGCTTTAGCATCTTTTTGCCCTCGGCTACCCAGTCCTTACCTCCCTGCATCATCTCCTCCCCTTGTGTTCCATTTCAACTTTCCAGCTCCCAGTGTGGCATCTCTCTCTTTCACAATTTTCAGGACCAGGTGCAGGCCTGTTTCTGGTTTGATCCAGCTTTCACTCCGTGGAAGCTGACGCAGATAACCCTGACTTCCAGCCCCTTCCTCTTGACCCTGCACAGAGATTCTGTGAAGAGGCTCCCTGCCGAGCTCTAGGCAGAGTTGCCTTCAAACATCAGCTGGAATTAGCCCTTCACATTTCACCACTGACCATAGCCAAGACTGGTTCAAATACATAATTAGAGTTGAAAAGGGATATGTGGACATTCAAAAATAAACTAACATTCAACATTGGCCAGAAGGGCCATCTAAATTAGAGTTTATTTTACCATATCAATGAGGAAGTATATAATTTGAAAGCATTCAAAGGGGAGTTTTTTCTGCTCTTGTACGTGACGCTGGACATTATCTAGTCCCCCTGCTCAATCTTGCACATCAACCCATTTTCAAGTATTAGGCATGAATAAATAGCACATTCACATAAGTGAAGGACAAAACTTGTAAGGTAAAGCTGACTGCACCCGAATGAACATGAAGCCCTGAGGCTGTAGGAAATCAGGTCCCGCTGGCATCTTGCACATTATCTATTAAGGCAGTCTTTTTAAGGCCCTATTTTTGGCATGCATTGGGCAGTTGATGGCTTTTGAGATGCTTTTCACTATTGAATGCTCTCTTTTTTGTAGACCATTAAGCGATTTGCTTACTGGGGTTCCCGAAGTACTGAAGCAACATACCTGAGAGCTTCCACCCCTCACGATGGATCTGTGGGGCTGGGAAGTCAGCAGAATTTCTCGGCAGGTAGTAAATGCCAGCAAGTTCATTAACTGTTTTCTTTGAACCCCACAAAAGCCAAGAAGATAATTGCTTGTTCACCAGACAGGGTGGGCCTTGCTCTCTGGTTCTTAGTGACCACGATAACTGAAACTTGTTTGTATTTCACAGCCAGAAACCATTTCAGTTAATGCTTTCAGTATGGAAACACTCTGGTTAAGGCACTGAGCAGAATTTAAAGGATTCGTTGAGTCTTAGAAATTGAAATATAAACAGAGGGCAATTTTCCTGGTTCTTGAAGTCTTTCCCTTGGGCTGACATTAGGCAGGGCTTGGTCATTTTGCTTTAGGTGAGAAACAGACAAGCTTCCTTGGAGATTTTTTGGCTAGATCAGCCATGAGTTTCCTCTGCAGTCAAACATTACAAATTCCTACTCTTGACATTTTGAATTTCTGATAAATTGGGCCAGGAGGGGCTGAAGTTACATATTTGGTAGCTATCAAGGTGACTTTTGCTAAGTAATGTGTGTGAATGAGATTGAGGAGGGGAGGTAGGGAAGGGACAGAGATGACACAACCAGCAAGTACCCCTTCCTAAAGTCACTTTAGAATCATCCATTTCCAAGTGAACAGCATCCTGTTTACACATCATTCCCATCCCTTCCTTGGCACAGGCTCCTAGTAATTTTTTACCCCACTTCATTTGTGTTACTGGTAAACGTGAAAATAAGGAAAGTGCCTGGTTTTTGAAATACCCTCTAAGCTGAACTTGTGAATGTTTTAGAAAGAAATTCCAGCCTCTGCTAGGATTTCTGAAACTTGACTGCACTTTTGACTGGATGATTATAGCTTTTCCAGAATTGTAAGGAGTTAATATGTGTGTCAATCGCTTACAGTTTTCTTCTGCAGATTATATGGCAGCATCGTCAAGCAATCAACCCACATTTACTTGTGTTCTCACTACACGCCCAACACCGCGAAAGCATGAAAATAGCAGGCCTGGGCCCCACTGCTTACAAAATTACACCCTGGCTGGAGAAGGAAGTCTTAGAATGTATTTGTAATTATAAATGGATAATTCAATACAAAAATATATATGGCAGAGAGTCAATATGAAAGGTAGTCAGAGAAGGGCAAAATAATAAGTGTTGGACAAAATGCTTGGGGAATTTAACTAAGGAGGTACAACTTGAGTGGGATTTAAGGGAAACTGGGATGTGACCCCAGAAAGAACACAGTTTTTAAAGCGTCTGGGAAGATGGTGCTCCCTCTATTTAAAAATTGTTTGTTGACTAGAAAATGGAAGGTGGAAAAGAGTTGGTTAAAGAAGTGTATATTTCATTCGATTAAAGTATAAATACTGACTCCCCCAACTGGAATTGAGAATTAAAGCCACTAGTTTTATTTGTATGGTTATGAATGAATTAATAGAGAAGAAAAGGACTCAGTTTTGCAAGCATTCAGTAAATAATGTGAAAGCATAAATTTATGAATAGGGATATAGTGTTTGTTTTGGCAGTTGATTTTATATATATATATACATAAAGTCTTGTTGTCGTCGTCAGGCGCCGTCGAGTCAATTCCAACTCATAGGGACCCTATGTACAACAGAACAAAACCCTACCTGGTCCTGTGCCATCCTCACAATCGTTGTTATGCTTGATATCATTGTTGCAGCCACTATGTCAACCTATCTTGTTGAGGGTCTTCCTCTTTTCTGAGGACCCTCTACGAAGCATGATATCCTTCTCCAGGGACTGGTCCCTTCTGATAACACGTCCAAAGTATGTGAGACGAAGTCTCCCCATCCTTGCTTCTAAAGAGCATTCTGGTTGTACTTTTTCCAAGACAGATTTTTTTGTTCTTTTGACAGTCCACAATATACTCAATGGAAACCCTGGTGGCATAGTAATTAAGAGCTATGACTGCTAACCAAAAGGCCGGCAGTTCGAATCCACCAGGCGCTTCTTGGAACCCTATGTGGCAGTTCTACTCTGTCAGGTAGGGTCGCTATGAGTCGGAATCTACTCAGTGGGCAACGGGTTTTGTTTTGGTATATTCAATATTCTTCTCCAAAACCACAATTCAAAGGCATCAATTCTTCTTCAGCATTCCTTAGTCATTGTCCAGCTTTCACATGCATATGAGGCGACTGAAAACACCATGGCTTGGGTCAGGCGCTCCTTAGTCTTCAAGGTGACATCTTTGCTTTTCAACACTTTAAAGAGGTCTTTTGCAGAAGATTTGCCCTATGCAATGTGTCTTTTGATTTCCTGACTGCAGTATATATATGTATACATGTATATATATGTGGATATATGTATATATATGGTTGTTTTTCTAAAAATTTGGACTTTTATCTGGCTCATATATATGATTTGCGTAAAATACAGTAGGATTTAAAATAATCATCTGTATGGTAGTCTTAAAAAGAAAACATTTATAGATATATTGGTTTCAGTTTCATTCAAAGTATTTGAAAGTGTGTAGTAGAATTAATGCTGATTAAGAAGCTTGTTGACCATAAACAACAAAATCACTATAACAACAAAAATTGCCAAAATTATGTTTTGTCTCTAACCAAGGGGTTTAATAGCTCTTGTTCCTCTCACATCAAAGTAGAAGACTCAGTATGAAAAATGACACAAACATTTAAATTGGCTTTTAACTGCTTCCTGAAAACACCTCAAACATAATAGCAGATGAGGGAGCCTTTTCATCTTCCCCATTTGTTGAAATCCCCATAATTTCCTTTATTTATTCTGTAATATTCTTTTTACTATGCTTTATTCCTGGAGTCATTCATATATTGTGTAAAACTATGATGAGCAGCTTTCTGCCTAGATGTTTTTTCCTTTGGAGATTATGATCAGGAAGGGGAGGACCTTGTCAAAGGCTGTGCTTACACAGGAACCATATTGTTTTCCAAGGACTAACTGGTTTCTAGCAGGATGAGTCACCCAATGCTTAACTACAACCCAGAAAAGCAACGTGTTTTATTTCTCCCAACATTGCATCCCTGGGGCTTTGGTATCCTAGCTCAGGTTCCAAAGTTTTCCTTAGCACCATTTGGTAACCTGTGTCTGTTCTGGTCCTTCCTCATTTCTGCCTTTATGATATATAAAACCATTGGACCTTCGCTCATTTCCTTTAATTTTTTTCTGGTTTTTACTTCCTATGAATGTTTTTAAGAAACCCTGGTGGCGTAGTGGTTAAGAGCTACGGCTGCTAACCAAAAGGCCAGCAGTTTGAATCCACCAGGCGCTCCTTGGAACCCTATGGGGCAGTTCTACTCTGTCCTATAGGGTTACTATGAGCAGAAATTGACTCAATGGCAACTGTTTTTTTTTTTTTATGAATGTTTTTACATCTTTTCCCATTGCATTTTGTCAATCTTATAGAATCTATTAGCTGCAACAATTAACAGGGGCCTAAAGCCCATCTCAGCTGGTCTCAATGGTACATTAATGAGTGTCCTAATTAGAGTTTCCTCCACATAGTGTTCCTCTCCATGTTTTACAAAATCATATTACAGCTTTTCACTTATATGTACTCTTTTGACTGGAGAATGATTTTTTTAATTAAAAAAAATAGAATCTGTTTTGAATATAAAACTAACCCAGAAGTTGCTAAGCCTACGATTAGGTAATTGTGAGCAAAATTAGCTACTGGCTCTTTGTTCTGAAGGAGGGCTGGTGGCGCAGTGGTTAAGCTCTCGGCTGCTAACTGAAAGGTCAGTGGTTTAAGCCCACCAGCCACTCTGAGGGAGAAAGATGTGGCAATCTGCTTAGTGAAAATTACAGCCTTGATAACCCTGTGGGGCAGTTCTACCCTGTCTATAGGGTCACTGTGAGTTAGAATCGACTCAAAAGCAGTGGGTTTTTTTTTTTTTTTGATTTGTTTGTTCTAAAATAACAGGTGTTTGCCTGTGTCACTAATTGTTTATACATAAAATTTTTCACTTTCGCATTCTGGCAATTAATTAAATTATGCAGTTAAATTACACACGATAATTAGGTATGAAAGAACAAAATGCAAATAGAGAATACTTAGGGGAAAAAAACAGCCCTCATGAAGAGTAAATTTTCTGGCCACATGCGACAATGAGTCTGTTGAGCAAGTTTCAAGAAATGCCTGTTCTTGGAGCTAGTTTTCCAGTCAAGGTGAGAGATTTGCTGAGAACTATTCCCAGGCTTCCCTCCTGGGAACCCCTGGGAACCCAGGCCAGACTTCGGACTCCCTACATGCCCATCTATTTGTTTCTAAATGCTGGAAACTCCTCTTTCTGCTTCAAAATACGGAAGTCTCTGCAAAGTGGCTTGTTAGCTCTCCTAATTCCCTCCGATCTGGCCCTAGGTGCCAGGCACTGTGCTGTTGTCGTTAGCTGCCGCTAAGTCTGTTCCAACTCATAGCGACCCTGTGTACAACAAAACGAAACATGGCCCAGTCCTACGCCATCCTCACAATCTTTATGCTTGAGCCCATTGTTGTGGCCACTGTGTCAGTCCATCTTGTTGAGAGTCTTCCTCTTTTTCACAGACCCTCTACCTTACCAAGCATGATGTACTTCTCCAGGGAGTGGTTCCTCCTGATAACCTAATAGAAGTCTTAGTTCCAAAGGGAGGAATCCTTTCACCAGGAGACACAACACAGATTCCATTGAACTGGAAGTTAAGAACGCCACCTGGCCACTTTGGGCTCTTCATACCCCTGGATCAGCAAGCAAAGAAGGAGTTAACGTGTTGACTGGTACGGTTGATCCTGATTAGCCCAAGCCAAGCCCAGTGCCGTCGAGTCAATTCTGACTCATAGTGACCCCTATAGGATAGAGAAGAACTGCCTGATAGAGTTTCCAAGGAGCGCCTGGTGGATTCAAACTGCCGAACCTTTGGTTAGCAGCCGTAGCACTTAACCACTACTCCACCAGGGTTTCCTGATAGATTCATATTACATAATGGAGGCAAAGAAGGGTACCTCTGGAAGGCAGGAGATCCCTTAGGGTGCCTCTTAGTACCACCATGTCCCGCGATTAAAGTCAATGGAAAACTACAGCAACCCAATTCTGACATGACTACTAATGGCCCAGACCCTTCAGAAATGCAGGTTTGGGTCACCCCACCAGGCAAAGAACCACGACCAGCTGAGGTGGTTACTGAGGGCGAAGGGAATACGGAATGGGTGGTGGAAGAAGGTAGTTCTAAATACTAGCTACGACCACGTGACGAATTGCAGAAATGAGAACTGTAATTGTTTTCAGTATGTGTCTTTGTTTTGTTACAAGTGCACATGTGTATGTGTGTGTGTGTGTATGTATATATAGCAAATATCTTTCTTTTCTTCCCTCCCTTATTCTATTACTTATTATAAAATATAAGATGTAAGCAGACTAGTGCATTTGCAGCTGTATGCATGTTAGTTGTATCATGTTAGGTGGAAGTATGACTTTATAGTTCTCTTAATTTAGAGATTATGTATGGTTTAAGGAGAGGTGTACAGGTACCAAACTGACAAGGAGTGGGCTGTGATGGTTAAGGTTATGTGTCAAGTTGGCTAGGCCATGATTCTCAGTGGTTTGGAAGTTATGTGATGATGTAATTTGGCAGTTAGGTAATGATGTAATCATTCCCTACTTTGTGATCTGATGTAGTCATCTCCCACTTTGTCATCTGATGTGAACAGCCAATCAGTTGAAAAGGGAGTTTCCTCGGGGGGGTGGCCTGCATCCAATATATACGCATATTCTGGCAAAATTGCCAGCCCTGGATCCTGTATCCAACTTGTCATCCTGTGACCATCCAGTTCTTGTGATATGAGCCAGTAGCCTGCTACCAGACCTGAAGATTTTGGGATTCGTAAGCCTCTGCAACCACTTGCCCCTGACCCATGGTTTGGGACTTGCCAGCCTCCACAACTGCTTGAGCCATTTCCTTGAGATAAATCTCTCTCTATATATCTATATTTATATGCACACACTTCACTGTTTCACTCCTCTAGAGAACCCAGCCTAAGACAGAAGTCAACGAAGAGGTTTTTTTTTATTGTGCTTTAAGGGAAAGTTTACAAATCAAGTCGGTCTCTCATACAGAAATTTATACACACCTTGCTCTATACTCCTAGTCGCTCTCCCCCTGACACAGCACACTCCTTCCCTTCACTCTATTTTTGTGACCATTCGGCCAGCTTCTGACCCCCTCAGCCCTCTCATCTCCCATCCAGAGAGGAGCTGCCTACATAGTCTCACATGTCTACTTGATCCAAGAAGCTCACTCTTCATCAGTATCATTTTCATAGTCCAGTCCAATTCCTACCTGAAGAGTTGGCTTTGAGAATAGTTCCTGTCTTGGGCTAACAGAAGGCCTGGGGACTATGACCATTAAGTTTGGTCTTTTTACAAGCATTTGGGGTCTGCATCCCACTGCTCTCCTGCTCCCTCAGGGGTTCTCTGTTGTGTTCCCTGTCAGGGCAGTCATCGGTTGTAGCTGGGCACCATCTAGTTCTTCTGGTCTCAGGATGATGTAGTCTCTTTTTTTTTTTTCCTGTCTCTTGGGCTCATAATTACCTCATGTCTTTGGTGCTCTTCATTCTCCTTTGATCCAGGTGGGTTGAGACCAATTGATGCATCTTAGATGGCTGATTCCTAGCATTTAAAACCCCAGACTCTACAAAGTGGGATGCAGAATGTTTTCTTAATAAAATTTATTATGCCAATTGACTTAGATGTCCCCTGAAACCATGGCCCCCAAAACCCCACCCCTGCCACTCTGACCTTCGAAGCGTTCAGTTTATTCAGGAAACTTTGCTTTTGGTTTAGTCCAGTTGTGCAGACTTCTCCTGTATTGTGTGCTGTCTTTCCCTTCACCTTAAACACTTCTTACCTACTATCTAGTTACTGAAAACGACTCTCCCTCCCTCCCCACTCTTGTAACCATCAAAGAATATTTTCTTCTCTGTTTAAACTATTTCTCGAGTTCTTATAATAGTGGTCTTATACAATATTTGTCCTTTTGCAACTGACTAACTTCACTCAGCATAATGCCTTCCAGATTCCTCCATGTTATGAAATGTTTCACAGATTCATCACCGTTCTTTTTATCTATGTGTAGTATTCTATTGTGTGAATATACCATAATTTATTTATCCATTCATCTGTTGATGGGCATCTTGGTTTCTTCCATCTTTTTGCTATTGTAAACAGTGCTGCAATGAACATGGGTGTGCATATACCTGTTCATGTAAAGGCTCTTATTTCCCTAGGATACATTCCAAGGAGTGGGATTGCTGGATCATATGCTAGTTCTAGTTCTAGGTTTTTAAGGAAGCACCAAATCTATTTCCAAAATGATTGTACCATTTTACATTCCCATCAGCAATATATAAGTGTTCCAGTCTCTCCACAACCTCTCCAGCATTTATTATTTTGTGTTTTTTGGATTAATGCCAGCCTTGTTGGAGAAGGTATCTCATTGTAGTTTTGATTTGCATTTCTCTAATGGGTAATGATCATGAGCATTTCCTCATGTATCTGTTAACTACGTGAATGTCTTCTTTAGTGAAGTGCCTGTTCACATCTTTTGCCCATTTTTTAATTGGGTTATTTGTCTTTTTGTAGTTGAGTTTTTGCAGTATCATGTAGATATAGGGTTGCTCTGAGTCAGAATTGACTCGAAGGCAGTGGGTTTTTTTTTGGGTAGATTTTAGAGACCAAATGCTGTTTGGAAATGTCATAGCTAAAAACTTTTTCCCAGTCTGTAGGTAATCTTTTTAGTCTTTTGGTGAAGTCTTTGGATGAGCATAGGTGTTTGATTTTTAGGAGTTCCCAGTTATCTAGTTTCTCTTCTGCATTGTTAGTGATGTTTTGTATACTATTTATGCCGTGTATTAGGGCTCCTAGCATTTTCCCTATTTTTTCTTCCATGATCTTTATCGTTCTGGAATTTATATTTAGTCTTTGATCCATTTTGAGTTAGTTTTTGTGCACGGTGTGAGGTATGGGTCTTGTTACACTTTTTTGCAGATGGATATCCAGTTATGCCAGCACCATTTGTTAAACAGGCTGTCTTTTCCCCCATTTAATTGACTTTGGGCCTTTGTCAAATATCAGCTGCTCATATGTGGATGGATTTATGTCTGGATTCTCAATTTTGTTCCATTGGTCTACGCATCTGTTGTTGCACCAGTACCAGGCTGCTTTGACTGCAGTGGCAGTATAATAAAAAGTTTCTAAAAAACAGGTAGATTGAGGCCTACTACTTTGTTCTTCTTTTTCAGTAATGCTTTACTTATTCAGGGCCTCTTTCCCTTCAAGGAAAAGTTTTGAAATGTAAAAACAAATAGCCACATTGAAAAGTTTTTATGGGCCAGGCACTTGCCCCACCCAACTGCAAGGGTGGTGTCTCTGTTATCTAGTGCTGCCATAACAGAAATGCCACAAATGCGTGGCCTTAACAAAGAAATTTATTTTTTCATAGTCTAGTAGGTTCTAAGTCCAAATTCAGGGCATCGTCTCCAGGGGAAGTCTTTCTCTCTCTGTAGGCTCTGGAGGAAGGTCCTTGTCCTCAATCTTCTCTTGGTCAAGGAACTTTTCAGGTGCAGGGACCCTGGGTCCAAAGAACATGCTCTGCTCTTGGTGCTGCTTTCTCGGTGATATGAGGTCCCCAACTCTCTGCTTGCTTCCCTTTCCTTTTATCTCTTGAGAGATAAAAAGTGGTGCAGGCACACTCCAGGGAAACTCCCTTTACACTGGATCTGAGTAAGTGTGGTGTTACAATCCCACCCTAATCCTCTCAACATAATATTACAATCACAAAATGAAGGACAAGCACAGAATACTGGGAATCATGACCTAACCAAATTAATACACACATTTTTGGGGAGATGTAATTCAATCCATGACAGGTGGCTTAGTTCCAAAGTCCTGGTGACAGAGAAGAATCATTTTTATTATGCTTTGTCCTCTGTGTTAGTTATCTATTGCTTTATTGTGACATAAACAAATTATCTCACAAGGCTGCAATCATGGTGTCAGCCAGGGCTGTGGTCTCATCTGAATGCTCAGCTGGGGAATGATCCTCTTCCAAGATCATCCATGTAGTAGATGACAAAATTCAGCGCCTTGTGGATATTGGATGGAAGCCTCAGTTCCTCATGACCTGTTGACTGGAACTTGTAATGTGGGCCTCTCCACAGAGCATCTCACAACATGGTAATGAGTAAACAAGAGGGTAAGAGATAGTTCCAGAGAAAGAGAGAGAGAGAAAGGGAGGGAGGGAGAGAGAAGAAAGGCATAGTCTTTTGTAATATAGTCATAGAAATGTCATCCCATGAATTTTCCCATATTCTACTGGATAGAAGCAAGTCACTAGGTGAACCCCACACTACAATGGGAGGGGATTACACAGGGCATGAATGTCAGGAGACAGGAATCACTGAGGACCATGTCAGAATTTGTCCCCCTTATCCTCTATCTGCAGGAGGATCTGCTTGGCTAGAAGCATCTGTAGTGGGGTTTAGACCAAGGTCCAATCCAGGCCCAGAGTGTGAATGGGAACCAAAGACCTGGGTCCTGGTCATCTGGAGCAAGTAAAGGGAGATGATACTATGCTGGAGAGATCTACAGTGTCTAGGAATATCAGCAAAGTCAGAAAAGAGGAGTCTGGTACCACTGCAACAAAGGATTGAATTAATCATACTCTTTGATTCTGGATATATCATCATATAAGTCCATACAAAGTCCTGCTTATGTTATTATTTATTTATCTACTTTATTCATCCATCCATCCATTTTTTTTGTAATAGCTTTATTGCAATATAATTCACAAACCATAAAATTCACCCATTTAAGTGTACAATTCAATGGTTTTAGTATATTCACAGAGCTGTGCAACCACCACCATCTGTGTTTAGAACATTTTCATCACTCCTGGAAGAAACCCCATACCCATTATACTCCATTTTCCCCCCGCTGTCAGCCCTGCCAATCATTGATCTACTTTCTGTCTCTATGGATTTACCTATTTCAGACTTTTCATATAAAAGGAATCACACAATGTGTAATCTTTTGCAATTGGTTTCTTTCCCTTAGCATGTTTTCAAGCTTCATCCATGTTGTAGTATGGATCAGTATTTCATTCATTTTTATAGCTGAATAATATTTCATTTTATGGATATATCACATTTTGTTTATTCATTCATCAGTTGATGGATATTTGGGTTGTTTCTACTGTTTGGATATTATGAATAGTGCTGCTATGAACATTCATGTGCAAGTTTTTGTGTGGATGTGTTTTCAAGTCTCTTGGGTATATACCTAGGAGTGGAATTGTATTTTTTGGTTTTTTTTTTAATGGTAACTCTATGTTTAACCTGAACTGCCAGACTGCTTTCCAATGCAGCTGTGACATTTTATATCCCCACCAGTGGTGTATGGTAGTTCCAATTTCTCTGCATCCTTTCCAACTTGTGTTATTGTTTGTCTTTTTAATTACAGCCATCCTAGAGGGTGTGAAGGAGAATCTTATTGTGGTTTTGATTAGCATTTCCCCAATGGCTAATAATGGTGGGCATCTTTTCATGTGCTTATTATACATTTGTATATCTTCTTTGGAGAAATGTCTGTTCAAATTCTTTGCCAAATTTTATATATATATATATACACACACATATATATATTCTTACTTATCTAGTGCTGCTATAACAGAAATACCACAAGTGGATGGCTTTTGGCTTTAACAAAGAGAAATTTATCCTCTTACAGTCTAGGAGGCTAGAAGTCTGAATTCAGGGTGCTAGTTCCAGGGGAAGATTTTCTCTCTGTGTCAGTTCTGGGGGAAGGTCCTTGTCATCAATCTTCCCTGGCTAAGGAGCTTCTTAGTGCAGGGACCCCAGATCCAAAGGACATACTAGTCTCCTGGCTCTTGTTTCTCGGTTGTATGAGGTCCCCACGTCTCTCTCTAGCTTCTTTCTTCTATATTTCAAAAGAGATCGACTTAAGACACAACATAATCTTGTAGATTGAGTCCTCCCTCATTAAGACGTTGTTATTGCTAGGTGTCATCGAGTCAGTTCTGACTCATAGTGACCCTATGTACAACAGAATGAAACACTGCCAGGTCCCTATGCCATCCTCGTGATCGTTGTTATGCTTGAGCCCATTGTTGCAGCCACTATGTCAATCCATCTCATTGAAGGTCTTCCTCTTTTTTGCTGACCCTCTACTTTACCAAGCATGATGTCCTTCTCTAGGGACCCATCCCTCCTGATAACATATCCAAAGTATGTGAGATGAAGTCTCACCATCCTAGCTTCTAGGGAGCATTCTGGCTGTACTTCTTCTAGGACAGATTTGTTCATTCTTTTGGTAGTCCATAGTATATTCAATTTTCTTTGCCAACACCACAATTCAAAGGCATCGATTCATCTTTGGTCTTCCATACTCATTGTCCAGCTTTCGCATGCATACGAGGTGATTGAAAACACCTTGGCTTGGGTCGGGCACATCTTAGTCCTCATCTTTGCTTTTTAACACTTTAAAGAGGTCTTTTGCTGCTGATTTGCCTAATGCAATGCATTGTCTGATTTCTTGACTGCTGCTTCAATGGGTGTTGATTGTGGATCCAAGTAAAATGAAATCCTTGACAACTCAATCTTTTCGCCATTTGTCATGATGTTGCTTATTGGTCCAGTTGTGAGGATTTTTGTTTTCTTTATGTTCAGGTGTAATCCATACTGAAGACTATAGTCTTTGATCTTCATCAGTAACTGCTTCAAGTCCTCTTCACTTTCAGCAAGCAAGGTTGTGTCATCTGCATAGCGCAGGTTGTTAATGAGTCTTCCTCCAATCCTGATGCCCCATTCTTCTTTATGCAGTTCAGGTTCTCAGATTATTTGCTCAGCATACAGGTTGAATAAGCATGGTGAAAGGATACAATCCTGATGCACACCCCTCCTGACTTTAAACCATGCACTATCCGCTTGTTCTGTTCAAACGACTGCCCCTTGATCTATACACAGGTTCCTCATGATCACAATTAAAAGTTCTGGAATTCCCATTCTTTGCAATGTTAGCCGTAATTTGTTACAATCCACAAAGTCAAAGGCCTTTGCATAGACAATAAAACACAGGTAAACATTTTTCTGGCATTTTCTGCTTTCAGCCAAGATCCATCTGACATCAGCAATGATATCCCTCGTTTCATGTTCTCTTCTGAATCCAGCTTGAATTTCTGGCTGTTTCTTGCCGAAGTACTGCTGTTGTTCGCTAATTTCCACATTCAGTTGGATCCTCTTTCTTTGGAAAGGGCATAAATATGGATCCCTTCCAGTCAGTTGGCCAGGTAACTGTCTTCCAAATTTCTTGGCCTAGAAGAGTGGGCATTTCCAGCACTGCATCAGTTTGTTGAAACATCTCAACTGGTATCCTGTCAATTCCTGGAGCCTTGTTTTTCACCAATGTCTTCAGAGCAGCTTGGACTTCTTCCTTCAGTACCATCAGTTCCTGATCATATGCTACCTCCTGAAATGGTTGAACGTCGACCAATTCTTTTTGGTATAGTGACTCTGTGTGTTCTTTCCATCTTCTTTTGATGCTTCCTGCGCTGCATCGGTTTGTTGAAACATCTCAGCTGGTATTCTGTCAATTCCTGGAGCCTTGTTTTTTGCCAATGTCTTCAATTAAGCTTGGACTTCTTCCTTCAGTACCATGGTTCACTGACGTAACTGCCACTAATCCCACCTCATTAACACCATAAAGATAGGATTTACAACACACAGGAAAATCACATCAGATAATAAAATAATGGATGATCACACAGTACTGGGAACCATGTACTAGCCAAGTTGATACACAAATTTTTGGAGACACAATTCAATCCATAACATATATACATAGAGAGAGAGAGAGAGAGAGAGAGAGAGAGCACGTGAGCCCTGGTGGTGTAAATGGTTAAGTGCCTGGCTGCTAACTGAAATGATGACGACTCAACCAACCGAGCCACTCTGTGGTAGAAAGACCTGATGATCTGTTTCTGTAAAGACTACAGTCCAAAAAAAAAAAAACCCTATGGGATAGTCCTACTCTGTCACATGAGGTTGCTACGAGTCGAAATCAACTCGATGACACCCAACAACTATATATATGTATTCTGGATACAAGCCCCTTATCAGATGTATGATCTGTAAATATTTTCTCCCCTTCTCTGTGTTTTTTTTATGCTCTTGATAATGGCCTTTGAACATGAAAGTTTTTAATTTTGATCAAGTTCAGTTTATCTATTTTTTCTGTGATTGCTTGTACTTTTGGTATCATATCTAAGAAGCCATTGCCAAAGCCAAGGTCATGAATGTTTAATCTTATGTTTTCTTCTAAGTATTGTATAGCTTTAGCTTTTTTAGGTCTTTGATCCATTTTGAGTTAAAGTTTCTATGTGATATCTTTTGCATGTGAATATTCAGTTGTCTCAGCACCATCAGTTGAAAAGACTGTTCATCGCTCACTGAATGGTTTTAGCACCCTTTGTCATGGATTAAATTATGACTCCCCAAAAATGTGTTTACCACTTGGGCTGGGCCATGATTCCCTGTATTGTGTGATTTTCCTATATGTTGTAAATCCTGCCTCCATGATGTTAATGGGGGAGGATGGGCAGCAGTTGTGTTAGGGAGGCAGAACTCAACCTACAGGATTAGACTGTGTCTTGAGGTAATCTCTTGAGATATAAAAGACAGAAGCAAGCAGAGAGACACGGGGACCTCATACCACCAAGAAAGAAGGACCAGGAGCAGAGCACATCCTTCGGACACGGGGACCATGCACCTGAGAAGTTCCTCAACCAGGGGAAGATTGAGGACAAGGACCTTCCTCCAGAGCCGACAGAGACAGAAAGCCTTCCCCTGGAGCAGACGCCATGAATTTGGATTTGTAACCTACTAGACCATGAGAAAATTAATTTCTCTTTGTTAAAGCCATCCACTTACGGTATTTCTGTTATGGCAGCACTAGATGACTAAGACACCCTTGTTGAAAATCAGTTGATCATAAATGTGTAGGTTTATTTCTGGACTCACAATTCTTGACTCTATGATCTCTGTGAGTACCACGCTGTCTTGATTAAACCCAAAACCCGTTGCCATCGGGTTGATTCCAATTCGTAGCGTAGAGTAGAACTGCCCCATAGGGTTTCCAAGGAGCACCTGGTGGATTGACCTGCTGTCCTTTTGGTTATCAGCGGAACTCTTAACCTCTATGCTATCAGGATTTCCACTCTCTTGATTACTGTAGTTTTGTAGTAATTTTTGAAATTGGGAAGTGTGATTCCTCCAACTTTGTTCTTTTTTTTCAAGATTGTTTTGCCTATTCTGGGTTCCTTGCATCGCTATATGAATTTTAGAATCAGCAAATAAGCCAGTTGGAATTTTGATAGGGATTGCTTTGAATCTCTATATCAATTTGGGGAGTATCTTAACAGTATTAAATCTTTCGGTTCATGAATATGGAATGTCTTTCTGCTTATTTAGATCTTGTTTAATTTCCATCAATTATACCTTGCAGTTTTCAGTGTACAAATCTTGCACTTGTTTTGTTAAATTTATTTCTGAGTATTTTATTCTTTTGATGCTATTGTAAAGTAATTGTTCTCTTAATTTTGTTTTTGGATTGTTTGTTTTTAAAGTGTATAAATACAATTGATTTTTTATATTAATCTTACATCTTGCAACCATGCTGAACTTGTTTATTAGTTTTAACAATTTTCTAGTGGATTCCTTGAGATTTTCTATATACAAGATTGTGGCATCTGTGAATATAGAGAAGTTTACTTCTTATTTTCCAATCTGGAAGCTTTTTATTTCTTGTTCTTGTCTAATTGCCCTGACCAGGACCACTGATGCCATGTTGAACAAAATTGGCGAAAGAAGACATTTTTGTCTTTTTTTTTTTATTTTGTAGGAAAAGCATTCAGTCTTTTGCCATTATGTATGATGGCTAGCTGTGTGTTTGTTTTTTTTTTTTTTTTTGGAGATGTGCTTTATCAGGCTGAGGAATTTCTCTTCTATTCCTGTTCTGTTAGTGTTTTTATCATAAAAAAAACAAAAACCTGTTGCTGTCGTGTCGATTCTGACTCATAGCCTCCCTATAGTACAGAGTAGAACTGCCCCATAGGGTTTCCAAGGAGCACCTGGTGGAGTCAAACTGCCCGGCCTTTTGGTTAGCAGCCGTAGCTCTTAACCACTACATCACCAGGGTTTCCTTTTATCATGAAAGGATGTTAAAAATGAAAAAACAAACAAACACATTGCTGTCGAGTCAATCCCTACTCTTAGCAACCCTATAGGATGGAGTAGAACTGCCCCATAAAGTTTCCAAAGAGCACCTGGTGATTTCGAACTGCTGACCTGTTGGTTAGCAGCCATAGCTCTTAACCACTAAGCCATCAGTGTTTCCAAAAGGATGTTAGATTTTGTCAAATGATTTTCCTATGTCTATTGAGATGATCACATATATTGTGCTTATTCTCTCCCTTTTAACACCATTCCCCATTCCAGTTTGTCCATAGACCAAAATTCTAATGTATTTTAATGCGTATCCTATTGATTGCGGTCTAAAAGTATATTTTGTTGTTAAGTGTGTGTCTATTTTCAATTTGCCTAAATGGTGCTCATTTCTACTTCTTAATGCTTTGTTCAGCACTCCTTTTAATATTCATTTAAGGTGCTAGGTGTAACCTAGGCCATAGTTTCTAACTGTCACAGTGAACTCTATGGTGTGCCTCTACAACTTTTTACCTATTCTCTCCCAAGTTTGCCTCCAACTCACCACCACAGAAATAATGCTGTAGTGAATAACCTTATGAATGGGAATTCTGGATAGATAGATAGATAGATGATAGAGACATATAAAACCAACCAAACCAAACCCAGTGCTGTTGAGTCGATTCCAACTCATAGCGACCCTATAGGACAGAGTAGAACTGCCCCATAGAGTTTCTAAGGAGTGCCTGGTGGATTCGAACTGCAGACCCTTTGGTTAGCAGCCGTAGCACTTATCCACTATGCCCCAGGGTTTATAGATATATACAGATAAATCCCCCGCATGTCTGTCAGTTTGTCACACTGTGGGGGCTTGTATGTTGCTGTGATGCTGGAAGCTATGCCACTGGTATTCAAATACTAGCAAGGTCACCCATGGTGGACAGGTTTCAGCTAAGCTTACAGACTAAGACAGACTAAGAAGAAGGACCTGGCAGTCTACCACTGAAAAGATTTAGCCAGTGAAAACCTTATGAATAACAGCAGAACATTGTCTGATATAGTGGTGGAAGATGAGCCCCTCTGGTTGGAAGGCACACAAAATACAACTGGGGAAGAGCTGCCTCCTCAGAGTAGAGTCAAACTTAATGATGTGGATGGAGTTAAGCTTTTGGTACCTTCATTTGCTGATGTGGCAAGACTCAAAATGAGAAGAAAAAGCTGCAAACATCCATAATAATTGAAACCTGGATGTACAAAGTATGAATCTAGAAAAATTGGAAATCATCAAAAATGAAATGGAATGCATAAACATTGGTATCCTAGGGATTAGTGAGCTGAAATGGAGTGGTATTGCTCATTTTGAATCAGAAAATCATATAGTCTGCTATGCCAGGAAAGACAACTTGAAGAGAAAAAGTGTTGCATTCATCGTCAAAAAAAAAAAAAAAATTGCGAGATCTATCCTGAAGTACAACACTGTCAGTGGTAGGGTAATAACCATACCCCTACAAGGAAGAGCAGTTAATATGGCTATTATTCAAATACATACACCAACCACTAAGGACATAGATGAAGGAAATGAAGGTTTTTACCAACTTTGACAGTCTGAAATTGGTTGAACATGCAATCAGGAAACTTTGATAAATAATGGAGATTGGAATGCGAAAGTTTGAAACAAAGAAGAAGGATCAGTAGTTGGAAAATATGGCCTTGGGGATAGAAACAATGCCGGAGATCGAATGATAGAATTTTGCAATTTGTTGTACACAGGGTCGCTATGAGTTGGAACCAAAAACAAAAACAACATGAAGAGCATTAATTTCAGTGTGACTTAGTACCAAGGGCTCCTTGCAGAGTTAAAGGTTCAGGTCAGTTTCCAAGAAGTTCCTTACTTTCCATTATTTTAAAGGACTTATGGCAATTCCTGGGTCCATGGGACAGTCTGGAGCACTCACTCTCATAATAGGCTGTAGATACCTTTAGAGAAGGCTGGAAAAAAGATTAACAGCATAGATTTTTGACAGTGTAATGGGGCCCTTCCTCAAGGGGACTCAGCCTCCCCTTCATTCAAGGGGTTTTGGGTCTTTAAACTCACTCAACTCTGGGAATTGGTTGAGGTGCCGTGACTCTGTATTCTGGTGATTTGAGTTAGACTGCTGTTCACCTGACCTAGAATTTTTTCACTTGTACAGATCAAGTAAATATTTAGTAGATTTCCTATCTACCTCATTCCTATGGACACAATGACTAAGTAACCAAGGTCATAAGTCCATATGAATCAGACTATTCTGATTACTGCTTTGACTCTGCTGTCCATTACGGCAACCAAGTCCATTTTGTTTTGGTTAATTGGGTGCCACCACTTGGCCCCTACCACCACAGGGTCCAATCAGCCCCATTGTAATTAGGTGTCTTAATTCAGTTAGGGCACTTCCCACTGCCAAATGTGACTTACATAAAATAGCAATCACAGCAGCCTTCAAAGATTACTTCACAAATTTGTTCCTCACTGTTGCAGTAAAAGGTGTGTCCTCTGGGCACTACATGCGTGGGTCTGTATGTCTAACCTGATAAATCCACTCTAACATGCCAATTTCTCTAAGCCTTTGGACACCTTCTTCTACAATATGCCAAGGCAGATCTGGTACTTCAACTTTATTTAGTGTAGGCCACCACGTAATCCATGCTTCAGTGAATTAACCAAATAAATTATTAGATCCTTTCCTAACACCTTGAGCTGAAACACTGAATGAAGTATCTGTGTTTGGTGTTCTCATATCAATAAACTCAGCCTGATCCATCTTTATGTTCCTTGCTCTATTATCCCACATCCTTGACAGCCGTTCTCACACACATTCCCCAGGTTTCTCTTTGTACATACTAGAAAAGTCAAGCAGTTCATTTGGAGTGCAGCATACCTCACCTTGGGGCTTGCTGGGTCTTAAGTCTAGCCAAAATGGGTGGTAGGGATGCGGTTTGGGAAGATTTAGCATTGTCTTGTGAGGCATCTGCCTCAGGTGATGTCCCAGGCAATGACTCAGACAAAGGATCTTCAGACATAGCTGGGTTAATCTTATCAGAAGAAGAGAGGTATTAATCATTTAACTGAGGAGGGTGGCTTAGCAGAAAAAAAAAAGGCGTAATCTCTTAAGATGGAAGTGAGAGGGCTGGTTTTGTTGGCAAGAGTGATTCAATGGAATTTAGGGGCTCAGTGCTCCAGTTTCCTGATTATCTGCCCTTATATCCCCTTCCATTTCGGAGCACTCAAAATATAACTGGGGAAGAGCTGCCTCCTCAAAGTAGAGTCGACTTTAATGATATGGATGGAGTCAAGATTTCAGGACCTTCATTTGCTTATGTGGCATGACTCAAAATGAGGAGACACAGTTGTAAACTGGTGCTCAATTGGCAAAAGATAAGTACATGCGTCTCACCTACTGCACTGATTAAAAAACACCCTCTGTGGGAAGTGTCTCTCTCCCATTTACCACCTCCCTCCCCATTCTGCACTGGGTCCCAGGCTGGCTTCAGCAACTGCTGATTCCCCTGGGCTGGAAGTAGGTCTTGTCATGTGTCCTGAGCTATTCTCCTGGCCTTGGAGAGGGAGAAAATTAACAAAGAGGAAAAAATAACCTGCCAGCGGCCCTAAGCCAGGAACTTAGGCAGGCACAGCTCCTTTGCCTAGGCACAGGCATAAGGGGACAATGAACTTTTGAGTGCCTTTCAGCCCTGCATAGACCTGTGTGGGCCCATTTCAACAGCATATGTCCTCATTAGCACAGCACAACAAGGTATATACCTGAAGCCTAAATTCACTATATCAGCTATATGGCGGAGTGAAAGGTTTGTGACATTTCACATTGCTCTGCCCATTAAGCAGGGTCCTCAGTACTGACGTCAGGGGCCAGAGGACTGGTGGCTCTACCCATGTCACCTAGCCATCTGCGACAAGCGTCCAAGAATAAGTGGTGCCTCCCAGTCCTTATAGGTAACAGCATTGGGTGCCCATAGTCTGCCTGCAAAACCCACCCACCTACACATTCTAGCGATCAGGGACACGCTTTCCTCGCAGATGATCAATGGTGGCTGTCAGCCCCCTGCCCTGCTCAGCAAGTGACCCCTACTGCAGTTAATATCTGTGCTTACTCCAATCACCCCTGCCTGTCTAAGACTGTAGGTTAGAGCCTGCACCACACACTTGGTGACTGACTACCTGGACTCCTGAGCTGAATCCATACAAGAAAAGTAAATGGACTCCTAAGCTCACATACCTAATAAAAGATCTAACCACCTGGTGACAGGATATTAGAGCTTCAAAGGTGCTAATAATCAAACTAGTTCACACAAGCTGCCTATTTGGGCATATCAAAACAAAACAAGAAGCTAAGACATGGTAAGCACACATAAAATAAACAAATACAATAACTTATCGATGGCTCCGAGAAAACAGTCAATATTAAATCACATAAAGAGGCAGACCACAATAGTTTCAGCAAGCTCCCAAAACAAAGAATCCAGAAATCTTCTGGAGGAAGACAACTTCTTGGAATTATTGGAGGCAGAATACAAAAGATTAACGTACAGAACTCTTCAAGAGATCCGGAAGGAGATCATGCAAAATACAGAACAACCCAATAACACACAGTCAAAGTAATAGAGGAACTTAAGAAGACTATAGAAGAGCACAATGACAAATTGATCAGGCTGCAAGAATCCATAGAGAGACAGCAAACAGAATCCAGATGATTAACAATAAAATTTCAGAATTAGACAACTCAATAGAAAGTCATAGGAGCAGAAATGAGGCACTGAAAGTCAGAATTAGTGAGACTGAAGATAAAGCACTTGACACCAACTTATTTGAGGAAAAAAATCACATAAAAGAATTAAAAAAAAATGAAGAAACCCTAATAATTATGTGGGACCCTATCAAGAGGAATGACTCATGAGTGATTGGAGTACCAGAAGGGGGAGGATAATAAAAAATACAGACAGAATTGTTGAAGATTTGCTGGCAGAAAACTTCCCTGATATCATGAAAGATGAGAAGATATGTATCCAAGATGCTCATTGAACCCCACACAAGGTAGATACCAAAAGAAACTCATCAAGACATATGATAATCAATCTTGCCAAAACCAAAGATAAAATTTTAAGAGCAATAAGGGATAAATGAAAAGTTATCTACAAAGAAGAGTCAATAAGACTAAACTCAGACTACTCAGCAGAAACAATGCAGGCAAGAAGGCAATGGTTTGACATATATAAAGCCTTGAAGGAAAAAAATTGCCAGTCGAGAATTACATATCCAGCAAAACTGTCTCGCAAATATGATGGCAAAAATAGGGCATCTCCAGATAAACAGAAATTTAGTGAATTTGCAAAAACCAAACCAAAATTACAAGAAATATTAAGGGGGGCTCTCCAGAGAGAAAATCAATAACATCACATAACAACCCAAGACTAGAACACAGGGCAGAGCAACCAGATATCAACCCAGATAGGGAAGTCACAAAAATAAATCAAAGCTAAAAACTGAAAACAGGGAAACAGAGATGTCAATATGTAAAAGAAGACAATATTAAACAAAAAAGTGGGACTGAAAAATGTAGTTGTAAATCTTTCATATGGAGAGGAAGTCAAGGCGATATAAAAAAATTAAAAATTGGTGTAAATCTAGAATAATAGAGGTAAATATTAAGGTAACCACAAAGGAAACTAACAATTCTACACATCAAAATAAAAACAGAAAAACATAAAAAGTCCGCAACTACAAAATCAACAACAATGAAAAACATGAAAAGAAAATACATAAATAAAAATGACTCAGCACAGAAAATTAAGTGGAAAAAAAGAAACTGTTAACAACACACACACAAAAAAAGACGTCAAAATGACAGCACTAAACTCATAAAAAAAAACTCATACCTATCAATAATTACGCTGAAGGTAAATGGACTAAATGAACCAATAAAGAGAGAGTGGCAGAGTGGATAAAAAGATGTTATCTGTCTATATGCCGCCTAAAAGAAACACACCTTAGAGTTAAAGACACACACAAAAAATTCAAAGGATGGAAAAACCATATCAAGCAAGCAACATTCAAAAAAGAGCAGGAGTAGCAATATTAATTTCTGACAAAATAGACTTTAAAGTAAAACCCACCACAGAGGGTAAGGAAGGACACTATATAATGATTAAAGAGTCAATACACCAGGAGGACATAACCATAATAAATATTTATGCATGCAATGAGAGGGCTCCAAAACACATAAAATAAACTTTAACAGCATTGAAAAGAGAAATAGACAGCTTCACAATAATAGTAGGAGACTTTCAACACAGCACTTTCAGTGAAGGACAGAACATCCAGAAAGAAGTTCAATAAAGACATGGAAGATCTAAATGCCACAATCAACCAACTTGATCTCATAGACTTATACAGAACACTCCATCCAACAGCAGCCAAGTATGCTTTCTTTTCCAATGCACATGGAATATTCTCCAGAATAGACCACATATTAGGCCGTAAAGCAAGCCTTAACAGAATCTCAAAGCACTGAAATATTACAAAGCATCTTTTCTGACCATAAACCCATAAAAGTAGAAATCAATAACAGAAAAAAACAAGGAAAAAAAAATTAAACACATGGAAACCGAACAGCACCCTTACTCAAAAACTACTCGGTTATAGAAGAAATTAAGAACAGAATATAGAAATTCACAGAATCAAATGAGTATGAAAATATTTCCTACCAGAACCTTTGGGACATAGCAAAAGCAGCACTCAGAGGTCAATTTAAAGCAATGAATGCACGCATCCAAAAAGAGGAATGGGCTAACATCAAAGAATTGTCCCCACAACTCAAACAAATAGAGAGCAGCAAAAGAAGTCCTCGGGCACCAGAAGAAAAATTAGACAAGAATTAAATGAAATAGAGAACAGGAAAACAATTGAAAGAGTTAACAAGACCAAAAGCTGGTTCTTCGAAAAGATGAACAAAATCAATAAGCCATTGGCCAAACTGACAAAAGAAAAACACAGAGGAAGCAAATAACCCGAATAAGAAATGAGATGGGCGATATCACAACAGACCTAACTGAAATTAAAAGAATCATAACAGAATAATAGGAAAATTGTATGCTAACAAATTTGAAAACCTAGAGGAAATGGACAAATCTCTAGAAACACACTATCTACCTAAACTAACACAAACAGAGGAATAACAAATAAACTTGTAACAAAAGAAGAGATTAAAATGGTAATTTAAAAACTCCCAACCAAAAAAAAGCCTGGCCCTGACAGCTTCACTGGAGAATTCTACCAAACTTTCAGAGAAGAGTTAACATCACTACTGATGGAATACTCCCAAACTCATTCTATGAAGCCAGCATATCCCCAATGCCAAAACCAGGTAAACATACCACAAAAAAAACAACATTACAGACCTATATCCCTCGTGAACTTAGATGCAAAAATCCTCAGCAAAATCGTAGCCAATAGAATTAACAACATATCAAAAATAATAATAATTCACCATTACCAAGTGGGATTCATATCAGGTACACAGGGATAGACAGATCTTGAAAACATTCTTTTTGAAGATCTATCCCGAAGTACAACGCTGTCAGTGATAGGATAATATCCACACGCCTACAAGGAAGACCAGTTAATACGACTATTATTCAAATTTACGCACTAACCACTAGGTCCAAAGATGAAGAAATAGAAGATTTTTATCAGCTGCTGCAGTCTGAAATTGATCGAACATGCAATCAAGATGCATTAATAATTACTGGCGATTGGAATGCAAAAGTTGGAAACAAAGAAGAAGGATCAGTAGTTGGAAAATACGGCCCTGGTGATAGAAACAATGCCGGAGATCGAATGATAGAATTTTGCAAGACCAACGACTTCTTCATTGCAAATACCTTCTTTCACCAACATAAACGGTGACTATACACATGAACCTCGTCAGCTGGAACACACAGAAATCAAATTGACTATATCTTTGGAAAGAGACAATGGAAAAGCTCAATATCATCAGTCAGAACAGGGCCAGGGGCTGACTGTGGAACAGACCACCAATTGCTCATATGCAAGTTCAAGCTGAAACTGAAGAAAATCAGAACAAGTCCACGAGAGCCAAAATATGACCTTGAGTATATCCCACCTGAATTTAGAGACCACCTCAAGAACAGATTTGACACATTGAATACTAGTGACTGAAGACCAGACGAGTTGTGGAATGGCATCAAGGACATCATCCATGAAGAAAACAAGAGGTCACTGAAAAGACAGGAAGAAAGAAAAGACCAAGGTGGTTGTCAGAGGAGACTCTGAAACTTGCTCTTGAGCGTTGAGCAGCTAAAGCAAAAGGAAGAATTGATGAAGTAAAAGAACTGAACAGAAGATTTCAAAGGGCCTCTCGAGAAGACAAAATAAAGTATTATGATGACATGTGCAAAGAGCTGGAGATGGAAAACCAAAAGGGAAGAAGAAGCTCGGCGTTTCTCAAGCTGAAAGAACTGAAGAAAAAATTCAAGCCTCGAGTTGCAATAGTGAAGGATTCCACGGGGAAAATATTAAATGATGCAGGAAGCATCAAAAGAAGATGGAAGGAATACACAGAGTCATTATACCAAAAAGAATTAGTCGATATTCAACCATTTCAAGAGGTGGCATATGATCAGGAACCGATGGTACTGAAGGAAGAAGTCCAAGCTGCTCTGAAGGCATTGGTGAAAAACAAGGCTCCAGGAATTGATGGAATATCAATTGAGATGTTTCAAGAAACAGATGCAGCCCTGGAGGTGCTCACTTTTCTATGCCAAGAAATATGGAAGACGGCTTCCTGGCCAACTGATTGGAAGACTTCCATATTTATGCCTATTCCCAAGAAAAGTGATCCAACTGAATGTGGAAATTATAGAACAATATCATTAATATCACACACAAGCAAAATTCTGCTGAAGATCATTCAAAAAACAGCTGCAGCAGTATATCGACAGGGAACTGCCAGAAATTCAGGCCGGTTTCAGAAGAGGACGTGGAACCAGGGATATCATTGCTGATGTCAGATGGATCCTGGCTGAAAGCAGAGAATACCAGAAGGATGTTTACCTGTGTTTTATTGATTACTCAAAGGCATTCGACTGTGTGGATCATAACGAACTATGGATAACACTGCGAAGAATGGGAATTCCAGAACACTTAATTGTGCTCGTGAGGAACCTTTACATGGATCAAGAGGCAGTTGTTCAGACAGAACAAGGGGATACTGATTGGTTTAAAGTCAGGAAAAGGTGTTCGGCAGGGTTGTATTCTTTCACCGTACCCATTTAATCTGTATGCTGAACAAATAATCCGAGAAGCTGGACTATATGAAGAAGAACGGGGCATTAGGATTGGAGGAAGACTCATTAACAGCCTGCGTTATGCAGATGACACAACCTTGCTTGCTGAAAGTGAAGAGGACTTGAAGCACTTACTAATGAAAATCAAAGACCACAAACTTCAGTACGGATTACACCTCAACATAAAGAAAACAAAAATCTTCACAACTGGACCAATGAGCAACATCATGATAAATGGAAAAAAGATTGAAGTTGTCAAGGATTTCATTTTACTTGGATCCACAATCAACAGCCATGGAAGCAGCAGTCAAGAAACCAAAGATGTGTTGCATTGGGCAAATCTGCTGCAAAGGACCTCTTCAAAGTGTTGAAGAGCAAAGATGTCACTCTGAAGACTAAGGTGCATCTGACCCAAGCCATGGTATTTTCAATTGCATCATATGCATGTGAATGCTGGACAATGAATAAGGAAGACCGAAGAAGAGTTGACGGTTTGAATTGTGGTGTTGGTGAAGAATATTGAATATACCATGGACTGCAAAAAGAACGAACAAATCTGTCTTAGAAGAAGTACAACCAGAACGCTCCTTAGAGGCAAGGATGGCGAGACTGCATCTTACATACTTTGGACATGTTGTCAGAAGGGATCAGTCCCTGGAGAAGGACATCACGCTTGGTAAAGAGGAGTGCCAGCAGAAAAGAGGAAGACCCTCAAAGAGGTGGATTGACACAGTGGCTGCAACAATGAGCTCAAGCATAACAACGATTGTAAGGATGGCGCAGGACCGGGCAGTGTTTTGTTCTGTTGTGCATAGGGTCACTATGAGTTGGAATCGACTCGACAGCACCTAACAACAACAACAACAAGCAGGGATGGTTCAACATTAGAAAAACAATTAATGTAATCCATCACACAATAAGACAAGAACCACATGATCTTATCAATTGATGCAGAAAAGGCATTTGACAAACTCCAACACAGATTCATGATAAAAATCTCTCAGCAAAATAGGAATAGAAGAGAAATTCCTCAACATGATAAAGGACATTTATACCAAGCCAAGATCATCCTAAATGGAGAGAGTCTGAAAGTATTTCCCTTGACGACGAGAACCGGACAAGGATGCCCTTTATCACCACTCTTATTCGACATTGTGCTGGAGGTTCTAGTCAGGCCAATTAGGCTAGAAAAAGAAAG
This sequence comes from Elephas maximus indicus, assembly GCF_024166365.1. Lineage (NCBI taxonomy): Eukaryota > Metazoa > Chordata > Mammalia > Proboscidea > Elephantidae > Elephas > Elephas maximus. Next base: position 4,927,376 of record NC_064846.1, on the reverse strand, counting down.
AAAGGCCATCCAAATTAGTAAGGAAGAATTAAATGTATCTCTACTTGCAGATGATGTGATCTTATACACAGAAAATTCTAAAGAATCCACAAGAAAACTACTGGAAGTAATAGATTTCAGCAAAGTGTCAGGATACAAGATAAACACACACAAATCAGTTGTATTCCTCTACACCACAAGGAGAATGTTGAAGAGGAAATAACCAAATCAATACACCATTTACAATAGCCCCCAGGAAGATAAAATATTTAGGAATAAATCTAACCAGAGATGCAAAAGACCTATGCAAAGAAAACTGCAAGTCACTACTGCAAGAAACCAAAACAGACCTAAGTAAGTGGAGAAACATGCCTTGCTCATGGATAGGAAGACTCAACATGGTGAAGATGTTTATTCTATCCAAAGTGATCTACAGATACAATGCAATTTGATTTGAATTCTAATGGCACTTTTTAATGAGATGGAAAAACAAATCGCCAACTTCGTATGCAAAGGGAAGAGGCCCCGGAGGAGTTTAACATCGTGAAAAAGAAGAACAAAATGAGAGAGCTCACACTACCTGATTTTAGAACTTATTATACCATCAAGATAGTCAAAACAGCCTGGTATTGGTACAGGGACAGATACATAGACCAATGAAACAGAATTGAGAATCCAAAAAAAAAAAATTTTTTTTTTTTTTTTTTATGTATGAGCAGCTGATATTTGACAAAGGCCCAAAGTCCATTAATTGGGAAAAGACAGCCTCTTTAACAAATGGTGCTGGCATCACTGGATATCTAGCTTCAAAAAAATGAAACAAGACCCATACCTCACACCATGCATAAAAACTAACTCAAAGACTTAAATATAAATCTAAAACAATAAAGATAATAGAAGAAAAAATAGGGAAAATGCTAGGAGCCGTAATACATGGCTTAAACAGAATACAAACATTACTAACAATGCACAAACACCAGAAGAGAAACTAGATAACTGGGAGCTCCTAAAAATCAAACCCTTATGCTCATCAAAAGACTTCACCAAAAGAATAAAAAGGCAACCTACAAACTGGGAAAAAAAAAGTCTTTAGCTATGACAAATCCTATCAGCGTCTGATCGCTAAAATCTACAAATTACTGCAAAACCTCAACAACAAAAAGACAAACAACCCAATTAAAAAATGGGCAAATGATATGAACAGGCAGTTCACTAAAGAAGACATTTAGGCGGCTTCCAGATACATGAGGAAATGCTCACGATCATTAGCCATTAGAGAAATGCAAATCAAAAGTACATTGAGCTACTATCTCACCCCAACAAGGCTGGCATTAATCCAAAAAAACATAAAATAATAAATGTCGAGGAGTCTCAGTGTACTCTTAAATTTGGCATTTCCTTTATTCCCAAAGGCAGCATAAAGTTAGCTCTGGAGTCTTTAAAAAACGTATTGGAGTTCTCAGGGTCTAGGAACCAGACAATATAGTGTTACAGAGATTTTGGGCAATGTTTTGACCTGGCTTGTGCTTACAGTTTCTAAGTGTCTTTAAGGTTCTGAGATTCTTAAGCAATGACCACGCTGTAGGGAACCTAAAAATCTAAAAACCAAAGAAACTTATGTTCCATCTATAAAAACAGAAAGGAAAGAGAAAGACAAATAACCACAATAAAATTCAGGAGTCTTCTACACAAAGAAAAATGGTGGGCCCCTAATGACCCAGCCTGGTACCATTGCTAGCCCAAGTCCCTGGCACCTCAGAGGTTGCAGAGGTCAATTCAGGTTGAGGTCCCTCTGTGTCGTAGTGAAGTACCAGTCTTACACTCTGTTAGAAGTGAAAGCAAAAAGTTTTATTGTGAAAAAAAGATTCACAAATCTGGACATACAAAGCACCCAGGTAGGGTACAATGGTGTTTCCAAGTGAAAGGAAAGTGGGCTTTTTATGGAGTGAACAGGAGGCTAAGTGCTTACGGGCATGAAGTTGGCGGAGAGGGGGGAGGTTACCTGGCAAAAAGTTACAAGGGGGTCGCTAAACTATAACATTCTTAACATTATCTATTCTATTTTCTAACCTCCTGAGAGCGTGTTTGAAAAGGCGTTCTTTTTAGACCAAGCTGCGCAAACATTTTTTTTTAATTTTCTATTTATTGTGCTTTAAGTGAAAGTTTACAAATCAAGCCAGTCTTATACAAAAACTTATATACAGCTTGCTATATATTTTTAGCTGCCCTCCGCCTAATGAGACAGAACACTCCTGCTCTCCACCCTGTATTTCCCGTGTCTATTCAACCAAAAAAAAAAAAAAAATTTTTTTTTTTTATTCAACCAGGAACCCCCTCTGTCTTCTCATCTTGCCTCCAGACATGAGCTGCCCATATAGCCTCATGTGTCTACTTGATACTCCTCACCAGTATCATTTTCTGCATTATAGTCCAGTCCAGTCCCTGCCTGAAGAGTTGGCTTCAGGAATGGTTTCAGTTTTGGGCTAACAGAAGATCCAGGGACCATGACCTCTGGGGTCCCTCTAGTCTCAGTCAGACCATTAAGTCTGGTCTTTTTACTAAAATTTGAGGTCTGCATGCCACTATTCTCCTGCTCCATCAGGGATTCTCTGCTATGTTCCTTGTCAGGGCAGTCATCTGTTGTAGCTGGGCACCATCTAGCTCTTCTGGTCTCAGGCTGGTGTAGTCTCTGGTTTGTGTGGCTCTTTCTGTCTCTTGTGCTCATATTTACCTTGTGTCTTTGGTGTTCTTCATTCTCCTTTGCTCCAGGTGAGTTGAGAGCAAGTGATACATCTTGGATGGCCACTTGCTAGCGTTTAAGACCCCAGACGCCCGTCACCAAAATGGGATGCAGAACGTTTTCTTAATACATTTTGTTATGTCAGTTGACCTAGATGTCCCCTGAAACCATGGTCCTCAGATCCCCATCCCTACTACTCTGGCCTTTGAAGCATTTGGTTGTATTGAGAAAACTTCTTTGCTTTTGGTTTGGTCCCACTGTGCTGACCTCCACTGTACTGTGTGTTGTCTTTCCCTTCATCTAAAATAGTTCTTATCTACTATCTAATTAGTGAATATCCCCTCTCTCCCTTCCCATCCTAATTGCAGAGTGTCTTTGTCACCCCCAAAATAAACCTGTACCCATTATCAGTCATTCCCTATCAGCCTTCCCCCTAGTTCTTGGCAAACACTACTCTATGTCTGTATGGATTTGCCTATTCTGAATATTTCATATAAATGGAATCATACAATATGTGGCCTTTTGTGATTGACTTTTTTCCCCTAGTACACTATTTTCAAGCCTCATCCATGTTGTAGCATGGATCAGTATTTCATTCATTTTTAGAGCTGCATAATATTTCATCTTATGGATATACCACATTTTGTTTATCCATTCATCAGTTGATGAATATTTGAGTTTTTTCTGCTGTTTGGATGTTATGAAAAATGCTGGTATGAACATTCACTTAAAAGTTTTTGTGTGGATGCGTTTTCAAGTCTCCTGGGTATTGTAATCTTTAAGGTTGTGTGTCATCTTGGCTTGGCCATGATTCTCAGTGGTTTGGCAGTTATGATGTAGTTTGGCAGTTGTATAATGATGTGATCATCTCTGTGATGAGATCTGATATAATGTGATCAATTCCATGATGGGATCTGCTTTAAGTAGCCAATCAGTTGAAAGGGAGTTTCCTTGGGGGTATGGCCTGCATCCAACATAGATGGCCTTTCTGGCAAAGCTAGTGGGCTTTTGCTCACACTGGATCCTGCATTTGGCTCCTGTTCCTCTGACTTCCGGTTCTTGGGACTTTTGAGCTAGCAGCTTACCTGCCATCTTGCCTGCTGATCTTGGGATCTGTCAGTCTTTGCAGCCTCTGAGCCAGAGCCCTGCTGTCTGACTTGCTGATCTTGGGTTCACCAGCCTCTGTGGCTACGTGAATCAGGAGAAGCCCCCAGCCCGACCCACGGACTTGAGACGTTCCAGCCTGTACAACTGCATGAGCCATTTCCTTAATACAAATCTTTCTCTCTGGTTAAGCATTCAGGTGCTAACCAAAAGGTTGGCAGTTCAAATCCACCAACCCCTCCTTGGAAACCCTGTGGGGCAGTTCTGCTCTGTCCTATAGGGTCGCTGTGAGTTGGAACTTACTCAACAGCAATGGGTTTGGTTTTTGGTTTTATGTATACATTTACACGTTTTACCGGTTTTGCTTCTCTAGAGAACCCAGTCTAAGACAGGTATATACCCAGGAGTGAAATTGCTGTGTCATATAGTAACTCCATGTTTAACATTTGAGACTATTTTCCAGTGTGGCTGCACCACTTTACATGCCCATCAGAATCTATGAGAGTTCCAACTACTCCACAGCCTCACCAACTCTTATTTTTGTCTTTTTGATTACAGCCATCCTGGTGGGTGTGAGATGATATCTCATTGTGGTTTTGATTTGCTTTTCCCTAATAACTAATAGAAACAGAAGCCAAGAAACCAAACGATGCATTGCGTTGGGCAAATCTGCTGCAAAAGACCTCTGTAAAGCATTAAAAAAGCAAAGACGTCACACTGAGGACTAAGGTGTGCCTGACCCAAGCCAGGGATTTTTCAATCACCTCATATGCATGCAAAAGCTGGACAATGAATAAGGAAGATGAACAAGAATTGACACCTTTGAATTGTGGTGTTGGCGAAGCATATTGAATATACCTTGGCCTGTCAAAAGAGCGAACAAATGTGTTTTGGAAGAAGTATGACCAGAATGCTCCTTGAAAGCAAGGGTGATGAGACTTTGTCTCACATACTTTGGACATGTTATCAGGAGGGACCAGTATCTGGAGAAGGGCATCATGCTTTCTAAAGTGGAGGGTTAGCAAAAAAGAGGAAGACCCTCAAGGAGATGGATTGACACTGGCTGCAACAGTGGGCTCAAGCATAACAACGATGTGATGAGAACATACATACCAAAACATCAGCCGACAGAACAACGTCCACATTTACAACTCAATGACATTGATTACCTCTTTCATTCTGTGCCACCATTATTGTTATCCCCATCCAAAATATTCCACCACAATTACCATAAACTCAATACCCCCCAAACAAACCCTCTTTCCCATCCTTGGTAACCATTAATAGTCTTTGTTTTCTATATATATATTATTTGCTTATTTCATATAAATGAGATCTTAAAACATTTGCCCTTTTGTGATTGACTTATTTCATTCAGCATGAGCAATTTTTCATGTGCTTATTATATGCTCGGATATCTTCTTTGAGGAGCCCTCCTGGAACAGTGGTTAAGCACCCAGCTGCTAACCCATAGGTCGGAAGTTCAAATCCACCAGACGCTCCATGGGAGAAAGATGTGGCAATCTGCTTCCATAAAGATTACAGCCTTGAAAACCGTATGAGGGCAGTTTTACTCTGTCCTTCAGGGTTGCTCTGAGTCAGAATCAACTGGATAGCAGTGGGTTTGTTTGTTTGTTTGTTTGGGGTTATACATTCTTTGAAGAAATGCCTATTCAAAACTTTTGCCTGTTAAAAAAATATTTTGTTTTGTTGTTGAGAATATACACAGCAAAACATACACCAATTCAACAGTTTCTACATGTACAATTTAGTGATGTTGATTTCATTGTTCGAGATGTGCAACCATTTTCACCCTCCTTCTCTGAGTTGTTCCTCCTCCATTAACATGAATTCAGTGCCCCCTAAGTTACCTATCTAATTTTGCAAGTTACTGTTGTCGATTTGGAAACCCTGGTGGTGTAGTGGTTAAGAGCTGCGGTTGCTAACCAAAAGGTCAGCAGTTCGAATCCACCAGGCGCTCCTTGGAAACTCTACGGGGCAGTTCTCCTCTGTCCTGTAGGGTTGCTATGAGTCGGAATCTTTTTTCGGTTGTCAGTTTGATCCCATATAGCTCTTAAAAGAGCTTAATGCTCAAACGTTTGCCTGTTTTTTAATAGGGTTGTCTGTCTCTTTATTGCTGAGTTGTAATGGCTCATTAAATATTCTGGATACTGGACTCTTATGAGATATATGATTGGCAAATATTTTCTCCCATTTTGTGAGTTGTCTTTTTACTTTCTTGGTAGTATCATTTGAAGTATGTGTGTTTTTAATTTTGATGAAATTCAATTTAGCTATTTTTTCTGTGGTTGCGTATGCTTCTGGGGTCATATTTAAGAAACTGCTGCCAAATTCAAGGTCACAGAGATTTACACCTGTGTTTTCTTTCTTTCCCAAGAATTTTATAGCTTTGGCTCTTATATTTGTATCTTTTATCTATTTTGAGTCAATTTTTTGTGTGTAATATGAAGTAGGGATCCATGTTAATTCTTTTGCCTGTGGGTAACCAGTTGACCCAGCAATTTTTACTGGAAACACTATTCTTTCCTCAGTTGAATTTTCTTGACCATTCTGTCAATGATAAATTAACCATAAATTTATTCTGGTTAATTCTGGTTTATTTATTGATCTATATGTCTATCCTTAAGCCAATACCACACTCTGCTAATGACTGTAGTTTTATAGTAATTTCTCAGTCTGGAAGTATGAGTCCTCCAACTTTGTTATTCTTTTTTAAGATTATTTTGGCATTTCCATATGAATTTTAGGATTTGCTTGTCAATTTTTGCAGGGAGGCCTTCTTCTTTTATAATTGAGACAATTGCTGGCATTTTCTCCACATAGGCATTCAATGCTTAGGTTTCCCTGTATGCAAATTTGGAGGTTTGAATCTAATGATCTCTAGATTTCTCTAGTAGTAAAACTCTATAGGAGACCCTGGTGGCATAGTTTTTTAATACTCTGATTAGCAGTGATTCTGGAAATAAGTGAATTAAAGGCATGCAACCAGCTGGAGGGCCGTCTCAGGCCAGGTGCATTTGAACCAGATCAATCTTTAAAATTCAGTTCATGTGTGCACCTATCTGGGCGTGTTGCCCTGCATGCCCTATCAATGACATCAGCATACTCCTTGTTAGCTCTGTGTTGGCTTCTTGGAGCTCCTATAGCTATTGAGAAGGGATACATTGTTCTGCATTGGTCTTGTACCAGCCAGTTTAAAAATATGGAAGAGGTCAGGGATGGCTGAACTTGCCTGAGGCAGCAGATAAAAAGAGAATTGACAAACAAGGCTCAACCTATGAGGAGGCAAGGGAGGTGCCTAGGGCACAAAATTTAAGGAGGCACTCACTCTTGGGGTTTTGCAAAATTATATCAGCTGTTTTGAAATACAATAGATAGGATACTGAGGCAGCTTGGAGAAGAAATTCATCTGATCTATTGTAGTATCAAATCACAAAATTAAGTTCATTCTCATTCCTCACGCTGTCCTGGTTCACCACCCAGGCCTGGCACTGTGCTAGGGATTTGGCAGACAGGGAAAAATCCTATATGGTCCCTGCCCTCTGGGAGCTGCTAGGTAGTTGGGGACATAACTCTGCTCCCAGCCAGGGAAGGCATGGAAAAGGCTTCAAATTGGGAAGTCTGGTGAGGTGAGGCGTGTGAAATGGCCAGACAGAGAGTGTACTGGAGGAGGTAGGAGATGGGGCTAGAAGGGGGGCCTTGGATTAGACTGGGAAGGTGAAGAGAAACTAACACCTATCATGCCTACTATTTGCCAAGCAAAGGGGAATTCCCTCTCCCTCACCCACCTCCCCGGGTTTTGATGGCTGTGTAGGCTAGAGAAAGCTAGGACAGGTAAGCAACCATTGCTATAGTCCAGCCCAGAGGTCTTTACGGGAGTCCAGGCCAAGGACTAGGACCTCGACTAAAACTAACTGAAATACACTGTATGTATGGGAGGATTATTGTACCCTTTATTTTCCTCATTTCCTTACTTAAGAACTGCTTATGCCTTGGGGGGCAACTTTGGCCAAACAACCCTTTTTTCTACTCTTCATTTTCTTCTCTCTCTGTCTCTTTTTTTTTTTTTTTGATTCTTGTTTGTTTTTGTTTTTCGCACATTAAAAAGAAACGAGAGGCTGCTTTAGGAAATAATATTGGAATCTTTATTCCCTGTCCTTGAGCAGAGAGAATGTGACCCAGCTGGAGCTGGGCTCACAAGGGCTCACAAGGACCCATCAAGTGAGCCCTGAGGTATAAAGACAATAAAAAAAAGCTAAGATAATCTTGGAAAATATCTCTTAGGGAACTTTTCACATAAAGCCAATCAAACAGAACACAAAAGACTTTCCACTCTTATCTTTTTCTATTAACATTTAGTGAACTGAAATTTGTTGGACCAATGAAGACCCTCCTGAATGTCATTACTGAAACCTGTACCAATGATTGTTAAGAAAGACAATTCAAAACGTAGGATGAGTTTCTAGCCAAAGTGTGAAAAGGTGAAGCTTTCAATGGTTTTGCCCGTTTGTAATGTTAATGTATACTGATGACTCTGTAACCTTCCTTGGACTCAGGCAGACATGGCTGTGGTAGCATGCTTGTCCGTTTTCCCATTCTTGCTTAAAAAAAAAAATTTTTTTTTCATTCTTGCTTACTCTGTAATATTTCCTTGGACTCCGGCAGATATAGCTCTGGCAACATGCTTGTCTGCTTCTCAACTTTTTTCTTTTTGAATATACGCCGAATAAAACTTCCTTTTGGCTTTACTAAACTTTGAGATTTTTTTTTCCCCTACAGCAAGGCTGGCCTTAAGAAATCAGAATTGAGACTCACCTTGCCTTCCCACAACATGAAGCCAGAACCATCTCTCCCACTCATGGGAGGGACTCTTAGATGGCTAATAAGAGCATGTTCCCATGCTATAGCTCAAACTCTGGTGAAAAGCTTACAGGGCCATCATGCTGGCTGAGCTTGAAGATGTGCATGCAAAGGCATGTCTGTCTCATCAAAGCTGGCAGCCCCTGTTGAGGGACAGGAGAACTCGGCTGCTGGTTATGCTTTGGAACTTTATATCTTATTTGCAGATATGACATGCAGCCATTCGACAATTGCCAACTGAAATATCTTCAAGCAGAATTGTCCACTGATCAGAGCATCACACCTCGGCAGAAATTGGTAAGCAAACATGTTGAATATCTAGCCATTTCAGAAATGACCTTCTAGAGAAACTGGACACCCATTCTCTGAGGTAGAGTCACGTGACACAGTTACTGACTATATTGCCAAGTGCTGTGGGAGGTCTAATAATGCCCCCAGAACAGACTTGCCTTCCTATGGCTTGGCTGTTGTTGTTAGGTGCCGTCGAGTCAGCTCTGATTCATAGCGACTCTATTTGGCATAGTGGTTAAGTGCTATGGCTGCTACCCAAAGGGCTGGCAGTTCAAATCTGCCAGGCATTCCTTGGAAACTCTATGGGGCAGTTCTACTCTGTTCTATAGGGTCGCTATGAGTTGGACTCGACTCGACGGCACTGGGTCTATGTACAAGAGAATGAAACACTGCCCAGTCCTGTGCCATCCTCACAATTGTTATGCTTGAGTCCATTGTTGCAGCCAGTGTCAATCGATCTTCTTGAGGGTCTTCCTCTTTTTTGCTGACCCTCTACCAAGCATAATGTCCTTCTCCAAGGGCTGATCCCTCCTGATAACATGTTCAAAGTAGGTGAGACGTAGTCTCTCCATCGTTGCTTCTAAGGAGCATTCTGGTTGTACTTTTTCTCAGACAGATTTGTTCATTCTTTTGGCAGTCCGTGGTATGTTCAATAAAAAAAAAAAATAGTCTTCAGCAATACCACCATTCAATGGCATCAATTCTTCCTTATTCATCGTCCAGTTTTCACATGCATATGAGGTGATTGAAAACACAATGGCTTGGGTGAAGCACACCTTAGTCCTCAAGGTGACATCTTTTCAAAACTTTGAAGAGGTCCTTTGCAGCAGATTTGCCCAATGCAATGGGTCTTTTGGTTTCTCGATTGTTGCTTCGGCAGCTGTTGATTGTGGATTCCAAGTAAAATGAAATCCTTGACAACTTCAATCTTTTCTCCATTTATCATGATGTTGCTCGTTGGTCCATTTGTGAGGGTTTTTGTTTTCTTTATGTTGAGGTATAATCCATACTGAAGGCTGTGGTCTTTGTTCTTCATTAGTAAGTGCTTCAAGTCCTTTTCACTTTCAGCAAGCAAGGTTGTGTCATCTGCATAACAAAAGTCGTTAATGAGTCTTCCTACAATCTTGATGTCCCGTTCTTCATATAGTCCAGCTTCTCAGATTATGTGCTCGGCATACAGATTGTACAGGTATGGTGAAAGGATACAGTCCTGACGCACACCTTTCCTGACTTTAAACCACGCAGTATGCCCTTGTTCTGTCCCAAAGACTGCCTCAATTGAGTGTTCTGGACTTGTTTTCCTATGGCTCAGCTGTGCTTCTCCCGAAAGACGGTGAACATGCAGTTGCAAGAGAGGGCAGCCAGGAGCAGAGCCAGTTTGGAAAAGATAGCATCAGTGGCACAGAGCCAGGGGTTTCCTCATCAGCCTGAACCAGGGTGTTCCCTGTTGCAGGTGCCCAAAGAGTACTCCTTTCTCTCTTTTCTGGCAGGAGGCCTCACACTGTCCTACATCCTATGGCACTTATGGGGACCCTTCACTGCGTAGACTCTTGGCTAGTATTTTTACCTCTTCCTGGAGGTGGGGTGACCTCAGGCTTGCTGAGGTAGGGATTGAGGGTACAATTGTCAGGTAGAGCAGTGTGTTCTGTGCCAGCTCTGAGTCCTCTGGTGCTCTGGAGCTGACACGCTTCCAAGATTTTCAGTGGAATTGCTCCACACCAGTTGCCGTCTAAAACGGCACTCTAAGGAAGCCTGTCAGCACTAGCTATCGCAAAGGTAGCCTAAGTGGACACTGGGTAGCTTAATCTGTGGGGCTAGGTGGGTCCTCGGGAGGCCTACTTCTAGGTACTCAGAGCTGTAGGGCCAGGAGGGTGCCTGCTACAACCACACTTGAATTAGAGGCAGAGCAGAGGGAGAAGTGACAGCCTTGCTGACTTTTCTGATGAGTTGTAGAGTTCCTATGCATCAAGTCATGAGATTAGAACTCAGAAAGGTAGACAGAGTCAGATTGAGTGGATATGGGTGAGAGCTCAGAGCCAGAGGATCCATCAGCCTGGGGTGCCAGGTTACCTGCAGACAAACAAGACCAACCAAAGGGCCCCTAAGGAGGGGCTTCTATTCAATAAGCTCCTTTAACTCCACTTCTGCTTAATGCATTCAGATTCTTGGGGAGACTGGGCCAGAGGTAAGAGGTCAAGGCTGTGGGTGTTCAGGGCCGGGGCAGAACTACAGGTCAGAAGTTCCCTTTTATTCCTAGTTTGTTGAACATATGTATGTATGTATATATATGTATGCATGTGTGTGTGTGTATATATATATATACACACACACACACTGTGAACTTTATTCTGTTAATATGGTACACTATGTTAATTGCTTTTCAAATGTTAAGCCAGTCTTGTCGTATTTTGGGGATGAATTCCATATGGTCATGATGTATTATTCTTTTTTAAAAAAAAAATTCTGTGTTTAAGAAATTTTGCCTCATTGTTCATGAGATGTGTTGGTCTTTAATTATTCTTAAAAATGTCTTTCTCAGGCTTTAGCAACAGGAGTTTTATTGGCTTCATAAAATGAGATAGGAATATATTTTTTTAAATTTTACTGGAAAGGTTTGTGTGATATTTGTTTTGTTTATTCCTTAAATACTTGATAACATTTACTAATGAAACCACCTGGAGTTTTCTTTGTGGGAAGGTTTTAGATAACAAATTAAATTTATTTAACAGATACGAAGTTACGCAGATTGTGTATTTAATCTTGTGTTGGCTTTAGTAAATTTTGTTTTCCAAGGAGTTTGTCCATTTTATCTAAATTGCTTATACTCTTTTTAGTGTCAGTTAATATCTACTCTATTTTCCTACCTTTCCACTCTGGACATTGGTAATTTGTCAATTTCACTGAAATTATTCAAAGAACCAGTTTTGGTCTCATTGGTTTTCTGCATTTTGTGTCTATTTTCTACATAATTGATAATCTTATTTTTATTAATTTTTTCTTTTACTAATTTTGGGTTTAATTAGCTCTTATTTTACTATCTTTTTTCAACCTTTTGTTTAGTTAAAAATATACACAACAAAACATAACAGCAATTCAACACTTTCTACATGGACAATTTATTGAGATTGATTACACTCTTCAAGTGGTGCAACCGTTCTCGCTATCTTTTTCCAAATTATTCTAGCACCATTAACGCACATTCAATGCATCCTAAGCAAAAACTCCTTCTTCCTCCCTCCCTCCCACCCTAGGTATTGACTCTTTTCCTGAGGTGGAGATTTAGATAATCTATTTTAGACCTTACGTTTGTTCCAGTACGAGCATTTAGACCTATAAATTTCTTTCTAAGCATTGCTTTAGCCACAGCCCACAAATTTCAATGTTGTATTTTCATTACCATTCAGTTAAAAATATTTACTAATTTCCGTTGTGATTTCTTCTTTTATCCATGGTTTATTTAGGAGAGTGTCATTTAATTTCCAAATATTTGGTGGTTTGCCTGAAATCTTTCTCTTACCAATTTTTCATTTGATTCTGTTGTGGCAAGAGAGCATACTTGGCATGATTTAATTTCTTTTAAATTTGTTGAGGTTTATTTTATGCCCCAGGATGTGCTCTATGTTGGTGACTGATCCATGCGCACTTGAAAATAATTTGTCTTGGGCTCTTGTTGGATAGAGTGTTTTATAAGTATCAGTTAGATCAAATTGGTTGAAGATAATGGTCTTCATGTCTTCTATATCCTTACCGATTACTCTGTCTACTTGTTCTATCAGTATTGAGAGAAGAGTGTTGAAATCTCCAGCTGTAAATGCGCATTTGTCTATTTCTCCTTTCGGTTCTATTAGTTCGGTTTCCTGTATTCTGATTCTCTACAACTAGATGCAGACACGTTTAGAAATGTCATGTATTCTGGAATGGACTCTTTTGATCATTATGAAATGTTACTCTTTATCTCTGGTAATGTTATTTGTTCTGCAATCTACTTTGTCCAATATTAATATAGTCATTCCATCTTTTTTATGATTAGTATTTGCTTGGCATCTATTTTTTCATTCTTTTACTTTTAACCTCTCTTCATCTTTATATTTAAAGGCATTTCCTGTAGACAAGCATGTAGTTCGGTTTTGCTTTACCCAGTCTGAAATCTTTGACTTTTAATTGGGGTTTTTAGATTATTTTCTTTTGATGTAATTATCGAGGTGCTTGAGTTTTATGCCTATCATCTTCCTACTTGTTTCCTATCTCAAACCATGAAAAAACAAAACCCAATGCATGGAGTGAATTCCAATTCATAGTGACCCTATAGACAGAGTAGAACTGCCCCATGGGGTTTTCAAAGCTGTAAATCTTTCTGGAAGCAGACTGCTACATCTTTCTCCCACAGAGCTGCTGGGAGGGTTCTGGTGAGTTTGAACCACTGAACTTTTGGTTAGCACCCGAGTGTTTTAAGCACTGTGCCACCAGGGCTCCTTCTATTTATTTCATGTGTTCCCTTTTTCTTTTCATCCTTCTTTTCGATTCAGTTTTTTGTTGTTGTTCTGTTTTTCTTTACTTCTATATTAGCTTAGTAGCCTTCTTTTTTAAAAAATTTATTGCTCTAGGGTTTGCAATGCACATCTTTAACATATCACAGTCTACCTTCCAATAATAATTTTATACCCCTTCATGTAATGCCAGAACCTTAAAACAGTAGACTTCCGTTTCCCCCCCCATCATTTGTGCTATTGTTATACATTTTTATGCCTACAAGTATTATAAACCCCCAATACATTTTTATTTTTGCTTTAAATATAATCTATTATCTTCTAAGGAAATTAAAAAAAAGAAGACAACTTTTTTAACTTCCCCTCATATATTTTCATTTCTGGCACTCTTCATTGCTTTGGAAAGGCCTAAATTTCCGTCTGGTATCATTTTTCTTCTGCCTGAAAAATTTCTTTTAACAACTCATGTAGTGAAGCTCTGCTGGTAATGACTTCTCTCATTTTTTATCATCTGAAATGTCTATTTCATCTTCATTTTCGCAGTGTATTTATCCTAGGTATGGACTTCTAAGTCCCCGTCCCCCCCCCCCCCCCGTACATTTCAGATGTTATTCTATCATCTGGCTTGGATTACTTCTGATAAAAAATCAGTAATCATTCTTTGTTCTTCTGTATGCGATGGGTTTCTTTTCTCTGGCTGATTTGAAGATTTTCTTTTTAATCACTTTTTTCAGTAATTTCATTACGATGTGTCTTGCTGTGGCTTTTTTTTGGGTTTATATTTCTTGGACTTTATTGAGATTTCAGATCTTTGGGTTTTTAGTTTTAACACATTTGGAAAGTACTTGGCCATTATTTCTGTAAATTGTTTTTTGGTGCCTCTCCCCACCCCCGATTCTGGAACTCGCAAGTACTCAAAGGTTGGACTGCTTTGTATTGTCCCACATAGATCACTGAAGCTCTTGGAATTTATTTTCGTCTTTGAGAGTTCTGTGCTTCAATTTAAATATGTCTTGGTTATAGACTTCAATTCGCTATTTATTTACATTCATTGATTTTTTTTCTTTTGCAATACCTAATACTGTATTAAATCCATCAACTGACTTTTTCATTTGAGATATGGTATTTTTCAGGCCTAGAAGTTTTACTTTTTTATATTTTCCATTTCTTTACCTATTGCGTTCATGGTTTTTTTTTCTTTTAATTCTTGAGCACATTTATGATAACTTTTTTAAAGTCCTTATTTGCTAAATACATAGTATGTTTCATTTTTGGATCTGTTTCTATTGACTGATTTTTTTTCCCGCTTATGGGTCACATTTTGTTGCTTCTATGTATAATAATTTTTTATTAGTTGCAGGACATTTTGAATGTTAGATTGTTGAGTGTTAGATTTTGTTGTCATACTTTAAAGTGTTGGTGTTTGCTTTTGCAGACAATTATATTACTTGTGGGACAGCATAATCTTCTTAAAGGTTGTTTTTTAAACTTTGTTAATATTGATAAAGAATAGAATTTGTATGGGACTAGGTTAGCCCTACTACAAAATTGTGACTTTTTGGGGGTGTCTACTGAATGACTGGATGTTCAACAAGGTCTTCCCATCTGATTCGGGGTAACTAAGCAGTGCATATGAAGATCAAACAAGGCAGAAAATGCATGAAAAGAGTTCAGCCCCATGCCTAGAGCCTGCGGAAAGCGGGAGGGGAAGGAAAATCTCTTCAGTATTTTTTAACCTCACACATTCCACTCACAAGCTATAAATGTAAATGACTGTGAGATCCCAGGCCCTCTACTCACTGGCTGTGTACCGCTGTTCAAGTTTTTCTCAGTTTGGGCCTCAGTTTCCCTTCCAGAAAATTGATTGAATACTTTCTAAGGTTCCTTCAAGCTTGGGCACTGTGGGATTTTTTTGACAACTCTAAGGAGAAAACTTTTCCTGGCTGTTTTCCCTGAGCTCTGTGTGGATCACAGGGACAGAGAGGTCCAGGGAAACCCCATTTCATCCCCATGTGAAAGTGATCTATGTTCTGCCAACTCTGCTTTGCTATGGCGAAGTAGCAAACAGTTGCCACTTGAAATATACTGCCAGGAAACTAGATTGAATTTCCTTATAATGGGGATGTGGCCTCCCTGTGGGCTCCAAGGGGCAGTGGATTCAGTGAGTCAGGTTTGGAGTCCAAGCTGGGGGATTCAGAGCAGCCTCCCAGATCCAAATCAGATAGGTGCGGAAGGCAGGGAAGCTTAGGACTGGGGTTGGCACCCGGAGGTCTGAGTCAAGCAGGGCCCAAAGGCAAAATCAAGTGCAGAGGTATGGCTTAGGGGTTGAATTAGGGCCAAGTCTGAGGGAGAAGATGCAGAACAGAATTGGGCTGGGAATTTAGGAAGAGCTTCACAACCTGTTCACTCTCTGTTTCTAAGCAACTTTTTTTTTTTTTTTTGGTGGAGGCAAAATACACATGGGCATGATAAAGTGGGAGTAGCCAGGGTTTCTCATCTGGGCATGACTGCGTCCTAGTCCTAGGACTCTGGACAATCCAGTCCAGAGGATTCCCTGGGCTTCAGTGTCTTCAATTACAAGGTGAAGGGCTTGGACCAAACCATCCCTGAGGGCCAACTTGGATATGCCAGGATCACTAAGCTGGGGCTTCTAGCAAGTCCCCTACATCCACACCATGGGCCATCCTTGTGGGAGGCTCTTCCGAAGGTCACCGACACTTTCCAGGTAGGAGAACATAGATATTTTCCATGTTCTAAACTTTTTCTCACTAAGTTGAGAGCAGAGAAAGAAGAAAGCACAAGTGTTTCCGCTCTCTGGGGACATATTTTAGCATCTTTTTTTTTTTTTTTAGTTAATGCTCTCCCAGAAAAGACTGTTATTTTTAGGGGGAGGGGTTTCCAACCCCAGAACAAGTTTTTTCCCATGGTTTGTTACCAAAACATTTAGTAAAAGTTATAGCAAAGTTATGTATGCCTTCTAAAGGTTGTGGAGTGAGGAGAGAAAAAAACGTCATTACGATTGGGCTGGGGGTGTTAGAGGAGGTGGTAATGTCATTGGGCTTTCACAGCAGCCAGAAATGGTGGGGTGGGGGTGACAGTATTCCCACTATGAGAGTGAAATGGTGTGATCTGTGTTCTAGAAAGGTCATTCTGACTGCTGGGTGGAGAACAGTCTGGAGAGGGCAAGAGTGGGGATGAAGACACCAGTCAGGAGTGCAGGTGAGAGCTGATGGTGACATGGAAAAAACCAGTGCCAGTGACGAGGGACAGTACAGGTCACAGGGCACCACTTGTGCCTAAAGAGCAGTTACAGCACCAGAAAGCATGGCTCTCTCTGGGATTTTTGCAAGGGAGCAAAAACCATGCTATATGGGAGATTTTTTAGGGTCTAGATGTGGATTTTCTTTCAGACATGTGTTCCTGGGTTAATGGGAACGGTTGGTAGCAAATAATAAAATAGATGCCGTGCCTTCTATACTTGATAAGAAGAGCTGAAAAATCCCCTGAAATCTTCTTAAAACCAAACAATAGTTTAGCTTAACTAGGAAAGAATGTCTGTCTGCCTTAAGAATTGTGCTCTTTTAAGATCTATCTATATGGGATCAAATTGACAACAGAAACTTGAAAGATTAGATAGGAACCTTAGTAGGCAGCGAATTTACGTTAATGGGAATGAACTACTCAGAAAAGTAGGGTGAGGATGGTTGCACAACTTGAAGAATGTAATCAATGTCACTGAATTGTTCATGAAGAAACTGTTGAATGAGTGTATGTTCTGTTGTGTATATTCTCAACAACAAAATAAATTATAAAAAAAGTAAAAAGAAACAGGTAAAGATATTTTTAAAATAATAAATGTTTTTTAAATAATAATAATAAAAACCCACACAACATATAGACATAAAAGGAGGATCCTTCTTGGGAAATTGGGCATAGATTAAGGGTAATGGTTACACAAATGATTAATGTAATTGATATCATTAAGCCGTACACCTGAAAAGTGTTGAACTGGCAAACGTTGGGTTATATATATTTTTACCATAAAAGAGAGAGAGAGAGAGAGAGAGCAGAATTTGTTTTCTTGGTTTGGGGGCTTGTTGTTCTTGTTGTTAGATGCCGTCGAGTCAGTTCCGACTCATAGCGACCCTATGCACAACAGAACCAAACACTGCCCGGACCTTCGCCATCCTCACGATCGTTGTTACACTTGAGCTCATTGTTGCAGCCACTGTGTCAATCCACCTCGTTGAGGGTCTTCCTCTTTTCTGCTGACCCTGTACTTTGCCAAGCATGATGTCCTTCTCCAGGGACTCATCCCTCCTGACAAGATGTCCAAAGTATGTAAGCCGCAGTCTCGCCATCCTCGCCTCTAAGAAGCATTCTGGCTGCACTTCTTCCAAGACACATTTGTTCGTTCTTTTGGCAGTCCATGGTATATATAATATTCTTCACCAACACCACAATTCAAAGGCGTCCACTCTTCTTTGGTCTTCCTTATTCATTGTCCAGCTTTCACATGCATATGATGTGATTGAAAATACCATGGCTTGGATCAGATGCACCTTAGTCCTCAGGGTGACATCTTTGCTCTTCAACACTTTGAAGAGGTCCTTTGCAGCAGATTTACCCAATGCAATGCGTCTTTTGATTTCTTGACTGCTGCTTCCATGGCTGTTGATTGCGGATCCAAGTAAAATGAAATCCTTGACAACTTCAATCTTTTTTCCATTTATCGTGATGTTGCTCATTGGTCCAGTTGTGGGGATTTTTGTTTTCTTTATGTTGAGGTGTAATCCATACTGAAAGCTGTGGTCTTTGATCTTCATCTGTAAGTGCTTCAAGTCCTCTTCACTTTCAGCAAGCAAGGTTGTGTCATCTGCATAACGCAGGTTGTTAATGAGTCTTCCTTAAATCCGGATGCCCCGTTCTTTTTCATATAGTCCAGCTTCTCATATTATTTGTTCAGCATACAAATTAAATAGGTATAGTGAAAGAATACAACCCTGACGCACACCTTTCCTGACTTAAACCAATCAGTATCCCCTTGTTCTGTCCTAACAACTGCCTCTTGATCCATGTAAAGGTTCCTCACGAGCACAATTAAGTGTTCTGGAATTCCCATTCTTCTCAGTGTTATCCGTAGCTTGTTATGACCCACACAGTCGAAGGCCTTTACATAATCAACAAAACACAGGTAAACATCCTTCTGGTATTCTCTGCTTTCAGCCAGGATCCATCTGACATCAGCAATGATATCCCTGGTTCCACGTCCTCTTCTGAAATCAGCCTGAATTTCTGGCAGTTTCCTGTCGGTATACTGCTGCAGCCGTTTTTGAATGATCTTCAGCAAAATTTTACTTGCTTGTGATATTACTGATATTGTTCTATAATTTCCACATTCAGTTGGATCACTTTTCTTGGGAATAGGCATAAATATGGAAGTCTTCCAATCAGTTGGCCAGGAAGCTGTCTTCCATATTTCTTGGCATAGACGAGTGAGCACCTCCAGCACTGCATCTGTTTCTTGAAACTTCTCAATTGATATTCCATCAGTTCCTGGAGCCTTGTTTTTCACCAATGCCTTCAGAGCAGCTTGGACTTCTTCCTTCAGTACCATCGGTTCCTGATCATATGCCACCTCTTGAAATGGTTGAATATCGACTAATTCTTTTTGGTATAATGACTCTGTGTATTCCTTCCATCTTCTTTTGATGCTTCCTGCATCATTTAATATTTTCCCCGTGGAATCCTTCACTATTGCAACTCGAGGCTTGAATTTTTTCTTCAGTTCTTTCAGCTTGAGAAACGCCAAGCTTCTTCTTCCCTTTTGGTTTTCCATCTCCAGCTCTTTGCACATGTCATTATAATATTTTACTTTGTCTTCTCAAGAGGCCCTTTGAAATCTTCTGTTCAGTTCTTTTACTTCATCAATTCTTCCTTTTGCTTTAGCTGCTCGACGCTCAAAAGCAAGTTTCAGAGGCTCCTCTGACATCCATCTTGGTCTTTTCTTTCTTTCCTGTCTTTTCAGTTACCTCTTGCTTTCTTCATGGATGATGTCCTTGATATCGTTCCACAACTTGTCTGGTCTGCCGTCACTAGTGTTCAATGCATCAAATCTATTCTTCAGATGGTCTCTAAATTCAGGTGGGATATACTCAAGGTCATATTTTGGCTCTCGTGGACTTGTTCTGATTTTCTTCAGTTTCAGCTTGAACTTGCATATGAGCATTTGATGGTCTGTTCCATAGTTGGCCCCTGGCCTTCTTCTGACTGATGAGACCGAGCTTTTCCATCGTCTCTTTCCACAGATGTAGTCAATTTGATTTCTGTGTGTTTCATCTGGTGAGGTTCATGTGCATAGCCACCGTTTATGTTGGTGAAAGAAGGTATTTGCAATGAAGAAGTCGTTGGTCTTGCAAAATTCTATCATTCGATCTCCGGCATTGTTTCTATCACCAAGGCCGTATTTTCCAACTACTGATCCTTCTTCTTTGTTTCCAACTTTTGCATTCCAATCACCAGTAATTATTAATGCATCTTGATTGCATGTTCGATCAATTTCAGACTGCAGCAGCTGATAAAAATCTTCTATTTCTTCATCTTTGGTCCTAGTGGTTGGTGCGTACATTTGAATAATAGTCGTATTAACTGGTCTTCCTTGTAGGTGTGTGGATATTATGCTATCACTGACAGCGTTGTACTGCAGGATAGGTTTTGAAATGTTCTTTTTCACGATGAATGCAACACCATTCCTCTTCAAGTTGTCATTCCCAGCATAGTAGACTATATGATTGTCCAATTTAAAATAGCCAATACCAGTCCATTTCAGCTCACTAATGCCTAGGAGGAAACCCTGATGGCGTAGTGGTTAAGTGCTACGGCTGCTCACCAAAAGGTCAGCAGTTCAAATCTGCCAGGCGCTCCTTGGAAACTCTATGGGGTTCTACTCTGTCCTATAGGGTCGCTACGAGTCGGAATCAACTCAATGGCAGTGGGTTTAATGCCTAGGATGTCGATGTTTATGTGTTCCATTTCTTTTATGTGATTTCCAATTTTCCTAGGTTCATACTTCGTACATTCCAGGTTCTGATTATTAATGGATGTTTGCAGCTGTTTTTTCTCATTTTGAGTCATGCCACATCAGCAAATGAAGGTCCCAAAAGCTTTACTCCATCCACGTCTTTAAGGTTGACTCTACTTTGAGGAGGCAGCTCTTCCCCAGTCATCTTTTGAGTGCCTTCCAACCTGGGGGGCTCATCTCCCAGCACTATATCAAACAATGTTCCGCTGCTATTCATAAGGTTTTCACTGGCTAATGCTTTTCAGAAGTAGACTGCCGGGTCTTTCTTCCTAGTCTGTCTTAGTCTGGAAGCTCAGCTGAAACCTGTCCTCCATGGGTGACCCTGCTGGTATCTGAATACCGGTGGCATAGCTTTCAGCATCACAGATACACACAAGCCCCCACAGTATGACAAACTGACAGACACGTGGGGGCTTAGGGTCATGATTTCATGGGACATTCCAGTCAATTGGCATAATATTGTTTTTCAGTACTTATGTTCTACCTCCTAGTTTATTGTGTAGTACCTAGGGTCTTAAAAGCTTTTAAGCAGCCATCCAAGCTACAACAATCAGTCTCCATTCACCTGGAGTAGCAAAGGAAGAAGGAGAGACAAGAATGAGAGGATGAAATGGAATGCATGTCTGGTTGCCTCCGTGAACAACTGCATCTTATGCCATGAAACCAGAAGAACTAGATAGTGCCTAGCTACCATTACTAAATATTTTGATCAAAGATTCTTTAGAAGAATTCTGATCAAAAGGGTGTAAATGAAGAACAGAATTTCAAATTCTCAATGGAATCCTAACTTTATGGTGACATTAAGTCTGGATGAGCCCTCAAAAGTATTATCCTGAGATAATCTTCCAACCTTAAATCTCAAACCAAAACTATCCCTTGAAGTATTCTTTGAACCAAACAATCGTTGTTGTTAGGTGCAATTGAATTTGTTCTGACTCATGGCGACCCATTGTACAACGAAACACTGTCTGGTCCTGTGTCATCTTCATAATTGTTATGCTTGAGCCCTTTGTTGCAGCCACTCTGTCAATCCATCTCTTTGGGGGTCTTCCTCTTTTTCACTGGCCCTCTACAGAGCATGATGTCCTTCTCTAAGGACTGGTCTTTCCTGATAACATGTTCAAAGTACATGAGACTAAGTCTCACCATCTTCCCTTCTAAGGAGCATTCTGGGTGTACTTTTCCCAATATAGATTTGTTTGTTCTTCTGGCAGTCCATGGTATATTCAAAATTCCTCACCAACACCGTAATTCAAAGATATCAGTTCTGCTTCGGTCTTCCTTATTCATCATCCAGTTTTTGTGTGCATATGAGGTGACTGAAAATACTGTGGTTTGGGTCAGGCACACCTTAGCTCTTGAAGTTATACCTTTGCTTTTTTTTTTTTAACAAAGAGAAAATTATTCTCCCACAGTCTAGTAGGTTACAAGTCCAAATTCAGGGTGTTGGCTCCAGGGGTATGCTTTCGCTCTGTCAGCTCTGGAGGAAGGTCCTTGTCCTTAATCTTCCCTTGGTCGAGGAGCTTCTCAGGTGCAGGGACCCCAGGTCCAAAGGATGTGCTCTGCTCCTGGTGCTGCTTTCTTGGTGGTATGAGGTCCCCATCTCTCTGCCAGATTCCCTTTCCTTTTATCACCCCAGGGAAACTCCCTTTACATTGGATCAGGGATGTGACCTGGTAAGGGTGTTACAATCCCACCCTAATCCTCTTTAACATAAAATTACAATCACAAAATGGAAGACAACCACAGAATACTGGGAATCATGGCCTAACCAAGTTAATATTCACATATTTGGGGGGACATAGTTCAATCCATGACATTCCACCATTTGGTCCCCCCAAAATCACATTCTTGCAACATGCAAAACATATTCATCCTATCGTATCATAGCAAAATTATTAACTCCAAGTCCAAAATCTAAAAATTCCTCTTCATCTGTGAAATCTAGAATACAAGCTATCTGCTTCCAAAGGGTATAATGGCAGAACAGGCACAAGCTAGACATTTCTGATACAAATGGGAAAAATTGTAGGGAAAGAAGGCATAACAGGCACCAAGGAAGTCAGCAGAACACATTACAGTAGCCCTCAAAGCTTTGAAAATAATCCTCTGTTCTCTGAGACAATTTACACAGTGACCCTGCCCTCCAGACTCCAGGTACAGGCCACACTCTCCAGATTCTGAGTGTAGACCCTTCGGCCCTGGGCTTCAGCTCTGCCTTCCAGGCCCACTGGGACGGCAACTCTGCTGCCTTGGCTTTAGGCGCACCATTCTCCTACTCCATCTGAGTGGCAACTCCACCCTTAGAAACACCAGAGGCCATGGCTCTACCTTTTGAAATCCCAGAGGTCAAGGCCATACCTTTTGAGACTGAGGCAGCTCAGCTTCCTGTGTTTCTTGTCTCTTCAGCTTCTGCTTCCCGTTTTTTTTGCCTCTTTGCCCTTGGGCCTCACGCCTGCATCTGCCCTGTTGGGGCAAGTGTACCAAAGCTCTGTAGCTCCACTGAGAATTGCCCGGAGGCATCCCACTATGCCAGGAAGCCTCCTGTGCACAGGCACTCAGCTCTCTCGCTCCATGGGTTTGCTCCAGTGCTGTCTGGTGCTGGTCTCCTGGTTTTGCTGCTGCCCTTTCTCTGCTGCTGCCACTTCTCTGCTGCTGCTGGTCCTCTGCCGTTGCCACAACTCTATCCATTCACAGTTTCAAAACCACTTCCACATATTAGGTATCTGTTAGAGCAGCACCCCACTCTCTCGGTACCAAATTCTATCTTAGTTATCTAGTGTTGCTATAACAGAAATACCACAAGTGGATAGCTTTAGCAAAGAGAAATTTATTCTCTCACAGCCTAGTAGGTTACAAGTCCAAATTCAGGGTGTCAGCTCCAGGGGAAGGCCTTCTCTCTCTGTCGGCTCTGGAAGAAGGTCCTTGTACTCAATCTTCCCTTGGTTGAAGAGCTTCTCAGGTGCAGGGACCCAGGGCCAAAAGACAGCTCTGCTCCTGGTGCTGCTTTCCTGGTGGTATGAGGTCTCCCACATCTTTGCTTTTTAACACTTTAAAGAGGTCTTTTGCAGCAAGTTTGCTCAATGCAATGCATTGTTTGATTTCTTGACTGCTGCTTCCATGGGCATTGATTGTGAATTCAAGAAAAATGAAGTCCTTGAAACTTCTATACTTTCTCCATTTATCATGATGTTGCTTATTGGCCCAGTTGTGAGGATTTTTGTTTTCTTTATGTTGAGGTGCAATCTATACTGAAGGCTGTAGTCTTTGATCTTCAGCAGAAAGTGCTTCATGTACTCTTCACTTTCAGCAAGTAACGTTATGTCACCTGCATATCATAGATTGTTAATGAGTCTTCCTCCAATCCTGATGCACCGTTCTTCATATAGTCCAGTTTCTTGGATTATTTGCTCAGTGTACAGACTAAGTATGGTGAAAGAATACAAACCTAACACACGCCTTTCCTGACATTAAACCATGCAGTATTTTCTTGTTCTGTTCAAACAACTACCTCTTGGCCTATGTACAGGTTCCTCGTGAGCACAATTAAGTGTCCTGGGATTCCCGTTCTTCGAAATGTTGTCCATAATTTGTTATGATCCACCCAGTCAAATGCCACTGCTTTTGAATAATTTTCACTGAATTCTACTTGTGCGTGATATTAATGATATTTGATAATTTCCACATCTTGTTGGATCATTTTTCCTTGGAATGGGCACAAATACGGATTTCTTCCAGTTGTTAGGAGAGGCAGCTATCCTCCAAATTTCTTGGCATAGGCTAGTGAGCACCTCCAGAACTGCATCCATTCGTTGAAACATCTCAATTGGTATTCCGTCAATTCCTGGAGCTTTGTTTTTCACCAATGCCTTCAGGACAGCTTGGACTTCTTCCTTCAGTATCATTGGTTCTTGCTCATACGCTACCTCCTGAAATGGTTAAACATCAAACAATTCTTTTCTGTACAGTGGCTGTGTGTATTCCTTCCATCTTCTTTTGATGCTTCCTGTGTCATTCAATATTTTCCCATAGAATCTTTTGATATTGCGACTCGAGGCTTAAATTTTTTCTTCAGTTCTTTCAGCTTGAGAAATGCCAAATGTATTCTACCATTTGGTTTTCTAACTCCAGGTCTTTGTAAATTTCATTATAATACCTAACTTTGTCTTCTCGAGCCGCCTTTCGAAATCTTCTGTTCACCCTGTTTATGTCATCATTTCTTTCATTTGGTTTAGCTATTCGGGTTTTTTTTTTTTTAATTCTACATTCAAGAGCAAGCTTCAGAGCCTTTTCTGACATCCATTTTGGTCTTTTCTCTCTTTCCTGTCTCTTTAATGACCTCTTGCTTTCTTCGTGTATGATGTCCTTGATGTCATTCCACAACCTGTCTGGTCTTTGGTAATTAGTGTTCAGGGTGTCAAATCTATTCCCGAGATGGTGTCTGAATTCAGGTGGGATATACTCAAGGTTGTACTTTGGCTCTTTTGTCTTGCTCTAATTTTCTTCAGCTTTAACTTGAATTTGCATAGGAGTAATTGATGGTCTGTTCTGCAATTGGCCCTGGCTTTGTTTTGACTGATGATATTGAGCTTCTCCATGTACATAGTTGCCATTTATGTTGTTGAAAAAGGTATTTGCAATGAAGAAATTGTTGGTCTTGCCAAATTCTATTATTTGATCCCTAGCATTGTTTCTATCACCAAGGCCATATTTTCCAACTACTGATCCTTCTTTGTTTCCAGCTTTCATATTCCAATCACCAGTAATTATCAATGCATCTTCGTTGCATGTTCGATCAATTTCAGACTGCAGAAGTTGGTAAAACTCTTCAATTTCTTCATCTTTGGCCTTAGTGGTAGGTGGGTAAATTTGAATAATAATCTCATTAACTGGTCTTCCTTGTAGGTGTGTGGATATTATCTATCACTGACAGCATTGTACTTTGGGATAGATCTTGAAATGTTCTTTCTGATGATGAATGCAACACCATTCCTCTTCAAGTTGTCATTCCCAGCATAGTAGACTGCATGATTGTCCAATTCAAAAGGGCCAATACCAGTCTATTTCAGCTCACTAATGCCTAGGATATCCTCTTTATGCATTCCATTTCATTTTTGACAACTTCCAATTTTCCTAGATTCATACTTTGTACATTCCACATTCTAATCACTAATGGATATTTGCAGCTGTTTTTTCTCACTTTGAGCTATGCCACATCAGCAAATGAAGGTCCCAAAAGCTTGACTCCATCCACGTCATTACGATCAACTCTGCTTTGAGGAGGCAGTTCTTCCCCTCTGTATTCTGAGTGCTTTCCAACCTGAGGGACTTATTTTTTGGCACTATATCAGACAACATTCTACTACTATTCATAAAGTTTTCACTGGCCAATTTTTTCAGAAGTAGACCACCAGATCCTTCTTCCTAGTCTCTCTTAATCTGGAAGCTCTGCTGAAACCTGTCAGCCAAGGATGACCGTGCTTACATTTGAAATACCGGTGGCAAAGCTTGCAGTATCACAGCAACATGCAAGCCACCAGAGTCCAACAAACCGATAGACAGCTGGTTTAAACAATAGTTTAGCTTAATTAATAAAGTACGTCTGCCTTGAACATTGTTCTCTTTTAAAGAATTATCTATGTGGTATCAAACCGACAACAGCAACTGGAAAGGTTAGATGAGAAGCTTAAGGGGCAGTAAGCGGGAATAATTTGGAAAAAGATAGAAGAATGGTTGTGCAACTTGAAGAATGTAATCACTGTCACTGAATCATACATGTAGAAATTGTTGAAATAGCGTATCTTTTGCTGTGTATATTTTCACCAAAAAATAAAATCAAACAAACTGAAAAAGGAGGATCCTTCCAGAATTCATTGGTTTGTTTTTTAACATTCAAAAGAAATTATCGCTTCTTAAATTCCCTTGGTGTATTTGTTATTGAATTTTCCCAAGAGTAAAATGGAACATCCTTCTTTAAAGGGTATACCACTATATGTAAATGTCATATGAGAAAATAGAGGGAGACTTTTAATGAAGACTCAAATCACAGATTAATCCTTGTATTTTAGGTGTAGTGGAGATATTACCAAGGTTCCACAAAATGGCATCTGAATGAGCTGGAGCTAAACAAGGGCATGAGTTCTTAGAAGTCAGAAGTGACTTGATGTTAGGATTTTTTTTTTTTTACAAGTATATTCTCTTTTCTCTAGAGAGAAAATAAGATGTGAGATGTGAAAATAAGGCACTTCTCTCTTTTAGGGATGAACCAAACAACTGGGGGTTTGATGACCCCCTGAAGATAGAACCTTATATCACTTGGCTTTTTGACTTTCAGGGAATTCTCCCCAAGGGGATGTTCGTGAAATTCCTGGGTTTGCTGTAGAAGCTGCTCATGACTGTCCTTTCTTTGCAGACAAGTGTCTAGTCTCAAATATTGGCTGGTCCCCTGTGATAAAGACCTGAGATAAGCTGGTATCTCCAAGCAAGATCAGAAGAGTCTCAAATGGAAGCCCCCATCTCCCACATGCTGTGTTCAGGCGGGAAGGACATGTGGATGCCCTCTTTGCCTTTGGTGAGTCTCCCTCTGAGGTTCTTGATGGTAATTCCAGCCCTGTTGGCCAGGGTCTCCTTCCTTTTAGGTCCTGTGCCAGGCACTTCACATGCATCATCTCGTGGAATTCTCACAACTGAGTGAAAGCCCATTGTCCAGAGGACATTATGGCTTCAGAAACATTCACTACAGTCTCCAAAACCAGTCTGGATTTATACTCACACTGAAGCTCTTCTGACTGTGTTCTGCTTCCACTAATCTCTCTGCTCTTGGGGGCAAGGCATGCCTCATTTCTGAGAAAGTTTGGCTGATTGTTTTTAGGATTAATACATTTAATAATTCCTCTTTTTCAAATGTGGTCTTTGACAAGTCAGTACTATTTGCATAATTGCAGCTAATTTATGCCAGTGATATGTTCTAAAAATGACAAGCATTATATACATATCTGCTACCATCACCCTTTTCCATGTTCTCTGGCAATGAAAAAAGTGATTTGATTAAGGACAAGGAGCATATGAGGATCACGGGAAGATGGTTCCTGGCTTCTCTGCTTCACATGCAGCATTGTGGCTTGGGATTTCAGAAGTGTTACCTAAATGCCTGCTTCACTAAACAACTTTTGCTCTCTCATTTCTGGCTATTTCAGGTGTCATGCCATGCTGAACCTTTTAAAATCAGTAATTAGCATTTTTGGTTCCTGAAAACTGGACGTACAGCTACAAATCAGAATGGTCTGTTTAAAATGCACTTTTGAGAAACCCACGTGGTTTTAAAATGAGTCCCTGATGAAACTGAGCTTAGAAGCTTGTTTCTAAACTCTGGAAAAGCTTAGTTGGTGTTTCATTTTGGTAGGGCAAAAAGACTACACCCGAAGACTACCCACCCACAGAGTGTTAGGGTTTTGGAATCAGAAGGATTGAGCAGGAGAGGGACAGCTCCATTTTTTTTTTTTTTTTGTGACATGTCATCCTTCCTTGAGGGGAAAAGGATATCATATTGTTAATAAAGATTAGTATTAATGATGTCATTACACTAATATTTACTTTGTTCATCCTGAGTCCCTAAGGGGAGCAAAGGGTTAAGTACTCAAATATTAACTGAAAGTTTGTTCAAGCCTGCCCAGAGGCACCTTGAAGTTCGAACCACCAACCTTTAAGTTAGTAACTGAGTACAGACCGCTTGTGCCACCAAGGAACCCTAGAAACAGACTAAAAAAAACCCATTGCGGTTGAGTTGATTCTGACTCATAGCGACTCTATTGGACAGAGTAGAACTACCCCGTAGGGTGTCCAAGGAATGCCTGGTGGATTTGAACTGCCAACCTTTTGGTTAGCAGCTGTAGCGCTTAACCACTACACCACCAGGGTTTCCAGAAACAGACTGAGCAAGTCAAATTGTGTAATGTAGGGCAACACTGCAAACCTTGGTGTGTTTACAGGAAGAGGCAGGTAAGGAGGGAGGATTAGGAAGTGTGAAAGAGAGAGCTCTGCCTTGTGGTTGGGGTCAGTTGCCCTCCCTCTGACCTCCGGGGTACCAGGCACTCACTGACTCCCTGCCAACTCAAGTGGCAGTCAAGGGGCAGGACTTGGTACTTACTAGACCTCAGGGTAAAGGCAGAAATGGGCCTCCCTGTGCCGCTTTGCACCCTGGGAGCCTGCCCACCTCTTGGGGATTCAGTGTGCAAGGCATGCATCAGACGCAGGTCAGATGCAGGTTGACCAGACACACTCCTCCTTCCCTGCCAACCCACAGGGCTTGCCACGTGCCAGCCGGTTCCATCTCTAGGTGCCCCTGATTTCCTCCGCCCCCTGCTGTAGCCTCCCTCTGGTGTGCTCGATGGGACAAGCAATTTGTACTTGACAGCTAACCTAAAGGCTGATGGTTTGAACCCACGCAGAGGTGCGAAGGGAGAAAGGCTTGGTGATCTGCTTTTGTAAAGATTACAGTCAAGAACACCCTATAGAGCAGTTCTACTCTGCAGTTGTTTGTTTTTTTTTTTAAAGCAGACTACTATGGTCCTTTTGATGACACTAAAGGTTGAACTCTGTTAGTTCTGCCATGGAGCCAGAATTGAACTCAAAGACCTCTCATCCTCTAGCTGCATACCCTTTAGCGGTGCTGCTACCACGTTTTGGGGTTCAGGAAGTGCCTGAGGGCTAGATTGGAGTGAACCCCTGTGAGGAACCCCCCCGCCCACACACCCAGTTCTGCAAGCATTTATTGGTCGCTGCACCTGAAGGTGGAGGCAGAAATGTACCTCCTGAGCCACTTTGCACCCTGGGAGCCTGTCCACCCCTTGCGGGGGGGAGTTCAGTGCCAGGCATAGATCGCACACAGGTCTGAGGCAGGTCAGACGCAGATAAAACACAGGTCTGCCACAGGTCTGCCACATGTCTGACGCAGATCTGATTCAGGTCAGACACACTCCTCCTCCTCTGCCAACCCACAGGGCTTGCCACGTGTCAGCCGGTTGGTTGAGCCTCTACCTGCCCCCCCCCATCTGCTCGCTGCCTTAGTCTGCTCTGGTGTGCTTGGCCGCACGGAAGATTTCTCTCCGCAGTTCGAACCCACCCAGCGGTGCCAAGGGAGAAAGGCATGGCGATCTGCTTCTGTAAAGATTACAGTCAAGAAAACCCTGTGAAGCAGTTCTACTCTGCAGTGCTTTTTTTTTTGGGGGGGGGGTAGGCTACAATGGTCATTTTGATGAGGATGAGGGTCGAGCTCCGTTATTTCTGCCATGAAGCCAGGATTGGACTCAAAGACCCCCAGTACTCTGGCTCCATATCCCTCAGCGGTGCTGCTCAGCCCGTGTCTTTGGGGTCCAGGAAGGGCCCGAGGGTCTAGACTGGAGGGAACCCTTGTGAAGGACCCTCTCCCACGTCCAGTTCCACAAGCATTCTTTGGGTGCCCCCACACCTCAGGGTCGTGACAGAAAAGTGCCTCCCTGATGCCACTTTGCACCCGGGGAGGGTGTCTGCCCCTTGGTGATTCGACGTGTGACGTAGGGGTCAGAGCAGGTCAGACACGTCTCCCATGAGCCCACTGGGCTTGCCACGTGCCAGCGGGGCTCTACGCAACCCCACTGCGTCCGCCCCCTGCCGTAACCCGCCTCCTGTGGAATCGTCGGCTTAGTCCCGGCGGCGGCTGTCCAGGCTCAGCTGCTCTCAGGTAAAGACCCTTGGGCTGTGGGGAGCGCCGTGCCCCCACAGAGAGACAGCTCCCTGGGGCCCTCATTTGCCAGAGCTCCGTGGGAGGATTGGTTGGGAAGACCAAGGTGTTCGCCAGGGGAAAGCCCCAGGTTTTGAGGCTGCCACGTGCTGGGATTGCCTCACGTCGCCGTCTTAATGGCGGCCGCTAGAGCGCGGCACTAGCAGGAGGCACCCTCAGATCTTGGAGAAATGTCCCGGCATCTAAATAGCCAGTCAGCCTAAATCTCAGAAACAGATTTGAGAGAAAATTGCGGAAGGGGGGTGGGGGGGGCGGGGCGGGGGTATCTCGTGAAATTTTCTGTCATCTGGTTATCCAGTCAGCGAAGACCGTAGAAACACCTTTGAGAGGCTTGCAAAGCTGGAGGCTGTCTGGGGCGGGCACAGGCCTGAGCTGGGGAGTCTGGATATGGAATGAGAATCCCTGTCAGGTGCTTGCGGAACCGCCATTGGCACAGTGGACTCTGGGCCAGGGCGCTGTGGCGTGATCGAAAGCAAGAGACCAGACCGTTACTTACCCGGCGTTTAGTAAATTGAGCATTTTGTGCACTGCGAACTGAAATAAGCATTTGAGTTCTACAGCTAGATAAAGCGCATAGAACGGTGACAGTCATAGCAACTCAGCTGCTCCGTTCTTATAAAATGGAATAGTGCAACGTGATATCTGAAAGTGCGTATGTTTCTAAAGAGTTGTACGTGACTGCTGAAGCCTGCTTCTGCAAACACCCACCCGCACAGAGATCAGTACAGATGCCCCACCGCCCCAAAAGAAATTGTTTATAGTTCAGTTTGAGAAAAAGCCTCTGTGGTTGGCAGAACAACTTATATTAAAACTTTTTTTTTAATCGGTGTTTCTGAGACTGTAAAACTTATTTTAATTGATGTTTCTGAAACTAAAAAGGTTTTATTTTTTAAATTGATATTTCTGAGACTGTTCTTTATTTGAGGAATACAGACAAATTAGATGAATGAGAGAAGGAGATAAGAAGTGTTGACTTCTTTTTCTGTTACCATGAGAAGGAATGGCGTATTCCGGACCTGGGGTGTGGGGAGTGTGTGTCTGTCTGTCTGTCTGTGTGTGCTGGCTCTGGCTTTTGACTCTTGTATGTACTTAAGAAATGGTGTTTTCATTTAAATATTGGATCAGATGAACTTTTTGTATAGCTAGAGAAATTTAATGAGTTACTTTAGCAATGCCTCTGAATTTTACTGTTATGGGCAAACATTTACTGGCTTTATTACATAAATCCACATTCTGCTTGTAAATAGTGATGTAGTTTGTAACTCTGAAAGTAAAACGACCATGAAATCATATGCTAAGGGGTTGAAAATGGAATTACCCAGAAGGAAAAAAATAAATAGTCTGTGAAATGTGTTCAGTTCTCAAGTATTTTTAAGTGTGGGTGCACTGTTCCTAGTGCTGTGGCAGGGCTAGTGTCTAGCAGACTAGGGAGATAGGAGTCAGTGCTGCCAAGTGATTTGGAGAGTGCAAGCAAGAAGGTAGGGGGAAAGCTAGTATTCTTACACTTTCAAAGAATTTTGCTTCTTGCTCAAAAAATAAAAGCCCCCAAATGCACTTGTACTTCTTTCTCAGGTGGAAGCAAACACTTGAAAGAGAAAAGGGTTGTTGTGGGGTCTGGCCAGGCCAGGAGATCAAAAGCTCTGAGGGAAAGGGAATGTAGTTTCTCAGGCATGTTTTTCTGGGCATTAGAGTCCTGTGTTGGTCTGTGTGACATTTGCTATTTCGCAGTGGATAAGTAATCTCTCTTACAAAGGCACCTGAAAGCAGGAATGATGTTTTCATTGTAGCAATTTGGGAAAATTTGCATTATGAAATTTCAACTTATGTCTTTAAACAAAACTAAGAGAGACTTTTAATGTAGTGATTACCCCCTCAAAGGATTGCTTTTTTCCCCTTTTTTATTTACTGCTGCAGGTGAAGAGCCCCATAGTTCTAACTGATATGTGAGCAGGCGGGCCATTTCAGTTTCTGGCTTGGGCGACTGGTGTTTATAAACCTCTTTTGCTGTAGCTGTTTAGCAGGTAGAGCTCTTTCCTTCCAGATTCAAATCTGAGCCCATTTGCAGACGTTGCCTGCATTTTGTTGAAGGTGGTGTGTGAGCTCTCTGTGGGCATGGGCTGTAGGGGAGTCCTTGATTCATTCCTTTTTCTAGCATTTATTGGGTGCCTGCTGTGTGCAGAGTACCATGCCACGTGCTGTAGGTCCCGTCCCTGCCCTCAAGAAGCTCAAGGACGCCGAAGTGCAGGGGGAGAGATGCTCTCGCTTGAGGTGCTGGAGACGCTGCCCAGAATAGGTGGTATGTGAAAGGGTCTTGAGGGTTGAGTGAAATTCTACTGAAAAAGAAGAGGAGCCAGAGCATTCGCTGCGGAGAGATGAGGATGGGCTACTGGCATGCCTGTCCTGGGGTCTGTCTGTTTTTCCTCTTTGTGTCCCCAGCACCTAACAGAGTACCTGGCAAATAGTAGACTTACTGGAAGAATGTGTTGAATTTAATTCAAATGCGAAGACATAACCGCAAAAGCAGGGCTTGTTTTTAAAATATCAGCGTGGCTGGAGAGGAGGGGTGACGGGAGCCTGGGCTGCGGAGGGAGGCAGGGCCAAGCCTGGAAAGGTAATGTAGGACTGCGAAGGGCTCAGTGCTTTAGCATGTGGGAAGGCCTGGTGAGAGATCGGCTTGGAGAACCCCGTTGGTGTAGGGTAGGAGTGAGTGAGTCAGTTCCTTACAGAGAGAAAGTGACCGTGCATTATGTGTGCAGTTGAATTAAAATTGCTTTTCATGCGAAAGCTTTGTTGAGGTGACCCCCTGGAAGAAGGCCTTGGAGGTGCGATTCCCTAAGCTCGGGGGCCTTGGGTGGTGGTTGTGACCAATGCGGATGTGTACAATCACCGAGTACTGGTTTTCTCCTCTGGCTAATTATTGTACTAGTAAATGATTCTCTCTTGGAAACTTACCTGGTGACTATTGATATTTCTACCAGAATACATTTTAAACAGTTCTGAGAAAGGCTTTCGTGTGGTAAAATAATGTGCAGTGCTAACATATGGCATATCTTCATAAACACAATAACACAGTAAAAAAGTCTTCCTAGTTGTTTTTTAAAAAATTTTATTGTGTTTTGGGTGAAAGTTTGCAGCACAAATGAGTTTCTCATCAAAAAATTTATACACAAATTGTTTTGTGACACTGGTTGCAATCTCTGCAGTGTGTCAGCACTCTCCCCCTTTCCGTTTACACCCTGGTTCCCCATGTCCGTTTGTCCAGATTTCCTGTCCTTTCTTGACTTCTCCTCTTTGCTTATGGGCAGGTGTTGCCCACTTGGTCTCGTATGCTTGGCTGAAAGGTAGACTTCAGGAGTGGCTTCAGTTCTGAGTTAGCAGGGTGTGTGGGGGCCATAGTCTGGGGGGTTCCTCCAGTCTCTGTCAGTCTCTGTCAGACCAGTAAAAAAAAAAAAAATTTTTTTTAAGTCAGGTCTTTTTTTGTGAATTTGGATTTTCTACATTTTTCTCCCGCTCTGTCCAGAACCCTCTATTGTGATCCCTATCAGAGCACTTGTTGGTGGTAGCCAGGCACCATCTAGTTCTTCCGAGCTCAGCCTGGTGGAGGCTGTGGTTCATGTGGTCCTTTAGTCCTTTGGACAAATGATTTCCTTGTGTCTTTGGTTTTCTTCATTCTCCTTTGCTCCGAATGTGGTGGGACCAATAGATGTACTTTAGATGACTGCTTGCAAGCTCTTAAGACCCCAGATGCTACTCAACAAAGTAGGATGTAGGACATTTTCTTTATGAACTGTGTTATGCCAATTGACCTAGTTGTCCCCTGAGACCATGGTCCTCAGCTCTCAGCCCCAGTAACACAGTCCCTCAAGGTGTTTGGATGTGTCTAGGATGCTTCTATGACTTTGCTTTGGTCAAGTTGTGCTGACTTCCCTTATATTGTGTACTGTTTTTCCTTTCACCAGAATTAACACTTGTCTACTACCTAGTTAGTGATTTCCCATCTCTGCTCCTCCCCTCCCTCGTAACTACCAAAGATTGTTTTTATTTTTATTTGTGTGTAAACCTTTTATTGAGTTTTTATAATAGTGGTCTTATACAATATTTATCCGTTTGTGATTGACTTATTTCACTCAGCATAATGCCCTCCAGATTCATCCATGTCGTGAGATGTTTCTCAGATTCATCACTGTTCTCTATCATTGCATAGTATTCCATTGTGTACGTACAGTAGTTTGTTTATCCATTCATCTGTTGATGGGTACTTAGGTTGTTTCCATCTTTCTACTATTGTGAGTAATGCTGCAACGAACATGAGAGTGCATGTCTATTATTTCTCTGCCTGTTGTGGAAGAAAACGGAATGTTGAGAGTTAGGGTCCCACGCAGCAAAAGGGATTGTTTTTTGCTAGACTTTGAAAGTACTCAGGCCAATGTGGCCAGGTCGGCGAGGCCATTGGGCTTAGTGATGAGAAGGCCTGGGTCCCCCACTTGGGCAGTCCTCTGAGAGAAGAGATGCTGGCCGCTCTGTCCCACCTGGCACTGCCAGGAGAAAGAACTGGAGTCAGAACCTCCAGGCAGTGAGGGACCCTCCTCTAGACTGCAAAGAGCAGGCCTTCTTCCTCCCCTGCCCAGCCTGCTGGAAGCCCTGGTGGAGGTGTATATGATATGGCCTTTGTATGCAGAGTTGTTTGCAAAGCAATATATAGACACTCAGTTTCTCAGGTGATATGAACGAAGTGGGATAAAAATCCTACTCCTGCTCCACTTAAATTAGCTGAAAGCTGACAGGGTTTGTGACATAATTATGGTTGCGGAGAAAGCAGTTGGTCAGTGGTTGTAAAATTAAAAAAAAATTGGTAAAAGTGTGGCCTACTCAGTTTCAAGCACCCTGTGAACTAGGGATGAGGCAAAGGCATGTGGGAATAAGACAAAGGCTTTGCTTTGGGGAGCCCAGAGTCTAGTGGGGCACAAAGACTTGCAGATGAATTATTATATTCTGATGTGGGCTGCTTTGCACTTCAATGTGTGACCCTGTAACTTTGGTAGCATGGAGGAGAGAGTGATCAACTTACCCTGGGGGCGGGGGGTAGGGCCTCCCTCAGAGAGGAGGGAAAAAGCATGGCGTTTTCCAAACCCGGAGGTGACCAGGTGAGGGTGGCTAGTCCTGAGGCCTTTAGAGGAGAAGGGGAAGGTGGCAATTCAGGTGGGAGTCAGCATCTGGTGGGCCTTGACTGTCAGCCTCAGGAATTCCCTTTTATTCTTTGGGCAGCAGGGAGCCATTGTGTGCCTGAGAGGGAGGATTTAAGAAAGAGAGTGATTCCAGCCACCACATCTGTTTTGGAGGTAGACTCATCAGGGCTTGCTGGGTTGGATTGAATTTGGGGATGTGGTGAAGGAGCTGGATAGGAAGCTGCTGACAGTGACCCTGCAGGTTACTGGCCTGGATGACTGCCTGATGGCGGTCCCACTCTCTGAGGTGGGGAGCACTGAGGCAGGAGCAGTTTGGGCAGGAAACGGCAAGTTTAGTTTGGGACTTTAGTGTCAGGTACCTGTGGGACATCTAGGAAGCCACTGGGTATGCATCAGGGTCTCCCCCGGCATAGGCTTCTGTGGACTTCTGGCATCTTTTTATGTCTTTGGTGTCTGGGAACTGAGGCAGCACCTAACCTGCAGCTCACGTTAGCGAGGCTCTTGCCATAAAAAGCTGCTCAGTCTCCCATCATGCCTGTGAGTCTTGTGCTCTGTGTGAATGCTGATGGGTGCACACTGTGTGACAGAGGCTGCCATGGGAGTTTCAAAGTGATTCTCCCAGAACCTCATTCTCTTAAAAGACAAGAACACCCAAACTGCCCTTGAAAAGTTCCCCAGCTTACACCCTGCCTGTCCTTTATCAGGAGCTTCAGATCTCTGTCAGGCTTTTCTAAATACCACATAAATATTAAATTGACTTACAAATGTTGTTTATGAGAAATGGAATATTGCTTGTGTTATTTGACGCCTATTTCTGGAGTGTGTGTGTTCTGACTTGAGTCTAGCTAATGTCCCACCAGGGCAGAGACTGATGAGGTTTTCTTTTGATTCTGTTTCTAACAATTAAGCACATTGTTTAAGTAACAGGTTGTTCTTTGGATATAGAGTGTTCATGACCACTAATAAACGTCCTCCATATTAAAATACACCCGTTGTGCCCCTGGGAAGGCAGGGCAGCCAGCCCTTTCATATGCTAATACCTGAGGTCAAGGCACACTAGATGTTACTCAATCAAGCTAATATTTAGCTTTGGAAATTAAAGCGCAAAATCATGAATTTAATCAGTGCTCTTCTCTCTGCATTGATATTTTACCATAATATATGTATGCACACGATGTTCCAAGATTTTTCCCTTTTGTTTTTATTTTTTTGAGGATGTATGTTTTGCTTGCTGCAGTATTTGTTAAATTCACGAATGCTTTTGTTTTTTAAGGAGAAAGCAGTCCAAGGATGTGGAGCTCGCGGTGTGTCTGCCTGAAGCTCAGCTCCTTGCTCTTCTTTGAGGTCCAACCTTATCATTTGAGGCACTCACCCCCTACGTGGGTGTGTTGTGTGCCTTGGGCTTTCCGACAGACTGCCCCCATCCTTTATTTCGTCTGATTCCCTTGAGTATGGTGGTGTGGGGTAGAGAGGTCAGGGCTTAGCACCATTTTATAGGTGAGGACTCGAGCTCAGAGAGGCTAAGTGGCTTGTCTAAGGTCACACAGCGAGAACAGAGCTAGGACTGGGTCCCAAGCATTCTGACTTCAAGAATGATTTCCACTGTTTTTTCCGACCCCTCTTGTTAAGCCACTGGATTGATAATTTTTAAGGTGTGGATTAAAGCAAGTGTATTTCACTGGTTTGCTAGCCTATGACTTTAGGTTTCCCTCTTAGAAGAGTGACCTTTAACTTGTTTTGTTTACTAGTAGAATGCAATAAATACATTCCTTAGTATAGGCAACAAGTTGTGGAGGCTTCCCTGTCCTCCCCAGCCTACTTTGAAACATTGCTGAACACTCTGCATGCAGGGTTTAGGAAGGGCTGTTGACTCTAGTGGAAACCCTGGTGGCGTAGTGGTTAAGTGCTATGGCTGCTAACCAAAAGGTTGGCAGTTCGAATCCACCAGGCGCTCCTTGGAAACTCTGTGGTGCAGTTCTACTCTGTCCTGTAGGGTTGCTATGAGTCGGAATCGACTTGACGGCAGTGAGTTTTTGGCTTTGGTTGACTGTAGTACTGGCTCTGTTTGCCTGCCTTCTCAGGAAACCCTGGGAAAGCTGTGCTCTGTGGCCTGGAGCGTACAATACTTTGAAATGAGAACGCTTTAAAGTAATGTGTGGGAATTTGACTCCAGGAAACTGAGAAGTCTGTTCTGGACAAAATAATTGTACTTAAGGTGAAATTCACGAACAAAGTCAATCAGCGAGAAGAATCTGGAAACCCTCATTGAGAGCTGTTTCATTTTCGTGTATATCCTGCAAGGTGGGACCTCTCATGTAAAGTTCCAACCTACGTGATCACAGAGGTGTTTGAAGTGTATTGAGAAGGGAAGGGTATTGTAGCTGTCAGCAGGGGCATTTGCAGAGCCTCGTTTTGATGTGGATATGTCTTAACCATCAGCACTGAAAAAAGGAATGTGCGGGGGGGAGAGGTGTGAGAGAGGGAGGGGTGGGGGATAGAGAGGACCACAGAGGGAGCCTGGCATGGGCACTGTCCAAAGTCAGCAACAATTAAGGAGATCGTTTTAAGTGAGGAGGTGCACAACCTTTCTTTCGGAAAATGGAAGATATTTTTGGCTTCTCTTTCTAGTTTGAGAACCAAAAAGCCCACTGCAATTGAGTCAGTTCTGACTCACGGCAACCCCGCGTGTGTCAGAGTAGAGCCGCACTCCATAGGGTTTTCAATGGCTGTAATCTTACGGAGATAGATTGCCAGGACTTTCTTTCGTGGTGCTGCTGGGTGGGCTTGAATTGTCAACCTTTTGGTTAATAGCCAAGTGCTAACCATTTGTGCCACCTTAATTTGAGGTGGGACCTTAGTTTCGGAACAGTGTGGTAATAAATTGAGAACATTTTTACCTAAGTGATACACTTTTTTTTTTTAATTTTTCGTGTGATGTTGGCACTTAATTCATATATTGATCTTAAATTATTTTGTTGTATATGGATTTTCAAGTTTGGACATGGCCCCCTTTAAGAAAAAAAAGAAATGTTCAACAGATTGACCCTGGGAAACAGTTTTGTCTTCTTCGGATAAGACAGTCTAAGGTATGCAAAAGAGTGTAGGTTTCTGGAGAACTGGGGTTTAGACTGGAGATACCTTAAGGTATGGGGTTTAAAATAAGTTAGGAGAAACCATCTAACATCTAAAAGGCTTGTTCCTTAATTGAAAAACAGGTATTAGTTAAAGTTGCCCTGCTAAAGTGTATTTAGGGAATTTTTACATCTCCATTAAAAAAAAAAAAAAACCCGCTGCCTTCGAGTCGATTCTGACTCATAGCAAGGATCGAAAATACTTCAAAATGGTAACGTTTGCCCCTGAGTAGCAGAATTGTATTTGCATTGTTTCTCCTTTCTCTTTTGTAAATTCGTCACTCTTTAAAATAAGAAAAATGAAAGAAATTTCCTCTAAAAATGAAATAGAAAAAGAGACAAGGAGCCTGGCTCTTTCCCTGGTTACAGAGTGATGAACGGGTTTTGATCTCTTTCAGAAGTATTGGAGGGAACAGCTTTGCCAGTGCACCCGTAGCCTGTCTACTCTGTGGAGGCTGGGCTCTGGGACCCCAGGAGCACTGGCAGTGGGCACCCCCTTATGGAGCACCTTTGGGGTCTGAGGCTAACAATTGTCCCAGTTCTTATTTGGTAAGCTGCCAGGCCTGTGGGCCGCCAGCTGCCTTAGCTTTACCAAAGGGAGGCAGTTCATTCATTCTTTGACTGTGGATTGTCAGCTGAATAAAGCGGCCCACCACAGCCCTGGGGGACAAAGGCTCTCCATTTGGGATTCCACTGCCAGGTTGGAGAATGGTTCTTTCAGTGATGTACGGCCTCAAATAGGGGCTATACTAAGCTGACCATCTTTATGCAAATCCCTCTTTTTTTGTCCAAAGTCCTCCTCGTGACAGGCCAGCTGAGCCTTTCTGGGCAGATAGACTTTGTACAGGGTTGGGAGGTCACCCAGGTTAGATGTTTCTAGAAAGAAAATTGAACTGAGATGATTTTGTAAATGTCACTGCTAATAATGGCAAAACTTCTTACACTTTAGATATTATTTAGGAAGAACACATTATTCCTCAAATGGGGCAGATTTAGGTCGCACAGAGTTCTAGAGTGCTGAAATGGCCGTTCCAGGACGTTATGCACAATATATTACGTCATCACCTGTTGTTTCCAATCCTTTCCATTTCCTCACTGTTGCGGTACTTCCTTGTTTTTGTCCAGAGTGGAGACACTCAAGGGGCCCAGGGGCACGGTGGTTAAAATGCTTAGTTGCTTACCAAAAGGTTGGTGGTTCAAACCTACCAGCTGCTCTGTAGGAGAAAGATGTGGCGACCTGCCTCCATAAAGACTACAGCCTTGGAAACTCTATGAGGCAGTTCTCCTCTGTCCTATAGGGTCACTATGAGTCGGAATTTACTCAGTGACAATGAGATTGGGTTTTGGAGACGCTCAGGCTGCTTCGTCTGTGCTCCTCTCCTCAGTTGTTTTCTCTCTCCCCTCACCGTGCTTACTCCGTCCCTCCTTCTAATTGACTACTTCCCAGGTTTTATCATCTCTACTTCAAGTCACTCCCTTAGGGAACTCCAGTGATGAGTCTAACTTCAAATATGCTTTTTGCACAGGTCTAGTAGAGTCATGGACTCTCCAGACTGCAAGCGATTTCCAAGCCACGTCTCCAATGCTTTCTCGTGACTAGGTGGTCAAACTGGTAATTCTTCTCAAATACAAGCACGTGTAGCTTAATGTCCACAATACATTCTGTGAAGGGACTGCTCGAAAACTGGCTGAGCCACCCGTCTTGCATGGTCAGTCACCTGCTCTCTGAGAGCCATATCTAGCTCCTAGCTGCCTGCCAGGGTGCACACCTGCTGTCCAGACAGCAGCCGGCTCCCTTGCCTTCCTTTCTCCCTACCTGCCTTTCCAGTCTCCCCTAATGGGCTTTAAAGTCTTCCAGCCCTGCCTGCCCCAGCCTGGACCACTCTGTGGCCGCCACTGAGAGACAAACCACAGCCTGGGTCCCAGCGTCACACACAGTGTCTCCTAGGTGAGTGGAGCAGTGGCCTCAATGGGGCATCCCCCGGTGGCCCTGGTGGTGTCTGTGTGGTCCCTGCCTGAAGTGAGCATAGTGGGCCAGGCAGCCAAGGATGGGCACTGGGACCCCCACCCTGCCTCGCCAGGGCCTGGGCAGATGTGGACCTGGAGAGCTAATGAGAGATAGATCTCCCCACTTAGCAAAGTGCATCTGCTATGTCCGCTTCTCCAATTGGGATAACCTTATAGGACCACGGATGTATATGCGGTCAGACTAGACACATATATGGTTGGATCTTGCCTGAACAGACATTAAGCAATACATACCTGTAGAGGCTTGGGTTTCTTGCATGTTTCATTGATGCCTAAACTTGTAAGAGAATCCAAAGCTGATGAAGTTTCCTTGAAGATCCTTCTATAACTCAGTTTCCCTTTAGTGAAGAACTCCCCTGGACTTCTGATCTGCACTTCTTCATCCCCACTGCCCCAGGCCCATGACAACCCTGCCGCATCTGACAATTTAATCTTTGTCCCTTCTCACATTAATTGGCGTCCTTCATAGCATTTCTGGAATTTTTTTTTTATCTTCTTTTACCACTTTCGTTTTTTCTTCTGCAACAACTACCTTCTAACCTCTAGCCTTTCCTCAGCCTGTCTGCCTGAGCTCCCTGCATCATCTCTCTTAAAATTAGATTGATCTTGTTAGTTCCTTCTCGGAAATTTGAAGTAGTTCCTAGCTGTCTCACAAATGAAATAAAAATGTTAAAGTCTTCAATTAGAGAACCCAGCTTGATCTGACCACTTTGATTTTTTCGTCTTTTTCTTTGTCTACTTTTCAACATTTCAGCTGTTCAATTTAAGAGAATTCTTTCAAACAGTTAGGTAGCTCTGCTTTGAAATAATAATAATAATTATTATTCCTCTTTAGGTTTTTTAGTGTTAAGGGCTAACAACCGGAGCAATAACAATAATAACAATAACATTAAAAACTGCTGGCACAGTGCCTTGCCCATAGTAGATAACTATTTGGGGCAAGAATGACTGAACAAATAAATTATAGTATTTGAAGTCACTGTAGATACCCTGATTTGTCCAGAAACCAGAAATAGGACTCAGTGTCCTGAAAACCAGATTTTTGCTTCCTTGGTAACTTTCTACAGGGCCAAGCAGAGTGAATTTAACAAATATGGACTAAGACTGGCCTAAAATATGCCAGTGTAATCTGTAATAGTTTCAGGTTCTTCACCCAAAGTAAGTTTTTCTGTGAGTTTATATATGTGAATCTTCTTGTTTGAAAAGTCAAAATGTGCTGTGAAGTGTTCCAGTATCAAAAAGATATGAGGAAAGGCATTCACTGATTGACTGTCAGTATTTTAAACTGAAAGTCCACCTGAGGACAGAGAACATACCAGTAAGATTCTTAATTAAATGATTCCTTAAGATCTTTTCAAATGGTTCACTTAAAATATTCTACCTGATTCAGAAAAAACTTGCGGAAACCATATCTTTGTGGATCCAAGCCCATATATCCAGGCCCTCACGATACCCTCAGGCCCTGTGGATGCTGTGGGGCCTGTCCGGTATATCTCAGGGAACATCAGAAACAGATTTCTACTTGGGGATCACACTACTGGGCTTCAGCATTGGTAGCACCCAGTCAGTGCAAAAATCAAGTGCTCCCCTGAGAAGATGGAAATGCTGCCTGCCTAGTGCCAAGCAAGTCCACAGCCTCTGTTAGAAGAAATTCATAAACATCGACAATCATTTCTGTACCCGTAAACTAAGCTAAGGATTACAAGTAAAAGTTCATATAGAGGCAGCGCTTAAACTACCTATAGGGCTTGTAACTAGGCCACTGGACAAGATAGCATCAGAAAGCTTAGTCCTTCTGGTCAAGTAGGCTGCTATGGTGATTGAAAGAAATTTGACCTTATGCAGAAGCTAGAAGCAATTTAAAAACATTTTTGGAGAGGAACAGAACATCCCCATTTTCTCCACAGCGATGCTGTGAGAGTCATAGCATAATATGGCAAAGCCATTTCGAACATGGAGAGCCTTGGCAGCTGAAAGGGGTTCTTTTATCGTTATTTTAAATGTGCAGTTACCCAATTGTTTGCTTCCCTTGTTTTGCTAGAAGGGCTAATTTTGATTGAAAACCCTTCTTTTTTTTTTTTTTTTTTTTAAGGCGCTCTGGAAATCCAGCTATATCGACTCTCCAGTGTCCACAGACGACGGTCACTAGTTTCTTCAGCTCTCCTTCTCAGGTAAGAAAGCTTTT
This sequence comes from Elephas maximus indicus, assembly GCF_024166365.1. Taxonomy (NCBI): domain Eukaryota; kingdom Metazoa; phylum Chordata; class Mammalia; order Proboscidea; family Elephantidae; genus Elephas; species Elephas maximus. The sequence continues at coordinate 4,884,505 of NC_064846.1, read as the reverse complement.
TATTTTTTATACTTGACTTTTATACATATTGTTTATATTTTACTGTGCACTTCTAATCTAGTAGAAGCAGGATTCCTCTGTGTTTTGAAAGTGATAGACAAGTTGCGGTCAGAATTGTAAATGATTGGGGAAAATCTAAAGAATGAGTTGCATTTTTACCTAATAATATTACCCGAGTCAGTCAATAATTCATACGATCAGGACATGCGCAGTAAGGTTTAAAGCACAGGTAAAGATATAATCTCACTCGGGTAGTCATAATTGACTCTTTTTTGTTGTCGTCGTTGTCTTCCTTTTTTCCTGTATTTTTTTTTATTGTGGTGAAAAAATACACATCAAAACATTCACCAGTACAGCTTCCACATTTACAGCTCAATGACGTTCATTACATTTTTCATATAGTGCCACCATTATTGCTATCCTTTTCTAAAATATTCTGTCACTGTTAACATAAACTCAGTGCCACCCAAACAAACCACAATTGGCTCCTAATACTAGTGAATTGAATACATATGAAGTTGTTTAGCAGAGATAATAAAAAATCTGTATAGATGTCCTTGATTTCACCAATGACAATGCAAATCATATTTTATCTTGAGAGACTTACTTGGTTGCTCTAAATGTAGCCCTCTACCCATTTCCCTGAGAGAATTATCACATCAAGTGAAGGAGAGAATAGATATCTTAGTTTGATTAAGTGGAAATTTTGGATCCATGAGGGTTGGGTGTTTGTATTTGTGTGTGTGTATGTGTGTGTGTATGCTTACATGTGAACTCGGTTGTAGGACAGATGTAAGCAGAACTGAATTAGAATGTTAATTTTTTTTCTAATTTTCTGTTTGCATAAGTATGTGTGTGATCATATTCTATCATAAGTCAAAAATCAGGCCTAATATTTTCTTTGAATTGAGATGAATAAAAGTATTATATACTCATTTAGATAGATGTAACTTGGAGTTTACTCTGATTCTCTGGAACTTTGGTACTACTGTAATGGAAAAGTGAACAGATATGGAAATTTGGTTCATAAATCCTAAAACATAATGACTAAAACTCACTCTCATTCTCCAGTTCTTTAAAATGAGTCCTTTTCCCAGATACGCAACTGGTTCTGTTCCCTAAATACATTTTTTAAAATTGCATGGAACTTACATGTGTCTCATGCTGAGTTGCTCATTTTGTAAATTTCTTAACTAGAAACACGAATTGTCCTTCTTCATGGGAATTCCACCATGGTGGTACGCGTGGTGGACAGATTTTACCTTCTTGCTGGCATCAACGTTATTTACGTGTCAGGAAGTAAGGGCATATTAATTTATAGTTCATAAATTGTCTTACATAGATAATTCTGAGAGAGACCCACGTGTGATGTTCGGTTATTGCAATTATTCTTTAAAAGAAAAGTGAGGGTCCTTTATCCTTAGAGTTGTTTTCCAGTAGTTTGGGTAGGTGGCAAAAGACCTCTTTAAAGTGTTAAAAAGCAAAGATGTTGCTTTGAGGACTAAGGTGTGCCTGACCCAAGCCATAATATTTTTCTTTTATTGTGCATTAAGTGAAAGTTTACAATTCAAGTCAGTCTCTCGTACAAAAGCTTATACACACGTTGTTATATGACCCTAGTTGCTCTCCCTACAATGTGACAACACACTCTTTCTCTCCACCTTGTATTTCCTGTGTCCCTTCACCCAGCTTCTGTCCCCCTCTGCCTTCTCATCTCGCCTCCAGACAGGAGCTGCCTACATAATCTCATGTGTCTACTTGAGCCAAGAAGCTTACTACTCACCAGTATCAATTTCTGTCTTAAAGTCCAGTCTAATCTTTGTCTGAAAAGTTGGCTTCAGGAATCGTTACAGTTTTGAGCTAACCTAGAGCCTGGGGCCCATGGCCTCTGGCGTTCTTCCAGTCTTAGTCAGACCATTAGGCCTGGTCTTTTTACTAGAATTTGATGTCTGTATCCCACTTTCTCCTGTACCATCAGGGATCTTCTGTTGTGTTCCCTGTCATCAAGCCATAATATTCTCAATTGCCTCATATGAGTGAGAAAACTAGACAATGAATAAGGAAGACCGAAGAAGAATTGATGCCTTTGAACTATGGTGTTGGTGAAGAATATTGAATATACCATGGACGAAAAAATCTGTCTTAAGAGAAGTACATCCAGAATGCTCCCTAGAAGCAACGATGGCGAGACTTGGTCTTACACACTTTGGACACCTTATCAGGAGGGACCAGACCCTTTAGAAGGGCATCATGCTTGGTAAAGTCGTGGGCCAGCGAAAAAGAGTAAGACCCCCAATGAGATGCACTGGCACAGTGGCTGCAACAGTGGGCTCAAGCATAACGACGATTGTGAGGATGGTGCAGGACCAGGCAGTGTTTCATTCTGTTGTACATATGGTTGCTATGAGTTGAACCAACTCGACAGCACCTAACAACAACAACATGCCAGGGCACCTTTTGGAGCTCCTTGGACTGAAACCAGTAAATAGTTAAGAGGGACCTTTGCTGTTAACACATTCGTCATTTGCAAATTCTAATGCTTTAACCAATATTAAAGAATGGTTACTTCATCTTTGCAGTGAGGGTGGATTCTGAGAACGTGTTTTTGCCCCAAACCAAAACCAAACCCACTGCTGTCGAGTCGATTCCAACTCATAGCAACCTTACAGGACAGAGTAGAACTGCACCATAGAGTTTTCCAAGGAGCGCCTGGTGGATTCAGTCTGCCAACCTTTTGGTTAGCAGCTGTAGCACTTAACCACTATGCCACCAGGGTTTCTATTTTTGTCTCAGAGACCATTAAATATTTAGGAATTCTTTCAAAGTTTCATTTCTCTCTTTTGTAAGCCAAAATGAATGTTGTCTTTGAAGGTGCTTAAGGATGGCAGGTAAAGCAAGACAAACATGCACTGAAGACGTCTTGGAGGTTCCTTGCACTTGTAAACCTGTTACAAGCATTGAAATGTCCTGCAGTCAAGAAATCTGTTTCACTCTGTTTAACTCAGCATGTTCCAAAATTACTCAGCTAAGGAACGCTTTATTTTTATCTTTGCTTGTGACCTGTTACATCCTCTGGTACTAATGTTCTGGGAGCAGTGCACTTCAGAAAAGTCTGGGTTACTTGTGCTAGACCATTTTTTTATAAGTGAGCAATGACATTTGGCCCTGGCATTCTTAAAGTTCCCAGAAATAACATTTGCGAGCCATTTCTGAGCAAGAAGAATATCAGAAGTTAATCACGAATTCAAACTTCTTAGGACAACTGGCCATGAATGTGTTCATGCCAAGTTCCTTGATGCCTTCATGTGGACTCTGGCCAGTTAAAGACAGCAGAAGCTCCCGGGGCATCTCGGATAGGTTCAGGAACCGGCCTTCTAGGCTGAAGCGCTTTTTCTGCGGCAGAGACAAGAAGAACTAAGCCCGTCTCGAATCAAGGGTGAGATTGGCTGGTGCAGACCCCTCTTCCTTAGGTGCTGCAGCACAGGGATGAATTTGCCAGGGCTTTCTCCCCTCTCCCTTTCCAATGAGTGACTTTGATAAGTGAGTCCACCTCCTTGAAGAGAATGTGCGGGGACCAGCGTGACACCTGTGGCAAGTAAAGCATCCCCTCTTCTTTTGAGGAGGCTGGGCATGTATGTTGCCTTGGTGAAGAGATAAAGAAGAGTTTCAGAATATGTTATTTAATTTTTTTTTTTCTGCAGAATTATTTGTTGAACCATTCAGGTCACAGACCAAATCAAATTCCATGTTTCTGAAAACTCATTCTTTTCCAGTCTACAAAAATGAGTTTGCCTATGGTTTGAAAAACTAACTTTTGTTTAAGGGAACAATGAAAACTAATTTTCCTATTCTGCAGAACTTTGAAATTCTTTGCATTAAGTTGGGGTGAGTTATCACTGAATATGATTGAAATTCTGTTTAATACATAATTGACAATAAGCATCTGCTTATATAGAATATATGGTACATTCAGCATGGACAATTTCATGTCAAAATGTTAATCTTTCCAGCCAGTAAAGGCCTCATATTTAACTTAAACCTCTTACTAATTTATCCATGGTGTTTCTTAGTCATTTTTATTTACATGAAAGTTTACCGCTCAAGTTAGTTTCTCATACAAAAATTTATACACACACTGTTATGTGACCCTAGTTGCTCCCCCTGTAATGTGACAGAACACTCCTCCTTTCCACCCTGGATTTCCCGTGTCCATTTTATTCAGCCAGCTCCTGTCCTTTTCTGCCTTCTCACCTTGCCTCCAGAAGGGAGCTGTCCATTTAGTCTCATGTATCTACTTGAGCTGAGAAGCGCACTCTCCACAAGTATCACTTCATGTCTTGTCATCCAGTCTAGTCTTTGTCTGAAGAGTTGGCTTTGGGAATGGTTTTAGTTTTGGGCTAACAGAGAGTCTGGGGGCCATGACCTCTGGGGTCTCTCCAGTCTCAGTCAGACCATTAAGCCTGATCTTTTTACTAGAGTTTGAGTTCTGCACCCCACTTTTCTCCTGCTCTGTCAGGTACTCTCTGTTGTGTTCCCTGTCAGGGCTGTCATTGGTGGTAGCTAGGCACCATCTAGTTCTTATCTCAGGCTGAGGAGTCTCTGGTTTATGTGGCCCTTTCTCTTTCTTGGGCTAATATTTTCCTTGTGTCTTTGGTGTTCTTTGTTCTCCTTTGTCCCAGGTGGGTTGGGACCAATTGATGCATCTTAGATGGCTGCTTGCTAGCTTTTAAGACCCTAGACGCCTCTCACCAAAGTGGAATGCAGAAAGTTTTCTTAATACATTTTGTTATGCCAGTTGACCTAGATGTCCCCTGAAACCATGGTCCCCAGACCCCCGCCCCTGCTACTGTGTCCCTTGAAGTGTTTGGTTGTATTCAGGGAATTTCTTAGCTTTTGGTTTAGTCTAGTTGTGCTGACTTCCACTGTATTGTGTGTTGTCTTCCCTTCACCTAAAATAATTCTTTATTTTTTAAAAAATTTTTATTGTACTTTAGATGAAGGTTTACAAACTAACTAGTTTCTCATCAAACAGTTAGTACACACATTGTTCTGTAACATTGGTTAACAACCCCATGACAAGTCAACCCTGGGTTCCCTATTACCAGCTTTCCTGTTCCCACCTGCCTTCCAGTCCCTGCCACAGGGCTAGTGTGCCCCTTTAGTATTGTTTTGTTCCATGGGCCTGTTCAATCTTTGGATGAAGGGGGAGCCTCAGGAGTGACCTCATTACTGAGCTGAAAGGCTGTCCAGGGGCCATACTCTTGGGGTTTCTCCAGTCTCTGTCAGGCCAGCAAGTCTGGTCTTTATTTTTGAGTTAGAATTTTGTTCTACATTTTCCTCCAGCTCTGTCTGGGACCCTCTATTGTGATTTCTGTCAGAGCAGTCAGTGGTGGTAGCCAGGCACCATCTAGTTATGCTGGACTCAGTCTGGTGGAGGCCATGGTGGATGTGGTCCTTTAGTCCTTTGGACTCATCTTTCCCTTGTATCTTTAGTTTTCTTCATTATTCCTTGATCCCAAAGGGGTGAGACCAGTGGAGTATCCTAGGTGGATGCTCAGAAGCTTCTAAGACACCACACGCTACTCACCAAAGTAGAATGTAGAACATTTTCTTTATAAACTCTGTTATGCCAACTGAGCTAGATGTTCCCTGAGACCATGGTCCCCACAGCCCTCAGCCCAGCAATTTGGTCCCTGCTACTCTGGCCTTTGAAGCTTTTGGGTGTATTCAGGAAACTTTGTTTTGGGTTTAGTCCAGTTGTACTGACTATCCCTGTGTTATGTGTTGCCCTTAACTTCACCTAAAAAATTTTTGTCTACCGCCTAGTTAGTGAATATCCCTCTCCCTCCTTCCCCGCCCTCATAGCCATCAAAGAATATTTTCTTCTGTGTTTAAACTTTATCTAGAGTTCTTATAATAGTGGTCTCATACAGTATTTGTCCTTTTGCAATTGACTCATTTCACTCATCATAATGCCTTCTAGATTCCTCTATGTTGTGAAATGTTTCAGACTTGTCTGTGTTCTTAATCATTGTGTAGTATTCCATTGTGTGAATATACCATAATTTATTTATCCATTCATCCATTGATGGGCACCTTGGTTGCTTCCATCTTTTTGCTATTGTAAACAGTGCTGCAGTGAACATGGGTGTGCATGTATCCATTTGTGTGAGGGCTCTTATTTCTTTAGGGTATCTTCCAAGGAGTGGAATTGCTGGGTCCTGTGGTAGTTCTATTTCTAGCTTTTTAAGGAGGCACCAAATTGATTTCCAAAGTGGCTGTACCATTTTACATTTCCATCAGCAGTGTATAAATGTTTCAGTGTCTCCACAACCTTTCCATCATTTCTTATTTTGTGTTTTTTGGATTAATGCCAGCCTTGTTGGAGTGAGATGGAATCTCACTGTAGTTTTGATTTGCATTTCTCTAATGGCTAATGATCGTAAGCATCTCCTCATGTGTCTGTTAGCAGCCTAAATGTCTTCTTTGGTAAAGTGTGTATTCATATTCTTTGCCCATTTTTAATTGGGTTATTTGTCTTTTTGTTGTTGAGTTTTCACAGTTTCATGTAGATTTTAGAGATCAGACACTGATCGGAAATGTCGTAGCTAAAAACTTTTTCCCAATCTATAGGTAATCTGTTTACTCTTTTGGTGAAGTCTTTGGATGAGCATAGGTGTTTGACTTCTTGGAGCTCCCAGTTATCTAATTTCTCTTCTGGTGTTTGTTCATTGTTAGTAATGTTTTCTATGCTGTTTATGCCGTGTGTTAGGACTCCTGGTGTTATCCCTATTTTTCTTCCATGATCTTTATCATTTTAGATTTTATATTTAAGTCTTTGATTCATTTTGAGTTGTCTTTTGTGCGTTGTGTGAGGTACGGGTCCTGTTTCATTTTTTTGCAGATGGATATCCAGTTATGCCGGCACCATTTGTTAAAGAGACTGTCTTTTTCCCATTTAACAGACTTTGGGTCTTTGTCAAATATCAGCTGTTCATAGGTGGATGAATTTATGTGTGGATTCTCAATTCTGTTCCATTGGTCTATGTATCTCTTGTTGTACCAGTACCAGGCTGTTTTGACTACCATGGTGGTATAATATGTTCTAAAATCAGGTAGTGTGAGGCCTCCCACTTTGTTCTTTTTCACAATGCTTTACTTATCTAGGGCCTCTTTTCCTTCCATATGAAGTTGGAGATTTGTTTCTCCATCTCATTAAAAAAATGTCACTGGTATTTGGATTGAGATTGCACTGTATCTATAGATCACTGTGGGTAGAATAGACATTTTTGCAATGTTAAGTTTTCCTATCCATGAGCAAGGTATGTTTTTCCACTTATGTAGGTCTTTTTGGGTTTCTCACAGTAGCGTCTTGTAGTTTTCTTTCTACAGGTCTTTTACATCCCTAATTAGATTTATTCCTTAGCATCTTATCTTCTTGGGGCCTACTGTAAATGGTATTGATTTGGTGATTTCCTCTTTGACTTTCTCTTTGTTGGTGTAGAGGAATGCAACTGATTTATGTATGTTTATCTTGTATCCTGATACTCTGCTAAAGTCTTCTATTAGTTTCATTCATTTTCTTGAGGACTCTTTAGGTTTTTCTGTGTATAAGATCGTGTCACCTGCAAACAGAGATACCTTTACTTCTTCTTTGCCAGTTTGGATGCCTTTATTTCTTTATCTAGCTTAATAGCTCTGGCTAGGACCTCCCGCACAATGTTGAATTAGAGTGATGATAAAGGGCATCCTTTTTTGGTTCCCGTTCTTAAGGGGAATGCTTTCAGTCTCTCTCTGATTAGGATGATGTTGGCTGTTGACTTTGTATAAATAGTCTTTAGTATGTTTAGGAATTTTCCTTCTGTTCTTAATTTGCTGAGAGTTTTTATCACGATTGGGTGTTGGACTTTGTTGAAAACCTTTTCTGCATCAATTGATAAGATCGTGTGGTTCCTGTCTTTTGTTTATTTGATGGATTGCATTGATTGTTTTTCTAATGTTGAACCATCCCCGCATACCTGGTGTGAATCCCACTTTGTCGTGGTGAATTATTATTATTATTTTTCATATGTTGTTGAATTCTATTGGCCGGAATTTTGTTGAGGATTTTTCTAAGTTCGTGAGGGATATTGGTTTGTATTTTTTTTTTTTTTTTTTAGTGGTGTGTTTGCCTGGTTTTGGTATCAGGGTTATGCTGGCTTCATAGAATAAGTTTGAGTGTATTCCATCCTTTTATATGCTCTGAAATACATTTAATAGTAGTGTGTTCACTCTTCTCTGAAGTATTGGTAGAATTCCCCAGTGAAGCTGTCAGGGCCAGGGCTTTTCTTTCTTGGGAGTTTGTAAATTACTTTTTTTTTTTATTAACTTTTATTGAGCTTCAAGTGAACGTTTACAAATCAAGTCAGTCTGTCACATATAAGTTTATATACATCTTACTCCGTATTCCCACTTGCTCTCCCCCTAATGAGTCAGCCCTTCCAGTCTCTACTTTCGTGACAATTTTGCCAGCTTCCAACTCTCTCTATCCTCCCATCCCCCCTTCAGACAGGAGATGCCAACACAGTCTCAAGTGTCCACCTGATACAATTAGCTCACTCTTCATCAGCATCTCTCTCCTACCCACTGTCCAGTCCCTTTCATGTCTGATGAGTTGTCTTCGGGGATGGTTCCTGTCCTGTGCCAACAGAAGGTTTGGGGACCATGACCCCCGGGATTCCTCTAGTCTCAGTCAGACCATTAAGTCTGGTCTTTTTATGAGAATTTGGGGTCTGCATCCCTCTGATCTCCTGCTCCCTCAGGGGTTCTCTGTTGTGCTCCCTGTCAGGGCAGTCATCGATTGTGGCCGGGCACCAACTAGTTCTTCTGGTCTCAGGATGATGTAGGTCTCTGGTTCATGTGGCCCTTTCTGTCTCTTGGGCTCTTAGTTGTCGTGTGACCTTGGTGTTCTTCATTCTCCTTTGATCCAGGTGGGTTGAGACCAATTGATGCATCTTAGATGGCCGCTTGTTAGCATTTAAGACCCCAGACGCCACATTTCAAAGTGGGATGCAGAATGTTTTCATAATAGAATTATTTTGCCAATTGACTTAGAAGTCCCCTTAAGCCATGGTCCCCAAACCCCCGCCCTTGCTCCGCTGACCTTTGAAGCATTCATTTTATCCCGGAAACTTCTTTGCTTTTGGTCCAGTCCAATTGAGCTGACCTTCCATGTATTGAGTATTGTCCTTCCCTTCACCTAAAGCAGTTCTTATCTACTAACTAATCAGTAAAAAACCCTCTCCCACCCTCCCTCCCTCCCCCCCTCGTAACCACAAAAGTATGTGTTCTTCTCAGTTTATACTATTTCTCAAGATCTTATACTAGTGGTCTTATACAATATTTGTCCTTTTGCCTCTGACTAATTTCGCTCAGCATAATGCCTTCCAGGTTCCTCCATGTTGTGAAACGTTTCACAGAATCGTCACTGTTCTTTATCGATGCGTAGTATTCCACTGTGTGAATATACCACAATTTATTTAACCATTCATCCGTTGATGGACAGCTTGGTTGCTTCCAGCTTTTTGCTATTGTAAACAGAGCTGCAATAAACATGGGTGTGCATATATCTGTTTGTGTGAAGGCTCTTATTTCTCTAGGGTATATTCCGAGGAGTGGGATTTCTGGGTTGTATGGTAGTTCTATTCCTAACTGTTTAAGATAATGCCAGATAGATTTCCAAAGTGGTTGTACCATTTGACATTCCCACCAGCAGTGTAGAAGAGTTCCAATCTCTCCGCAGCCTCTCCAACATTTATTCTTTTGTGAGTTTTTGGATTAATGCCAGCCTTGTTGGAGTGAGATGGAATCTCATCGTAGTTTTAATTTGCATTTCTCTAATGGCTAATGATCGAGAGCATTTTCTCATGTTATCTGTTAGCTGCCTGAATATCTTCTTTAGTGAAGTGTGTGTTCATATCCTTTGCCCACTTCTTGATTGGGTTGTTTGACTTTTTATGGTTGAGTTTTGACAGAATCATATAGATTTTAGAGATCAGGCACTGGTCGGAGATGTCATAGCTGAAAATTCTTTCCCAGTCTGTAGGTGGTCCTTTTACTCTTTTGGTGAAGTCTTTAGATGAGCATAGGTGTTTGATTTTTAGGAGCTCCCAGTTATCTGGTTTCTCTTCATCATTTTTGGTAATGTTTTCTATTCTGTTTATGCCTTGTATTAGGGCTCCTAGGGTTGTCCCTATTTTTTCTTCCATGATCTTTATCGTTTTAGTCTTTATGTTTAGGTCTTTGATCCACTTGGAGTTAGTTTTTGTGCTTGGTGTGAGGTATGGGTCCTGTTTCATTTTTTTGCAAATGGATATCCAGTTATGCCAGCACTATTTGTTAAAAAGACTATCTTTTCCCCAATTAACTGACTCTGGTCCTTTGTCAAATATCAGCTGCTCCTATGTGGATGGATTTATATCTGGGTTCTCAATTCTGTTCCACTGGTCTATGTGCCTGTTGTTGTACCAGTACCAGGCTGTTTTGACTACTGTGGCTGTATAATAGGTTCTGAAATCAGGTAGAGTGAGGCCTCCCACTTTCTTCTTCTTTTTCAGTAATGCTTTGCTTGTCCGAGGGTTCTTTCCCTTCCATATGAAGATGGCGATTTGTTTCTCTATCACCTTAAAAAATGACATTGCAATTTGGATCGGAAGTGCATTGTATGTATAGATGACTTTTGGTAGAATAGACATTTTTACTATGTTAAGTCTTCCTATCCGTGAGCAAGGTATGTTTTTCCACTTAAGTATGTCCTTTTGAATTTCTTGTAGTAGAGCTTTGTAGTTTTCTTTGTATAGGTCTTTTACATCCTTGGTAAGATTTATTCCTAAGTATTTTATCTTCTTGGGGGCTACTGTGAATGGTATTGATTTGGTGATTTCCTCTTCGATGTTCTTTTTGTTGATGTAGAGGAATCCAAGTGATTTTTGTATGTTTATCTTATAATCTGAGACTCTGCCAAACTCTTCTATTAGTTTCAGTAGTTTTCTGGAGGATTCCTTAGGGTTTTCTGTGTATAAGATCATGTCATCTGCAAATAGAGATAATTTTACTTCCTCCTTGCCAATCCGGATGCCCTTTATTTCTTTGTCTAGCCTAATTGCTCTGGCTAGGACTTCTAGCGCAATGTTGAATAAGAGCGGTGATAAAGGGCATCCTTGTCTGGTTCCCGTTCTCAAGGGAAATGCTTTGAGACTCTCTCCATTTAGAGTGATGTTGGTTGTTGGCTTTGCATAGATGCCCTTTATTATGTTGAGGAATTTTCCTTCAATTCCTATTTTGGTGAGAGTTTTTATCATAAATGGGTGTTGGACTTTGTCAAATGCCTTTTCTGCATCAATTGATAAGATCATGTGGTTTTTGTCTTTTGTTTTATTTATGTGGTGGATTACGTTAATGGTTTTTCTAATATTAAACCAGCCTTGCATACCTGGTATAAATCCCACTTGGTCGTGGTGAATTATTTTTTTGATATGTTGTTGAATTCTGTTGGCTAGAATTTTGTTCAGGGTTTTTGCATCTATGTTCATGAGGGATGTAGGTCTGTAATTTTCTTTTTTTGTAATGTCTTTACCTGCTTTTGGTATCAGGGAGATGGTGGCTTCATAGAATGAGTTGGGTAGTATTCCGTCATTTTCTATGCTTTGAAATACCTTTAGTAGTAGTGGTGTTAACTCTTCTCTGAAAGTTTGGTAGAACTCTGCAGTGAAGCCGTCCGGGCCAGGGTTTTTTTTTGTTGGGAGTTTTTTGATTACCGTTTCAATCTCTTTTTTTGTTATGGGTCTATTTAGTTGTTCTACTTCTGAATGTGTTAGTTTAGGTAGGTAGTGTTTTTCCAGGAATTCATCCATTTCTTCTAGGTTTGCAAATTTGTTAGAGTATAATTTTTCGTAATAATCTGATATGATTCTTTTAATTTCAGTTGGGTCTGTTGTGATGTGGTCCTTCTCGTTTCTTATTCGGGTTATTTGTTTCCTTTCCTGTATTTCTTTAGTCAGTCTAGCCAATGGTTTATCAATTTTGTTAATTTTTTTCAAAGAACCAGCTTTTGGCTTTGGTAATTCTTTCAATTGTTTTTCTGTTCTCTAATTCATTTAGTTCAGCTCTAATTTTTATTATTTGTTTTCGTCTGGTGCCTGATGGATTCTTTTGTTGCTCACTTTCTATTTGTTCAAGTTGTAGGGACAGTTCTCTGATTTTGGCTCTTTCTTCTTTTTGTATGTGTGCATTTATCTATATAAATTGGCCTCTGAGCACTGCTTTTGCTGTGTCCCAGAGGTTTTGACAGGAAGTATTTTCATTCTCGTTGCATTCTATGAATTTCCTTATTCCCTCCTTGATGTCTTCTATAACCCAGTCTTTTTTCAGGAGGGTGTTGTTCAGGTTCCAAGTATTTGATTTCTTTTCCCTGGTTTTTCTGTTATGGATTTCCACTTTTATTGCCTTGTGGTCTGAGAAGATGCTTTGTAATATTTCGATGTTTTGGATTCTGCAAAGGTTTGTTTTATGACCTAGTATGTGGTCTATTCTAGAGAATGTTCCATGTGCGCTAGAAAAAAAGTATACTTTGCAGCAGTTGGGTAGAGAGTTCTGTATAAGTGAATGAGGTCAAGTTGGTTGATTACTGTAATTAGGTCTTCCGTGTCTCTATTGAGCTTCTTACTGGATGTCCTGTCCTTCTCTGAAAGTGGTGTGTTGAAGTCTCCTACTATAATTGTGGAGGTGTCTATCTCATTTTTCAGTTCTGTTAAAATTTGATTTATGTATCTTGCAGCCCTGTCATTGGGTGCATAAATATTTAATATGGTTATGTCTTCCTGATCAATTGTCCCTTTTATCATTATGTAGTGTCCTTCTTTGTCCTTTGTGGTGGATTTAAGTCTAAAGTCTATTTTGTCAGAGATTAATATTGCTACTCCTCTTCTTTTTTGCTTATTGTTTGCTTGATATATTTTTTTCCATCCTTTGATTTTTAGTTTGTTTGTGTCTCTAAGTCTAAGGTGTGTCTCTTGTAGGCAGCATATAGATGGATCGTGTTTCTTTATCCAGTCCGAGACTCTCTGTCTCTTTATTGGTGCATTTAGTCCATTTACATTCAGTGTAATTATAGATCAATAAGTGTTTAGTGTTGTCATTTTGATGGCTTTTTATGTGTGTCGTTGACAATTTCATTTTTCCACTTACTTTTTTGTGCTGAGACGTTTATCTTAGTAAATTGTGAGATCCTCATTTTTGAAATGTTTGACTTTATGTTTGTTGAGTCGTTATGTTTTTCTTGGTTTTTATCTTGAGTTATGGAGTTGTTATGCCTCTTTGTGGTTACCTTAATATTTACCCCTATTTTTCTAAGTAAAAACCTAACTTGTATTGTCCTATATCGCCTTGTATCCCTCTCCATATGGCAGTTCTATGCCACCTGTATTTAGTCCCTCTTTTTGATTATTGTGATCTTTTACATATTGACTTCAGTGATTCCCTGTTATGAGCATTTTTTTAAATTAATCTTAATTTGTTTTTGTGATTTCCCTATTTGAGTTGATATCAGGATGTTCTGTTTTGTGACCTTGTGTTGTGCTGGTATCTGATATTATTCGTTTTTTGACCAAACAATATCCTTTAGTATTTCTTGTAGCTTTGGTTTGGTTTTTGCAAATTCTCTAAACTTGTGTTTATCTGTAAATATCTTAATTTCACCTTCATATTTGAGAGAGAGTTTTGTTGGATATATGATTCTTGGCTGGCAGTTTTTCTCCTTCAGTGTTCTGTATATGTCATCCCATTGCCTTCTTGCCTGCATGGTTTCTGCTGAGTAGTCTGAACTTATTCTTATCGATTCTCCTTTGTAAGAGACCTTTCTTTTCTCCCTGGCTGCTTTTAAAATTTTCTCTTTATCTTTGGTTTTGGCAAGTTTGATGATAATATGTCTTGGTGTTTTTCTTTTTGGATCAATCTTAAATGGGGTTCGATGAGCATCTTGGATAGATATCCTTTCGTCTTTCATGATGTCAGGTAAGTTTTCTGTCAGCAGATCTTCAGCTATTGTCTCTGTGTTTTCTGTCCTCCCTCCCTGTTCTGGGACTCCAATCACACGCAAGTTATCCTCCTTGATAGAGTCCCACATGATTCTTAGGGTTTCTTCATATTTTTTTAATTCTTTTATCTGATTTTTTTCCAGCTATGTTGGTGTTAATTCCCTGGTCCTCCAGATTTCCCAGTCTGCATTCTAATTGCTCGAGTCTGCTCCTCTGACTTGCTATTGTGTTGTCTAATTCTGTAATTTTATTGTTAATCTTTTGGATTTCTACATGCTGTCTCTCTATGGATTCTTGCAACTTATTAATTTTTCCACTATGTTCTTGAATAGTCTTTTTGAGTTCTTCAACTGTTTTATCAGTGTGTTCCTTGGCTTTTTCTGCAGTTTGCCTTATTTCATTTGTGATGTCCTGAAGCATTCTGTAAATTAGTTTTTTATATTCTGTATCTGATAATTCCAGGATTGTATCTTCATTTGGGAAAGATTTTGATTCTTTTGTTTGGGGGGTTGGAGAAGCTGTCATGGTCTGCTTCTTTATGTGGTTTGATATCGACTGCTGTCTCCGAGTCCTCACTAAGATAAAAGACAGAGAGAAAAAGAAGGAGTGGGGGCGGGGGGAGAAAAAACAAACAAAAAAAATCCAACGCCACCCCATCGCCGCCGTGCCCGCTCGTCCCCGGTTCCCCGGCTGTGGGGCCCGAGGGTCCGAGGTCGGCGGGAGAAAAAAAAAAAGATATAGTAGTGGCTTATTCTATAATTCTCACTGAGTCTTATCTTGTTTTGTTTTCTTTCAAGATATGTGGATGGGCTACTAGATTGTGCTGTCTTGTTTGTTGTAGCCCTTGACTGACTTATGACCCATTACCAGCTGGTTTGGGCTCTTGCCAGATATATATGCCTGAGTCTATTCACTATTCCTGAGTAGAATCTGATTTTAGGTCATCAAGTGTGTGCTGCACCGTAACACCTATGCACCTCGAGAAGTAGTGGTGATAGTTGTGTGCACCAGATTCTATTAGCAGCTGGGGTTCACCCTCCAGGGGGGGCAGGATGCTGACAGGCTTCCCCCAAGTGTCAGTGAGTTAGGTGTGTCTTTATTCCTATAGCACCTTGGTGAGAGGGCACTGCAGCTGTACCTTAGGCCCCCAATGCAAGTACCTCTACTGATTGGTAGGTGTCACCCTCCTTAGACCCCTAAGGCAAGAGGCTAGGTGGTCTGGGGGGAGCTTCAGCCCTCAGTTCCCTGTTGTGGGTCAGTTAGGGCTCTGTTGAATAAGCAGAGATAGCAGGCCTGGGAAACTTGTTTTTCCAGAAAATCCGCTAAAAAAAATGCAGTCAGATCCCTATCAGAACTGCCTTTGGATTATAACCACCACCTTGCTCCCTGTAAGGATGAAAGTCCGAGATTTGGATCATATATGCTTGGCTGTAGCTGGTTCTGTGTTTTTAGTCCAATTAGGGATGGATTTTTGGTCCCTGGGTTTTTTGTGGTTCCTTCTCTCAGGCCGGAAGAATGGGTTAGGAAAAGACCAAAAAAGAAAAAAAAGGGGGGGAAAGCAAAGCCATCGCGGAGCCGGAGCCGTTCTCCCTCTGGCTCAGGAAATTCCAATGTTAATGAAGCCTCCTGGGAAGAGTGGGGGAGGGTTCAGAGAAATAGGAGAGTAGCACCTTGGAATATAGCCAAAGTTGCTTGTCTTGCTTGGAATGACTATTTTATCTGAGATTCCCGAGGGGCGTGTCGCCTATGTGTGCTGGCTGTGTGGAGATTGCCTCCGGGGATCTGGCCCGCTGAAGCTGCGGTCAGATCCTCCGCTGCCAGTCCAAAGCCCAGCGTCAAGGTTCCCCTGCTGGGACGCTGCACTCCTGGCACCAAAATCATTCGCTGCCTCCCGGGGACTTCTCGTCCCGCCAGCTGCGTCGCTGCGCCGCTACCGCGGACTGGCTGGGCCCTCTCCCGGGGTTAGTTCAGGGGAGTAGGGCTGCGCCCCGTGCTTGCTCCGTGACAGCGCCCAGTCAAAAGCCTGGCGCCAATGTTCCCCAGCTGGACGCTTTACTCCCGGCTCCAAAATCAGTCGCTGCCTCCCGGGGACTTCTCGTCCCGCCAGCCGAGTCGTCGCACCACCCTTGAAGACCGGCTGGGCCCCCTCTCGGGGTTAGTTCAGGGGAGTAGAACTGCGCCCCGTGTTTGTGCCGTGACAGCGCCCAGTGAAAAGCCCGGCGCCAAGGTTACCTGACTGGGACGCTGGCTCCAGGCTCCAAAAACAGTCACTGCTTCCCCGTATTTGTTCGTTCTCCATCTCTAAATCTGTGTTTGTTGTTCAGGGTTCGTAGATTGTTATGTATGTGATCGATTCACTTGTTTTTCCGAGTCTTTGTTGCAAGAGGGATCCGAGTAGCGTCTACCTAGTCCGCCATCTTGGCCCCGCCTCCTGTAAATTACTTTTTCAATCTCTTCTTTTGTTACGGGTTTATTTCGTCGTTCTGTCTCTGTGTTAGTTTAGGTAGGTAGTGTGTTTCCAGAAATTTGTCCATTTCATCTAGGTTTTCAAATTTCTTAGAGTACAGTGTTTCATAGTATTCTTTTATGATTCTTTTAATTTCAGTTGGGTCTGTTGTGATATCGCCCATCTCATTTATTACTTGGGTTATTTGCTTCCTCTAAAGTTTTTTCTTTTGTCAGCCAGGCAGATGGTTTATCGATTTTGTTAATCTTTTCAGAGACCCAGGTTTTGGTCTTGTGAACTCATTCGTTTTTCTATTCTCTATTTCATTTAATTCTGCTCTCATTTTTATTATTTGCTTTCTTCTGCTTCCTGAGGGTTTCTTTTGTTGCTCTCTTTCTATTTGTTCAAGTTGTAGGGATAGTTCTTTGATTTTGGCCCTTTCTTCTTTTTGTATGTGTGCATTTATTGATATAAATTGACCTCTGAGCACTGCTTTAGCTGTGTCCCAAAGGTTCTGATAGGAAGGGTTTTCATTCTCATTGGATTCTCTGAATTTCTTTATTCCATCCTTAATGTCTTCTATAGTCCAGTCTTTTTTGAGCAAGGTATTGTTCAGTTCCCAAGTGTTTCATTTCTTTTCCCGACTTTTTTCTGTTATTGATTTCCACTTTTACGGCCTTATGGTCAGAGAAGATGCTTTGTAATATTTCAATGTTTTGGATTCTGTTAAGGCTTGCTTTATGGCCTAATATGTGGTCTATTCTAGAGAATGTTTCATGTGTGTTGGAAAAGAAAATATACTTGGATGCTGTTGGGTGGAGTGTTCTCTGTATGTCGATGAGATTAAGTTGTTTGATTGTGGCATTTAGATCTTCCATGCCTTTACTGAGCTTTTTTCTGGATGTTCTGTCCTTCACCAAAAATGGTGTATTGAAGTCTCCTACTATTATTGTGGAGCTGTCTATTTCTTTTCTCAATGCTGTTAGAGTTTGTTTTATGTATATCGTAGCCCTGTCTTTGAGTACGTAAATATTTATTATGGTTATGTCCCCCTAGTGTATTTACGCTTTAATCATTATGTAGTATCCTTCCTTATCCTTTTTGGTGGGTTTTACTTTAAAGTCTATTTTGTCAGAGATTAATTTTGCCAGCCTTGCTCTTTTTTGATTGTTGTTTTCTAGATATATATTTTTTTCCATCCTTTGAGTTTTAGTTTGTGTCTTTATGTCTTAAGTTGTGTGTCTTGTAGGCAGCATATAGACGGATCATGTTTTGCTGGATATATAATTCTTGGTGGACAGGTTTTTTCCTTCAGGGCTTTATATATGTCATCCCATTGCCTTCTTGTCTGGATGATTTCTGCCGAGTAGTCTGAGCTTATTCTTATTGACTCTCCTTTGTAGGTGACTTTTTGTTTATCCCTAGCCACTCTTAAAATTCTCTATCTTTGGTTTTGGCAAGATTTCTTATAATATATCTTGATGTCTTTCTTTTGAGAACTACCATATGTGGAGTTCGATGAGCATCTTGGATAGATATCTTTTCATCTTTCACGATATCAGGGAAGTTTTCTGCCAACAAAACTTCAACAATTCTCTTTGTATTTTCTGTTATCCCCCTGTGCTGGTACTCCAATCACTTGTAGGTTATTCATCTTGATAGAGTACCACATAATTCTTAGGGTTTTGTCTTAGGCTGGGTTCTCTAGAGAAGCAAAACCAGTAATTTGTATAAATATACATAGAGAGATTTATGTTTAGGAAGGAGCTTATGTGAGTATAGGGGTTGGAACTTCCCAAGTCCTTGGATGTGGATAGAGTCCTTTCCCAATTCATGGAGCTGTGGAAGCTGGTGAACCCAAGATGAGCAGGTTGGAGAGCAGGGACCTGCTCACAGATTGTGACAGTCAAGGAATCCCCAAGGTCAGCAGGCAAGACTGCAAGGTTTCTCCTGAGTCACTTAGCTGCAGGGGCTGGCGAACCCCAGATAGGCAGGTCAGGGAGCAGGATTCTTGCTCACAGGCCGTGAAGATCAGCGAATCCCAGGATGGACAGGTAAGCTGCTAGCTCAAGTCCCAAGAACTGGAGGTCAGAGAAGAGACAGCTGCTGGATCCAGAACAAGCCAACAACCTTTGCAAGGCGAGTTGGAAAAAAGGAAGTAGACAGCAGAAGGCAGAGAGATGAAGGCTGAGGGGGTGGTGAGCCACCTCAGGCTCCACCCCTGCCGGTACCACTCAGCAGATTCCATCATGGGGGTGATCACATATCAAATGTCAGCAGGAAAGTGATTACAACATTATACAACTGCCAAAACACTGAGAATTATGGCCCAGCCAAGTTGACACACCATCTTAACCATCACAGGTTTCTTCATTTTTAAAAAATTATTTTACCTAATTTTTCCTTAAATAAGTTGGTGTCAAGTGTTTTATCTTCAATCTCACTGATTCAGACTTCCATTGCCTCAATTCTACTCCTACGACTTTCTATTTAGTTGTCTAATTCTGAAATTTTCCTATTAATCTTCTGGCTTTCCATTTGCCGTCACTCTGTGGATTCTTGGTAGCCTCTTAAATTTGTCATTATGCTCTTTTCTAATCTTCTTAAGTTCCTCTCTTGCTTTATTTGTGTGTTCCTTGGCTTGTTCTGGGTTTTGCCTGATGTCTTTCCTGATCTCTTGAAGAGCTCTGTATATTAATCTTTTGAATTCTTCCTCCTATAATTCCAATAAGCTCTCTTTGTCCAGAAGATTTCTTGATTCTTTGTTTTGGGTGCTTGCTGTAGCCATCATGGTCTGCTTCTTTATGTGATTTGATATGGACTGTTTTCTCTGAGCTGTCAAGAAGTTGTTATTTATTTTTGTTGGCTTACTGTGTCCTGGGTTCTTGTTTTGTTTTGACATGTCCAAGTAGGCTGGTTATGTGAGCTAGTTCGATTATTGGTGACTTTGAAACTCTCATATCCTGTCACCAGGTAGTTAGATTTGTTATTAGATATGTGAGCCCAGTATGTTTACTTTTCTTGTATGGATTCACCTCAGGTGTCCAGGTAGTCAGTCACCAAGTGTGTGATGCAAGCTCTAACCTACAGTCCTAGACGAACAGGGGTGATTGGAGTAGGCCCAAGTATCTTGCTGCAGTAGGAGGTCACATGCTGAGTAAGCAGGGGACTGACAACCACCCCTGAGTGTCTGGGAGGAAAGCATATTCCTGTTCCCTAGAGTGCATAGGTGGGTGGGTTTTGGAAGCGGATTATGGGCACCCAATGCTGTTGGCTATAAGGACTAGGAGGCACCACTTATTCTTGGGCCCCTGTTGCGGGTGCCTAGGTGGCATGGGTGGAGCTACCAGTCCTTAGGCCTCTGATGTGGGTAGGTAAGGGGACTCTGCTTAATAGGCACAACGGTGTCAGATGTCATGAATCTGCCACTCCACCTTATAGTTGACACAGTTGATATTAGGCTTTAGGTACATAGCCTGTTGTACTGTGCTAATGAGGGCCTATGCTGTTGAAATGGGCCCACGCAGGTCTATGCAGGGGTGAAGGCATTCAGAGTCCATGGACCCCTTATGCCTGTGCCTAGGCAAAGATTATTTTTTCCTGTTTGTTAATTTGTTCCCTTTTCAGAGCCAGGAGAATGGCTCAGGGCATGTGATGGATTCTTCTTCTGGCCCAGGGAACGTAGCAAACACCAAAGCCATCCCAGACCCAGTGTAGAGTTGGGAGGGGTCAGGTAGAATGGAGAGACGTGCTTCCCAAAGGGGATTTTTTTGACCTGTGTGGTAGGTTAGTCACACATACTTATCTTTTGCTGATTAAGTGCCATTTCTCACTGGTTCTGGAGGCTTGAGCACACTCTCTATGCTGTTTGGTCTCTCTCGATGTGGAAAATGCAACCTGAGCACCTCCGATTGTCTCCCAGTGCATGCCAGCTGATCTGGCCTGCAGGGTACTAGTTCCTGCTGGGTCAGTTCTGGGAACTCCTTGCTGCTTCTGAATCGTCTCTCCCTACCCCTGCTGCTCAGTCTCATCCCACAACCTTGCCTTTGATATTCAGGGCTCCTAGCTTGTCATATGTAATCGATTCACTTGTTTTTTCTGGTCTTCGTTGTAAGAGGGCCCACAAGGAGTGTATGACTACTCAACCATCTTGACCCCTCCTCCTCTTAGTCATTTTTATAAAACATTTGAATTAGGTGAGTGAGTAGAGTAACCTTTACTTTCTATTAATTCTAATTAACTCAAGTGGAGAATTTTGAAAATACATACATATATACACATATACACACACTGCTACTCGTTTATTGACTATCTCGTTATCTGACATTTCACATTTATGACAATAGTAAAAAATCTCCTATCCAACTATTTTGTGCATTAGTGATGTACATCTGGGAGGAACAAATGCTGAGGTGCCAGGCAAGAGTAACACCGGCTGTGATGGTTAAACTTATGTGGTAATTTGGTTAATTCTCAGTGGTTTTGCAATTATGTACTGATACAATTTGGCAGTTATGTAAATGATGTAATTTGGCAGTTATGTAATGATGTAGTCGCCCTCCATTTTGTGATCTGATATAGTCATCCTCCATTTTTGCATAATACCAATTTTCACATAACAACCTGGTCTTTGGAACCTAACCATGTCGGTAAGTGAGGAGTAGGGTTGTGCGTGTGTGTGTGTGTGTGTGTGTGTGTGTGTGTGTGTGTGTGTATCCATATGTATAGGTGGTCTTGGGATTATGAACGAGTTTGGTTCCTAAGTCTGTCTTTAAGTAGAATTTGTACATAAGTTGGAACAGTTAGATCCAGTGTCACTGAAATATTTGTCTTGGTATATAGTGTACCTTTCTGTGCATAAAAAACATTAAAGAAACTCTTTTGAATACACTAAAACACCTTTAACATAGTACCACAGTAGTAATAATGTTTTGATGTGCATCACAAAGTAGCGCCCATTTGTTGTTACGAACCATTGTATATACCTTGAATTTTTAATATAATAGACTTTATAGGGCTTGGTTTGTAACTATGTGTTGTACATAAGTTGGATGTTTGTAACCTGGAGACTGCCTGTATACAAAAAAAAAAAAACCCAAAACCAAACCAGTTGCTACTGAGTTGATTCCAACTTGTAGTCACTCTGTGGGGCAAGTCGAACTGACCCATAGTGTGTTCAAGGCTGTAAATCTTTACAGAAGCAAACTGCCACATCCTTCTCCCTTGGAACAGCTGGTGGGTTCAAACTGCTGACATTTCAGTTAGCAGCCAATTGCTTTACCACTACACCACCAAGGATCCTATATATATGTATATGTATATATGTGTGCGTGCGTGCGTGCGTGCGTGTGTGTGTATAAAACCAAACCTGTTGCCTTCAAGTCAATTCTGACTCATAGCGACCCTATAGGACAGAGTAGTTGCCCCATAGGGTTTCCCAGGAGTGGCTGGTGAATTTGAACTGCTGGCCTCCTTTTGGTTAGCATCCCAGCTCTTAACCTCTATGCCACCTAGGGCTCCTGTATATATATGTGTGTGTATATATATATATATACATGCACATACACACACACATAAGTATACATATATACAGACATGTATTTTTATACATATATATATACACTCACACATATGTGCAGACACGTATATGTGTGTGTGTCTGATGTACAATGAAATTTTACCCGTACATGAGTAATAAAGAGTTTTTAAAGTGTTTATGCAGATCTGTAGAATCCATGTCAAAGGGTAAGTTTTAATCAGCTTTTGTAAGGAGCAGAGAGATAACTCTATGGGAAGCCTACAAGCTTTTAGACTTTTTTTTTTTTTAGACTTTTTAGGGAAAAAGGCAATATTGAAATAGACAGGAGAGTAATGGGGATAATCTTGATTCAACTCTAACTTTTCATGTAATTATTTGCAAATTACAATGCTTTAACCAATATTAAAGAATGAGTACTTTATTCATTCATTTATTCGCTCATTCAATGAAGATTTTGGGGAGAGAGTGAGGATGGGAGGTTCAGGGAAGATGTGCAGGAAAGAAAGAACTTCTATTCGCCTGGATTTTTGCAGGTTATAATTTAGTGTTTCATATTATTTTTAGCATTGGACAAGATCACACACATTGGTTTTCCTTAATAGATCAAAATTGAATTTTGTACTGAAATATAATGAATCAAAATAGTTTTTCTTTGATAGTGGTTTGATTTCTTCTCCTCTCTAGCAGTTTAATGTGTACTTCCTTTGTGGTTCTAATGGTGCCAACTTGAGGTTTCCACTAGACAAGGAACCATGGGGTTCACACTGTTGGAGTTCAGGGGGTTGCACTTAAGATTCTGGCTTCTTTGCCTGTGTTCCTGTGTTCCCTCTGTGCTGCTCATCTCTATTCCCTTCTCTCAGCTTCCAGAGCACTTTCTGTGGAACGTTCTTACAGAATTTGGAAATTTTGACCTTGTATTCTAGTTAGGAGCCCTAGTGGTGCAGTGGCTAAAGCGCTTGCTGCTCACTGAAAGGTCCGTGGTTTGAAGCCGCCAGCCTGTCCATGGGAGAAAGATGTGGCAGCCTGGTTCTATAAAGATTTACAGCCTCGGAAACCCTATGGGGAAGTTCTGTTCTGTCCTACAGGGTCGCTATGAGTCGGAATCGACTGGACGGCAGTGAGTTTGGTTTGGCTTTGGTGTTCTAGTTGTTTACCAGTGTCGAATCTCGGTTATTGCACTGGCCCTGTGCTCATGGTGCCACTGAGCAGTTTCTATTAACCTAGTACTGCCTCCCATAGTTCCTCAAGCACAGCAATGTATTAATTAAAAGGTTAATCAGCTTGACTTGTATTTTTGAGCTGATACTATGGTAAAAGTTATCTAAAAGAGTGCTGTCAGATGATTGAATAGGGGTGCATTTTCAGTGCTTGCCATAGACACCATTTTCCCTAGATATGCCGCTGGCACTACTTGGTTAATAGAAACTGCTTAGCGGTGCCATGCCCCCAGGGCCAGTGCAATACCTGCCATACCATAGTTACGCCTCTGCTATTTACAAGTCTGATTTCCCAAAGGGCAGGCCATACTGACTTCATCTCTTTATCCCAGAGCTTGCCATAGAACCCACACTTAGAAAACAGTATTCGAATGTTAAGGAATAAATGGGATTTGTTTTACACATGACTTTTTTAGGAAAGATATGTTACCTGATGAGGGGCAGCATACCTTTACTTCTACACTGAGTTTCTATTTTTTTCAGTAAGCCATCTGGTAAAGAGAACCTGTCAGGATACAAGATTTTCTCCTCTTCCCTTTAACATGTTCTTTTTTTTTTTTCAGATGAACGATCAATTACACTTTTTGAGTTTCTCGTTTTTCATTTTTGGTAATTTTTTGGTTCATTCTTTTAGATATGAACCAGTATTGCCACATGGGGCTAAGCGATGGGAAAGGGGAGAGGAAGGAACAGGGGAGAGGACGAAAGCGCCCATTGCCTAAGCCTGGAAGGTGAGGTCAGTTTGGTGCAGTATCAGTAAGTAGCTGAGATAGGTAGGGCAGAGTTATGACATGTGAAAGGTAGAGAGGGACATGTTTATGGGTAAATATCTGTCTCTAGGAGGTATTCAGGGACAATATTCCTAACTGTGTCCTTGGATCTTGAGTGGGTCTAAGAGTATCAACCTTGGTTCTTGACTTCATGGCCCACTTGAATGGTACCACCCAGAGGTCCTGGGAGAGCTCTTGAGGGGAGAAGACATGCAGCAGGGGCTTGGAACCTGCAACTGCTGGAAGGGGAGGCTGGGAAGGAAACAGATGGAATGCACTTCAAGGTTCCTACCTCCTACAAAGCCCAGGGCACTGCTGTACTTCAACCTTGGTGCTGTTTAGAGTCTTGAAGTACACTGAACTGTCACTCTTTGCTATAGACCAGGAATTCTCAAATATTCCAATTCTGTGTCTCACCAATCACTGTCAAAGGACCGGGGTATTACCATGATAGAAACCAAACTCCCCTTCTTTTTTTTTTCAGAGAAGGATATTCATATGTTTACAGACAGTTTGTTAGCATATTTATTATTTTGGGTGAGCTTCAAGGGTACGCTCAATTGTAGAAAAGTTATTGGACATAAATGTGATTGCTACAGAACATCAAAGTAATTTGGTGATATGCAGGGGACCCAGGATTGGAAGAAACTTGGCGTGTCCATGCTTATTCCTAGTGGCCTAGAAAGTCACAGATGAAGAATGGTAGGGGTGCAGGTGGGGAGGGGACAGTAAACAGCACATGACACTTGCAGATAGGCAAGAAAGAATGTTGAAAGAGGGCCAATGTTAGGTAATAGAGAGGCAGTAAAGACAGCGAGGCTCAGGCACTGCCACTGACCCTTAGGGTGGCCTTGGAAATGGTCGCCATTTCCTCATGTGTAAAATGGGGAAGATGATATAGTGCTTAATAATAAGTGCTCAGTAGCCCATTTTACACATGAGGAAAAGGGGGCCATTTCCAAGGCTATTGTAAGGGTCAGTGGCAGTGCCTGAGCCTCGCTGTCTTGTACTGCCTCTCCATTACTTAACGTTGGCCCTCTTTCAACATTCTTTCTTGCCTGTTTGCAGGTGTCACATTACGACAGAACCCTGGTGGTGTAGTGGTTAAGAGCTATGGCTGCTAACCAAAAGGTCGGCAGTTCGAATCCACTAGCTGCTCCTTGGAAACTTTTTGGGGCAGCTCTACTCTGTCCTGTAGGGTCACTATAACTCGGAATCGATTTAGGTTTGGTTTGGATAATGTTATGACTAAGGGGCCATGGTGGCACAGTGGTTAAGTGCTCAGTTGTTAACTAAAAGCTCTGTGGTTTGAACCCAGCAACCGCTCTGCAGGAGAAAGATGTGGCAGTCTGCTTCCATAAAGATTTAAAGTCTTGGAATCCCCATGGGGCAGTTCTACTGTGTCTTGCGGGGTGGCTATGAGTAGGAATTGACTTGATGGCAGTGGATTTTTTAATGTAATGACTATTTTTAACTTGTCTGAAAATTTTATTTCCTCCAACTAATTTGGAGCTAAATTCAGTAAATATAGTTGAGTCTGAGCCCCATCCCGAGGTAGCTTTATTGCATAAGGATGGTTTCATCTTTAAGGAACTGCTATCGCAGGGGGCTAAAGATAGATTCCCAGTCAAGTCCCAGCCTAGTTTCTTGGTGATTTCAGTGAGAAAAGATCTTGGAGATAAATGAAAAAGTTTGCAATATTATTCAGTTCTAAATGCCTTTTGGAATTCACGTATTATTTTAATCTTGATGAAATCCTTTTAAATTGAGAGGTGATATTTATTGCTTTCAATGCCTCCCCTTATTGACTGTGAACTTCAGGAGGGCAGAGACCTTGTCATCTTTATTTCTGGATGTTCACAGTGAGCACTGCCAAGCCTGGCCCAGAGCCGGCACTCTGAGAAAGTGTCAGGAATAAGTGCAGTACTTCAGTTTTTTGTGTTAGCGTGCTTTTGCATGTCCTAGTCCTAACAGAAATCAGAACAAATCTATGGAAATCAAGAGAAACTCTAAAAGAAGTTATGATAACATCTACTGATCCTTCCTATTAATTCTCAATGAGTTTTTTTAAAAAAATGTCAATATGGAGAGGATTATAAATTTAATGGATTAACAGAAAATCAGATTTGGTGTACAGTGGCATAGCAAGAAGTATAGGGACCATGAGCAATAGTTTTGAGATCCTCCTTCAAACCTGGCAGTCGATCACTTTCCTTGGGAAGTAAAGGCTAGCCTTAGTAATCAAGATAGAAGGAATCGGTCAGGGGAAGATAGCACCACACTGACCATCCATAAGACAAACAGAAGTACTGTCCCCATGAATCTTCCGTCACTGGAGCTCCTTTCTTTCATCTCAGGGGTTAGTGTTTCCTATAAGGATTGATTTCTATGTTTAATACTAGCGCATGCTTTGAGAATAATGAAAAACGTTAAGTTCTATAGGTTGATTGAATTCTACTTAAAATCTAAAAGTCTTGTTTCTCACCTGGGTATCTGTAGAGCTTATTTGCTAGGTTTTGTTGTTGTCCAGCTATTGCAGCAAGCAGAAACAGTGTGCACGTTTGAACAGCAGAGACTTTGGATCAAGTCTGCTTTCCTGGGAAGTGAAGTCCTGCGGAGAAACCTTTGTTCTTTTAGTGGAAATCAAACCAATGCTGACTCCCCTTTGCTGGTAACTGTGCGGGCATGGGGTGGGTGAGCCCTGGACAGTTATAGATAGTGTGAAACAACACTTTAGCCATTAGATATGAGAAACTCGGAATCCATTTATCTTGTAAACGGTTCTATCTGCTAACGCTTTGAAATGACTTTAGACTGATAGGGTTGGTAAGCCTTACACAAAATTCTTTGGAAATTGCATAGGCCAGATTTCTCTGGAAGTATTTTTTCCCTAAAAACCTGGGCCCCCTAGGGACCACATTCCCTTAATTTTTGGCATTCTAAATTTCCATTTCCTCTCTTCTGTCTTCCGGTTATACAGGACCATATTCTGTCACTGTGCGCTTTGTAAAGGAAAAGGAGACCTGTCAGGGTTAAACAGTGTGCCCCAGATACTCTCACAGTAGGTGACATAAATTAATTATCTTTTAACTAGATCGAACAAATATCTAGTGCTTTCTGTGTATGGAGAGCAGTTCTAGACACTTTAGGATATACAAAGTTGAATAAGACGTAATCCCTCCCCTCAGGAAGCTTACACTGCAGTGGAAGGATAAGACACATGAACCCAGGGCAAAATATATGATAATTGCAGTAAGAGCTACAAGCAGGGCTTGTACTGGGGTCTTCAAAGGAGTGACTTGGGGGAAATCTGGGAAGACTTCTTGGAAGGAGTGGCAAAGGTGTGGAAGCAGTCCAGTGTAGTGTTCAACTCTGATGCCAGACTCTGGATTCGAATCCCTCATCCGCCATTTTCTAGCTGGATGACCTTGGGCTGCCCTTCTGTGCCTCAGCTTTTTCATCTATAAAGTGAAGATAGTAACATCCCAGCCTGTTTCATAGAGATGTTGTGAGAGTCAAATAAGTTACTTGCTGAAAGTGCTTTTAGCAGGGCCTCTCCGTGGGTCCAGAGTTAGTGAGGGAGCCAGGGGAGGGCTTTAGGAGGAAGGACAGGATCAGGCGGTGTATTGGACAGATCATGCAGGTTGGTAGGTAAGGATGGACTGGAGGCAGGCAAGAGTGGAGGCGATCAAGGATGAGATAAGGTTGCAGTAATCGAGATGAAAGGACCCAAGCTTAAGGCCTGGCATAGGGATTGGCATGATCAAGCAGGTGTGAGCACAGTGCAGAGGTGGGATCCATATGCTGATTGGATGGGTAGAAAAAAGGGCAGAGAAGGAGGGGAGAGTTATGAAAGGTCACTTGACAGCCTTCATCTGCAGGAATAGATCAATGCCATTCATGCTTGAAGAGGTTCGTCATATACCTAGGATGTTTCCCTGCTTACATTTTGGTAAAGATCGAGAACTTGACTTTATACTCTGTTTAAAAGATTATTGTTTTGTGCCTTCGAGTAGGTTTAATTCCAGAGAGCTTCTGTTAGTTGGGAAACCCTGGTGGCGTAGTGGTTAAGTGCTACGGCTGCTAATCAAAGGTCGGCAGTTCGAATCCGCCTGGTGCTCCTTGGAAGCCCTATGGGGCAGTTCTACTCTGTCCTATAGGGTCACTATGAGTTTGAATCAACTTGACGGCAACGGGTTTAGCTTTTTAGTTTTTATGTTATTGCAGCCAAAAGAAGGGAATATTAAGTTCTGTTAATAAATAAGGAAGCAGAAGGAACGAACATTTACTAAAAACTTACGATGTGCCGGGTACTGTGCTAGGCGCTTCATTCGATCCTCATATTCTGTATGATAGATATTAGTATCTATTTTATAGATCAGACAACGGAAATCCAAAGAGGTGAAGTAGTGAAAAGTCAGACTGTTGTTCTTTTTTATCTCTCCTATCTTTCCACTGCACCATAAAGAGTTCTCACTTAACCATCATTAGTCAAGCACTTACACTGTCAAATATCCCCCACTAGACTGTGAGCTGCTTGAGGAGGCAGCTCTTCCCCAGTCGTATTTTGAGTGCCTTCCAACCTAAAGAGCTCATTTTCTGGCTCTGTATCAGACAGTGTTCCGCTGCTGTTTGCAAGGTGTTCACTGGCCAATTTTTTTCAGAAGTAGACGGCCAGGTCCCTCTTCCTAGTCTCTCTCAGTCTGGAAGCTCAGCTGTGTCCACCATGGGTGACACTGCTGCTTTTTGAAATACTGGTGGCGTAGCAGCTTCCAGCATCACAGCAGCATGCAAGCCACCACAGTACCACAAACTGACAGATGAATGGTGGAATGAAAGTGCTACCAAAAATTGAAGTGATAACCAAATGGTTAAATCTCCTCCCTGCTGCTGACCCACAGGATTCCTACCTGGCTTTGGGACTCTGGACAAAAGGGTGTGGAAGGGACACCCAGTTTGACCACACAAGTGGATGCAGATTACTTAGGAGTTTCAGGAACAACCCAAAGCCAAGATGGGGGTATAGAAGATTGCATCTGAGTGGGTTAGGCTCTTAGGCCAGTGCTTCCCTTTCGGTGGTATTGTCCAGAGAGCGTGGCTGTTAGGACTGGATTCAGAAGTTTCCTGGTTATTCGTATGCCGTCTTCCACATCAACTGAGTCTCCAAAACAGTTTAGAGAGCTTTCAGAGTAATCACCTCAGAGTGTAATCATGGAGAAAGAAATTGGGCAGCATAGCAAGACAGGAAAAATTCATTTTCACTGACGTTTGGAAAGCAGTATAAAGGAAACGATGAAGCAAATGTTTGCAGAAGGTCTAATTCAAAGCCCTGTTCTGTCATGTACTAGCTGTAACGTCGAAGAAGTCATTTAACCTCTCTGCCTCTCAGAACCCTCATGTGGGAAATGGGAGTAATAATAACGCCTATTTCATAGGGTTGTGGTAAGGATCAAATGGTTATTTATAAATACACAGTGCCTAGAAAAAAAAACTTTTTTTTTTTCTAGCAAGTATGTAGTAAGCTCAATAAACTGGTTATTCTGGCTCCATCTCTGCTCCCAGCTTGAAGGCCTGAGGTCATCTAAGGCAGTGTTTCTCAAAGGTGAATGTGCAAAGGCATTCCCACAGATTATGTTACGGGAGGATTCCGGTTGAGCAGGTCTGGGGCACTCTGACAATTTGTTGCCAGGTAAGGCCAGTGCCAATGGGCCAGGGACCACACTTTAAAGAGCAGAAGTCTAATTGGCATCCCTTTCTTCTGCCTGTGAAATGGTGGTCTCATGCCCATTTTACAGGTGAGGAAACAGAGACCCAGAGAGATCAAGTAACTTGCCCAAGTTCATACACTAGGAAGTGGGAAGGACAGAGTTTGATCCTACTGTACCATGAGGTTCCACCTTGTCGCCCTTGCTCAGACTCTCTTTACTACCTGTGATGTCCTTTCCCTCCATCTACCAGTTGAAGTCCTCTGCATCCATTACCTACTTATCTCAGGTCTCATCTTCTACAAAACTTCTGGTCCAGCACTGATCACTCTCTTGCCTTGAATCAGTGGATTTATGTGGATACCAGTCTTCCCTGCAAGCCTGTGTGCTACAGGGTCTGGTAAGGACCAGGATTGAATGAATTGCTAGAATGTCAGAACTGGCAGGAGCATGGGAGGGCTTTATAGAAACTCCAGAGAATTACCACAGAATAAGACTGTGCCTGGGTACTTATTGGATTGCTGATCTGCTTTAAGGCCTGAAGAAGTTGTAACTGGACAATATAGAAAGTTGAAACATTCCACCAGAATGTTCAAGGATGTAAGAAGCCTCTTGTTTCTTAGTGTTCCTCTTGTCTCAGGCTAAGAGAACATGCCATACAGACTCCCTGAAAGTGGAAAACCAATACAAGAGAAATGCTTTAGATCTGACTTTGTGTCTTTGTGGAGCTGGGCTTGGCATTTTTTTTTTTTTTTGCTGTCTGTGTTTTAGGAGCAGGATTAGCTGGGGGGAGGTGGTCAGCAACCTTTGGCTGTTCCCAGCATTTTGCCAGGTCATACTTAATGTTCCTTCATTAATTTATTCATTCACCAAACATTTATTCACCATGGGCCTTCTGACAGGCACAATTTAGGGTGCTGGAAATACAACAGTGGACAAAATTGACCTGACTTTGTTCTCAGAAGGGGCCACAGAATATACACCTGTGCTCAGAGTGAGTCTCAGGGTTGATCTAGGAAAGAACAGGCCTTTCACCTATGCAGAGGTATGTGTGGTGTGCAGTGTGCATGTGTGTGTGTGTGTTGGGTTCATTTCCTTCATCCCGTGGCTTCCCTCCAGTACCTCACCGAGGCCAGGGCATATGCCTGCCCAGAGAGAGCTTGCAGAAAGAAGTAAGGTTAGAGAAAAGAAAACCCGCTCACTAGGGATGCCCTAAAGGAACCTGGAAGCTGATCCCCCTTGGGTTCTCTTTTGGAACATAAGGGTTGCCAGTTTACCCTGTGCAGTACATGGCATGCATATTACATTATTCTGTCTAGGTTAATTTCCGTTCTTGATTTTATCTGTTGGAAAATTGTATTCCCTTAAGACGGATGAGTAACTGATGAAATCTAGCCTTATGAGTTGTAATTTTTTTGAAGAAAGTTTTGATTGAAAATAAATTGGAAAATTCCACTGACTTGGTTGCTTTGTTATGCCATATTCACTTAACATCACTACTGTCTACATGAGAGTTATAAATATTTCATTCTTTCCTACTGACTAAATGTATTTTAATAAACCTTATATGAGTACGAGAAGATAACTTCATTCAAATTGGTGAAGCATGTCATCAATGCGTTTTCCCCTATAAACTTAAAAATACCCCTGGAACCATATAGAGATTTGAAAGGCCAATTTCCCCTATATGAACAATCGTTTATGGAAAAAAAGTCTCTCTCTCTCTCTCAGTGTATGTATATACATATGTAAAGAAAAAGCTGATCCCCGATAATGCACAGCCAGTTTTGTAACTACGAATATATAGCATGGTTATCTTCTGTAATGGCATTTTAAATACTTTGAGATTTTTACTTTAAAATAAACACATATTGTCACCAGAGTAATATCCAAAGATGTATTTATCTGTACACGGTGCATTTCCTCAGACCCTCTCTGGTTTTCTTTACAATTCCGTGTAAAGACTTTAAATGCTGTTTACTCGAGCCGAACACTTTCTGTCCATTACTGCACCGTGGAGGCCACAGGGGTTTCCTTTCCTTTATCCGTCTGACAAACTGGCCAGGGGAGGAGGGCTGCTGCTGAAATAGGACTAACTACGCTGAGTAGCTGATTAGGCCTCTCAGTAACGGCACGGCATTCAGCTGACCCAAAAGAGAGGGCAGTTCTGTCTTGGTTATAGCAGGCTAGCTAGGTACCTTCCTGATGCCCAGGAACACCCCAAGGAATGATCAGCTGGGCCATGCCTCGCCCCATTGCTACAGGCAGGCTGCTGAGTGGTGCTGGAGAAAACCTCACACCTGTGCCCCTCAGCACCACTACAGAGGCATGTTCTTCGACTGCCACTGGGTCCCCGGAGCCGCCTGGCAGTCCGTCTGCACCTCCCCACAGACCTCTGTCATTCCCTCAAGCCTCCTGCACTCCTCCTCTTGCCCCCTAATTTCCAGCAGATGATTTTGAGAAAAGATGTCATTGAGAATAGAACCCTTCAACTTTCTGCCTCTTCATTTACAGGTCATTTTTATAACACCTAGTTTTCCCTTCTCTTTGAGAGGAGAAGCTTCTCTTTCAAAACCAAGCTAATCCTTCCAATTGTGTCACAGATCCCAACTCTCAAACTTGCTCAATCAGTTATCTCACTTTTCCCCATGTGTGTACTTCTCAGTAGATATATACAAGCTACTTGACCTAGCATCCCCTTCCAGATAGTTTTGAACCTGTCTTCCTTTTTCTTATTTATACTTCATGAAAAATAAGACTGTAGATTTAAAGAAGGTGCTGGACTTCGAAAACCACTTTCATTCAATCAGCATTTCCATTTGCCAAGCAACTACAGTGTGCAAGGCCTGATGCTTGGCCGTGAGGTGGGAGATGAATCACACATAAGACGGACACCAACAAATAAGTCTGTTGGTCATTCAGCTACTGCTTCTCTCTCCTCAAGTCCAATAGTTGAGTTTCTTGAGAGAGTTACCAGTGTTCCTTGTCATCATTTTTTACTTCCAGTCACCGCTCTCTGGCTTATGGCCCCACCCATCCACTAAAACTGAGCAGGGGAATAAAAGTACCAGAGAAAGAGCAATGGAAGGATAGGAGGTGCCAGGCAAAGCAGGGGTGCTAAGATCAGTAGGTGCATTTTAGTCTTCTTCTCATTTGTCAGTAACATTCATCACTGATCTTCTTCTGAAATGTAGTACTCTCCTAGTTCATCCTCTACCCTCCAATTATGCCTTCTTGGTCTCCTCCATTGGCTGCTCTTCCTTTGCCTGCCCCTTGAATGTTGCCATTTACCCCCTAGCCCTCATCGGACTTAAGGTGAAGAGAACTGAGAACTGAGTCGTGTACTGTGCTCATATTGTAGTACGTCATTATCATCCATCCCTGTAAGACCATGCACTTTCTTTTCCTTTTATCTTCCCTTCCCCTTTTCCTTTCCCCCCTTTTCTGTTTTCCTCTCCTCTTCCTTCCTCTCTCGTCTCCTTTCCTGTCCTCCTCCCTCTCTTTTTCTCTATCTTTTCTTCCTTCCAGTGGTGTCACCCAATGCCGTAACTCATGGTGTCACCCTCCACATGCTAATTACCACAGTAATTAGCACGTGCAGCAATGAAAGCAATAGCGTGTTCTTGTAGCACAGGCAGGCGTCATTGTAATTGAGTAATAGTGAGGGCTCTGACCAGAGTGGAGCTCATAGGAAGGATTACAAAGTAAATTAGCAGAGCGTTTTAGCCTTATAGGTATATTGGTATTTGTAAGCCGGACCTACGAAAAAAAAAAATTATTGGTATAACTAACTACAGGGATATCTTTATAAAAAATAATAAATATCTGCTGAAATACTGCACACAAATTTTATAGACAGTAATTTTGCTGTCACCTAGTATGGCCTGCACTCCCCCACACTCCCCTAGTGATGCCTCTGCTTCCTTCATCTCTGATCACAACTCCCATTACCCTCCCTCACCCCCTTTATAGTCCCCTGCACTAATTTGTTTGATTGGGTCCTTGAATATGTATGTATCCGTGTGGAATTTATCATATGATTTTATATGCGTATGTGTTTTAACCTACATAAATGGTACTGTGCTATAGATCTTGAAGTTGCTTAATATTTTACTCAACACTGCTTTAAAATTTATTTCTGTTGCTCTGTGTACATTGCATTTCCTCCTTTTAGCTTCGTCATAGAATTTATTCTATAGTGTGCACCCATCATATTTAGCTTGTTATTTCCCTAGAGTGGTATGCTTAGGACTCTCCTAGCTCCCCACTACTATGCACTGCACATCCTCACACGTGTCCCCTTTAGGATTTAATCAAAGGTTTCTCTGGGATTTATACACAGGACCAGGATTGCTGCATCGTAGTACATTCATGGTTATTTTCACTCAGTGCTACCAGATTGCTTTCCAGAACGCAGTCTCAAATGTATGTTCCCACCAGCATGACATGAGGCTTCCTGTTTTCCCCAAATCCTCACCAAAACTTGTTATTATCTACCTTCCTAGTCACTGTTTTTTCTTGGAACTTGGCAAGCTGATTCTAAAACATATATGGGAGGATAAAGGCCCACCAGTAACTATGAGGATTTTGAAAAAGAAGAGCAAATAACGGGAATCTACCTAGTAGTAGTGCATGGTCTTACAGGGATGGATGATAATAACGTACTACAATATGACACACTAAAGCCATAGTATTTAAAAAATTTAAAAATCATGTACAGTGTTGGAGTGGCAAGTAAAGCAGTGATACAACATAGAGATCTGAGGAATACATCCATGTATATATGGGCACTCGATAGAGGTGGTATCAACAATCAGCCTATTACATTTGGAAAACTGACTGACATTATGGAGAAAAACAGATGGATCACTATGTTACACCAGACAATATATCAATTCCAAATGGATGGAAGCTGTGGATATGTAATGTAAAACAGTAAAGCACATAGAGAAATTTTGGGGACCGTCTTTGTTATCTTAGGGGTAAAGAAAGATCATTATTCCTGAGATATGTAAGTAAATTTCTTGATTTACAGTGTTGCAGTCATCATTCTAAGACTTTTCTGCTTCCCTACGTTTGCATCCAGAGTCAGGATCTTGCTGCTCTGTTGCCTTTCAGCCTATTGTCTCAAACCCTTCCACAGCTTCCAGGTGTCAGACCTGTTAAACCCTTTAAAGAAGTCCAGGGATGGTGGAGGATATTTCAGCTGGGGCCTAACCTCAGACTGAGTCCTGGACTAGTTCTTAGGATATGTTTCAATTTGATTTGAATTCAGGATTAAACCTTCAGTGTCATTCAGTCCAGAAATATTTCTATCTAGAGATGATGGCACATATTGGGTGTGTCCCATAGGCCCCAGATGGGGCCCCCACAAAATGTCACAGGAATCCAAGCAGCAGGAGCACAGATTGGATCAGCAAGCCACTTGTCTCCAGAGATTAGTATTCCTATGGAGCCTGAACTGAGAGTCTGATGAGTTAATTTGAGTCCTGGCAGTTTTGAGACTGAGGGATTAACAGTGTGAGGATTCCTTTGACTGTGGACCTTATCCCAACAGAACACTGATAGCCCATGTCATCATAATTGTCACATGAGGAAGTATCTGCATGAGTGATTAATTACAGAGATCTGTTCATGTTATACTCCCATAAGCTGTCTGTTCAGTGTGTTTTCTTGTGAAGGAAAAAAAGAAAACAAAATTACTCCAGAAAATGAAAATGGCTAGAGTGAATGGGAAAAGCAGCACTCCCCGTCTCCCAAACAAAATAAATCTTTGCAAGTGTGACCCTCGTAACCTTCATATTGTTGTTGTTCTTGTTAGGTGCCATCGAGTCGGTTCCTACTCAGAGCGACCCTAGGCACAACAGAACGGAACACCGCCCGGTCTTGCGCCATCCTCACAGTCGTCGATATGCTTGAGCTCATTGTTGCAGCCACTGTGTCAGTCCACCTTGTTGAGGGTCTTCCCCTTTTCCGCTGACCCTGTACTCTGCAAAGGATGATGTCCTTCTTCAGGGACTGATCCCTCCTGAAAACATGTCCGAAGTAATTAAGACGCAATCTCGCCATCCTTGCCTCTAAGGAGCATTCTGGCTGCACTTCTTCCAAGACAGATTTGTTTGTTCTTTTGGCAGTCCATGGTATATTCAGTATTCTTTGCCAACACCACAATTCAAAGCGTCAGCTCTTCTTCGGTCTTGCTTATTCATTGTGCAGCTTTCACATGCATATGATGTGATTGAAAATACCATGGCTTGGGTCAGGTATACCTTAGTCTTCAAGGTGACATCTTTGCTCTTCAACACTTTAAAGAGGTCCTTGGCAGCAGATTTACCCAATGCAATGCGTCTTTTGATTTCTTGACTGCTGCTTCCATGGCCGTTGATTGTGGATCCAAGTAAAATGAAATCCTTGACAACGTCAATCTTTTCTGTTTATCATGATGTTGCTCATTGGTCCAGTTGTGAGGATTTTTGTTTTCTTTATGTTGAGGTGCAATCCATACTGAAGGCTGTGGTCTTTGGTCTTCATTAGTAAGTGCTTCAAGCCCTCTTCATTTTCAGCAAGCAAGGTTGTGTCATCTGCGTAACGCAGGTTGTTCATAAGTCTTCCTCCAATGCTGATACCCTGTTCTTCATATAGTCCAGCTTCTCGGACTATTTGTTCAGCATACAGATGAAATAGGTATGGTGAAAGAACACAACCCTGCCGCACACCTTTCTTGACTTTAAACCAATCAGTATCCCCTTGTTCTGTCCGAACAACTGCCTCTTGATCTATGTAAAGGTTCCTCATGAGCACAATTAAGTGTTCTGGAATTCCCATTCTTCGCAGTGTTACCATAGTTTGTTATGATCCACATAGTCAAATGCCTTTGCATAATCAATAAAACATAGGTAAACATGCTTCTGGTATTCTCTGCTTTCAGCCAGGATCCATCTCACATCAGCAACAATATCCCTGGTTCCACGTCCTCTTCTGAAACCGGCCTGAATTTCTGGCAGTTCCCTGTCGATACACTGCTGCAGCCATTTTTGAATGATCTTCAGCAAAATTTTGCTTGCTTGTGATATTAATGATATTGTTCTATAATTTCCACATTCAGTTGGATCACCTTTCTTGGGAATAGGCATAAATATGGAAGTCTTCCAATCAGTTGGCCAGGAAGCTGTCTTCCATATTTCTTGGCATACACGAGTGAGCACCTCCAGTGCTGCATCTGCTTGTTGAAACATCTCAATTGATACTCCATCAATTCCTGGAGTCTTGTTTTTCGCCAGTGCCTTCAGAGCAGCTTGGACTTCTTCCTTCAGTACCATCGGTTCCTGATCATATGCCACCTCTTCAAATGGTAGAATATCAACTAATTCTTTTTGGTATAATGACTCTGTGTATTCTTCCATCTTCTTTTGATGCCTCCTGCATCATTTAATATTTCCCCCACAGAATCTTTCACTATTGCAACTCGAGGCTTGAATTTTTTCTTCAGTTCTTTCAGCTTGAGAAACGCTGAGCGTGCTCTTTCCTTTTGGTTTTCCATCTCCAGCTCTTTGCACATGTCATTATAATACTTTATTTTGTCTTCTCGAGAGGACTTTTGGAATCTTCCATTCAGTTCTTTTACTTCATCAATTCTTCCTTTTGCTTTAGCTGCTCGATGCTCAAGAGCAAGTTTCAGAGGCTCATCTGACATCATCCACCTTGGTCTTTGCTTTCTTTCCTGTCTTTTCAGTGACTTCTTCCTTTCTTCATGGATGATGTCCTTGATGTCATTCCACAACTTGTCTGGTCTTCGGTCACTAGTGTTCAATGCATCAAATCTATTCTTGAGGTGGTGTCTAAATTCAGGTGGGATGTACTCAAGGTCATATTTTGGCTCTTGTGGACTTGCTCTGATTTTCTTCAGTTTCAGCTTGAACTTGCATATGAGCAATTGATGGTCTGTTCCACAGTCGGCCCCTGGCCTTGTTCTGACCGATGATACTGAGCTTTTCCATTGTCTCTTTCCACAGATATAATCAATTTGATTTCTGTGCATTCCATCTGGTGAGGTCCACGTGTATAGTCGCCGTTTCTGTTGGTGAAAGAAGGTATTTGCAATGAAGACGTCTTTGGTCTTGCAAAATTCTATCATTCGATCTCCGGCATTGTTTCTGTCACCAAGGCCATATTTTCCAACTACTGATCCTTCTTCTTTGTTTCCAACTTTTGCATTCCAATCGCCAGCAGTTATCAATGCATCTTGACTGCCTGTTCGATCAATTTCAGACTGCAGCAGCTGATAAAAATCTTCTGTTTCTTCATCTTTGGTCCTAGTGGTTGGTGCGTACCTTTGAATAATAGTCGTATTAACTGGTCTTCCTTGTAGGCATGTGGATATTATCCTATCAATGACAGCATTGTACTTCAGGATAGATGTTGAAACGTTCTTTTTGATGAGGAATGCAACACCATTCCTCTTCGAGTTGTCATTCCCAGCATAGTAGAGTATATGATTGTCCGATTCAAAATAGCCAATACCAGTCCATTTCAGCTCACTAATGCCTAGGATATCGATGTTTATGCATTCCATTTCATTTTTGAAGATTTCCAATTTTCCTGGATCCATACTTTGTACATTCCAGGTTCCGATTATTAATGGATGTTTGCAGCTGTTTCTTCTCATTTTGAGTCATGCCACATCAGCAAATGAAGGTCCTGAAAGCTTTACTCCATCCACGTCATTAAGGTCGACTCTACTTTGAGGAGGCAGCTCTTCCCCAGTTATCTTCTGAGTGCCTTCCAACCTGGAGGGCTCATCTTCCAGCACTATATCAGACAATGTTCCGCTGCTGTTCGTAAGGTTTTCACTGGCTAGTGCTTTTCAGAAGTAGACTGCCGGGTCCTTCTTCCTAGTCTGTCTTAGTCTGGAAGCTCAGCTGAAACCTGTCCTCCATGGGTGACCCTGCTGGTATCTGAATACCGGTGGCATAGCTTCCAGCATCACAGCAACACACAAGCCCCCACGGTACGACAAACTGAGATACACGTGGGGGAACCTTTATAATAATAGCCTTTTTAATATAAGTATGATATATGTATATAACCTTTATATTATACTTTAGTAATAAAATTTGATGAGAATTTAGATTATTTCCCATTGACTTTGGAAAAAAGGTATTCAGTGCAAAACTGTGCTATTCTGACAAATTAATTATTACTTTGCACAGGAAGGCTGGCTCCTCTTGGCTTGAGAGCCTTTAATTAGCCTTACTTTTTTTCAGTCTTTGTGTATTTGTTCACTGGTACAAGTTTCTGCCTGAGTCGCTTTTTTAGAATGCATTACTAAGTGGAAAAGACCTGAGGTGTACTAGTAGTTAGGTACCAACTTTGTCCAGTGAGCTAAGGAGATTGGTTAGATATTAGCTGTGTGATTTGAGGGTCGACTCTGTGTAGAGCTGGTTGCTGCTGGAGATATCAAAGACTCATGACTTTTGTTTTTAAAGAGCTTGCAAAAAAATCGCAAGCAAAGTGTTGTCTCTAAATACATAAAGGGCTGTGTTAAAAAAAAAAAAAACTCAATGGTAGAAACTTAAAAAATGTAATGTCTCTTTTCTCATAAATCAATTTTCCCTTTATG
Source organism: Elephas maximus indicus (assembly GCF_024166365.1). Lineage (NCBI taxonomy): Eukaryota > Metazoa > Chordata > Mammalia > Proboscidea > Elephantidae > Elephas > Elephas maximus. The sequence goes on along the minus strand of NC_064846.1, from coordinate 4,845,137 downwards.
CATGGATCTGCTCCTGGATTGTCTCTTCTGTCCCATTATTCTATACTTATGTCTTACATCATCAACCGTTATCCTAAATACCGTAGCTTTATAATAAGCCTTGACATCTGGTAGGGGATATCATTTTACATTATTGTTCTTCAAAATTATTGTAGATATTTCTGGCTTTCCACAAGAATTTTATAATTAACTTGGGAGGTTACGTAGAAAAACAAGGCAAAGCAAAAAACCTGGGTTTTGATCAGAATTGCATGGATTTTGTAGATTAGCTGAAAAGACGGATGAAGTTATGATATTGGGACTTCCTATTCACAGACATGGCATAGTTCTCCATTTATTTAGGTCTTCTTTTATGTGTTTCAATAAAGTTTTATCATTTCTGTATAATGTTTCTGCACATTTTTGTTAAATCAACTACTAAGCGCTGTATGTTTTTTTTCTATATGAAGAAAACTATAAAATTTTATTTAAGAACATGGAAAAGAGATTGAATACTTGGAGAAACATAGCTTTTCTTGATGGAAATATGTAGTACTATAAAGATGTATAATGCGATTTTAATAAATTATAATCAGATTATTGAAGTTTTGGGAATTATAATTTTTGTAATCACTCAGTTTAAAGTATTTTCTAATTTCATTTGAGAGTTCTTCTTTGACCCGTGAATTTTTTAGAGGTATGTTGTTTAATTTTCAGATATTTGGGGATTGTCCAGGCATTTCTTTCTTTATTTTCGGTTTCTAATTTAATTATGGTGTAGTATGTTTTTTTTTATGGTTAGAGAACATGATTTATGTGACTTTAATGCTATGAATTTATTGGAACTGGTTGTTTGGCCCAACATATGTGGTATCTTAGTGAATGTTCCATATGCAACTTAAAATATATGTTTTGAAATTGTTGAGTATGGAGTCTATAAATGTTAATTGGTTCAAGTTGGTTGGTAGTGTTGTCCTGGTCTTCAGTATTCTTACTGATTTTTGTGTTCACTCGTTCTATCCATTACTGAAGAGAGGATGTTCAACTCACCTACTCTGACTGTGGGCTTGTCTGTTTCTTCTTTTAGTTATGTCAATTTCTACTTCATACATTTGAAGTTTTGTAATTAGGCGCATACCTATTTAGGATTGTTATGTCTTCTTGGTTGACTCCTTTATCATATGAAATGCCCTTCTTTATCTCTAGTAATATTCCTCCTCCTGGAGTCTTTGTCTAATATTTATATAACCACGCCAGCTTTTTTTAAATTAGGTTTGTGTAGTACATAGTTTTCCATCCTTTTACTTTTAACCTGTCTTTGTCTTTATAATTAAAGTGAGTTTCTTGTAGACAGCATATAGTTTAGTCTTGTTTTTCATCCAGTCTTGATAATACCAGCCTTTTCATTTGTGTGTTTAGTCCATTGACAGGTAATGTAATGATCAATATGGTTAGGTTTCAGCCTGCCATTTTGCTGTTTGTTGTTTGTCCCATCTCATCTGTGTTCCCTTTGTTTTCTTTTCCTGCTTTCTTTTTGGATTAAAGGAGTAATTAGTATTTATTATTCCATTTTATCTCCTCTTTTGATTCATAATATATCTCTTTGTTTTTTATTTGTTGCTCTAGGCAGCTTATAGTATGCATCTTTAGTTTGTTACAGCCTGCCATGAATTAATATTATGCCATTTCATGTATAATGTAAGAACCTCACAGGAGTAGATTTTCATTTTCCACCCTCCTGTTCTTCCTGCTATTATTGTCATAGGTTTTACTTACACATGTATTCTAAATGCTACAGTATGTTGGTTTTAAGTCAGTAATCTTTCAGAGAAATTGAAGATGAGAAAAATTATTTTGTATTTCCAAGTGCTGTTGGGTTGATTCAAACTCATGGTGACCACAGGTGTTCCAGAGTAGAAGTAGGCTGTAACCTTTTGGAAGTAGATCACCAGGCCTTTCTTCTGAGGCATCTCTGGGTGGATTCAAACCACCAACCTTTTGGTGAGTAGCCCAGCATTTAACCGTTTGCACCACCCAAGGACTCCATTTTATATTTACCCACATGTATATTATTTTCTATTTTCAGGTTTTTTTTCCCTCATCTTCCTACTGTTTCCTCCCTGCTTCCACTACTCCCTTATGGATTTTTCCCTGGGAACACTTCTGTAATAAATCACCTGCCCAGTAATTTTTAAAAAATAATTTATTTTAATTTTTTGCTATTGAAAATATACACAGCAAAACATATGCCAGCTCACCAATTTCTACAAGTACAATCCAGTGACATTGATTATGTTCTTCAAGTTGTGCAACCATTCTCGCTGTCCTTTTACAAATTATTCTTCCACCATTAAGGTAAACTCACTGCTCCTTAAGCTTCTTATCTAACGGTTGAGCTGCTGTTGTCAATTTGATCACATATAGATAAGTCTTTAAAAGAGCAAAGTGCTCTAGGCAGACATACTTTACTAATTAAGCTAAACAGTTGTTTGGTTTAAAGGAGACTTCAGGGGATATTTTTGGTTTAAGATTTAAAGATTATCTCAGGGCAATAGTTTTGATGGTTCATCCAGCCTCCATGGTTCAGAAAGTCTGGATTCCATAAGAATTTGAAATTGTGTTCCACATTTTAATCCTTTTGGTCAGTATTTTTCTATAGAATCTTTGAATCTATTCAGCAATGGTAGCCAGGCACCATCCTGTTCTTCTGGTCTCATGACAAAGGAGGCAGTTATTCATAGAGGCTATTAGATACACATTCCATTTCCTCCTCCTGTTCTTGTCTGTCCTTCTTCCTCTGCTGCTCTGGGCGAATAGAGACCAATTGTTGTGCCTTTGCTGGCCAATTGCAAGCTTTTAAGACCCCAGGCACTACAGAACAGACTAGGAGGTAGAACAGACGCATTAAAAAACGATACTAGGCCAGTTGAGTGGGATGTCCCATGAAACCATGACCCTAAACCTCCAAACTAAGAAAACAAATCCCATGAGGTGTTTGGTTGTACATAAGCGGCCTCAGCAGCTGCTCTTTTTTTTTTTTTTTTTTTGATGTTGTAAAAATATATATCACGCAACATTTGTTGATTTGGTTTTTTTCAGGTGTACTGCTTCGTGGCATCAATTATGTTAATTGGTTGTGCAACCATTAACCATATCAATGTCAAATTTCCCATCACTTAAATAGAAACTCACCGTTTCCTAAACCATGGTTCCTCTTCTCCACCTCCCTCTTGCCCCTGGTAACCATTGGTCTCTATACATTTGCCCATTTTTGTCATTTTATATGAGTGATGCCATACAATATTTGTCTATTTGTGATTGACTTATTTCCCTCAGCATGTTTTCAGAGTCCATCCATATTGTGGCGTATATGAGGACTTCATTTCTCTTTCTGGCTGTGTGGCTGTGTACCACATTTTGTTTATCTATTCACCTGTTGATGGGCATTTAGGTGGTTTCTACCTTTTGGCTATTGTGAATCACGCTGCCATGAACATTGGTGTAACAAGTCTCTTTCTGAGTCGCTGCTTTCAAGTCTTTTGGGTATATACCCAGGGGTGGAGTTGCTAGTCATATGGTAGTTCTATCCTTAGTTTTTTGAGGATCTGCCACGCTGTTTTCCACATCTGCTGTACCATTTAGCATTCCCACCAGCAATGGATAAAGGTTCCAATTTCCCCACATCCTCACCAACGTGTATTATTTTCCATTTTTTAAAATCTTAAACCAAAAACCCCAAGCCCATTGTCGCTGAGTTGATTCTGACTTATAGTGACCCTTTTTATAGGACTGAGTAGAACTGTCCCACAGGGCTTCCAAGGAGCAGCCGGTGGATGCAAACTACTGACCTTTTGGTTAGCAACAGTAGCACTTAACCATTATGCCCCCAGGGCTCCTTTTTTATCTTAGCCATCCTGATTGGACTGAGATGGTATCTCCATGCGGTTTTACTTTGCATTTCTCTAATGGCTAAAGGCCTCGAGCATCTTTTTTAAGTGCCTGTTGGCCATTTGAATATCCTCTTTGGTGAAATGCTTATTCAAGTCCTTTGCCCATTTTTTTATTGGGTTATTTGTCTTTTTGTTGTTGAAGTTGTAGAAGTTATATATATATTTTGGATATTAGAGCCTTATCAGATACATGGTCACTGAAGCTATTCCACTGTTCTTTATTCCTTTGTATAGATCTGAGTTTCCATCTGGTATTCTTTTCCTTCTACCTGAAGATGTCCTTTAACATTTCTGATACTGTGGGTATGCTGGCCATGGAATCTGTCAGATTTTGTTAATCTCAAAATGTCCTTATTTTATCATCAGTTTCCTTACAGGTTATGTTTTTGCTGGTTATGAGATTCTAGGTTGATTACCCCCTCCCCAGCACTTTAAAGATGTTCTCTTGTCTTTTGGCATGGGTTGTTCTGACAAGAAGTGAAAAGTACATTCTTATCTTTGTTCCCCTGTATTTAATTTTTTTTTCTGCTTGCTTTTAAGATTTTCTCTTTGTAATTGGTTTTCAGAAATTTATTTATGATACTCCTTGGTGTGTTTTTCTTTGTGTATATTTCTTGGGTTTATTGAGCTCCTTGGATATATATTTTTTACCCAGTATGGAAAAACTTGGGGCATCATTTATTCAATTTTTTTTTCTTCCTCCTCCTTCTGGTACACCAGTTATACACTGTGAAGTGCAGAAAGTAATTTGATCTTTTCTTCTGGATTCCTGAGAGCTGGACCACCTGGGGGCCCGATGTTGACTAAGCCTCTCTAGGCCCCTATAGTGAGGCTGATAAGACCCTCTAGGACAGAGGCTCACCTGGGGGCCAATTGAGGCATGACCATGGCCACGTGGTGGGGCCAGTAAAGGCTCAGTGGAGCCTCTGGGCTAGGGAGAGAGATTCTGCTGAGGGTACATATGTTCCCTGGGTACCTAGAAGCTCTTCTTTGGGACCCTATCCTATGTGTCTCTTCATTTGTATCCTTTTTTTTTTTTTCTTTTGGGTTATAATAAATAAGTAGTTGTAAGTATAGATGCTGCTCTGTGAGTTCTGAGTCATTCCAGAAAATCACTGGACCCACAGTGGGACCGTGGGAGCCAGCATGTTAGAAGGTTGGGGCATCAGGTGGACCCCCAAGCTTATGGCTGGCATCCTAAAGGAGTAGTAGGAAACCATTCCTGAATCTGTGGGCCAGCAGGGCAGAAGTTTGGGGCATTGTGTGAACTCCCCAAGCTTATGGCTGATGTCTACTTGGCAGTCTAAAAGGATGGGATCCCTTTAACTCGACCATATTCCAGGTAGCTGGGGTCTGAGAGAGGACTGGATCCAATACCAGGTGGAATTGGATTCATGCTGATCCTTACCACACAATAAGCAGCGGAGGTGGGATTTGCCCACTGTGTTCCTGGTTTATTAGTGCACACACATATGTTAGATTGCCTGGTATTATTCCACACTGACACTCAATTCATTTTTTCAATTTTTTTCTCTTCTTTTGCTTGATGGAACTGGAATGTTTTCCAGCCATATGGGAGCTCTGGTTGTTACTTAGTTTAGAATTGATAGCAGTTTTTTCTTTTCCTGGTGGTTGTTTGACTGGCCTTGCGGAGTGTCGCCTTGCACAGGCATAGCTTAGTATTCAGCCATAGACTCAAGAAAACCTATATGCAGATTTCTGGCGCTCTCTTACAGCCATACTCCTTTCTTTCTGATACTTGGCTCCACAAATTCTAGCCATTTTGTTGCTGTTGTTAGTTGCCATGGAGTCAGTTCCAACTCGTAACGACCCTTTGTACAACAGAACAAAACACTGTGCTAGGTCCTGCCCCTTCCTCACAATGCTTGCTATATTTGAGTCTGTCGTTGCAGCCACTGTGTCAGTTCATCTCGTTGAGAGCCTTCCTCTTTTCCGCTGACCCTCTAGTTTACCAAGCATGATGTTCTTCCCCAGGGACTGATCCCTCCTGGTAACACGTCCAAAGTATGCGAGACGAAGTCTTGCCGTCCTTGCTTCTCAGGAGCTTTCTGGCTATATGTCCTAGTTATCTAGTGCTACTATAACAGAAATACCACAAGTGGATGGCTTTAACAAATTTATTTTTGCATAGACTAGAAGGCTAGAAGTCCAAATTCAGGGCACCAGCTCAAGGGGAAGGCTTTTCTCTCTGTTGGCTGTGAGGGAAGGTCCTTGACATCAATCTTCCCCTGGTCTAGGAGCTTCTCAGCACAGGGACTCCAGGTCCTGGCACTTCTTTCTTGGTGCTGTGAGGTCTCCCTGTCTCTCCGTGCACTTCTCCCTTTTCTATTTCAAGAGATTGACTTAAGATACAACTTAATCTTATAGATTGAGCCTTGGCTCATTAACGTAACTGCCTCTAATCCTACCTCATTAACACTGTAGAGGTAGGATTTACAACACATAGGAGAATTACATCAGATGACAAAAGGGTGGTCACACAATACTGGGAATTATGGCCTAGCCAAGTTGACACACCTTTTGGGGGAGCATAATCAGTCTGGAAAGTCCCAAGTCTTTGGGTCGGACTGGAGGTTTCTCCTGGCTCACAGGCTGCAAAGACCAACAAATTCCTAGACTGGCAGGCAAGACGACAGGTAAGCTGCTAGCTCAAGTCCTGAGGACCAGTGGTCAAATGAACAGGAGCCAGCTGCAGGATCCAGAGTGAGCAAAAGCCTGAGAGCCTTGCCAGAAAGTCCACCTATATTGGATACAGGCCATACCCCCAAGGAAACTCCCTATCAACTGATGGGCTACTCACAGCAGATCCCATCATGGAGATGATCACATTATATCAGATCTCATCATGGAGGTGATCACATCATTATATGACTGCTAAACTGCATCACAGCTGCCAAACCACTGAGAATCATGGCCCAGCCAAGCTGACACACAACCTAAATGATCACACTTTACCTCTTCCAAGACAGATTTGTTCATCCTTTTGGTAGTCCATGGTATATTCAATATTGTTTGTCAATACCATAATTCAAATGTATCAGCTCTTCTTTGATCTTCCTTATTCCTTGTCCAGCTTTCTCATGCACGTGAAGCAATTGAAAATACCATGGCTCAGGTCAGGCGCATCTTAGTCCTCAAGGTCACATCTTTGCTTTTCAACACTTTAAAGAGGTCTTTTTCAGCATATTTGCCCAATGAAATGGGTCTTTTGATTTCTCGACCACTGCTTCCATGGCCGTTGATGATTGCGGATCCAAGTAAAATGAAATCCTTGACAACTTCAATCTTTTCTCCATTTATCATGATGTTGCTCATTGGTCCAGTTGTGAGGATTTTTGTTTTCTTTATGTTGAGGCATAATCCATATTGAAGGCTGTGGTCTTTGATCTTCACTAGTAAGTGCTTCAAGTCCTCTCACTTTCAGCAAGCAAGGTTGTGTCATCTGCATAGTGCAGGTTGTTAATGAGTCTTCCTCCAATCCTGATGCCCCGTCCTTCTTCATATAGTCCAGCTTCTCGTATTATTTGTTCAGCATACAGATTGAATAGGTATGGTGAAAGAATACAACCCTGACACATACCTTTCCTGACTTTAAACCAATCAGTATCCCCTTGTTCTGTCCGAACAACTGCCTCTTGATCTATGTAAAGTTTCCTCATGAGCACAATTAAGTGTTCTGGAATTCCCATTCTTCCCAATGTTATCCGTAATTTGTTATGATCCACACAGTCGAATGCCTTTGCATAGTCAGTAAAACACGGGTAAACATCCTTCTGCTATCCTCTGCTTTCAGCCAGGATCCATCTGATATCAGCAATGATATCCCTGGTTCCACATCCTCCGCTAAATCTGGCTTGAATTTCTGGCAGCTCCCTATCTATATACTGCTACAGCCACTTATTGAATGAACTTCAGCAAAATTTTACTTGCGTGTGATATTAATCTTGGCCTTCCTGAACTCTAATCTCTGTCTCCTAAATTTAGTGGGACTGCTGTGCTCTGCTTGAGATTCCTCTCCCTGATGGTCTGGATGTACCTCCAGGTCAAAAGCTGGGGTTATTGTAGGGCTCATCTCATTTATTCGTCTTATTTCAGGGATCACAGTCATCTGCTCCCTGCTGTCCAGTGTCTGAAGTGCAGCTATTTCCTGCATTTTGTCCAGTGTCCTAGTTGTTTATGGTAGGAGGGCTAGTCTGTCAGTTACTCTGTGGGTAGAAGCAGTGGTCCTTATAAATTTTTGTTGCTATGGTATCTTAAAAAATGTTTTCTAATTTTGGTTGTGGTGTATAGGAACAAAGGAATCTTGTATATAGCAACCTTGCTGAACACTTTTATTGTTTATATTAATTTTCAGAATCTCTTGCATCATCTATGTAGATAACCATATTCTTATATAATGGCAGTTTTATTTCTTTCTTTCTAAGAGTTATTAATTTTATTTATTTATTTAGTATTACTGGATTGGCTAGTACCTTTAATGCTACATTAAATAAAACTATTTTAACAGCCACACCTGTTTTTTCCTGAGTCTAAAGAATTCCCTTAATGTTCCACCATTGAGTATGGTGTTTGGTTTATGCTTTAACCTTTATCAGGTTAAGGAAGTTCCTGTCTCTTCCTAGTCTGTTGATAATATTTTTTTAATCATATATGTGTGTTGATTATATTAGAAGTGTTTTCTGCATCCTCTGAGATGATAATGTGCTTATTATCTTTCTGTCTGATACATTGAATTACATTTTTTCTAGTGTTAAATTATCCTGGTGTTCCTGAAATTAACCCAATTTTTTCAATACTCTGCTGGTTTGGGTTTGCTAATTTTATTTAGGATATTTTTGCATCTGGACCATAAATAAAATTGGCTTATAATTTTCCTCATTTCCACATAATTTTCTCATACTCCTCTTTTCTAGTTAGGTACAAACATTATACTAACATTATAACACATGGGGTTGCCATGAGTCAGAATCGACTTGTTGGCAACTGGGTATAAAATGAGTTAGATGGGTGGCTTCTCTTGTTACCTGTTTTCTGGCATAATTTGCGTGAAATGTGAGACACCTATTCTTTAAGTATTTGAATGCATCTGCCTGTGAAACCATCTGGGCTGTTCTGTTTAGATTTGGTTAGGTTATTTTTCTGTGGATAAAATTTTAGCTACCGAATCCATTTCTTTAAATTCATAGAGTTTATTCAGGTTTGCTTTGTATTCTTAAATAAGTTTGAGTAAGTTTTTTTTTTTTTAGGAAATATTCCATTTTTCTCTGTTTTCAAATTTTATAAGCATAGAGTTGATTATATTGCTTTTTACCATGATTTCCTGTAGGTATGCTCCCTCTTTATCCCAAAATGCCTTCTCCCTTATTTCTTGATCCATCTTTTATAACAGTTTTCAATTTTATTAGTTTAAGAAAAAAGCAGATTTTTTAATCTCTTCTGTCATATCTTTGAGGAGCCCTGGTGGCACAGTGGGTCAGCACTCAGCTGCTAACCAAAAGGTCGGCAGTTCAAACTCACCAGCCGCTCTGTGGGAGAAAGATTTACAGCCTAGGAAACACCGTGGGGCAGTTTTGCTTCATCCTATAGGGTCGTTGTGAGTCAGAATCAACTTGACGGCAGTGAGTTTGGGTTTGGTGGGTATCGTATGTTTATTTTCTATTGCATGGTTTTCTGATCCTATCTTTACTATTTCGTTGCTCCTCTTTTCTTTTACTTTATTATTTTTCCAATTTTTTGTGTTGACTGCTTAGCTTATTTATTTTCATTTTTCTTTTTCTAATAAGGATTTAAGGCTATAACTTTCTCATGCTTTAGCAGCAGTTTGTGATTTTTAATATGTAATATTCTTATAATACTTCAATTACAAATATTTTCTAATTTCCAAAGCTATTAGGAAAGTTTTTTGGTTGTTTTTATTGTTGTTCTTAAATTTCCAAGTCTACAGGGTTTTAGATTATCCTCTTGTTACTGATTTCTTTAAATTGCATTGGGGTCGGAGAATATGTTCTGTAAGAGACTGTTCTTTGGTATTTATTCAAATCCATTTTATGACCTAGATCAGCTTAGTTGTCTTGGGTGTTCTGAAATTTCACTCAGATGCTCCTAGGTGTGGTTTATTTTCATTTATCCAAATTGAGCCACATTATTGCCTCAAAAAATTTCAACCAATATCTCTTCTGCTTCTCTCCCATCCTTGCTATTCTCACCATTTTGAACTCCTCTTAGATACAGATTGTGCTTTCCCATTCTGTCCTTCATGTCTTGTAACCTCATTTTCATACTTTCATCTCATTTTCTCTCTGTAAAGACAGTACAGCTAATCTCCTTGTTATCTATATCCCATTCCCAAATTTTCTTATCTGGTGTGTCGAGTACATTGGTTAACCCATTCCTTTGTCATTAATTTCATTGAGTAGGGACCCTATAGGACAGGGTAGAACTGCTCCATAGGGTTTCCAAGGAGTGCCTGGTGGATTCAGACTGCCAACCTTTTGGTTAGTAGTCATAGCACTTAACCACTGAGCCACCAGGGCTCCTTTTGTAATTATAGAATTACTCTTTTGTTCTTTTCTGCCAGCCTCTTCTCATATTTTCATTTCCATCTATTTTGTCTTTAATGTGTTTAAACGTGCTTATTTCATAATGACTTTCAGGTATTTCAATTTTTTGAAGTTCTTGGAGTTCTCATCTGCCGGTGAATGTGTGTATGTGTGTCTTAATTATGGCACTTGGTAGATTTCTTTCCTTATGTGTTTTATAAATTTGAATGGTGAGCTTAGTTCCAATTTCCTGCTTTGGGTCTCCTCCACCCAAGAAGGCATGAATACCCAAACTCCTTGGTTATGTCACTCTGCATCCCTCACCCCCACAGCAGCACAGGTTGTTGTCTAACCACCTTCTATTTTCAGTGTCTTCTCAGTGTTTAATCCTTGGACTTTACTTTCTTGAGAGCATTTAAAGGATGTTTGCTTTATTTTAACTGTTTCTTTTTGTTTAACACATAGGTATTTGAATGTCATTTATTTCTACCTTGAGACTTTGACCTTGAGGTGATGGATGAGTCAAATTATGCAGTTCAAAGCAGAAGACTTTGGCGATTTCAGGGCTATTTTTTTCATATGCCCAGGATTTTTGTGACATAAATAACAAATACTTACATTTTGTTTCTATTTTGTAATGCAGATCCAAGGTATGAGCTTTCAGTCCACATCTCTCTTTGTTTCCTTAAGTGTTTTCGAAGTTAGTGGAAATTAAATGAATTCAAGGATATGGAATTAAACTTATAAATACTTGAATTTTGGACCAAGTTGTGTAACTTCCCAGAATGTCTTTGTAACTTTTGAAAATATATTCATTTGCAATGTTATTGTCACAACATTCATTGGGGATCACACAATAAAGCAAATCTTCATAGCATATGAAAGGGTAATTTGTGTTTAATGCAATTCTATCTTTCAAAGAACTAGGCATTCCTTGAGGGAAAGGTGTTACATAATTTAGAATTTTGATTTGTATTATTGCTTTACTGTGATTAACCGTAGACTGATTTCTTAGTAAAACGTTGCTCCTCTTTGATTTCAGAATTCTTCCTTACATCATTGAATAATGGATAAGAAAGAAAAAGAGAAGAGGTATGCATTCATAACTGACTGATATTTTTGCTGAAGCCCTCGTTCCCTTCTTCTGTTCCCATTTCACAGCTAGCAAAATTCTGCTTCCTCAGAGAAGCCTGACTCACTCAGGGAGAGTCAATCTCACCAGTGGGTTTTCACAACCCCTAGCCCCAACTATATTCCAATACTTTGCACATTCCCTGTGTATCAGACAGTCTCCCTCATTACTCTGGGTCCTCTGTGCTTTGCACAGTGACTGCCCAGAAAAAAAATGCCCAGAGCTGACACTAAATAAGTGGTTGCAAAATAACTGAGAGGTGTGTGTGTGTGTATACACACACTCCCTGATATATATATACATATATATATTCCCTGATATGTTTAGAAGCCTGTTTTTCAGCCTTGGCTTGCCTAGAGCTTAAATTCATTTACATTTGAGAAGATAAATTAACGTATTTATCCAGTTCAAGCATCTAAAGTAAATTCAAGTTCACTGCTCACAAAGTTTTTGTCACAATTTTACAGTATGTTCTGTGGTTTTTAAAGGTAAAAAGAATTTCAATTAGCATTTTATTGCTCAGCCTTCTCTTTGAGAAGCAACATCCACTTGAGAGAGCCTCTTGAGTAATTATGGGTCATTTAGAAAGAATCTTCTTAATCAGAAGTACTCTTGTAAAAACAGGTAAGAATATATAGTGGAATAAAGACCCACCATTCAATTTAAGTAAATTTGGACTTAATTTCTTTTATATAATTCTTAGGCCACTGTGTCTGGCAGTGTACTGCGCTTTGCCTGGAAGTAGATATGGTCCCTACCCTCCACAACCCCACAGTCTAAGGGAGATGAGATTGGCTTTTGTTTCCTTGTTTTAATATTGACAGGTGTTGTTGTCCTGTGGAGAATCAAGGAACTGCATTTTTGCTCAAATACTGACATTCACATCCCCTTTTCTCCCCCTTCTGTTGTTCCACTACCTGAATTCCCAGCCCCCTCCTTGCCATCGATAACTCTGTTTTTCCATCAATTAGGGAAGCACGTAATAAATCCGAAAAGAAAAGAAGAGACCAGTTCAACATCTTCTTTACAGAACTACGTAAAATGCTGCACAACCACGGCTACCCTGTTAAAGCAGATAAATCTACAACATTGCAGAACACCATTGACTTTTTACAGAAGAAGGAAGGTTTGATTTGTGCAACCTCACCCATCTTTATAGCCTTTTTTTTTTTTTACTGTGCTTTAGGTGACAGTTTACAGCGCAAGTTAGTTTCCCATTCAAAAATTAAAAAAAAATTATACACAGTGTTTTGTGACATTGGTTGCAATCCCTGCAATGTGTCAGCACTCTCCCCCTTTCCACCCCAGGTTCCCCATGTCCATTTGCCCAGTTTTCCTGTCCCTTCCTACATTCTTGTCTTGCTTTTGGGCAGGAGTGGTCCATTTGATCTCGTATATTTGAGTGAAATAAGAAGCACATTCCCCATGTGTGTTATTGTTTGTTTTATAGGCCTGTCTAATCTTTGCTTGAAAAGTGGGGTTTGGGAGTGGTTTCAGTTCTGAGTTAGCAGAGGGCCATAGTCTCAGGGTCCCTCCAGTCTCTGTCAGACCAGTAAGTCTGGTCTTTTTTCCTGAATTTGAATTTTGTTCTACATTTTTCTCCTGCTCTGTCTGGGCCTCTCTGTTGTGATCCCTGTTAGAGTGGTCAGTGGTGGTAGCCGGGCACCATCTAGCTCTTCTGGGCTTAGGCTGGTGGAGGCTCTGGTTCATGTGGGCCTTTAGCCTTTTGGGTTAGTATATTCCTTGTGTCTTTGGTTTTCTTCATTCTCCTTTGTTTCGGACAGGATGAGACCAATATCTTAGATGGCCACTCACTAGCTTTTAAGACCCCAGGTGCTACTCACCAAAATAGGATGTAGAATATTTATTTAATGAACTATGTTATGCTAGTTGACCTAGACGTCCCCTGAGACCCTGGTCCCCAGCCCTCAGGCCTAGCAACTTGGCCCCTCAGAGTGTTTGGATGTGTCTAGGAAAGTTGTATGCCTTTGCCTTGGTCAAGTTGTGCTGACTTCCCCTATATTGTGTATTGTCTTTCCCTTCACCAAAGTTGACAGTTGTCTACTATCGAGTCAGTGATTTCTCCTTCCCGTCTGTCTCCACCCTCATAACCATCAGAAAATGTTTTTTTTCTGTGTATAAACCTTTTCTTCAATCCTTACAATAGTGGTCTCATAATATTTGTCCTTTTGTGATTGGCTTATTTCACTTAGCATAATGCCTCCAGATTCATTCATGCTGTGAGATGTTTCATGAATTCATCATTGTTCTTTATCATTGCATAGTACTCAATTGTACGTATGTGCCATACTTTGTTAACCCATCCATCTGTTGATGCGCACTTAGGTTGTTTCCATCTTTTTTGCTATGGTAAATAATGCTGTGTGAACATGAGTGTGCATATGTCTATTCATATAACAGATCTGGTTTCTCCAGGATATATTCATAGGAGTGGGATTGCTGGATCATATGGCATTTCTAATTTCTACTTTATAGCTTTTTGATTGGCCATATTGAAAATTAGCTGGGGGCGAAGTGGCTTGGTCCTTCAATCTACCTCAGATATTTTTAGGTAGGATTGATGACTAGAAGGTCCCTTGAAGTACCTTCTAAGAGTACACACATATTTTGGTTTTCTCCATTCACAAGTTTTTTTTTTTTTATTGTCGATACTTATAATTTCATTGAGGTTCACCCAGAAGTGGCGGTAAAATAGTAACTTGTAATTCTTTAAGTAGATTTAACTCAAAGCATGTAAGTGCATCATGCCCAATAAGCATATAATCATGCTATAGTAAAATATAACCTGTCTTCCCCGTGCTTGTGTGCAAGACACAAAAGGACAGTCACCTCATTTTATCTTGTTTATACTGCATCCTGAGCCCCTAAAACATAGTCTGACATATAGTAAGAGCTCAGTAAATATTTGTTCAATGAATGAATGAGTTTCGGTTTAACAACAATTAAACCCATTGCTGTCAAGTAGATTCTGACTCTTTATGGAAACCCTGGTGGCGTAGTGGTTAACTGCTACAGCTGCTAACCAAAAGGTTGGCAGTTCGAATCCATCAGGCTCTCCTTAGAAACTCTATGGGGTAGTTCTGTTCTGTCCTATAGGGTCGGTATGAGTAACAATTACTGAGTTCTTACTGTGAGTTAACTACTGTGCTGGACACTAAGAATATAATGATGAATTGGATATGATGCCAACCCTAAAGGAGCTCAGTCAAAACAACAAGTTCACAGGCAAGAGTAAGATAGAAAATCCCTTTCTGGTTCATTGATAGAAAACAGTGGTTCTCCTTTATTGGCAAGAACTGGATTTGCCTGTCTATATTTTTTAAATCTTTGAAAGGAGTACAGAAGATAAAAGTTACTGGGTGGAGTTGAAAGCCACTGGGGGAAATGACTTCAGAAGTCAGCTTATGGAAGAGTGACGTGGGTTGTTTCCTGAGTTTGAGTAGCTTACCCAGAACTAAGGGCTAAGTTTCCAAGCTGGGAGAATGGTCAGGAACACCGATCTTAGGACAGTTGTGCAACCGAAGTGCTTTATTTTTTGTACTATGCCTACTGCCCACCGAGTTACAAAACCTCTTCTCAGTTTCTCTTAGTGAGGGTTTTGGATCTCTTCTGCTCATGCATTACCTCCTCCTCTTCAAATCTACTCATAGGAAAGGATTGAGACTCATGTCCACTATGCAAGCAATTTTTGCTATCAACATTATCCTTGTCAGGGGGGTTTACACTTTTCATAGGGGTTGAAGTTTTATGCCACGGGTCCCTAATTTTCCTGTGAGAAGAAGGAACTAACTTTCATTGACATAAGCATTGAAATCAGTGGAGATTGGAGGGCTCTGATAGGTCCCTGGCGTAGGTGGGGTTGGAGGAAGTGGTGAGGGGCAGATGTTAATAGCAAAGACTCTGAGTGGTGACAAGAGTAGAAACACTGCCCACTAGGAAGATCAGCAAAGCTTGAAGAATGGAGTAGGATGGATGGGAGATAGAACAGTGCCAATGGCTTCGAAGAGACAAGAAGCTACAAGATAAGGCTTAAGTATATTTTGGTTAAGGGGCCCTGCTCAAAGCTTAATTAGATTAAACTAAACAGTGGAGGTCCCTATTTTAGCTGGGAGGTGGGGAGATTTTGGGGTCTGGGACTGCCTAGAGCACTAGACAAAGGCTGTGTCTTATCTGGCATGTTACGGATACGGAATTTTAGTTGAATTCAGAAGACTTAAAAAAAAGCCAAGAGGCGGAAAGGAATAGAGGTTTAAAATCAGAAAGATGTTGGAAAGATCATAATGTGTAGAGATTGAGTTGGATGACTTTCAAGGTCTTTTTCAATTCTAAACACTTCTATGAGCAATCAGAATCTACATCAGATCCTTCATTAGCACTCAGCATTTTCTTATGAGAGCCTTTTCTATAAAATTAATTATAAGGTGGAAAAGTCTAATACCCATGGCTAATTATTTTTTTTATTGTGCTTTAAGGGAAAGTTTACAGTTCAAGTCAGTTTCTCATACAAAAATTTATACACACATTGTTATGCGACTGTAGTTGCTCTCCTTATAATGTGACAGCACACTCCTCCTTTCCACCCCAGATTTCCTCTGTCCACTCAACCAGCTCCTGTCCCTTTTTGCCTTCTCATCTCACCTCTGGACAGGAGCTGTGCATTTAGTCTCATGTATCTACTTCAGCTTCAGCTAAGGAGAACTCTCTTCACGAGTGTCATTATATGCCTTAGAGTCCGGTCTAATCTTTGTCTGAAGAGCTGGCTTTGGGAATGGTTTCAGTTCTGGGTTAACAGTCTGGAGGCCATGTCTTCTGGGGCCCCTCCAGACTCAATCAGACCATTAAGTCTGATCTTTTTACTAGAATTTGAGTTCTGCACCCCACTTTTCTCCTGCTCCGTCAGGGACTCTGTATTGTGTTCCGTGTCAGGGCGGTCATTGGTGGTAGCTGGGTACCATTTAGTTCCTCTGGTCTCAGGCTGATGGAGTTTCTGGTTTATCTTGCTCTAATATTTTCCTTGTCTTTAGTGTTCTTCATTCTCCTTAGCTGAAGTGGCTTGGGACTAATTGATGGATCTTACATGGCCACTCGCTAGCTTTTAAGACCCCAGACATCACTCCCCAAAGTGGGATGCAGAACATTTTCTTCATAAACTTTGTTATGCCAGTTGACCTAGATATCCCCTGAAACCATGGTCCCCAGACCCCTGCCCCTGCTACTCTGTCCCTTGAAGTGTTTAGTTGGATTCAGGAAACTTCTTAGCTTTTGGTTTAGTGCAGTTGTGCTGACCTCACGTATATTGTGTGTTGTCTTTCCCTTCACCTAAAATAGTTCTTATCTACTATCTAAATAGCAAAAACCCTTCTCCCTCCCTCCCTCCCCACCCTCATAACAATCAAAGAATATTTTCTTCTGTGTTTAAACTTTATGTAGAGTTCTTATAATAGTGGTCTCATGTAATATTTGTCCCTTTGCAACTGGCTAATTTCACTCAGCATAATGCCTTCCAGATTCTTCAATGTTGTGAAACGTTTTACGGTTTCATCCTTGTTCTTTATCGATGCGTAGTATTCCATAGTATGAATATACCATAATTTATTTATTCGTTTATCTGTCGATGGGCACCTTGGTTGCTTCCATCTTTTTGCTATTGTAAACAGTGCTGCAGTGAACATGGGTGTGCATGTATCTACTCGTGTGACGGCTCTTATTTCCCTAGGATCTATTCCAAGAAGTGGGATTGCTGGATCATATGGTACTTCTATTTCTAGCTTCTTAAGGAAGCACCAAATCGATTTCCAAAGTGGTTGTACCATTTTACATTCTCACCAGCAGTGTACAAGTGTTCCAGTCTCTCCACAACCTCTCCAACATTTATTATTTTGTGTTTTTTGGATTAATGCTAGCCTTGTTGGGGTGAGATGGTATCTCATTGCAGTTTTGATTTGCACTTCTCTGATGGGTAATGATTGTGAACATTTCCTCATGTATCTGGTAGCCTCCTAAGTGTCTTCTTTGGTGAAGTGCCTGTTCGTATTCTTTGCCCATTTTTTAATTGGGTTATTTGTCTTTTTGTGGTTGAGTTTTTGCAGTATCACGTAGATTTTAGAGATCAGACACTGATTAGATTTGTCATAGCCAATTTTTTTCCCAGTCTGTAGATAGTTTTTTTACTCTTTTGATAAAGTTTTCTGATGAGGATAAGTCAATCTTGAATTCTATTGCCTAGAATTTTGTTGAGGATTTTTGTGACCATGTTCATGAGGGATATTTGTCTGTAATTTTCTTTTTTTGTGGTGTCTTTACCGGGTTTCGGCATCAGGGTTATGCTGGCTTCATAGATGAGTTTGGGAGTATCCATCCTTTTCTATGCTCCAAAATACCTTTAGTAGTAGTGGTGTTAAGTCTTCTCTGAATGTTTGGTAGTATTCGCCAGTGAAGCTGTCAGGGCCAGGGCTTTTTTGTTGTTGTTGGGATTTTTTAAATTATGTTTTCAATCTCTTCTTTTGTTATAGGTTTATTTAGTTGTTCTACCTCTGTTTGTGTTAGTTTAGGTAGGTAGTGTGTTTCTAGAAATTCATCCATTTCTTCTAGGTTTTCAAATTTGTTAGAGTACAATTTTTTGTAGTAATCTGATATGATTCTTTTAATATCAATTGGGCCTGTTGTGATATCGCCCATCTCACTTCTTATTTGGGCTGTTTGCTTCCTTGTGTTTTTCTTTTGTCACTTAGGTCAGTGGCTTATGGATTTTGGTGATCTTTTGAAAGAACCAGCTTTTGGTCTTGTTAACTCTTAATTGCTTTTTTATTTCATTTAATTCTGGTCTAATTTTTATTATTTGCTTTCTTCTGGTGCCTGAGGGCTTTTTTTGCTGCTGTTTGTTCGAGTTGTGGGGTTAATGTTTTGACTTTGGCTCTTTTTTCTTTTTATATGTGTGCATTTATTGCTATAAATTGACCTCCGAGCACTGCTTTTGCTGTGTCCCAAAGGTTCTAGTAGGATGTGTTTTCGTTTTCATTTGATTCTATGAATTTCTTTATTCTGTCCTTAATTTCTTCTATAACCCAGTAGTTTTTGAGCAAGGTGTTGTTGAGTTTCCATGTGTTTGATTTTTTTCCTCGATTTTTCTGTTATTGATTTCTACTTTTATGGCTTTATGGTCAGAAAAGATGGTTTGTAATATTTCCATATTTTGGATTCTGTTAAGGCTTGCTTTAATATGTAGTCTATTCTGGACAATGTTCCATGTGCGTTGGAAAAGAAAGTATACTTGGCTGCTGTTGGGTGGAGTGCTCTGTATATGTCTGTGAGATGAAGTTGGTTGATTGTGGCATTTAGATCTTCTGTGCCTTTATTGAGCATCTTTCTGGATGTTTTGTCTTTCACTGATAGTGGTGTGTTAAAGTCTCTTACTATTATTGTGGAGCTGTCTATCTCTCTTTTCAGTGCTGTTTGTTTTATGTATTTTGGAGCCATGTTGTTTTGGGTGCGTAAACATTTTTATGGTTATGTCCTCCTGATGTATTGACCTGTTAATCAGTATATAGTGTCCTTCCTTATCCTTTGTGGTGGATTTTATTTTAAAGTATTTTTTCAGAATTTAATATTGCCAACTCCTGCTCTTTTTTGAATGTTGTTTGCTTGATATGTTTTTTTTCCATCCTTTGAGTTTTAGTTTGTTTGTGTCTTTCAGTCTAAGGTATGTCTCTTGTAGGTAGCATATATACGAATCATGCTTTTTTATCCATTCTGCCACTCTTTGTCTCTTTATTGATGCATTTAGTCCATTTTACATTCAGTGTAATTATTGATAGGAATGAGTTTAGTGTTGTCATTTTGATGTATTTTTGTGTGTTATTGACAGTTTTTTGTTCCACTTAGTTTTCCATGCTGAGTCATTTTTCTTTATGTATTTTCTTTTCATGTTTTTCATTGTTGCTGATTTCGTTATTTGCTGAGTCTTTATGTTTTTCTTGTTTTTTATATTGATGTGTAGGATTGTTAGCTTCCTCTGTGGTTACCTTAATATTTACCTCTATTTTTCTAAGTTTTAACCATTCTTTTATTTCTTTATCTCATCTTGACTTCCTGTCCATATGAAAGATCTATGACTACATTATTTAGTCCCTCTTTTTTTTGTCTTAATGTTGTCATCTTTCACATATTGATGTCTCTGTTTCCCTATTTTCAATGTTTTAGCTTTGAGTAATTTTTGTGATTTCCTTATCTGGGTCGATATCCAGTTGCTCTGTCCTGTGTTCTAGTCTTGGGTTTTTATCTGATGTTATTGATTTTCTAACTGGAAGACTCTGTTTAGTATTCTTGTAATTTTGCTTTGTTTTTTTTCAAGTTCCCTAAACTTCTGTTTACCTGGACATGCCCTAATTTCACCTTCATATTTTAGAGACAGTTTTGCTGGATATATAATTCTTGGTTGGCAAGTTTTTTCTTTTAAGGCTTCATGTATGTCATCCTATTGCCTCCTTGCCTGCATGGTTTCTGCTGAGTAGTCTGAACTTTGTCTTATTGACTCTCCTTTGTGGGTGATCCCTAGCCACTCTTAAAATTTTCTCTTTGTCTTTGGTTTTGGCAAGTTTGATTATACTATGTCTTGGTGACTTTCTTTTGGGATCTATCTCCTGTGGGGTTTAATGTGCATCTTGGATAGCTATCTTCTCATCTTTCATGGTATCAGGGAAGTTTTCAGCCAACAAATCTTCAACAATTCTTTCTGTATTTTCTGTTATCTCTCCCTGTTCTGGTACTCCAGTCACTTGTAGGTTATTTCTCTTGGTAGAGTCCCACATGATTCTTCGGGTTTCTTCTTCTTTTTAAGTCGTTTACCTGATTTTTATTTGAATATATTGGTGCCAAGTGTTTTATCTTTAGTCTCACTAATTCTGCCTTCTACTTGCTCAGTTCTGCTCCTCTGACTTTCTATTGAATTGTCTAATTCTAGAATTTTATTGTTGGTCTTCTGAATTCTGATCACTCTCTGTGGATTTTTCCAGCTTATTTAATTTTTGATTATGTTCCTGAGTAACCTTTTGAATTTCTTCAACTGCTTTATCTGTGTGTTCCTCGGCTTGTTCTGTGTATTGCCTGATTTCCTTCCTGATGTCTTGAAGGGCTCTGTATATTAATCTTTTGTATTCTGCATCTGGTAATTCCAGGAAGGCACTTTCATCTAGAAGATCCCTGGATTCTTTGTTTTGAGAGCCTGTTGAAGCAATTGGCCTGTTTCTTCATGTGATTTGATATTGACTGTTGTCTTCCAGCCATCTATAAGTTATTGTATTAGTTATTTTATGTTTGCTTACTGTCTCCTAGTTTCTTTTGTTTTGATATGCCCAAATGGGTTGCTTGAGTGAGCTAGCTTGATTGTTTTCACCTTTGAAGCTCTGACGTCCTTTTGCCATATGTTTAGAGCTGTTACCAGGTGTATGAGCCTAGGAGCCCATTCACTTTTTTTGTATGGATTCAGGTTAGGTGTCCAGATAGTTGATCACCAAATCATGGTGCAGGCTCTTACCTACCGTCCTAGATAAGCGGGGTGATTGGAGTAGGCACGGATATCTGGCTGTAGTAGGGGGTCACATGCTTAGCAAGGCAGGGGGCTGCCCCTGAGCATCTGGGAGGAAAATGTGTCCCTGTTCCCTAGAGCATGTAGGTGGGTGGGTTTTGCAGCCAGACTATGGGCACCCAATGCTGTTGACCGTAAGGACTGGGAGGCACCACTTAGTCTTGGACCCCTGTTGTGGGTGGCTCAGTGGCGTGGGTGGAAGCATCAGTCCTCAGGCCCGTGATGTGGGTAGGTGAAGGCCCTGCTTAATATGAATAGTGGTGTCAAATGTCATGAACCTGTCACTGCAGCGTATAGCTGATATAGTGAAGTTAGGCTTCAGGTATATACCCTGTTGTACTGTACTGTACTAATGAAGGCCTATTCTGTTGAAATGGGCCCACACAGGTCTACATAAGGGTGAAAGACATTCAAAGTCTGTGGACCCCTTATGCCTGTGCCTAGGCAAAGGAACTGTGCCTGCTCTGAGTTCCTGACTTAGGGGAGCTGGCAGATTATTTTTTCCTGTTTGTTAATTTGTTCACTTCTTAAAGCTGAGAGAATGGCTCAGGGCACGCGATGGGCCCTACTTCCAGCCCAGGGGACGTGACAGTTGGCAATCACTGAAGCCAGCTTGGAACTCTGTGAAGAGCAGGGAGGGAAGAGGGAGAGAGGTTTTTCCCAGAGGGGATGTTTTTTGATCCTTGCAGTAAGTTAGGTGCATGTACTTATCTTTTGCCGATTGAGGGCTGCATTTCTCTGGTCCTGGGGTGTTGAGTAGACTCTCCGCCTCTCAGTCTCTCCCTATGTGGAAAATGCGTCCCAAACGCCACTGCTTGCCTCATCACACTTGTCATCTGATCTGGCTTGCAGGGTGCCGTTTCCCGCCGGGTCAGGTCTGGCAACTCTTCACTGCTTCTGAACTGTCTCTCCCTCCCCTTAATATTCAGTCTGATTCCTCAACTTTGCCTTTGATGTTCAGGGTTCCTAGATTGTCGTATAAAATCGATTCACTTGTTTTTTTCTGGTCTTGGTTGTAAGAGGGACCAGCGGAAGCATCTGACGACTCCACCGTCTTGGCTCCACCTCCACATGGCTAATCATTTTAATGTGACTCTTCTCTGTCCTTTCTCCCTCCTTTTAAGGAGTCAGTGTCAGCCCAGGAACATCTGAAGGCAAACCAAGTTGGAACCTAACATTTCAAAACTATGAAGACTTCATTCAGACAACTCTACAGGTAAGAGGGATTATGGTCTCTGGTTACTTCATATGCAGCATATATGCAGTAGAAGGTACAGAATAGTGTGTGGCTTGGAGACCATATGCATCAGAATCACCTGGGGAGCTTGGTAAAAGTGCAGATTCCTGGGTGCTCCTTAGACCTCCTGAATCAGAAACTCAGACCTGGTAGGACCAGGAATCTGCATTTGTAACAGACTTCTCAGATGATTCTGATGCCAACTGAGTTTTAAAAACCACTCATCTTGAGTGACAACAAATAGTCTTTGTATAGGTTAGTGGCAAGTTAAGTAATTCTCTGGTACACTCAGTCAACATAGGTTGTTGGACTGTATTGAATAAGCCTTCAAGTCTTTTTTTCCTAAAGGACACAAGGCTCTTATGGTTCCTGTCACCAAGACAACTGGTCAGTTTCACTAAGTTCAGTGGCTACAAACGGAAAGGCTGTAGTCCTCTGAGTCAGAAATAGGGATATGAACTTTGCCTTTGTCACACACTTGCTATGTATCCTCGAGTGGTTTATTTTTTGTAAAATGGGTAAAAATGACTTTAAATGGGTAAAAATGACTTCTCTTTTACTGAGTTGTGAGAATAAAGTAAG
This sequence comes from Elephas maximus indicus, assembly GCF_024166365.1. Taxonomy (NCBI): domain Eukaryota; kingdom Metazoa; phylum Chordata; class Mammalia; order Proboscidea; family Elephantidae; genus Elephas; species Elephas maximus. The sequence continues at coordinate 4,822,093 of NC_064846.1, read as the reverse complement.
GTGAGCATGTGTAAATTTTCTAGTGCCATTCTTGGCACGTATTAGATGCGCAGAAATTATGAGCTCTGGCCCTTTTCCCCTTGGTCCTGGCTAACCACCCAGCAGATGCCTGCTTTTGGTCATAATCGGGTCTAAGAAAGGCATCGTGTGGGTGAATCTTTTCAGACTCATCCCAATTCTGTAAACAGAATTCCACTGAAGGTGGGTAAGTACAGTCGTATTTTAATGTTCTCTACCTTATTGTTCTTCCTTTCAAGCAGCAGACCTGCTCCCAACTACACAAATAGTTGCCTCATAGAGGCCTTGATACTACGTTATACAAAATCCTGTTACGAATTTTAAGGAACCAGTTGCTTCTTTTAAATATTTTAGAAGCTGGATAAGGTAGAAGGATACCTGTAGGGATAGTTGTTAATGACTACAGAGTATAGTATCGAACTGGGTGGGAGGAATCAGAACATCCTGGGTGATTCCCTCTTACCCACTTCTTTTTTCTCCCATTAGACTTTAATTACTTCCCTGGAAAAAGCCTGTTCTTTCTTTGTGAAATTTTTTTTTATGCGTCAACCAAGCTAGCTGTCTGGCTAATCACAGCTGACTTCAACTAGAGAGATGAAAAACATCAGGGAATCCAGGAAGAGAGGCAGTGGATGGCTAGTTCCCTTCATTTGTCAGTTTTGGAAGCAGGAAAGAGAGCAGAGTTTGGGAAGAGGGAGAGAGCAAGATGCTTTTGTGCCTTATGGCCTGTTTTCCAGAGCAGTAAACTCAACTTTGGATGTTTCCTTTCTTGTTTGCCACACTGCTGGTCAAAGATAGCAGCCTCATGACATCTGCATAACAGCCCGTAAAGTGCTTTCATGTGGAATAGCGGATTTCATTCTTAAACCAACCCTGTGATGTAGTTGATAATGATGGCATCCTTCTTGCTGTCGGGAAGAAGAGATAAGTCCAATACCTATGAGTAGCAGAGCTGTGACACCGTTGTTGCCCCATCCACATGCCACACCATGGTAGCCCAGAGTCACAGTAAACCATCTCAATAGAGAAGGTGGTCAATAAAATGCAAAAAGCAAGCAGGTACACAGAAAAACAGTAGAGGAGCGGAACACCTTTACGAGAGCTATCTAGGTTCTTTTCTGAACCCATGTGTCTGGAAGATCACTTCAGGCTCATAGCAATTTGGGACTTTTGCTTTTGCTGTCAGACAAATAGGAAATAGCAAATACCCATTTTAAGAAGGTTTTTTATTGTTGTAAAAATATATGCAATACAACATTTGCCAATTCAAAATTTTTCATGTGTACAACTTAGTGCCATTAGTTACATTAATCATGTTGTGTGACCGTCAGCAACATTCATTGCCAAATTCGGTGCTTCCTAAACAGTGACTTCCCCTTTCCCCCTCCCTCCCATCCCTGGTAATCACTACTAATAGATTCAGTTCTTCAGTGATTATAGGATTATTCATATTTTCTATTTCTTCCAGAGTCAATATTCGCTTAAGTTTTTAAATGTATTGGCATAAGCTGTTCATAGTATCTTCCTACTACCTTTTTAATGTCTGAAGCTTCTGTAGTGATATCCCCTTTTCATCCTAATATTGCTTGTGCCTTTCTCCCCTTCATTTATCTTACCAAAGGTTTGTCAGTTTTATTGTTCTTTTCGTAAGCCTCCACTTTGGACTTCCTTGATTCTATTTTGTCTTAATTTTCTATTTCATCAATTTGTGCTCCTGTCTTTATTTACTTTCTCCTGCTTTTTGGTTAATTTCTTTCTTCTTTAGTATTTTAGGTTAGATATTTAGCTCATTAATTTGTAACCATTTTTGTTTCCTAATATATACCTTTAAGGCTAAAGATTGCCAAGTGCTATTTTAGCTTCATTCCACACGTTTCGATGAGTAGTTTTAAAGAATCATTCTACTATAAATGTTTTCTAGTTTCCATTATGATTTTTCCTTGACCTATTTTTTTTTGGTTACTTTTTAAAAATTTTTTATTGTGCTTTAATTGACAGTTTACAAATCAAGTCAGTCTCTCATACAAAAATTTATATACACCTTGCTGTATACTCCTAGTTGCTTTTCCCCTAATGAGACAGCACACTCCTTTTCTCCACCCTATATTTCCATGCCTTGACCTATTTTTAAAATAACTTTTTTATTGATATCTAACTTAATTGCATTTTAATCTTTGGAATGTATTGAGATTTGCTTTGTGTCCTATAAAATGGTCAGTGTTTATAAATGTCCTGTATGAGATGGAAAAGAATGTGTACCCTTCAGTTTTGGGGTACAGTGTTCAATGTATGTCACTTAGATCAGGCTTGTTAATTATGTGGTTCAAACGTTACTTTTCTTAACTGACTTTTTGTATGCTTGATCTATGAGTTTCTGAGAAAAGTAAATTAAACTCTTATTATGACTGTATCCCATTTCTCCTATTGATCTGTCAATGAAACAATATATTTTGAAGTTATGTTATTAGGTTCATACAAGTTTAGAATTGTATCTTCCTGAAATATTGAAACTTTTGTCAAAATGAAGTAATCCTCTTTAGCATAAATATAAATATAACACAAATGCTTTTTGGCCTAAAGTCTGTTTTGTCTGTTATTGTAGCCACACTAGCTTTCTTTTTAGTATTTGCCTGATACATCTTTTTTCACCCTTTGCTGTGGTTTGTCATTTGTAAACAGCGTATAGTTAGCTTTTTTTTTTTTTTTTTAAATCTAGTTTGACAGTCTTTGTCCTTTAACTGAAGAGTTTGGTTAGTTTTCATTGACTGATGATTTGGATTAATTTCTTCCATCTGATTTTTGCTGTCTAGATTTTTGCTACTTTTTATATGTTTTTCCACTCTTTCTTGCCTTGCTTGATTAAAGGTTCCCTCCTTAGTACATGTTTGCTCTGTTTTTATACTTTTACTCTATTCTAAAAATATTGAAATGCCCATTTGACCTAAGATGTTTAAATTTATTCATTATCTTTACCTTTCTCCTGAGCCAAAGATACTTTGACCCCAGCCCGCTCTTGACTTATAGGTAATTATTGTCTACAATTGTAGTTCTTTTTTTAACTTCAAAAATAGACATTGTTGTTACTGCTTTGTAAAGCTGGTATCTCTTTGGGTTTACCTACAAGTTTACTGCTTGTTTCACTTACCATATCTTAGACCATATAGAATTCTGCTTGCAATTATTTGGGCTTCCTGAACTTCAAGATTGGGATATTTCATTACTTCTGGAAAAATTTTTACCTATATCTCATCGAGTATTGCTTCTTCCCTGTTTCTGTTATCTCCTTCTGGAACTCCGATTAGACCTTAGTTGGACTTTCTAACTCTATGCTCCATGTCTTTCTTATTTTTATTATAAAAATATATACAGCTGCCATGTCTTTTAATTTCTCTATTTTCCGTTCCCGAAACCCTGGTGGTGTAGTGGTTAAGAGTTTGGCTGCTAACCAGAAGGTCGACAGTTCGAATCCACCAGGCGCTCCTTGGAAACTCTATGGGGCAGTTCTACTCTGTCTTCTAGGGTCACTATGAGTCAGAATTGACTCAACGGTAATGGTTTTTTTTAGGTTGGTTTATTTCCTATTCCTGTGTCTCTTTGTGCTGTAGTTTGAGTCATTTCTTCAGCTCTGACTTCCAATTCACAAATTTTCTTCCCAGCCATTTTCTAATATTTAACCCATACATTGAGTTTTTTTTAATAACATTTTTCATTTCTAGGTGTTTGATTTGATTCTTTTTCACATCCACCTGATCCTTTTTGATGGTCTCTTACTTCATCATGTTTTAATACCTATAATGTTTATTTAAGATTATTGAGCATACTTATTTTATATTCTATATCTGATAACTCCAATATGTGCTGTTTTTTTAATTGATTTTGCATTTTATTATTTCTATTGCCCCTCATTCATGATGGTTCATGTCTTCCTGTTTTTAGTGATTTTTTAAATTGTAAAGTCATCTTATTTGGCACTTAATCTGCATGATTCTTTATTGGTTTATTGGTTTAAAGTAATTCCCTAGAGATGATTTGGATTTTTTTTTTCTTACTGGATAACTGGGGTCATGGCTACTCTAAAGAAATATCAGGCTTAAGGTGTTGAGAACCACACAGGTAGCATGTGAACTCCAGCCCCTCTGTGTGAGTGTGGGCTTCTGTAATTCTGAGGTGAGACTCTTTTCTCTTCTCCTGCTGTAGCCAGAGCTGAGGCTGAGACAAGCATGTACCTTTCCCATCTCCGTTTTGCATGATGGGATTTTTCTCTTTCACTTGCCTAAGTGTCACTCTTTGGGAGGCCTGGCATTACACAGAGGTCTCTGATTTCACCTCCCACATTATACAGGTCCCAGGCTTTCCTTTCCATCCCTAAGCTCTAGGCCATCAGTGTTGGGCAGATATTCCCCAGGCAAATCAGGTCCCCCCCCCAAAAAAAAAACTTTTTTTTTAATCATTTCTGACATCAGATTGTTTCTCTTACTTTACCATAAGTTCTGCCCTGTTTTGAAAAATATGCTTTTATGTATTTTATCCACCATTTTAGATGTTCTGTGCCAGGAGGATATATAAACCATTATAGAACAGGAAAGTGATGGGACCATCCATATTTATAAGATACCAGAAATAAAAATGCCTTCTAAAATATTCTTAGCAGTTATGGAATTAAGTGTGCTTAAACTGAAATAACCTACACATGAAAATGAAGCTTTCTAGCTTGTGTTGAAGAGGTTTTTGTTAATTAGGTGTACGCCGAAATTTTTTTTTTTTTGTCTAAGTAACATCATTTGATACACATCTCATGCTTAAGGTTAAGTAGATTCTGTGTAGGATGCAGGATAATGGAATTTTAATTAAATCCGTGCCTGCTTTATTGATATTTAAGAACTGCAATATATTTTCAATGTGCTATTATAATTATTTATGCATTTGGAAATAAAGCTGTCATTTTATTATTGTTCCACTATTTAATTACATTACTATTCTCTCATCATTAGTCATTAGATGGCTTTCTGATTATACTGAGCACAGATGGCATGGTCATTCACGTGGATGAAACCATCTCTTCTCTACTCGGTCACTTACCAGTAAGTTGTTCCAGTTTTGGGGAAAGTGGATAATTCTGGTTCTTTGTTAGGGTTCATTATCTGTTTTGCAAAGTGTATAATTCATCAGAGAAGATATCCTCAGTGTTCTCAAATGTGTGCCCCTGTTTTTGTTGTTATCTCCATTGATTTCATCAGTTTGAAATCTATAAAAACCAACTCTGGCATCAGGTAAAGAAACGTATTTTTCTTTTGTTCTTCGCAAACTGCCCCTGAAGGCAATTCCCAAAGAAGAGGGTACTTTTTGAAATGGTGGATGTGTGTGTTCTGGGATGTGTGTGTGATTTTGTACGTTTCTTTAGAGTGTGCTAATTAAACAACAAATGTCACGATTTATTTCTGCTGGGTCGTGACATCCATTTCCATGTCTGATTTGATTTTTCTTTCTTTATAGTGAAGAACAAATTATGGTCTCATTTAGGAAAAAGTGTAGAGATTATTTCATAGCTTAGCACTGTCACAAGTATTGCTGGAGACACCTACACATGAGGGTCAAGATCTCTGATGTCCAAAATTGGTCAATTACTGAGCCCTTTGATTGAACTGTGCACCTCAAGAAAGCTCTCTCCATCTTCATAACACTATCAACTTGGAATAGAAGATTCCCTAATGATTTTCTGGATCTGCTTGCTGTACACGTAACAAATATATCATTAAATATGAAAGCACTACCTTGCCTTCTCATGCCACTCATGCATGTGTGTGTAGTGCTGTGTAGAATCCATCCACCACCAGCCCCCCTCAGAAATCTCAGTCATTTGGGTGGCTTTGTTAATCATACTTGGAATTGTTGCTTTCATTGTATATTCCTCACTCTTTCCACAGAGTTGTCACAGGAACTTGGCAAACTCTTACCCAGAGGTCTATAGAACTTTAATTTGGAACACGTAAATTAATACATGCCATGTTAAATTACCATTAAGCTGGAAGTGAATTGGATCAAAAACTTATTCCACTAGTTAAGCCTTGCCAGCGAGCGTGTTCCAGGCCCACTTGGAAATGAAGAGAGCTTTTATACCTTTATTCACAGTTACTATAATCAATCTTTTCTATTTGTCAATCCCCTCCTTTCTTTAAAAAAAGTTTTTATCTTAAAATTCACTTATTTGTAGGATACCAAAGCAACTGAATAAAATGCAAATATTATAGATATTTATTGAATTGGGTTTTATAATATTTATATAAAGAATATTACTTAGAGAGTGATAGGAGGTGGGCTCTTATAGTGCAGTTAACAAGGGACTATCTGATAAGGTGACATTTGAATAAACACCTGAATGAAGTATGTGAGTCATGCAGATAACTGGGGCAAGTATGTTCCAAGCAGAGGAAACACCAAGTGTAAAGACCTGAAGAAGGGATGTGCTTGGTGTATAATATGTACAGCAAGAAGAGCAGCATGACTGGAGTGTTGGGAACAAAAGGAAAAGTACTGGGAGATGATGAGGTATAGTAGTCATAGAGGGCCATGCTGTTTAGGGCCATTGTAATGACTTTGACTGTTCCTCTGAAATGGGAAACCATTGGGAGGTTTTGAGCTGATGAGGGAAATGATCTGACATACATTTTATCAGTATCACTCTAGCTATAGTGGTAAAATAGGCTAAGGGGAGGCAGGCATGAAAGTTGGGAGTCCGCTTAGAAAGCTGCTGCAAGAGTCTAGGCAATGGCTAGTGGTGGATTGGATTCAGGTGGAAGTGGTCAGTGTTTTGTAGGGAAAATAAGTTTTGCTGATGGCTTGGATGCAAATGTGACAGAAAGATCCAAGTTATGATATTATAACACATGCTGCAACTAAAATGAGAGCTATTATCATAGTCTCCGCATAAAACTGATGTCTGAAATCGGCCATCATATTTTCCCAATCACAGATTTCCTTGTCAGTTTTTCGTTGGGGAGAAATATTACTTGCAGTCACTACCTACCCTCTTATCTTAGCAGCTTGCCCTTCCACTCACCCTACTCCATCGTTCCCCAAAATATCAAAATCTAGGAATTCACATATAGTCATTCTCTTTTGCAATTCCTAAGCAAACTGGAATTTTAAAAATACACACTTCATTGTGGAAAAAGTTTCTCAGCATGGAGTTTTTAAGAGAAGAGACCTTAGCAGGTGTTTCAAAGAAGAGCACTTAGCAGATTTCGAAGAGAGTTATATGGTTAGTTCATGACAATTGTGGTGAGATTTGCTCTTGCCTCTCTTAGACACTTGTAGCAAATTACTATTGACAAGTTTTGTTTGATTCAGGATCAAGTCTGAATCTCGGTCAGAGCCTCTTATCCTTCCCAGTGCCCTATACAGTTGAACAGTTTTCTAATGCATGTTTAATGTGAACGTCTCTGGCAGGAAAAAAAAAAGATGCTTCTTGACTAACTTCTCAGTAAATGTCATGGACTGGGGTGAAGTTATTCTGTTTATTCTTTTCTGGCATAACTGAAACTCATCATACTAATATTTGTGTGACAACTACTAAGTATTTGCACACTTGGCTTTTGAAAAACCTCCTTGTTTTTTGGCTGGTATTTATCCTTCCTTCATTAAGTTCTAAGTACCTGGATCTTTTTGTCTTGTGTAATAAGAAGAGCAAATGCCAAAGATTTACAGAAATCAGATGATACTGACAATACTTTCAGGTCTCTGTCCATTTGCTAACTAAGTAGCAGGGTAAGTGGAATGATTGCTGCGTTCACCGTGTTAGTTAGTGGTTAACTATAAGACATTAATTGCAAATGTCCCCATCCCTAGAGAATGCAATTAATTAATAATAAACTCATTGTCACTATTCCTATCCCAAGAGAACGTAGAATAGCAAAAGACAGCTCACGTTGAACTCTTTTCCGTGATAATGCTATCCTTCATCCTTCTAATAATGAAGGAACTGGTGAGCCATAGCACTTTGTCTCTACCTCTTGTTATGGTATTATACTATACTTTGCATCATAGCTGTTTGTGCCTGTCTTTTCTGTCCTACCGGAATTACGCTCATTGGAAGTAGAAGTCAAGTTCATCTTTCGTAACCCTCGTAAGTATTAAGTAAAATTTGTTAAATGAATTACCTCATGTAGAATGTCCAAAATGTAGAAACTGGCCCATTAGCAAACTGGCTGGCCCTGGTGCAAAATGGTCAAGAAGCAGCTATGATGTCATGGAAGGAACAATGAACTTGTTGTTAGATGGAACTGGGTGTGAAGTTTGTCTCTGAAACTGTGGTCTCACAATTGGGCAAGCTTTAATTTTCCCATGAATAAAATGGGGGATAAGTAACTCATCCTCTCATCAGAGATTAATTGAGCTGGTATGTGTGAAAGTACCTAGTGCAATGTCTGGCACAGAGCAGTTGTTCATCATACAGTAGATGAATGAATGAGCAATTTCCTCTGATCAGAAATAACTTGGTACCTAAAATTAATTTTATTACTAAACTAATAGAGGCATTTTTACTGAAAAAGTTAAGCTCAATGAAAAAAAAAAAGCTGTACATTTCTTTCGGGAAGTCATTTTTCATGGTGTGACTTTCACTGTCAGCGTTTATTGCTTGTTAATTCTGTAACATTTTGTTTGTTTAATTGAGGTAATATTTCCATCCTGAATTAAACCAAACTTTTTCTTGATTGAGACAGGATCCATCTGCTAACTTGAGCATTGGCCAACTCATAGGCTGGCTGCTACAAATGGGCCATAAAAATGTATTTCTGAATATTGACTTTAATTATTAATACTAACCAGTTAGAAAATATATATGAATTTTGGTTTATCACCCAAAGCCATTATCCACTTACAAAGAATACTTTGTGCGTTACTTTGTACCACATTAAAAACTCATTACTTAGCTTAATGTTTGATTTTCAGTTTATCCATGTGTCACCATATTTCAACTACACGGTACAGCATTATTCATTGGTTCATTGATTTTTGAGTGCTCCGTTGTGCCAAGCACTGCTCTAGGTGTTGAGGATGGAACAGTGAATAAGACAAAGTCTCTGTTCTAATGCAATTTACATTTTAATGGAGAAGAAAAAGATTAAAGAGATAAACACATATGTGTTATAATATCAAGTAGTAATAAGTGCTGTGGGGGAAAATGTAGGGAGAGAGTGCCAGGAAATTGGTGCTATTTTAAATAGTGTGGCTTTGAGTAGAAACCTGAATGAAGTGAGGGAGAAAGCCATGGCAGATATTGGGGAAGGAGTATTTCACATTGAATGAAGAGAAAGTGCAAGGGCCCCTAAATGAGCATTTTCTTGGTGTATTTAGATATCCATTGCACTGGAAAGTAGTGAGCAAGAGAGAGAGTGGGAGGAGGTCAAGTCAGCTAGGCAGCAAGAGACCAGAACGTAGAGTCGTAAAGGGTATTGTAAGGACTTTGGCTTTTACTCTGCATAACTCGAGGAGCCGGTGGAAATTGTTGAGCAGAGGAATAATGTGATCTAACTTGTGTTTTCAAAAGATTACTTTAGCTGCTCAGTGGAAAACAGACTGGGAGTTGGGGGCAAGAGTAGAAGCAGGTAGGCCAGCCAGTTAAGGCTATTGCAGTAATCCAAGCTAGAGATGGTGATGCCTTGGACTAGATGGTGAGAAGTGGAACAACTGTATAGATAATTTGAAGGTAGAATCCACAGGATGTGCTGATGGACTGGATGTAGTTTTTTAGAGAAAAAAAGAAAAGCCAAGGATGACTTTATGGTTTCTGGGCACCCAAGTGTGTAAATGGTAGTGTCATTTACTGAAATGAGGAACACTGAGGGAAGATCATATTTTGTTGGGGAAAATATCAGGAGACCTGTTTTGGATATCTTAAAATTGGAATTCTATTGGACATACAAAATGAAATATCTCGAGGGCACAAGCCTAGATGAGTTTAGGAGAGAAGTCTGGAATGGAGATATGAATTTGGGGTGCATTATTTTTAGTTTTTTTTTTAATGGATAGATAGAATTTAATGAGATGCAAAGGGAAAAGATCACCAAGAGAGACCATGTAGCAAGAGAAGAGGTCTAAGGACTAAGCCTTGGGCAGGCCAATACCTAGTAGTTAAGAAGAGGAGAAGGAAAATTGTGAAGGAGTAACCTTTGAGGTAGACGAATATCCAGATGTGTGTGGGTTCTCAAAGTCAAGTAAAAAACCGTGCCTTAAAAAAGGAGGGATCAAGAAGAACAAAGTGGAAGGCCTTACTTTACCTGATTTTAGAACCTATTATACCGCCACAGTAGTCAAAACAGCCTGGTACTGGTACAACAACAGATAACATGGACCAATGGAACAGAATTGAGAAGCCAGACATAAATCCATCCACACAGGAGCAGCTGATATTTGACAAAGGCCCCAAAACACTGAAATGGGGAAAAGACAGTCTTTTTAACAAATGGTGCTGGCATAACTGGGTATCCATCTGCAAAAAAATGAAACAAGACCCATACCTCACTCCATGCACAAAAACAAACTCAAAATGGATCAAAGAACTAAATATAAAATCTAAAACGATAAAGATCATGGAAAAAAAATAGGGACAACATTAGGAGCCCTAGTACATGGCCTAAACAGTATACAAAACGTAATTAAGAATGCAGAAGAAAAACTAGATAACTGGGAGCTCCTAAAAATCAAACACCTATGCTCATCCAAAGACTTCACCAAGAGAGTAAAAAGACTACCTACAGACTGGGGAAATGTTTTTAGCTATGACATTTCTGATCAGTGCCTGATCTCTAAAATCTACATGATACTGCAAAAAGACAAATAACCCAATTAAAAAGTGGGCAAAAGATATGAATAGACACTTCACTAAAGAAGACATTCAGGTAGCTAACAGATATATGAGGAAATGTTCACCATCATTAGCCATTAGAGAAATGCAGATCAAAAGTACAGTGAGATTTCATCTCACTCCAACAAGGCTGGCATTAATCCAAAAAGCACAAAATAATAAATGTAGATGAGGCTGTGGAGAGATTGGAATGCTTATACACTGCTGGTGGGAATGTAAAATGATACAACCACTTTGGAAATCGATTTGGTGCTTCCTTAAAAAGCTAGAAATAGAACTACCATACGATCCAGCAATCCCAGTCCTTGGAATATATCCTAGAGAAATAAGAGCCTTTACACGAACAGATATATGCAACCCATGTTTATTGCAGCCCTGTTTACAGTAGCAAAAACATGGAAGCAACCAAGGTGCCCATCGATGGATGAATGGATAAATAAATTATGGTATCCTCACACAATGGAATACTATGCATCGATAAAGAACAATGAGGAATCCGTGAAACATTTCATAACATGGAGGAACCTGGAAGGCATTATGCTGAGTGAAGTGAGTCAGTTGCAAAAGGACAAATATTGTATAAGACCACTGTTATAAGAACTTGAGAAATAGTTTAAACTGAGAAGAAAACATTCTTTTGTGGTTACGAGAGCGGGGAGGGAGGGTGGGAGACGAGTATTCACTAATTAGACTAGATAAGAGCTACTTTAGGTGAAGGGAAAGACAACACACAATACAGGGGAGGTCAGCACAACTGGACTAAACCAAAAGCAAAGAAGTTTCCTGAATAAACTGAATGCTTCGAAGGCCAGCGTAGCAGGGGCAGGGGTCTGGGGACCATGGTTTCAGGGGGATATCTAAGTCAATTGGCATAATATAATCTATTAAGAAAACATTCTGCATCCCACTTTGAAGAGTGGCATCTGGGGTCTTAAACGCTAGCAAGCAGCCATCTAAGATGCATCAATTGGTCTCAACCCACCTGGAGCAAAAGAGAATGAAGAACACCAAGGACACAAGGTAATTATGAGCCCAAGAGACAGAAAGGGCCACATAAACCAGCGACTGCATCATCCTGAGACCAGAAGAACTAGATGGTGCCCAGCTACAACGGATGACTGCCCTGACAGGGAGCACAACAGAGAACCCCTGAGGGAGCAGGAGAGCAGTGGGATGCAGACCCCAAATTCTCATAAGACCAGACTTAATGGTCTGACTGAGACTGGAAGGACCCCAGTGGTCATGGCCCGCAGACCCTCCATTAGCCCAGGACAGGAACCATTCCCGAAGCCAACTCTTCAGACATGGATTGGACTGGACAATGGGTTGGAGAGGGATGTTGGTGAGGAGTGAGCTTCTTGGATCAGGTGGACTCTTGAGACTATGTTGGCATCTCCTGCCTGGAGGGGAGAAGAGAGGGTGCAGGGGGTTAGAAGCTGGCGAAATGGACACGAAAAGAGAGAGTGGAGGGAGAGAGCGGGCTGTCTCATTGTGGGGGAGTAATTGGGAATATGTAGCAAGGTGTATATAAGTTTTTGTGTGAGAGACTTACTTGATTTGTAAACTTTCACTTAAAGCACACTAAAAATTATTTAAAAAAAAGAGATCACTTGTCTCAAATGCTGAGATGTTAGGTAAGATAAAGGCTGACTTGACTAATGGATTTGGCAATATGGTGACCTTGACAAAAACAGTTTCAGTGGAATGATTGGGAGCAAAACCTGATTAGTATGGGGTCAAGGGAGAGTGAGAGGTGAAGGGGAGACAGCAAGTATAGTTCCTCTCAAGTATTTTTTTCCAAAGTGGACCTGCGAAGTGGCATTATGGCTGGAGGAAAGGATGTAGTGTCAAGGAATGTCTTAGCTTCCTAGAGCTGCTATAACAGAAATACCACAAGTGGGTGGCTTTAACAAACAGAAAGTTATTTTCTCACAGTTTTAGGAGGCTAGAAGTCCAAATTTAAGGCACTGGCTCTAGGAGAAGGCTTTCTGTCCACTCTGGGGGAAAATCTTGTCTCAGCTTCTCTTGCGTTCTTCTTGTCATTCCTTGGAGATCTCCATGTGGTATCTGTCTCTCTCACATTAGTGCTTGTTTCTCTCTGTGCCTGATCTACTCTTTTTATATCTCCAAAGTGATTGGTGTAAGACACACCCTACACTGACATGGCTTCATTAACATAACAAAGAAAACCCTATTCCCGAATGGGATTACATCCACAGGTATAGGGATTAGGATTTACAACACATATTTTAGGGGGATGCAGTTCAATCCATAACAAGAAAGCTTTTGGGTTTTTGGAATTTTGTGTGGTTTTTGTTTTGAAGATGACAGATGTTATAGCATCCGTAATACAACATTTGTACCTGATCGGAAAGACCTAGTAGGGGAGGGAAAGCTGGGTGATGTGTGTGTGGAGGGGGGTGGATTTCTGGAGAGATGCTTTTGAATAGTCAAGAGAGGATGGGATCCAGTGCACAAGTGAGGGAGTTACATTTAAGGAGTATTTAAGGAGTAGCTTATGTATTCATTGTACTAGGATGGTCAGCAGGTGTCCAAGCATAGGAACAGATAGGGTGGTATATTTGGTGGCAGGGAGATGTTGACATTTCCTTCCCCCTTTTTTTCAGTGAAATAAGAAACGAGGTTATCAGCTGAAAATGAGGAAGTCTAGAGGATTCGGAGGTTTGAGGAAGGAAGAAAGTCAAGAAATAATCACACTGAAGAGTAGAAGAGTGAATTGATTAGGGAAACGTTTTGTGATTTCTGGGCAGAACCAAGTGCTCATTTATGAAATAAACAGCATAGTGGTGGGTTTTTTTGCATCCACATTCAGTTGCTTTGGTGAAGGTGTAGGGGTAAATGAAGAAGGGAAGTTAACCAGAGATGGGATTGCCCCAGGTGTGTATGGCAGAGGGAAAGCGCACATGGTAGAGAATATAGTAATGGACCCTGGAATCTGAGCTGAGTAGGGAGCGATGTGACGATCTGAGGGAGATAATGGACAATGAACATGTTTGTGATAAGAATGGACTGGAGGGCTCAGAGGGTGGAATACCTGTTGGAGAGGTGGGGTATTTGCATGAGTGAGCTGGCAGCAGGCAGTAGTGGTCAGAGAATGAGGTACTATGAACTGTGGGATGAACATAAATGGCTGAGGTGGACAGAATATAAACTGGGGGTAAGGAGATATCTGCAGTGACGAAATGAACAGTGGTATCACTAAGGAGAGTAAAACTTTCACTCTCTTTCTCTCTCCCTCTCCCCGTCTTTTTCTCTTCCCACTCCCACCTTCCTCTTTCTAGTTTGAGGTCATAGGCAAAAAATTATTAAGCTTTCTGCCCGATGAAGAGAAAAAAGAAGTCCACAATAAGATTACTCTCGATCTTCCTGTGTCAGACCCAGGTACATATTTGTTTTTTTTCCCCAAATCACAAGTTCTTGGATTTTAAGAGACAAGCAGCAACCAGTCAGTGGAGTAATACAAGTAAAAGCATTAGAGCAGTACAGCTGTTGCTTATATTTTAATGTAAAAGTTGGACAGATTTATTTCTGTTTTTAAGAGTGCTGGTATTAAATGCTGTATTAATATGTCATTATTGTACATTTCAAAAATTATATTTCTAGTGTCAAAAATCCCCACTGTTAAATCTCATTCTTTACTATGAAGTCTGATGATTTCAGCATTTGTGTAATTCATTAGTGTTATATAAATAATGGACCATTGTGCATAGTGTTCTAGCGGGCATCCTAATCTACAGATAAAACATAGGTAATTATCTAAGTGCTAATGTTCATGGAAAGAAAACAATATTTTTGTAAAATATACTTTAAGTAAGACGTTAGTCATCTGAAATGATCCAGCAGAATACAGTCAAAGTACAAATGTAAGCTTGTTTTGTATTTGTTTTCTTTTTACAAGAAATTCGTATTGAGTTTTGCTGTCACTTTAAAAGAGGAAACATTGAATGTGGTAGCATCCCTGCCTATGAATATGTGAAATTCATAATGAATGTAAAAGATGTTTTTCATGGTAAGCAATTAAAATTTTAATCTTACCTAGATAACGTTCATGAGTTATGTAACCCCTCATTGCTAACATAAATGCCCTTGTACTCTCAGTACTTTCAAACTATTTGATACTCTTCCAACCACAGTTTTTGGCTATAGACATTGATAAGGCTTTTAAAAACTAGTGGTGAAATGTACAAAGTGGCACCATATGGAAACGTGGTGGACTGAGCTGTTAGCCATGGCCTCCTTTCTACGAAAACAGGGAAATGGTTGCTGAATTACAACAAAGTAAGTTTAATATATAGACAAGCTTAAAAGAAAGGGAACTCTTTGGGTACAGGCTCTGGCGATCTACTTCTAAAAAAAAAATTTAGTGAAGATCTTATGAATAGCAGTGGAACATTGTTTGATACAATGCCAGAAGATGAATACCTCAGGTTGGAAAACACTCAAAATATGACTGGGGAAGAGCTGCTGTCTTAGTCATCTAGTGCTGCTGTAACAGAAATACCACAAGTGGATGGATTTAACAAACAGAAGTTTATTCCATCACAGTCTAGTTTTAGGGTATCTGCTCCTCCCCCTGGCTTTCTCTGTTGGCTCTGGAGAAAGGTCTTTGTCATCAATCTTTCCCTGGACTTGGGTCCCAGCGCTGCTTT
Organism: Elephas maximus indicus; assembly: GCF_024166365.1. Taxonomy (NCBI): domain Eukaryota; kingdom Metazoa; phylum Chordata; class Mammalia; order Proboscidea; family Elephantidae; genus Elephas; species Elephas maximus. The sequence continues at coordinate 4,806,541 of NC_064846.1, read as the reverse complement.
CTTGGTGCTATGAGGTCCCCCTGTCTCTCTGTTTACTTCTCACTTTGATATCTTGAAAGAGATTGGCTCAAGACGCAATCCAGTCTTGTAGATTGAGTCCTACATCCTTAACATAACTGCCGCCTATCTCACCTTATTAACATCATAGAGGTAGAATTTATAACACATAGGAAAATCACATCAGATGACAAAATGGTGGACAGTCACACAGCACTGGGAATCAGTAGCCAAAATAATACACATATTTTGGGGGGACACAATTCAATCCATGACAGCTGCCTCATCAAAGCAGAATCAACCTTAATGGTGTAGATGGAGTAAAGCTTTCAGGACCTTCATTTGCTGATGGGGCATGACTCAAAGGGAGAAGAAACAGCAGCAAACATCCGTTAATTGGAATGTGGAATGTAAGAAGTATGAATCTAGGAAAGTTGGAAGTCGTCAAAAATGAAATGGAATGCATAAACATTGATATCCTAGGCATTCCAAAACCAAACCAAATCAGTTCCTGTTGAGTCAATTCGACTCACGGCGATACTATAGGACAGAGTAGAACTGCTGCATAGGGTTTCCAAGGAGGGTTAGCGAAACAGAGGAAGACTCTCAACAAGATTGACGTAGTGACTGCAGCAGTGGGCTCAAGCACAACAATGATCATGAGGATGCCACAGGCAGTGTTTTGTTCTGTTGTACATAGGGCCACTATGAGTTGGAACTGACTCGATGGCATCTAACAACAACAACAGTAGTGAGGAAGTGAGAAATGGAAACACTAATACAGAGCTGGTAGAAATGTAATCTAATGTAACTGTCCTGAAAAACAGGTTGGCGGTGCTGGGTGAACTTAAGTACATTGATTATCCTATGACCCAGCAAGCCCATCACCTGGTAGAAATCTCCCAGATGCGACCCTGCAGAGAGAGCTATCTCTAAGGGTGCATACACTGTGTCTGTTATGGTTGTTTGTGGTAGCAGAGAGTTGGGGCCAAACCTAGGTGTGTGTCATGAGGGAAATGGACAAGTAAAATTTGGTAGAAAATACAATATGGAAAACTTTGTAGCAATTAAAAGTAACAGAGACTCTGTATATATGTAGTACAACATGAAACCACATTGCTGACTGAAAAAAGTAAGAAACAGATCTATAGTACAATGTCACTTTCGCAAATTGTAAGCGTATACAGAAAACCAGACTACATGTTTTACAAGGATACATATCCAGTAAAGGTATTATATTACAGTGGGTGTCTGTGGGTGGGAAAGGAGTGAAGGAGAGAAAAAAATAAGTAAAAACAAGAGCAGGGACTTTATCTGTGTTCATAGTGTGCCATGAACTAGGAGTATAATTAACTCAGTTCTCTGCCACTGAGGTCTAAAAATAGAAAAAAATGAATGAACATGTGAATTAATAAAGAAAATTAGTCCGCCCAAGGGTTGGCAGACACGTTTCTCATGTCTCTGAGAAATTAAAGGTCAGACACTTTTTATTTTTTAATCTTACCTGACTTCATATGCACACAAATTACACACGCACACACACAGACAGACAGACAGACATTTAGTACTTATGTTCTCTATATAAAAAAGGGGAGCTAAGCCACCCTTGGCTCACAACACTTAATTCTCAGTGAGGGCTCCCGCATATTTTTGTGGGGAACAGGCTGGAAAGGGTGGCTGGCAAGGCAGGGGGACAAGAAAAATCCCGTGGCTCAGAATTTTGAAAATTGTTGATGGGCTGGCAAACAGCATGCGAAAGGGGCAGGTGTCATCTTGTTTAATCAGTCCACCTCTCTCTTAAGATGGTCACTCGCGTTTTTCTCTCCCTCAGGGCCTTTTGAACACTTCGGTGGCTTCTCACACAACCACCGTGGCGCGCGTTCATCTATGACAAATCTTCCTGCCTTACCTTTGGAGGAACAGTTTTTTCTCGTGGGGAGTGTTTGTTTTCTCAGGTCTGACAGGCTACAGGTGAGTATCCTCTGTGTGCACCTCCCGCATTGTGGAGATGTGGGTGTCTTTTGAAGGGCCACAGCTCGTTTGGCCCCTCAGCCACTGGACGGTGTTGCTAAAGCAGCCCATGTGTGCAGAGGGTTGTGCTGGAATACATGAATACGGAAAGATCAGCTCCTGTGTTTGAGGAGGTCAGCATCTTAGTGGAGAGGTGGACACACCTGGTAAGAGAGGCAGTCATGTACAAGTGGTTTTGATATAATATAGAATAGTTATACAGGGGCTGGGGGCCGGAAGATAGTAAAGGAAGTGAGCATTTTGGTCGGTGGATAAAGGAATGCTCTGTCCCAAGGTAAGTTTTGAGGTCTCTCTCCCCCCTTTTCCCATTAGTTGGCTGATTGTAAAGGCTTTTACTCACTGAGTGTTCTTTTAATATAGCACTCCGATTCTGTCCTTAAAAAGAAAAATTAATCTTTAGCATTCATCTCATCGACTCAGGCTCAATTAAGAACCTACGTGCCAGGTACTGTGCTAGGTTCTGGGGAAGCAGCAGGGGAGAGAGACAATGGACAAGTAAATAAGTCTGTTCCAGCTACTGACAAGTGCCACGGAGATGATAAAACGAATAACGTGTTACTGACTGATGGTGGCAACAGGCTCAGACAGAGTGGTCAGGGAAGGTTTTTCTGATGGTCTGTCTTTTGAGCAGAGACCCGCAATGATGCTAGGCTGTCAGCCCAGTGAGGAAGGGAAGGCCATCTCGGTAGAGGGTTCCAAGGAACAAAGAAGGTTTTGTGACTAGAATGAGGTGAAAAAAGGAAGTGATAGTAGAAGATCAGATCTGAGAGGCAGGCAGGAGCTAGATTAAGTAGAATATTGGGACCCCTGGTTTTATTCCAAGTGCCGTGTACAGCAGGAGGATGGCATGACCTGCTATTGTGAGAGGTCAGTCTGGCTGTACTAGCGGGGAAATGGATTGCAGGGGAACAAGAACAGAAGCAAGAAGACGACGTGAGAGATAATAGGGGCTTGGACTATGTAGTCATGGAGATAGAGGTACACAGATTTGAGATATACTTTGGATATAGAGCCCAAAATCTTTGCTATGAGTTGGAAGTGGCTAGGAGAAGGGAGCAAAAGGACTCAAGGATGACACTTAGCTTTTTGCCTGAGCAATTCAGTGAATGCAGGTGCCATTAATTGGCTTGAGCCAGATGAAAGGGGGTGGCTATTGTGGATTAGGCAGTGCGGGGTGCCCAAATCAAGAGTTCAGTTGGGCCAGGTTAGTATTGTGATGGCATCGTGCTATCCAACACATCCAACCCGCTTCCCTTACACGGGAAGCATCTGGATCCAGGTCACCTGGGCGTAAATCCTTTCCCTACCACTTACTAGCTATGTGATCTTGTCCAAGTCACTTGTATCTTTTAGCCTCAGTTTCTTTATGTATAAATGACGATAATAGTACCTGCTTTTAGGGTTGTTTTTAAGGAATAAATAAGACAGGGCCTAATGTATGGTAAACCAAAACCCATTGCCGTCAAGTCGATTCTGACTCATAGCGACCCTATAGAATAGGGTAGAGCCGCCCCGTAGAGTTTCCAAGGAGCACCTGGTGGATTCAAACTGCCAACCTTTTGGTTAGCAGCCATAGCTCTTATGTGAGCTTTTATAACTGTCATGATCATTATTGTTATCGTTATCATTCTTATTGTTGTTACCAGGACCCAGAGAGGGCAAAAAAAACCTTATTTTTCATCTCTGGTTAAAAATGTAGGATTTTATGACCCATTTCAGAGACTGTGAAGGGAGCCCTTACATTCAATTTTAGAGTAGTGAGATGTGTCGTCCTTCCCCCCAATTTAAGGCAGTGAGAAAAGCACTTGAAGGAAGTCACTTGGTCAGCTTGTCCCATTCGGTATTCCTTCCTGGTGGCACACTGGTATTTGAGCTCCCGTCTTTGCCTTGAGAAGGGTGACATCCCACTCTGGGGGCCGCCCCTGGTATCTACTCATCTGTTCAGGCCTCTGAGAAAGAGAAAAATCTGCTTTGGCCCACCACCCTCATGCTAGTGCCCCTCCCTTCTCCAGCTTCTCTCTGGTTTCTAGGATGTATGTTTTAGCATTTTGCATAACAAACCTTGAGAACAGAAGGCTTTTTGGAGGATGTTTATTTATTTATTTATTTGACAGTGTGACTGTGTAGCATAGTGGGAAGAACAGTGAGCTCAGAGTTCAAACTTTGAAATTATATTCCTGAAACTACTAGCTATATGTCTTGGGTCAAATCATCATATTTCTACAAATCTCAGTTTTCACATCTGTAAAATCACATGTGTTTCTCACATTGATACAAAGATTAGTCATTATGTTGGATATGAGAATACTTCCAAAATTACTACCAATTTGCTATACAAATGTCAGGTATTTATACTATGTAAATATATCTTAAGTATCTAAAAATAGCCATTTTTCTGCAGAAACTTCACACTCTGAAGGGAGGAAATGAAGAAGCCTCATCAAAACAAAATTTGAATGAAGAATTTGAGTCGGACTCCAGGTGAGAGGGTAGTGTTGACATGAGTAATGGAGACCTAGAATAGTTTTACTGAAAATAAACTGAAACAAGACAAATAACAGATTTTTTTCCACCAAGAAAGTGAAAAAACAAGTGACTCTTGAAGAGCAGCCTCTGACTCTGACTGCCTTTCCTAGCTAGCATACTGCATATCTTTTCAACTGAATCTAAAACACAGGTGACTGGCTTGTTATTTTAAAAAAAGCAATAAATAAACTGGCACACTTTTAATGACTTTCAAATTAAGAGGACAAGTTTTAAAAGAGTACTTGATTGCTTTTTTTCTTAAGAATAAAGATAATGTTGAGATACTTTCAAATGGTGGAAGAGCAAGTGCATCCCCCCTTTTGTGAATCTAAACTGTTCCTTAAGATTTGTTTGTTGGGAGGCAGGGCCAAGATGGCAGAATAGCCAGACGCTTCCAGTGATCCCTCTTACAACAAAGACCCAAAAAACAAGTGAAACGAGTATGTTTATGACAACCTAGAAGACCTGAGCATAAAGGCAAAGTTAGAAAATGGACCAAGTGGCAGAGAGAGGGAGAGATGGTTCAGAAGCGCCAAGGAGTTGCCAGACCTCACTCGGCAGGAACCCTCAGGCACGATTAGATCTTTGTTGGATATGCTGTAGCCTAAATTTTTTCCCCAGTCTTTAGGTTCTGTATCTACTCTTCTGATGAAGTCTTTTGATGAGCATAAGTATTTAATTTTTAGGACCTCCCAGTTATCTACTTTATCTTCTGGTGTTTGTGCATCTTTAGTTATGGTTTCTATTATATTTATGCCATGTATTAGGACCCCTGGTGTTGTCCCTATTTTTTTCTTCATGATCTTTATCATTTCAGGTTTTATATTTAGACCTTTGTGTATGGTTTGATGTATAGGTCCTGTTTCATTTTTTTTTTTTTTTTTACAGATGGACATCCATCTGTTAAAAATTCTGTCTTTTCTCCATTTAATGGACTTTGGTCCTTTGTCAAAGATCAGCTGACCATAGGTGGATGGATTTCTGTCTGTGTTCTTGATTCTGTTCCATTGGTCTATGTGTCTCTGGTTGTACCAGTACCAGTACCAGGCTGTTTTGACTACCATGGCAGAGATCAGGTAGTGTGAGGCCACCTACTTTGTTCTTTTCCTTCAGTAATGCTTTGCTTATCCAGGGCCTCTTCCCTTTCCATATAAAATTAGTGATTAGTTTTTCCATCTCATTAAAGAATGCTGTAGGCATTTGGATTGGGATTGCATTTTATCTGTAGATGGCTTTGGATAGAATTGACATTTTCACAATGTTGAGTCTTCCTATCCATGAGTGTGGTATGTTTTTCCATTTATGTAGATCTCTTTTGGTTTCTGGCAGTAGTGTTTTGTACTTTTCTTTGTACAAGTCTTTTACATCCCTGGTTAGATTTATTCCTCAGTATTTTATCTTTTCAGGGGCTATTATAAATGGTATTGTTTTCCTGATTTCCTTTTTGAAGTTCTCTTTGTTGATGTATGGGAATCCAACTAATTTTTTTTTATTAACTTTTATCGAGCTTCAAGTGAACGTTTACAAATCAAGTCAAACTGTCATATATAAGTTTATATACACCTTACTCCGTACTCCCACTTGCTCTCCCCCTAATGAGTCAGCCCTTCCAGTCTCTCGTGACAATTTTGCCAGCTTCCAACTCTCTCTATCCTCCCATCACCCCTCCAGACAGGAGATGCCAACACAGTCTCAAGTGTCCACCTGATACAAATAGCTCACTCTTCATCAGCATCTCTCTCCTACCCACTGTCCAGTCCCTTTCATGTCTGATGAGTTGTCTTCAGGAATGGTTCCTGTCCTGGGCCAAAAGAAGGTTTGGGGACCATGACTGCCGGGATTCCTCCAGTCTGAGTCAGACCATTAAGTCTGGTCTTTTTGTGAGAATTTGGGGTCTGCATCCCACTGTTCTCCTGCTCCCTCAGGGGTTCTCTGTTGTGCTCCCTGTCAGGGCAGTCATCGGTTGTGGCCGGGCACCAACTAGTTCTTCTGGTCTCAGGATGATGTAGGTCTCTGGTTCATGTGGCCCTTTCTGTCTCTTGGACTCATAGTTATCGTGTGACCTTGGTGTTCTTCATTCTCCTTTGATCCAGGTGGGTTGAGACCAATTGATGCATCTTAGATGGCCGCTTGTTAGCATTTAAGACCCCAGATGCCACAGTTCAAAGTGGGATGCAGAATGTTTTCATAATAGAGTTTATTACGTCAGTTGACTCAGAAGTCCCCTTAAGCCATGGTCCCCAAGCCCCCGGCTTGTTCCGCTGACCTTTGAAGCATTGAGTTTATCCCGGAAACTTCTTTGCTTTTGGTCCAGTCCAGTTGAGCTGACCTTCCATGTATTGAGTATTGTCCTTCCCTTCTCCTAAAGTAGGTCTTATCTACTATCTAATCAGTAAATAACCCTCTCCCACCCTCTTTCCCTCCCCCTTCTTGTAACCATAAAAGAACGTGTTCTTCTCAGTTTATACTGTTTCTCAGGATCTTATAATAGTGGTCTTATACAATATTTGTCCTTTTGCCTCTGACTAATTTCGCTCAGCATAATGCCTTCCAGGTTCCTCCATGTTATGAAATGTTTCACAGATTCCTCACTGTTCTTTATCGATGCGTAGTGTTCCATTGTGTGACTGTACCACAATTTATTTAACCATTCATCCGTTGATGGACAGCTTGGTTGCTTCCAGCTTTTTGCTATTGTAAACAGAGCTGCAATAAACATGGGTGTGCATATATCTGTTTGTGTGAAGGCTCTTATTTCTCTAGGGTATATTCCGAGGAATCCAACTAATTTTTGTATGTTGATCCTGTATCCTGCAACTCTGATGAATCTTTCTATTAATTTGAGTAGTTTTCTTATGGACTCTTTTGGGTTCTCTATGTATAGGATCATATCACCTGCAAATAAGGATAGTTCTATCTCTTCCTTTCCAAGCTGGATGCCATTTATTTCTTTTTCTTGCCTTATTGCTTTAGCTAGGACTTCCAGCATGATGTTAAATAGGAGTGGTGATAAAAGGCAGCCTTGTCTTGTTCCTGTTCTTGGGTGGGGGGGGCATGCTTTCAGCCTCTCTCCATTGAGAATAATGTTGGCTGTTGGTTTTGTATAAAGCCAAAAAAAGAAAACCACTGCCGTCGAGTCGATTCCGACTCATAGCGACCCTATAGGACAGAGTAGAACTGCCCCATAGAGTTTCCAAGGAGCACCTGGTGGTTTTATATAGATGCCCATTATTATGCTTAGGAATTTCCCTTTTCTTCCTATTTTATTGAGAGTTTTTATGAGTGTTAGATTTTATCAAATGCCATTTTCTGCGTCAGTTGAAATGATCACGCGATTCTTTTCTTTTGTTGTATTTATGTGGTGGATTATGTTGATTGATTTTCTAATGTTGAACCATCCTTGCATAGAATTTTTGTATCTATACTCATGAGTGACGTTGGTCTATAATTGTCTTTTTTGTGGTATCTTTGCCTGGGTTTGGTGTCATGGTTATGCTGGCTTCATAGAATGAATTTTGAAGTATTCCTTCCTTCTCTATGCTCTGAAATAATTTGAGTAGTACTGGCGTGAGATTTTCTCTGAATGTTGGTAGAATTCTGCAGTGAAGCTGTCTGGGCCAGGCCTTTTTTGTTGTTGTTGCTGGGAGTTTTTTTTTTTTTTTTTTTTTTTTTTTTTTTACCTCTTCAGTCTCTTCTCTTGTTATGGGTCTGTTCTGATTTTCTATCTCAATTCTTGCTAGTTTAGATAGGTAGTGTGCTTCTAGAAATTTTTCCATTTCCTCTAGGTTCTCAAATTTGTTGGAGTATAATTTTTCATAGTATTCTGTTACGATCCTTTTTATTTCAGTTGGATCTGCTGTAATGTCCCCCATCCAATTTCTTATTTGGGCTATTTGCTTCCTGTCCTGTTTTTCTTTTGTCATTTTGGCCAATGATTTGTCAGTTTTGTTGATCTTTTCAAAGAACTGACTTTTGGTCTTGTTGATTCTATTGCTATTCTGTTCCCTATTTATTATTTCCTTTCTCCTGGTGCCTGTGGGCTTCTTTAGCTGTTCCCTTTGTATTTGTTCCAGTTGTAGTGCTAACATTTTCATTTTGGCCCATCTCTCTTTTGTGATGTGTGCATTTATTGCTATAAATTGACCTCTGAACACTGCATTTGCTGTGTCCCAAAGGTGTTGGTATGATGTTTCCATTCTCATTTGATTCTAGGAATTTTTTTATTCTCTCTTTGATTTCTTCTGTTACCCAGTTGTTATTCAGTTTCCATGTATTTGATTTTTTTTTACTTGCTCTTCCTGTTATTGGTTTCTACTTTCATGGCTTTATGGTCAGAAAAGATGCTTTGTAATATTTCGATGTTTTGGATTCTGCTAAGGCTTGCTTTATGCCCTAATATGTGGTCTATTCTAAAGAATGTTCCATGTGCACTAGAAAAGAAAGTATACTTCACTGCTGTTGGGTAGAGTGTTCTGTGTATGTCTGTGAGATCAAGTTGGCTGATTGTGGCCTTTAGATCCTCTATAGCTTTTCTGAGTTTCTTTCTAGATGTTCTGTCCTTTACCAAGAGGTGTGTTGAAGTCTTCTACTACTGTGGAACTGTCTGATTCTCTTTTTAGTGTTGTTAGAGTTTGTTTTATGTATTTTGGAGCCCTGTCGTTGAGTGCATAGATAATTATTAAAGTTATGTCTCTTGGTGTATTGTCCCTTTAATCGTTATATAATGTCTTTCCTTGTCTTTTATAGTGGATTGTTTCTTAAAGTCTATTGTACCTGCGATTAGTATTGCCACTCCTGCTTTTTTTTTTTTTTTTTGGTTACTGTTCACTTGGTATATTTTTTCTGTCCTTTGATTTTTAACGTATTTATTTCTTCGTGTCTAAGGTGTGTCTCTTATAAGAACATATTGATGGGTAGTGTTTTTTAAATCCATTCTGCCATTCTCAGTCTCTTTACAGGTGCATTTAATCCATTTATATTCAGCATGATTAGCGATAGGTATGAGTTTACTGCTGTGATATTGTTGTGCTTTTCTTGTGGTGCTGACATTTGCTTTGTTCCTCTTACTTTCCTGCGCTGAGTTCCTTTTGTTTGTGGATTTTCTTTTCCTTTCTCTCACTATTATAGATTTTGTGTTTACTGAGTCTTTATCTTTTTCTCCTTTTTTTATTTTGATGAGTAGATTTGTTAACCTTCTTTGTGATTACCTTGGAATTTATCTTTATCTCCCTAAGTCTGAACCAGTCTTTTATTATTTGATATCGCCTTGACTTCCTCCCCATTTGAAAGTTCTATACCTATGCAGTTTATCCCCCCTTTTGTTGTTTTGACACTATCGTTTACAGATTGGTGTCTCTGTTTCCCTGTTTTAAGTCTTTTACCTTTGTTTTATTATTGAGAGTTCTTTTCCTAGGTTGATATCTGGCTGATGCTTTCCTGTGACCTACACTCTGGTTGTTGTCTGATGTTGTTTATCTAAACAAAGAACTCCCTTTGATATTTCTTGTAAGTTTGATTTGTTTTTTACGAAATCCCTTAATTTCTTTTTCTCTGGAGATGTCCTAATTTCACCATCATATTTGAGAGAGAGATTTGCAGGATGTATTATTCTTGGTTGGCAGTTTTTTTCTTTCAGTGTTTTATGTATGTCATCCCATTGCTTTCTTGCCTGAATAGTTTCTGCTGAGTAATCAGAGTTCAGTCTTATTTTTCCTGTTTATGACTTTCCATTTTTCTCAAGCTGCTGTCAGGATTCTTTCTTTGTCTTTGGTTTTGGTAAGTGTGATTATGATATCTGTTGGTGACTTTCCTTTGTGGTCTGTCCTATATGGGGTTCTTTGAGCTTCTCGATCACTTTTCATTTTTCATTATATTTGGGAAGTTTTCTGCCAGCAAATCTTCAACAATCTTCTCTGTGGTTTTCATTTTCTCCCCCTATTCTGGAACTCTGATCAGATGCAGATTTTTGCCCTTGATTGTGTTCCACATAATTTGCTCCTAAAGCCTTCTTTTGAGTTGTCCATTTCTGAAATTTTGTTGTTTATCTCTTGGCTCTGTAGTTGCTGTTTCTGTATGATTTCTAATTGTGTATTTATTTTGACATTTTATTCTTGTATTATTTCCCTGAAACTTCTATTGCTTTGTCTGTGCTTTCCTTGATTTTGGCTATGTTTTTGTTGGTTTTGTCTGTGTTTTCCATGATTTTATCTGTTTTTTCCTAGGTTTTGTGTGTTTTCCTTAATCTTTTTCCCAACCTCATGGAGAGCCCTAAATATTTGTTTTTTGAATTCCATATCACATAGTTCCACTGCCTTTTATTCTAACAGCAGTTTATCTGATTCTTTATTTCAGTCACTTGCTAGAGCCAGCTTGTCTTGCTTTTTTTTTTACATGTTTTGATATTGTCTGCTGCCTCTGAGACATTAAGGTATTATTTTCTTTACTTATTGATTGTATGTTCATTTGTTTCATCCTACTTTTTTATTTTGTTTTGATATGTCAGGGTGGGCGGGCTGGAAGTGCCTTGCTGCTTGCTTGTCTGTGGGCATCCTAGCTCTCACCACCATGTCCAGGTGGGTAGAGCAGCAACAGGCAGGGCAAACCTGCCTCACTGTACACTGATTTGGTGAGATGGCTGAGGGTGGACTGGACAGGTGCCGTCTGCCTACTGATGTTGATCCAGCAGTGTGGAAATGTTCACAGCCACCCACCAGATGGGTGGGGGTGTTGGATGGGGAGTGGCACAGGCTCACTTCCCACCGTTCAGCACCTGGTTGAATGTCGTGAGGGAAAGGACAGTGTAGGCCCAGTGCAATGGTGGGGCTGAGCGCAGGGCCACTGTAGCCACAGTGGTGCCCCAGGGTCTGGCGAGAAGAGGGGAGGTGGCATATGGGGCTAGGTGGGAGATAGAAAGGAAAGAAGAGAAAGAAAGAAAAAAGAAAAAAAAAGGTGGTGCAGCAGAAGCTAGTGGGTGGGGGCAGGGCAGACCCAGATGCTGGTGGGAAGGGGGGAAGTTGGTGTACAGGGAAGAGTGAGAGGGGGAAAGAAAAAGAAATAAATGGCCCTTTGGGAGCCGGCAGGTGGGGGCAGGGCTTACCTGGAGCAGTGGTGGGACGGTGTGCTGGTGTCACTCTATCTATGGTGGCACTGTGGGGGCCAGTGGGAAGGGAGGGAAGTGGTCTATGTGGCTAAGTGTGAGGGAGAAAGAGAACAAAGGAAAGGAAGGGAAAAAAGGGAAAAAAATGGTGGCAAGGTGGGTGCTGGTGGGTGTGGGTGGGGTGTACCCAGTGCGATGGCTAGCCAATGGCTCTCTAGTCACTCCACATGTTTTTTAAAGGGTTAAGAAGCATCCTGCTAAGAGACTGGAAGGTCTTGTCCATGGTTCTGAAAGGAACACAAAGAGGGGAATTTCAAGTGTTTGGAAGGAGAGATCTGTTCCCTTGTAGGCTGTCCTGTCCTTGCATGTTTCACATTTGAAGCTTAAGAGCTATTCATTCCAGGAAAGGGGCTCAACAGCTGGGTTATTTTCCATCAAGGCTAGAGGTGCTCTGAGGTGGAAGGTCCTGCTTGTTAAGATTCTTGAAGGAAGAAAGAAGACAGAAATTGGTGAGTCAGGAAGCAGCTCATAGAGGAGTCAGCACTCTTTTATCTTACTATTGCTAGAGTCGGAAGCAAGCAGCTAGCTGCTCATGTGGTTTGCCTGTTGGATGTGTTGGTAAGGCCCAGACCCCTGTCACAGCATCATTTTAATAGTTTACAGTTTACAATGGGGTTTCATGTTTACTACCTCAGGCACTCTCCACAAATCTGTAAGATAGATTTTAGACCCATTGTACAGATGTGAAAGGTGATCTGATGGCACAGTGGTTAAGCACTCCGGTGCTAACTGAAGGTCATCACTTCGAACGCAGCAGTGGCTCTGCAGGAGAAAGATGTGGCAGGCTACTTCCATAAAGATTACAGCCTAGGCAATCCTATGAGGCAGTTGTATAGGGTTGCTATGAGTTGAAATGGACTCAATGGCGACGAGGTTTTGTACAGATGAGAAAGTGCAGTTTCTAAAGAAATGTGGCAGTAGAGCTGAAATGAGGACCCAGACCATCCCAGGCACATTCCTGTCAAGAGCTGTGGCTGGCATGTATTCAAAGCAGAAAACTCAAGGAGTCTTTGGGAAGTATGTGATTGGGGATGTTACTGAGAGAAAACTTTTTTTTTTTTTAATTCACTTAAGCTTAAGGGGACAGAAGATTGCTTAAGGGAAGAGACTACATCAAATAGCCCTCACACTTTTTATGAAGACAGCATCATTCTGCCCAAAGATAGAGGAGAGAACAGTGAAGAGTGTCTTGTACAGGAGGTGTGAGGAGAATTCTGCAAAGATGTATAGTAGTCCTCATTAGTGAGGCTTGGTTGTACTAAGCCTTTGTGCTCTACTATGTTGACTTTATTCCTTTGTCTTCCCCATCTTGAGCAGGAAAGGGCTCTACACATCATTCTATAGGATGTCATTTGATTGAATTTTCCTACCACTAAGCTTTTTTTTTTTTTTAAAAGCTAGCAGGTCCCTGGGTGGCAAAAATGCTTTATACTTGCCTGCTAACCTAATAAGAAAGACAGAAGAAGAATTGACACCTTTGAATTATGGTGTTGGCAAGGAATATTGAATATACCATGGACTGCCAAAAGAATAAGCAAGTCTGTCCTGGAAGAAGTACAGCCAGAATGCTCCTTAGAAACAAGGACAGCGAGACTACGTCTCACTTACTTTGGACATGTTATTAGGAAGGACCAGGCCCTGGAGAAGGACATCATGCTTTGTAAAGTAGAGGGTCAGTGAAAAAGAGGAAGACCCTTGATGAGACATATTGACCCAGTGACTGCAACAATGAGCTCAAACATAGAAATGATTGTGAGGATGGCGCAGGACTAGGCAGTCATTCTGCTGTACATAGGGTCACTATGAGTCGGAACAGACTGAATGGCACCTAACAACAACAACAACTAACGTAAAGACTCGATTCCAGCTCATGATGCCATCATGTGTTACAGGATACAACTCCATAGGGTTTTCTTGGCTGTAATCTTAATGGAAGCAGATTGCCAGGCCTTTTCTTCCATGGTGCTGCTGGGGGGGTTCAAACCACCAGCCTTTAGGTTAGCAGTCAAGTACAAACTGTTTTTGCCACCCAGGAAGTTAAATGATAACACTTGGGTTTTATTTCTTAACCTGTCCGTTTGCGGGTGGTGTGGTCTTGAAGAAGTCTCTTTAAGTCTCACCTTCTTCATATATAAATGGTGAGAAGCGTTACCACAGGGTAAGGTTGGGGAAAAAATGCCATAAGGAAAGGAAATCTGTATACTTGTAAAATAAAATGGAAATTAAAATTATTATCACTTAGGCAGTGCTTCCAAATATGGACTAATCATAATTTAAAGCTATATTATCTCCTTGCTGAGCTATAAGGACATTATTAAGTGCAAAGGGCTAAGTGTGGACATGGCATATGGACATGATCTGAAGTCTGTGTCTGGTGATTTCTTCAGTACTCCCTATTCATTGAAGGTTGTTCTTTTCTCTGTTTAAAGACAGCACATTTTGAAACTCCATCCTTATGAGATGGTTCTAGATCCATTAACACCCGTATTGTTTCATGAAAAGTGTCCATGTCTCCTTATGGTGCTGCCAAGTCTGAACATGATGCAATTCCCAAAATGAGGCAGCATCCAACCAGAGGCTCCCATGCTACCACACCCACCTGACAGACACTCACCTTTTGGCACCTGGCATTAGCAGATAAAGGAGCTGTGGTTTTTCAGCCTGGCATCAAGGAAAATGCCCCCAAAGCCCATTCCCATATAACTATAGTTAGATTTGGAGGCAGCCTCTCAGGTTCCATTCAACTTGTCCTTTTGTAAGGTACAGGACCTGGTCTTTCAAAAGAACAGACACAAAAAGGAGGTAGAAGAGATGGCAGTCTTAGGATTCTGAGTTTTATATTTAATTATGCATATATATGACCTCTAGCCAAACACTATTCCCATCTTCAACTACATGACAAGTTATTTTGATCATCTGAAAGCATAAAGCCATTAGACTCTATTAGATTTAGGATTGATAAGAGCAATTTAGTTGTTAAAAACATTTTTTGAGAAGCTGTGTAACGGTTTGTACTCAAAACTCTCTGAGCCAACACTGAAATCACTGACAGTTTAGATGCTAATGAAAAGAAAAGAAGTATAATAAATATCAAAGTTTAGACAAATTTGGGGCAAATTATCTGAAGCATTGGACTATTTTATGAGAAGTAAAATTGGAAGAACACTTGACTCCTTTGAATTGTGGTGTTGGCAAAGAATATTGAATATACCATGGACTGCCAAAAGAACGAACAAATCAGTCTTAGAAGAAGTACAACCAGAATGCTCCTTAGAAGCGAGGATGGCGAGACTGGGTCTTACATACTTTGGCCATGTTGTCAGGAGGGATCAGTCCCTGGAGAAGGGCATCATGCTTGATAAAGTAGAAGGTCAGTGAAAAGGAGGAAGACCCTCAAGGAGATGGATTAACACAGTGGCTGCAACAGTGGGCTCAAACATAGAAATGATTGTGAGGTTGGCACAGGACCGGGCAGTGTTTCGTTCTGTTGTGCATAGGGTTGCTATGAGTCGGAACTGACTCAATGGCACCTAACAACAACCACATGTTAGCATGTTGGCGTTACAAACTAAAGTAGCAAAAGAAAATGGGCTATTCAATAAATAGTGATGGGATAGTGGCTTGCCATGTGAAAAACATACAATTAGATTCCTATCCCTATGCAATGAGTCCTTTAATTTCTTGACTGTTGCTTCCATGGGTATTGATTGTGTATCCAAGTAAAATGAAATCCTTGACAACTTCGACCATTTCCCAAGAAAAGTGATCCAACTAAATGTGGAAATTATAGAACAATATCATTAATATCACACGCAAGCAAAATTTTGCTGAAGATCATCCAAAAACGGCTGCAGCAGTAAATCGACAGGGAACTGGCAGAAATTCAGGCCGGTTTCTGAAGAGGACATGGAACCAGGGTATCATTGCTGATGTCAGATGGATCCTGGCTGAAAGCAGAGTATACCAGAAGGATGTTTACCTGTGTTTTACTGACTATGCAAAGGCATTCGACTGTGTGGATCATAACAACTTAAGGATAACATTGCGAAGAATGGGAATTCCAGAACACTTAAATTGTGCTCATGAGGAACCTTTATATAGATCAAGAGGCAGTTGTTTGGACAGAACAAGGGGATACTGATTGGTTTAAAGTCAGGAAAGGTGTGCATCAGCGTTGTATTCTTTCACCATACCTGTTCAATCTGTATGCTGAGCAGATAATATGAGAAGCTGGACTATATGAAAAAGAACAGGGCATCAGGATTGGAGGAAGACTCGTTAACAACCTGCGTTATGCAGATGACACAACCTTGCTTGCTGAAAGTGAAGAGGACTTGAAGCACTTACTAATGAAGATCAAAGACCACAGCCTTCAGTATGGACTGCACCTCAACATGAAACAAAAATCCTCACAAGTGGACCAATGAGCAACATCATGATAAATGGAGAAAAGATTGAAGTTGTCAAGGATTTCGTTTTACTTGGATCCACAATCAACAGCCATGGAAGTAGTAGTCAAGAAATCAAAAGACGCGTTGCATTGGGTAAATCTGCTGCAAAGGACCTCTTCAAGGTGTTGGAGAGCAAAGATGTCACCCTGAAGACTAAGGTGCGCCTGACCCAAGCCATGGTATTTTCAATCGCATTATATGCATGTGAAAGCTGGACAATGAATAAGGAAGACAGAAGAAGAGTTGACGCCTTTGAATTGTGGTGTTAGCCAAGAATATTGAATATACCATGGACTGCCAAAAGAACGAACAAATCTGTCTTGGAAGAAGTGCGGCCAGAATGCTTCTTAGAGGCAAGGATGGCGAGACTGTGTCTTACATACTTTGGACATGTTGTGAGGAGGGATCAGTCCCTGGAGAAGGACATCATGCTTGGCAGAGTACAGGGTCAGCGGAAAAGAGGAAGACCCTCAACGAGGTGAATTGACACAGTGGCTGCAACAATGAGCTCAAGCATGACAACGATTGTAAGGATGGCTCAGGACTAGGCAGTGTTTCGTTCTGTTGTGCATAGGGTCGCTATGAGTCGGAACCGACTCGACGGCTCCTAACAACAACAACAAAATTGGATAAATATGCTGAGAGCTGCTTTTTCTACTCAGACAATTAACTACGTGAACTTTTTTCTCATTTGTCATCCTGCAGTGAAGGTGTCAGGCTGCGTGTTAGGCAGCTGAAGAAATGGGACAGAAGCCAGTTTTCTTCAGACCTCATGCTCTTACTTTGCCCTTTTTTATCCTAAGGCATTCTTTGGCTGTAGATCCATTACCTTCTTTTTTCTTTTAAACTTTTTAACGCTTTGTTTGAAGATTGCCAGGAACTACCATATGTATACTCCTTCATCCAGACTCACAACTGTTTACATTTTGCCCAATATGCTTTATGATTCTCTCCTTCTCTCCCCTACACCCTTATTCCTCTTTCTCCCTCTCTGTGTATATATGCAATTTATCATGAACTATGGCAAAATTGTACCCTCTTTCCGTAAATACTTCTGTACTTCTGTGTATTTCCTTCGAACAAGGTTGTTCTACTACATGACCACAATATGATTTAATATTGATAGAATAGTATTATCTAATGCACAGTTGATGAAGATCAAAGACAACAGCCTACAGCATGGATTACACCTCAACATAAAAAAGTTCTCACAACTGGACCAATAAGCAACATCATGATAAACGAAGAAAATATTGAAGTTGTCAAGGATTTAATTTTACTTCGATCCACAATCAACACCCGTGGAAGCAGAAGTCAAGAAATCAAGGGACCCATTGCATTGGGCAAATCTGCTGCAAAAGACCTCTTGAAAGTGTTGAAAAGCAAAGATGTCACCTTGAGGACTAAGGTGCACCTGACCCAAGCCATGGTGTTTTCAGTCTTCTCGGATGCATGCGAAAGCTGGACGATGAATAAGGAAGACTGAAGAAAAATTGACATCTTTGAATTGTGGTGTTAAGGAAGAATATTGAATATACCGTGGACTGCCAAAAGAACGAACAAATCTGTCTTGGAAGAAGTATCCTTAAAAGCGACAATGGCAAGATTACGTCTCACATACTTTAGACATGTTATCGGGAGGGATCAGTCCATGGAGAAGGACCTCATGCTTGATAAAGTAGAGGGTCAGTGAGAAAGAGGAAGACCCTCAACAAGATGGATTGACACAGTGGCTGCAACAATGGGCTCAAGCATAAACAATGATTGTGAGAATGGCACAGGACGGGGCAGTGTTTTCGTTATGTTGTACATATAGGGTCACTAAGAATCGGAACTGACTTGACGGCACCTAACAAGAACAGTAATAATCCACAGTTGATGTTCAAATTTTACCTTTTGTCCCAATAATGTCCTTATATTTTCCTGGTACAGGATCCAACTAAGGAGTATACGTTGCATTTACTTGTCATATCTCTGTAGTTATTCACCCAGAACAGGTTCTCAACCTTCCTTTGACTTTCTTGGCCTTGATATTTTTGAAGAGTACAGATCAATTCTTTTGTAGAATGCCCCTCAGTTTGGGCTTGTCTGATATTTCCTCAGGACTAGATTCAACTTATGCATTTTTGTCAGGAACACCACAGAAGTGGTGTATCCTGAGTATATTATATCAAGAGGTATATGACGTCAGTATGTCTCATTACTGCTGAAGTTATCTGTGATCACATGGTTAAAGAAGTATCTGTCAGGTTTCTCCACTGTAAGTTACTTTTTTTCCCCTTTGTAAATTGTAAGTCATTGGTGGGGAAGTACTTTTATGTAAGTATCTTGTTCCTCAACAAATTTTCATGCATTAGTTTTAGCATCCATTGAGGATTTTCTAACTCCATTGTTCCTTCTACATTTATTTATTTTTAAATGATATTTTATTGTGTTTTTGGTGAAGGTTTACACAAGAGTTTAGTTTCCTGTTCAACAATTTCTACACAAATTGTTCAGTGAGCTTTCTACAGTTATTTATTGGTGTTCTGCAGTAAGAAAGAGTTTCCTTTCTGCCTTATTCATTCATTCTCTGTTTAATCGCTGGATTATAACATATTACTGTAATTATTTCAGTTTTCAAATTGTTCCAGAATTGGCCAGTGGGAGCCCCTTCAAGCTGGCTTTTGTGTCTTTTCGATACAACCCATCATACATCATCCTTTACTGTCTGCACAACTTTTTCTGCCTTGGCCGTGAAATCAGCCATTTTTCTAAGCTTCAGGCTAAGAAACTCTGCTCCTTTTAGTGGAAGATGGTATTCGCAGACCAACATCTGGGCACTCGAATGTACTCGTCGTTACTGGTGTGTTGTTGCTTTGAAGTACTTTCAGAACTAGGAAAACACACACTTATGTGTATTTATATCTATATGTAGCAGTTATGTAGCAGTATAGATACATATCTGTATTTATTTCCGTATCTACCCATCTATATGTATGTGTGTACCTTTGTGTGTGTGTGTGTATAAAAGAATAAAAACTTGAGTTCATACTGATACCCCCAATTCTAAACCAACATCACAGGGTTCATTCTAGTCTATTCGATTCCATATTTTTTGCAACACTGTTAAGAGTTGGAATCGACTTGATGGCAATGTTTTTTTTTTTTCCTGGTTTCACAAAAGTGACAGAGGCCCTATTTTCCTCCCATTATCCTCAATATATTTACTCATTTTTCTCAAGTCTAGAATGTCATTGCACAAAGCAAACCTCCTAAATGGGGTTCAATATTGTACCATATTTTTAGGCAAATAATGGGGCTTCTATCTTTGTTTGCCATTCACTCCCCTCCCCCCTAGGTATTTTCATAAGCACCACCATGCTTATTTTTTTATATGTTGCTGTAAAAAAAAAATAGTGCGGGGCACTTCCAAAAATACCTCACGGGAGTGAGGGAGCAGTTGGCAAACAAACTAGAAAGTGCACATTATTATCATAAAAATGCAGTACATTCTTTTTATGGTAAAGTTTACATATAGTGAAATGCACAGATCTTAAGTGTGTCATTCCACGAGCTTTGACAAATGCGTAAGTCCATGTGACCCACACCCCTACTAACCAAACCAAACCCACTGCCATTGAGTCGATTCCAACTCATAGTGACCCCATAGGACAGAGTAGAGCTGCCCCGTTGAGTTTCCAAGGAGCTCCTGGCAGATTTGAACTGCCAAACCTCTTACTTAGCAGCCGTGGCACTTAACCACTACGCCACCAGGGTTTCCACACCACTACCAAAATACACATTTTCAGCAAAACTGGAAGGTTCTTTGTGCCCCTACTCTGTCATCCTCTCACCTAGAGGCAACCTCTGTTTTGATGTTTTTCACTACAGATTAGTTTTGCCTTTACTAGATCATCATAAAAATGGAACCATATAATATATACTCTGGTTAGTCCATCACCTTTGACTCAGCATAATGTTTTTGAGATTCATCCATGTTACTGTATCAGTAGTTTATTCCTTGCTGCCAGGGAGTATTCTATTACACGGATGTACCACAATTGTTTAGCATTTTCCTTTTGAAGGACATTTGTTTCTAGTTTTTGGTTATCATGAATAAAGCTGCAGTGAACATTCTTTTACAGGATTTTGTGTGGACATATGTTTTCTTTTTTAAAACTTCATTTTTAAACAATGTATTTGTTAAATTACACAGTAAAATTAATATTTTTCTTTTGGTGTACAATTCTGTGAATTTTAGATAGATTCATGTAACCACCACCATAATCAAGATACAGAACAGTTCCATCACCCTCCCCCCCAAGAAAACCTCCTCGCACTGTCCCTTTATAGTTAACCCTCCCTCTACCCTGTTGCCTTATTTCCCCAACTGGCTCAACAATAGCTCTATAAAAGTGACAGGAAACCCATGGAATGTCATAGAAATTGCAGCCTGAGTGGATTATGGAGTAGGGAGGTTGAAATGCCAAACAAAACATGGCTGTTTGGCAAAACCTTACCATGAATATATGTACTCGAACCAGGCCCTCTGAAGCCACTGGCTGTGTTAAAAAGAAGTTGGTCTTTCTCTGTTATGCTATGTAAAAATATTGTGTGCTTTTTCTTACTTTGAAGTGCTATGTCAAGAGAATCATTTTGACTGAACAATGACGAGCTTTAATTCATAAAACAATTTTTAGACCATTTCATGCTGGTAAAAATATTTGATGATAGATCTTATTATGAAATGGACAAACTGTGAGAGTGAATAGCATACCAGATGAATTATGAAAATCACACCTAGTCCTTCAAAAAGACCCTGCTCTCGTGGGGTGAGAGATACATCCCTATAAGAACATCTTGTCCTCAGCTGCAAGGCTTGGCCTTAAAGACTTATTAGTTAGCAGCAACAGAGCAAACTTTCTTTATATCTTGCCACACAGTGTTGGTCTTAGTGTAGTTTCTTGTCTGATTTATGAATTTCTCCTGGAATGAATTTTCCACAAATATATGATGGGGAACTGTGTAGCCTTGACATTCATTCTGCCTATGAATGTCTTTAGTGTTAGCAGCTGGCATCCAGCTGGGATCCAGGCATGTTCCAGTGACTCATTAGCCAACACTGTATGTTGCTGTCTCTACATTTGAAAAGGGGCAGACCAAAAAAAATCAGATTCTAAAGATGGCTTCTTGCTTGCTTAATATTTCTGCACTCTTCATAAGAGGCTAGTATCAGCAGTATTCTTTTTGAGATGATAAAACCTTGAAAAAATTTTTCAATCATTGATAACCTACCATATTTTGATAACAGTAGGGTTTATGTGCATTTTTTTTAAGTTTGTTTTCTTTCTTTGACATTAGGGCGCTGCTTATCATATGTTACTTGTCCTTTGAGGTACTAAGAACATCAGGCTAGGATTCCTACTATGCTGATTATCTGTATATTCTTTTTAAGTGTCAAGAATATTGTACATTTCTTGTTTTTCCATTCTGGTGAGGAAATGCCAATGAGTACCATTAGATGTTTTTCCTTTTTTGATGTGTTTGTAGAAATCTGGTATAACCAAAAAAGCACATGAGAGAAGTTCAGAATGGCCCTTTAGAGAGTGGTGTTTTCTGTGAAATGGCTGGAGTACACTTTTGGTGGAAATTTTCCAATTTGGACTTCATTCTTTGCAAAACATCTGAAATATATGAGAGTGGAGCATTTGAGTTTTCCTCCTTTTTAGTTGTTTGTTCGAAGAGGTTGGACACAAGTATACTACCGTACAGTTAGCACAAGGATTGAGTTTCTTAGCTATGCGATAAAGTTAATTGCCTGCCAGATAATTTAAAAAGGGACCACATATTCTAAATAGTTGAAATTCAATATTTTCTTTTAAATATTTGTTTTCTAATATGTAAAATCATCTGAATTATTCTGTGTGCTGGGTTCAGCCCACACAAAGAATATGTTTTTGAAAGCCACAATAATCCATATTCATGACTTGAGCAGGAAAAAGGGAAGCTGAAATGAGAGGGTGCCATCAGTACCTCAGGAGACCCTAAGTCATCCACTCGTTGGCATCCACTCTCGACACACTGTGGCCAGGGAGCAGGGCGGAGTATTGTGCTCAGAATAGGGAATTGGAGAGAAGGGCTAGTTACTTCCCAAGACACTTAGTTTCCCTTTCGGCCTGTCTCTCAAATCCCAACACGCACAGGAGTGAGCTGATACGCACACGCACACGTACACACACACCCAGTATACTTCCCTTATCTATCCTTTTTGGCCCTGGAGTGACAGATGGGAAAAAGGCATACTTGGTTTGCCAGAACTTACACTAAACACTGCCAGGGTCCTAAATCTAGGCTAGCAAGTGGTTTAAATTATTCTGCTGGAGAAGACTGGTAGATCCAGATGGCATACTCCTTCCATTTGGAAGAGCTGAATGAAGTATCGTACTTTGATCCCCCTCCCCCAAAAACCACAACTTTCCAAGACTAAAAATGACCACTTAAGCCAAAGGAAAATTTCTAGAATTAGCCAATCAGAAAGTATGTTCATATTCAAATGCTACAGTGGTAAAAAAAATGGCCTTGTCCATTTGTTAGCAGGAAAAATGTGATCTTGAAAAACTTCAGGTCCATCAAGATCTTTCCAAAGCTTCTCTGGTGGAGCTCTAAAATTTTCCATTGGCCTTAGCAGTCATTAGAGAGAAGGAAACCATTAACATGCTTGTGGGTGTTTTTTTTTTTTTTTTTTTTCGATTTTGAGATGTTTGTTTATTCATAGTCTTACATCTGGGAGAAGTCATGATGAGCTCCAGGTGAATTCACCAAAAATAAATTCTTGGAAAGCCTTCTGCCAAATGACCAGTTTGTCCAGTGGCCAATTGTCAGAAATCAATTCATCAAAAGCCAATCTATTGAGTGACCGGTTTACAAACTTTACTAAAATTTACTGATTTGTCAGAATACATATTTAAGAAATATTCTTCTTGAATATATTACAAGACTCAACAAATGTTTTTCTGGAAGGAACCAGATGATAAATGTTTTTAGATGTTGTAGACTGCGTAAGGTCTTTGTTTCATATTCTTTTGTGTTTTTGTTTTGTTTTAACCTTTAAAAATGTAAAAACCATTCTTAACTCTTAAGCTACACAAAAATAGGCTGCTGATGATTTGGGCTCACAGGCTGTAGTTTGAGAATCCCCTATATATTCAAGTAACTTAAATATATGAATATGTTATTCTTGATTACATGCAATGACTGCATTCTTGAATATAGTCAATGGATGTATTCTTGTTACCAGCATTTTAAGGAAAGTTCAGTTTGTCAAAAGTTAGGAGTCATAGAATAGTTTACCATTTTTTCTTATGAATAGAAACAATTTCAGCATTTCATGTGATTTTTTTAGTTTATAATAGTTTCATATGAATTTTTAAAGAATGTCCTATTTTCTGGATATTTCCGAAAGTTTGAAGAAGGGAGTAATCAAAGGGAGATGGGTTAATGAGAGCAGCTGAGAGTATCACATTTGTATAGGCCTGTACAGATTGCAAACATTATTTTATCTTGCTAAGAACCCTACAAAGTCTGTATTATGAGTCAGTCCCACTTTAAACTGTAGGAAACCGGAGCTTCCTAGTGAGAGGCTAAGAGACTTGCTCAAAGCTCCATAGCTAGTAAGTGTCAGAGCTGAGGTTTGAGCCCAAGTCTGTGTGACCCCAAATTCTGTCCCTTTTCCATGACACTCCTGGGATGTGGGCACCAATGGAAAGTGCTAGAGCAGATGGCAGGCTGTTTCAGGCATGCTTCCTAGGAATCCTCTCCTAAGAGCCTAGGGACTCTTCGGGAGGGAGGCTCTGGAGGTGCTAGGACCACTGCACTTGTCAGGGATGGCTAAGATGCAGTTGGTCCTGGAGGAAAGAGGATGTCTGCCACATGACCCATGGTTTCCCACTTCAGAAAGGAGGCGATAGTGGGTTTCCTCTGGGAGTTCGTGGACTAGCCTTGGTTAGGGTAATCTTAAACATAAGCTCCTTAAACTTCGATCACAACCTACAACCAAGACGGGAAATCTGGTTTTGCTTTCTTCCATCGCTTCCGATTAGATCATCTCAGCTATAAGTTAAACAGGGAGAGACATTTAGGATCATATTTTTACTGTCATCAGTTTCCTGACCCTCTGCCACGAATGTTCAAAACACGGTTTGTACTCCATTGACGTATGAAAGGACAGTATTCACTGGACGTCTTTTTCATATGTACAGCTTCATTTATATAGCAAGAAGAAGTAGATGCTTTTTGAGCCAAGAACAACCTTGCATTAAAGTAACTCAGCAGTGTTGACTACTTTACCAATGAATATCAAACCTCGGTAAAAGATTTAAAATGGAGAAAGAATAAGAAACATCAAGGACCCAATTTAAGAGTAACATTTTGAAATTTTATGTAATGGGACAGATGTACTTTTCTTCATAGAATTAGAAGGTGTTCTTTTTGTGTAAATACTTCTAGCAAAGTGTTCTTTGATCCTGCCCTTTTTTTCTTTTTGAAAATTAAGCTATGCAATCTGGAGAAGGAAAGTTCTGTATCTGTCCCTAACCAAAAGGTCAGCAGTGCATATAGCTGCAAACCCTCTCTTAGATCTCACATCCCTGAATCTGAATTCATTGTTTAAAAGCACAGAGTAATTAGGCATGAAATACGCCTTAATGGTTTCCTTTAAAATGCACGTGCTTATTTGTCACTTTTATATTGATTGTAAGCTAAGTATTTGCCATCTACATTGACTTCTAGATAAATAAAGCTGTAAATTAACTTAAAAATTCGGGAAACATTTAACTTTTCTTTATTTTACATTCTTGATATCCAAGTCAGTGGATTTAGAGCAAAACACAGTTGCCTTGTAATATTTTGTTGTCAAAGTCAGTGCCTTTCCAGTAAAACTCATTGGATCTTTGGATGCACCACTGTCCAATAGAACTTTCTTTGGTAATGGAGATGTTCTGTAATCTTCTCTGTCCACTTCAGTAGCTGCTAACCACATGAAGCTACTGAGCACTTGGAATGTGGCTAGTGTGACTGAGGAACTACATTTTAAATTTTATTGAATTTTGTTTCATTTGAATTTTAATTTATCCACATGTGGCTAGTGGCTACCATATTGGACAGTGCAGCAATACATTTACATGTTGTTTATCTCAGGTATAAAGATACTATTTAGAAGCCAGTATGGAGGCATTGGCACCCTGGTGGCGCAGTGGTTAAAAGCTCGGCTGCTAACCAAAAGGTCGACAGTTTGAATCCAGCAGCTGCTCCTTGGAAACCCTCTGGGGGCAGTTCTGCTCTGTCCTATGGGGTTGCTGTGAGTTGGAATTGACTTGACTGGAATGGGTTAGGTTTTTGTTTTTGTTTTGTTTTTTGTTGTTTATGGAGGCATTAGGAACCCTGATGGCACAGTGGTTGAGTGCTCAGCTGCTGAGAGGTCAGTGGTTCAAACCCACCAGCTGCTCTGTGGGAGAAAGATGTGGCAATCTGCTTCTGTAAAGATTACAGTCTTGGAAGTCCGATGGGGCAGTTCTACTCTGTCCTATAGGGTCGCTATGATTCGGAAACAACAGCGATGGGGTTAGGTTATGGCGGCATTAACTTGCTTTTAAGGAACAGATGAAAGCCTCAGTTTGTTCTTGAGAATAATTGTGTCAGGCAGGGCAGACCTAGGGTGAAGGATGTGCAAATATTTTTCTTGAATTGACTCATTAGTTTATTTCTTTATTCATTGAGCAAATATTCATTAAGGACCTAGTAAGTGCTCTGCATTGTGCTAGGTGCTGCAGATACAAGATGTTCAAGGCATGTTCATTGCCTTCAAGAAATTCAGCAGGTGGGAAAGGTAGGCAGAAAGTACATGATAAACGTTCATACATGGCAGAAAAGAGTTGAAAAAGAAGGCAGAGTCAAGGATGACTTGCAGGTTTTAGTCTTGAGTGACTGGGTGAAGGGTAACATCATTCACCAAGATAGGAGACACTGAAAGAGGAAGAGGAGTCTGACTGCATCATGTCGAGTTGAAGGGGCTGTTGGACATCCAGATCACATGTCCCAAAGGTCTCCAGCTCAAGCAAAGTCTAGTCTGGAGATAGAGATGTGGAGGTCATTCCTAGTTCAAGGCAAGGGATAAAATAGAGTCTTACAGGGGAGACAATATAAAGAAAAAGCAGGAAGCCAAGAACAACCTTGAAGAAGTACCAACATGTATTAAGTAAGAAAGCATTCTGTTAGATTAAACTGGCTTATAAATTTACTCAAAGACAGAAAAAAATAACAGTATATACATTATTATCTTGATTAAGAATTTTATTTTTAAATGATGCATGGGTAAATTTACAGGTAACTCTGTGTATCTAACTTAGTTGACACTGAGAGTCAAATTAGTAAGAAACACATTATTAGATATTTTACAGCTCAATTGTACACACACAACAGAATTAACTAACTTGTTTTATGCTGTGTAAATAAATACTTCCTAATTATTGTATGGAAACCCCGGTTGCATAGTGGTTAAGTGCTACAGCTGCTAACCAAGAGGTCAGCAGTTCAGATCCTCCAGGCGCTCCTTGGAAACTCTATGGGGCAGTTCCACTCTGTCCTATAGGGTCACTATGAGTCAGAATTGACTCGACGGCAATGGGTTTAATTATTATATACTTTTAACACCAAAGTTTCTTTTTCAAACTCTTCTTAATTTTCTAGCATTAGAAGTGAGTACTCTAAGTGAAATGGTTTTTTGATTGGGGCCTATAAAATACAGAATGGAAAATTTCTCTCAGTTGGGTCACTATTCACTGTTTGGAACCATACAGAATAATCAAATTATTTTGTTAATTTTGTGTCTTTGCGAGGGTTCCCAGATGCCATTTTTTCACTACCTTGCTACTCTGAGGTCTTGCTTTTTATCATATTTGTTATCAGACTCCAGCTTTTTCATTTTGCGGAGGGGTAGGGGCTTTTCACTCTTCGGTCTACAAAAGAAATATTCTTGGAAACAAAATGCATCATCTCAATAACAGATTATCAGTTATTAAATTATTTTTGTTTTGAAACACTATTCTCAGTATTAAAAACAAGATCTTCTCCCTTTCTCTCTTCCACTTATTGGTGAAAAGTAAGCTAGTATTTAGACTCGAGAGTTCCATGAAGCTGCATTCTCACCTTGGGCATGGCAATTCTGATTTTTATAGAAATGAACCGTTAATGAAGCAGAGAATGGAGAGTTTCTCTAATTACAGAAAATAAGATTGAGTTTGGCCTAAAGGCATTATTTGCAATTGCATTTGGCTTAAAAATTTAGAAAGAACATTCACGTATACACCTTGACTTTTTTTTTAAGCTTGGTTTACACACCACTGGCAGAAAAGGCAGCGAGACCTGCACCAAACTTCATTCTAATGAGGGTCCAGATGATTTTATTTTGTAGATATGATGCAGAACAACTTTGCAGGAAAAGTGACACCTCAGAGGTGGATGTTGTCATGTATTAAGAAAAGTAAAACAAATAATTTTTATTTGAACCTTATTTTTACTGTATTGTAAAAAATTTAGGTTTAAGTGGCAAGTGAGGTATGCTTACCATTTCTCTTTTCACCTACTTACAGAAGCACTCAAGGTCAAGGAATAACCTCTGGAACGGGGTCCACGTCGACTGCCTGTGGTGATGGCACCTTAAACGTATGTACATTCAGAGCTAATAGACTAAAAGCTTGGACTCTTCTTCCCATAGTGATGTTATTTTCATTTAATGTGTATTTCCAACAGGCAGATTTTAATTTCAAGAAGTATCCCAAGTAGGTATGGGATGTGAGCAGTGTTCCACAGTTGCCATCTTGTAGACGTTTCTTATCTGGAGCCCTTAACTGCCGTGCTTGGAATGGTCCCTGTAGTAGTAGAATTAAGAATTAAACCAAGATCTTTCCCAAGGTCTTTGTGGCCTGTGGATACATTTCATAATGCGTGTTTACTGACCTGCTTGCTGCAGTAGGCCAGTGAGGAGACTCATCAGACTTCATCACGTCCTCCTGGGCAGAACCCAGCCATGAATTCGCCTAGATTGTACCCATCCCTTCCCTAAGCCATTCAGTGTATCATCCACTGACTCATTCACTCGATGTTACTAGAGGGAGTTGAATCCTATGTCCTGTAGCGATACACATTAATGGAAATATAAAGCCTGGGTCTGCCCTCTATGACCTGAAATGCAAATCTGGGAAATGAGATCAAAGTGCAGACCACTGCAAGGGGAAAGCTTCCTGATTCTGCCACTTACCAACTCTGTGACCCAGGGCGAGTTATTTTACCATGGGGAGCCTCCATTTCCTTATCTGTAACATGGGAGTAATAGGAGAGGCGGGGCCAAGATGGCAGAATAGCCACATGCTTCTGGAGATCCCTCTTACAACAAAGACCCGAAAAATCCAGTGAAACGATTATATTTATGACAAGCTAGGAGCCCTGAACATCAATGGCAAAATTAGAAAATGGACTGAGCAGCAGGGGGAGGGACAGTCGGTTCAGAAGTGGAGAGGAATTAACGGACCTGAATTGCTGGGATTCCTCAGACACCGTTCCCAGGAGCGGCTGGTACTAGCATTGGCCGCAGTTTCCTCAGGAAGAAGCAGCCAGCTGCACAGCCTACACACACCTCCGGACCCAGAGAAGAACGGTGCTTTTGGCAAAAGCTAAGTACTTGTGTATATTTTACCATGCCCCCCACCCCCAAGCCAGCTTCAGTGGCTGTTGATTTCCCTGGGCCTGAGATAGGCCCATTTGAGCACCCGGATCCACGCTCCTGGACTTGGAGAAGGAATAAATTCACAACAGGGGGAAAAGATAATTTGCCAGCTCCACTAACCTGGGGAGCTCTAGACAGAAGCGGCACCTGTCCAGGCATAAATGGTCCGTGGACTTTGAATACCTTTTCCCCTTGCATGGACCTGTGTGGGCCTATTTCATGAAAAGAGGCCCTTGTTGGCAGACTGCAACTGTTTCAGCTGTGTGGTGGAGAGGTGGGTGTTGGATGATTGACACCACTTTGCCCATTAAATAGGATCCTCACCTACACACATCCCAGGCCTAAGGACTGGTGGCTCCACTCCGGGCACCCAACCACCCGTGACAGAGGTCCAAGGATAAGTGGTACCTCCCAGTCCTTACAACCAAAAGCATTGGGTGCCCATGATCCATCTGCAGAACCCACCAACGTGTATGCTCTAGGGAACAAGGATGTGCTTTCCTCAGAGACACTTGGGGGATGGTTCTCAGCCCCCTGCATTGTTCAGAGCGTGACCCCCTGCTGCAACTAAATACCAGTACCTACACCAATCACCCCTGCCCCTCTAATACTGTAGGACAGAGCCTGTACCACACACTTGATGACCAGCTACCTGGACACCTGCGCTGAATCCACACCAGAAAAGTGAATGTACTCATAAGCTCGTATACCTGATAACAGCTCTAGCCATCTGGTGACAGGACATCAGAGCTCCAAAGGTGAAAATAATCAAGATAGCTCACTCAAGCAACCCATTTGGGCATATTAAAACAAAACAAGAAACTAGGATACAGTACCAAACCAAAACCAAACCCACTGCCATCAAGTCGATTCCAACTCACAGCGACCCTGTACGACAGAGTAGAACTGCACCATAGAGTTTCCAAGAAGAGCCTGGCAGATTTGAACTGCTGACCTCTTGGTTAGCAGCCATAGCACTTAAACACTATGCCACCAGGGTTTCAGGATTTCAGGGATACAGTAAGCAAACAAAATAAACTAATACAATAACCTATGGCTCGGAGACAACAGTGAAGATCAAATCACATAAAGAAACAGACCATGATCTCTTCAAAAAGCTCGCAAAACAGAGAATCAAATGATATTCTGGATGAAGATGCCTTCCTGGAATTACCGGATGCAGAATTCAAAAGATTAATATACAGAACTCTTCAAGACATCAGGAACGGGATTTGGAAGATCAGGCAATACACAGAACAAGCCAAGGAACACGCAGATAAAGTAGTCAAAGGAATTAAAAAGGTAATTCAAGAACATAATAAAAAATTTAATAAGCTGTAAGAATCCATAGAGAGATAGCAATCAGAAATTCAGAAGATTAACAATAAAATTACAGAAGTAGACAACTCAGTAGAAAGACAGAGGAGCAGAATTGAGCAAGGGGAAGGCAGAATTGGTGAACCCTTTCCATATGTCATGGATTGAATCATGTCCCCCCAGAAATGTGTGTATCAACTTGGTTAGGCCATGATTCTCAGTACTGTGTGGTTGTCCTCCATTTTGTGATTGTAATTTTATGTTGATAGGATTAAGGTGGGATTGTAACACCCTTACTCAGGTCATCTCCCTGATCCAAGGTAAAGGGAGTTTCCTTGGGGTGTGGCCTGCACCACCTTTTCTCTCTCAAAAGATGAAAGGGAAGCAAGCACAGAGTTGGGGACCTCATACCACTAAGAAAGCAGCACTGGGAGCAGAGAGCGTCCTTTGGACCCGGGTTCCCTGCACCTGAGAAGCTCTTCGACCAGGGGAAGTTTGAGGACAAGGAACCTTCCTCCAGAGCCAACAAAGAGAAAAAGCCATCCCCTGGGCTGACACCCTGAATTTGGACTTGTAGCCTATTTTACCGTGAGGAAATAAATTCCTCTTTGTTAAAGCCGTCCACTTGTGGTATTTCTGTTATAGCAGCACTGCATGACTAAAACACCATATAAAGTTAATGATAAGTTTTTCCATCTCTTTAAAGAATGCTGTCAGTATTTGGATCAGTATTGCATTGTATTTGTAGATTGCTTTGGGTAGAATTGACATTTTCACAATGTTGAGTCTGCCTATCCTTGAGCATGGTATGTTTTTCCACTTATGTAGATCTCTTTTGGTTTCTTGCAGTAGTGTTTTGCAGTTTGTGTAGGTCTTTTACATCCCTGGTTAGATTTATTCCTAAGTATTTTATTTTTTTAGGGGCCATTATAAATGGTATTGTTTTCATGATTTGCTTTTTTTGTCATTCTCTTTATTGGTGTATAGGAATCCAAGTGATTTTATTATGTTTTTTTTAGGGGCCATTATAAATGGTATTGTTTTCATGATTTGCTTTTTTTGTCATTCTCTTTATTGGCGTATAGGAATCCAAGTGATTTTATTATGTTTATAGTATATCCTGCTACTCTGCTGAATCTTTCTATTAGTTCCAGTAGTTTTTTTCTCTTGGAGAATGTAAAATAGGGGTGGTGATAAAGGGCATCGTTGTCTTGTTCCTGTTTTCAAGGGGAATGTTTTCAGCCTTTCTATTAAGAATGATGTTGGCTGTTGGTTTTGTGTAGATGCCCTTTATTATGTTGAGGGATTTCCCTCCTATATCTAGTTTATTGAGAGTTTTTATCAGGAATGGTGTTGAACTTTGTTGAGTGCCTTTTCTCCATTGATTGAAATGATCGTGTGATTCTTTTATTTCATGTGGTGGATTACATTGATTGATTTTCTAATGTTGAACCATCCTTGCATACCTGGTATGAATCCTACTTGGTCATATCCCATCACAATGACATCTTTCTAAGTAATGGAAAGAATATCTTTCTAAAGAATGAAAAGATGGTGACATCTTCAGCAACACATCGCTTCATTTAAGGAGCTTGAAGTGCACTTGAACAGTGAGATTGCACAATTCCCTAAAGTTCAAAGGCTGGGAGTAGATCTGGGTGAATGTGTTCCCACACACAGGTTCCTTGAAGAAAGATCTGCATGGGTCTGTGTCTTCAGCCAGTCCCAAAATTAAACAAAAGAATGAAACCTTGTGGCAGAGATGCAAAAGATTTCAGTGTTAATTCAGGTATGTGAGCAGTGAGCCACAGACTTCAAATAGGATTGAGTTATTAAGGAACTGGAACTGGGTCACTAGGGATGTCATGTATCTGGTTTAGAGCAGCAAATGGCTTAATTGAGATAGCTGGATTACGGAAAAGAGCAGGAGCCCTGGTGGTGCAATGGTCAAGCACTGGGAAGCTAACCAAAAGGATTGTAGTTAGAACACACCCAGTGTCTCCTTGGGAGAAAGACCTGGTGATCTGCTGCATTTGGATTACAGCCTTGGGAACCCTATGGGGCAGTTCTACTCTGTCACATGGGGTCACTATGAATCGGAATCAACTCCACGGCACCTAACAACAACTACAACAGGGAAAAGATCACTGGCGTTGAAGCCAATGGACTCACCCTGCTCCTAACTTGCTGTATCACCTTCCCCTCTTTGACACTGTCAAATGAGAGGGTTGCTCTAGAAGGTTTCCAGAAGACTTTCCACTTCTTTTCTACACTATTAGAAGTATTTTTGCTAATAATACTTTCAACATTAATCTGCCCAAAAACTCAGAGTAGTTGTTAAGCAGCCCCCAGCTGGCCTTCTCTCGCCTTAAGCCTGGGTTCCATGAGCAGGAACTCTGGGAAATGGCCCCGTTGGTGGTAGGGCAGTTCTCCCACAGCCTCCCTACCTCTCTGAGCCGGTTGGTTTGGGTGGGATAATGAGGAATGGAAGGTGAACAGATCTGCCATTCATGGTACTACCATGGCAGCATGCTACCAACATGTGGCATTTGTTTTTCCCCACGGCTTTGATCTTTGAACATTTCGGTCATCCTTATGTTAAATACCTCTCAGTTGTGTTTCTCTTCTTGGTTAAAAAAAAATGACCATGTATATAGCATGTGGTACCCATAGTCTCTGCTTCTTGTTATTTCCCAGCAATATTTTTCAAGAGCATGTTTGATGATGGTTCTGTGTTAGGTATTCTTTTGATTGAAGCAGTGTTAGAAATTGTGGCTGTGAAATGCATAAAATTTTCTGTGTTCTACCTGTGTTTCCTGTTGTTTATATCTCTCTCTATCTCCAAAGTGAAATGTCATTTTCTTCTTCTCTTTTGGAAATTTGTAGACTCCAACTGACAGGGTGGAGACCAAGCAGTGTGGACCATGTGAAAACATTCATGACCTGAGTACAGAACCTGAGTCATCTTCTGCCACCAGCACATCTCCCCATGCAACTACACCTGAATTGTCAAGTAGGTACTTTGGGGCATTCGGATAGGGATGATCAGAAGGAAAAGAGTGGCCTACAAGGGTGTGACAGCTTTTCCTATGACGATAATGTTCTCTTTATAATGGTGTGAGAGTGTAGGAGTGAATTCTAACTTTCTTCATCTTTTTAAGTTTTCTGAGATGGTGATTTGAGAGCAGTAATAATGAATATCTCATCAAAGATTCAAGTGCTTGGAAATGTCATTATTCTCTTCCATTTAATTTTAATCTTCTAAAGATTGGTGCTAGATCTCAGGCCTTGGAGGAACAGCATTTTCTCTTTTCATACTCATTTTGCTATGGCACAGAAATTTCATTCCAAAGAAAGCTCTCATTATTAAAAACTATACCATAAGAATAATTGTTGTAGTGAGAATAAAGGGCAAAGGGCTTGTCTCTCAAAAACAGTGATATTTCTTACATGAGTTAAAGGACATTTTGTAACTAAAACAAACAAAAAAACTACCTGTATAATATAAATACAAAACTTAAAGAAGAAATAAATCCAGCATTGTCTTCACTGGACTTCTGTTCAAAAGTACAGATTCTTCTTTTCCTATAACTTTTGGTACTACTGACGTTGGTGTGAGTTTCTTGCCCAGTCTCAGGATTGTACTGTTGTGACGAACAACACACAAAGCCCCTCAACTAAAGAAGGTATGGGGGCTGTGCTATAGCCTCTTGCTCAGGCCCAGGTTGGCTTCCTTGGGCTGCAGTTTGCTGAGCACGTTCTGGAGAAGAAAGCAGTGGTGGGTGCATAATAAGATTGTACCCCCTAGTTAGCTGATCTTACTATGGGTAATTTGTATTATTGGGATCTCCATATGCAGAAGTAATACTTCTCTTCTTTGTTCTCTATTTATGATATTTATATCCATTGTAATGCAGTGAAACCTGTGAGAGCCACAACTTGACAGGACTGCCTTGTTTTTCCGGGTCTCATGAGTTTTCTGCTTTTGATAGGGTGCAGTCTTACCACTTTTCTATTGTTTGTTTTAGTAGAATATACTTGTTTTCCTTCTCTGACAGGTTCCTACCTTACCCACGTTCCAGCTTTCACAAGTTTTACTGTGTCATTACATATATAATTAATGTCTCTATTAATTATAATATATTTAAAATATCAAACAACAAAAAAAAACCAAACCTGTTGCCATTGAGTTGATTCTGACAATAGAGAATACAGTATTCTTTATTTCTAATATTCTTTATAATACTCTAGTTTTGCAGCCTTTCCATTATTGCTGTCAGTCCCAAAGGTTTGTTAAAAAAATAAATCCTTTTAAAACAATTTATGGGGGAGGTCAAAGTTCGTGAACCCATAATTGTAATTTCTAAAATTCATTAAGATTACTTTAAACACATTTATTTGGATTTATCTTGTAGCTTTGCTATAGACAATTATTCATGTTTGTTACTATCAAGCAACATTGAATAACCTTCGACTTCTGACTTTTCTGAATAAAATGGGTTTATGGAGATGGCTAGCAACATAGGGATCGTGCTGTAGAAATCCAATGGCTCCTAGGTTCCTCACTATCATTTGTTGATAATTAGTTCAACTTTTGCTGGATTAGTTCATTTGGAATCAGAAGATGATAAGTATTCTATTAAGATGCTCCACTAATTTGGAAAGTGGCTGATAGTGGAAGAGCAATTCAGTAGAAGAGTTTTACCAAGGGTTGAAATGCTGGAGGCCTCCAGAAATAAGAATTTTCCAAAATATTTAAAAATGATCATTCAGAAATCATTTTATAGTTGCTGAATAAGTTGTCGATGTCCTTAGCCTGTAGTGAGGTGTGAAACTCAGGGCTGCAAAGAGCAGGCGGGAGGTGGAGTGGTGGTTCAGTTGGCCTGAGCCAGAGGTATTTCTAGCTTTAAACTTTTTATTTCAAAATAATTTTGGATATACAGAAAAGTTGCAAAAATGGTAGAGAGAAAATAAATAGTACGGAAAGGTCCTGTATAAGATACCCTTCATTCTGTGTTTCCTAATGTAACAACTTATATAACCATATAATAATCAACTATCAGAACTAAGAAATTAATGTTGGTGAATACTTTTAACTAAACAGTAGACTTTATTCAGATTTCACCAGCTTTTTCACTAATGGCCTTTATCTGTTCCTGAATCCAAGCCAAGAGCCCACATTGCATTTAGTTGACATGTTTCCTTAGTTTCCTGTCATCTGTGACAGTTCCTCAGTCTTTCCTTGTCTTTTATGGTCTTAACACTTTCAGAGTATGGGTCAGGCATTTTGTAGACTGTCCCTCAGTTTGGATGTGTCTGGCGTTTTCTCAGGATTAGACTGAGGCTGTGGCTTTGGGGAAAGATACCCCGGAAATGGTGTTTGTACCCTTCTCAGTGCAGCGCATCACAGGCTGTGATGTTGGCATCTCTTATTACAGTACTGGTAATGTTGACCTAGATCACTTTGTTAAGGTGGTGTCTGCCAAGTTTCTTCACTGTAAAGTTCATTTTTTTTTCCCTAGAGACTAATGCAAATACCTGTTTTTCCTTAAACTTTTAAGGTTAGCCTTTTCCCCACTAATTTTAGCATCATCAGTGACTTGCCTGCAGCAGTTCTGACTATGGAGTTCTGATGGTGATTTTCTATTTCCCCCATTCCTTATTAACTGAAGTCCTTCTGTGAGGAGGAGCCGTTCCTTCTCCTCCTTTCATTTATTTATTCAATTATTTTTTTATATCAGGATGGACGCATGGGTACTTATTTTATTTTTTGTTTTATAATCCAATACCACCATTTTTTCTCTCAAATTGTTCCAGCTGTGCCAGCTGCTCCACAGGAGAAAGATGTGGCAGTCTGCCTGAATGGACGTTATTTGGCATATGACCGTATATGTATATACGTGTGTATGTATATATACACAAGCACACATACTTTATAATATTGAGAAAGTCAACACTGACAACAGAATAAAGTTACATTATTACCACTTAAGTAGTTTACTTAGGTAATTGCCATTTTTAAAGTTCTAAGTGTATCCTGTTTTTTACTCTTAAAGAATTAAAATGTCATCGTTGCTGAAACATTTACTGGTCAAAGAAACTATTCATTTCTTGATTGTAGATAAGAGAGAGGTAACTAATCCAAGGAAAGTAACTATTCCAAGACCATTTACTTTTAATGCGATCATTGCTATAGTTAGGTTTAAGTCTATCATCTTGCTTTTTTTTTTTTCTTTTGGTCTTATTTGGCCTTTTTTTCTGCTGCTTTTCAATTAATTGAGCATATTTTTATGATTTCATTTTACCTTCTTTGTTGGCTAGTTAGCTATATAACTCTGTATTTTGTTCTTTTGCTGATTTGCCTACAGCTTGTTTTATATTTTTTTATATAGCATATGTCTTTAATTTACAACTTTCTGCCATCAAATGATACCATACCACTTCATGCATATTGTAAGAAACTACGGTACTGTACTTTCACCTGTCCCCTTCTGGTCTTCATGCTGTTGTTGTCATACATTTTACTTATACACGTAAAAAAAAAAAATTTTTTTTTACACGTAACAAACCCCAAATTGCATTATTATTATTTTTGTTTAAACACTTGATTATCTTTTTAAAAGATGTAAATACTGAGAGAAAAATCTTATATATTTACCTATGTAGCTACCATTTCCAGTGTTCCTCATTCTTTTGTGTAGATCCGTATTTCCACTGAGTGTCATTTTCCTTCTGTGTGAAGATTTCCTTTAATATTTCTTGTAGTGTGGGTTATCTGGTGATGAATTCTTCATATTTATGTGCCTGTAGAGGTGTTTGTCAAAGCCCTGGTGATGCAGCGGTTAAGAACTTGGCTGCTAACCAAAAAGTCGGTTGGCAGTTCATATCCACCACCCACTCCTTGGAAACCCTATGGGGCAGCTCTACTGTGTCCTGTATGGTCACTATGAGTCGGACTCGACTCTTTATTTTCATTGTTGCCCATGAGAAATCTCCTGTCATCCTTATCTTTGTTCTTCTATACATAAAACACCTTTTCCCCTCATTCTGTCTGCTTTTAAGACTTTTTTATCACAGATTTTGAGAAATTCGGTTGTGATGGGCCTCGGCATAATTTTCTTATAGTTTCTGTGTTTGGAGTTTGTTGTGCTCTTTGGATCAGTGGATTTATGGTTTTCATTAGGTTTGGAATATTTTCATACTTTTTTTTCCAAATATTTTTCCTGACCCCCATCCTTTCCCTCTCTTATGGGAAATCCATTTGCCCCACAGCTCACCGATGCTTTTTTCCATTTGTTAAAATGCTTTTTTCTCCCTTTGTCTCATTTTGGATAGTTTCTGTTGCTATATCTTCAGGCTCACTAATCTTTTCTTCTGCAGTGTCTAATCTGCTGTGAATCCCATTCAGTTTATTTTTCATCTCACAAATTGTAGCTTTCATCTCTAAAAGTTTGATTTGGGTCCTTTTCGTATCTTTTGCATGTGTAATTAACTTTTTGAGCATATAGAATGCAGTGTCAGTAACTGTTTTAATGTCTTTCTCTGCTAATTATAACATCTCTGTCAGTTCTTGGTCTCTTTCCATTGATTATTCTCCTCATAATTTGGTCATTTTCATGCCTCCTCTCATGTCTGGTTATCTTCAATAGGATTCCCAACATTGTGAATTTTATCTTGGTCTGTGCTGGATATTTTATTATTCCTATAAATATTCTTACTTTTCTGACATACAGCTAAGTTACTTGGAAACAGGTTTGTCTTTTGGGTATTGTTTTTCATATTTTTTATAAGGGAGCAGAGCAGCATTTCGTCTAATTATTCCCTTATGACCCTTCTGGGTACTCTACCCAGTGCCCTGTGAATTACGAGGTTTTCTAGTCTGGCCAGTGAGCACCTAGTACTTTTTCCTCTAATCATTTCAAATGGTTCTTTCTCTGGTCTTGGACGGTTTCTTCGCACACATGCTGATCAATACTTGACTGAATGCTCAAGTAGGACCCTCTGCACCTCTCTGGTGTTTTCTCTTTATGCTGTATTCTCTTTTCCAGTAGTCAAATGTCTTGCAAATTCTAGCCTGTTTGGTATTTCTGGACTCTCAAGTTTCGTCTTTCCATCTCAGGTGTGTCCACCAGCTTCTGTCTGGGTTTATCCTCCTGGCTCAAGGCTTGGAAACTCTATAGGCAGTAAACTATGGCAATCAAAAGGTTCACTTTGTTTGTTTTCCATATTTCAGGGACCACTGTTTTTCATTGCCTGATATTCTGTGTCTTGAAAATCATTGTCTCATATATTTTACCCATTTTGAAAAATTTGGTTGTTCCAAGTGGTGAACATCTGACTCAAGGATGCAGTTGACTAGATTTCATGCCCATGGTAGGCATCTAGGCAAGTCTGGTTCTCTTTGAAGAGTATTCATTCAAACATGCTGGCTTCTAGTGTGATGGGGAGAAAATGCGTTCAAGCTCCAGAATCACGGAGGCATTTGTAAGAAGTCAAAGCTGCTGTGGCTTCTTGGCCCAGCAGTCACTGAGCCCTTTCATTTGTCGTCCAACTAAACCTCTGCAACCTTGGGTAGCTAAAAAAAATAGGGGAGAATCAGTGTGTTGGTATTGGGTATGCGATGGGAGAGATATGGAATCCTATATCTAATGCCCTGCCTCTGTGGCATCAGTGACAGGCCAGGTATGCATGAGGATGAAAAGCAGAGAGTGAAGAGATGGGTCTGATGACAAGGAAAAGACTCCACTGAAGAAGCATAAGGAGCAACCTCTGACTCCAGCGGTTGCTGGACATGGGTTAGGACAACTGAGTCATTGAGAAGCAATAAATGGCATTATCCAAAGAATGTTCTCCACTGTGCTTTTCAGGGCTGTTGTGGGAGAGCCCTGTTGCAGCACTTCTCAGAGCACTTTCAGAGTGTTTTTTGTCTAGGTTTAATTTGGTTTTATCAACAAGACTGTACCTAATTTCTAGAAGCAGAGCCAAATAATTTTATAGTAAAAAAGGCACTAACACCTCACTGCCAACTTGGGGTAAATGAGTTTGGTCCTAAGCTTATACTCAAATACTCCCCCCTTTTTCTTCATTTTGAAAAGCTAATAGAGTTTAATAATGTTCTGAATGATTACTAGTACCTGACATGGAATAAAACTGGACTCTCCTGTTTTTATGACTTATAAAATCAAATCCACAAATAAAACCCTGTATAATCTCTTTGATAATGCTGCCACTTGGACTGTTTTGGTCATGAACTCCACTGTGTTTTCGTCCTCAGCCACATCATCATCCGTGTGCTCTGGAGTCAGCTTTCGGGTGGAGCAGGAGGACCAGGTGGTGCAGGACACCCTGTACTCCTCCAATGTGGCTGCCTACAGCACTGTGCAGGTACTTCTGGGACCTTGCCTCACATGCAAAGCCCTGACGGTCTGCTCTTGTGTCCGGTTACACTTTGTAGAGATCATGCTCCTTGCTTTTTGACTATACCACTCTGTTTTGCTGGATTATCAGATGCTGCCCAGAGCCCAGTGGACCCTGGTAGAGAGGGAGTCTGGAGATTCTCTCAGACCAAATCCCTGCCCTCCTCCTCATGTGAGAAACCCCAAAGACACTTGCATTTGAGAAAGAGTTTGAGCCAAATAGGCAATCTGTTTAAGAATCTTGCCCCTCATCACCTGTTAGGGAATGCTAGTCACCTCAAGGGAAGACAATTCTCCTGTCCACCCTTCCCACCCCTGCACCAGTGGAGTTTTTATTGAGTTAGAAGCATGGATGTCAGAATGTTAGACATATCCAGCCTTAAATATCAGCACCAATACATGCTCCAAAGCCAAATCCAAACAGTTGGATTAAGTACTCTGTTGCTCCTCTACCCCCAGATTTGTGTACATAATCACAGATTTGGATGCTTATCTTTCATATTAGACAGGTTTATTAACATCAGGATTGGCAGCCAGGATAATGAGTTTATGTCTGTTCTGTGGAATTGTATGCATTAATTACCGAACCTAGGATGAGTCATTCCATTCCTAATGCCAAAGGCATCCTCATCTAATGAGAAGAACTGAGGGCTGGAAGGCAGTTGTGGGAGTTTTGTCCCAACAGTGTGACCTTGGCGAGTCCCTGAGCCTCAGTTTCTCCATCTTGCAGTACTTTTCTGGCAGAGATTTGGGGGCTGCTATGAAAATTCTTTGAGCTATTTAAATGAAAATTTCTGTGGAAATCCCTTTTTTCCTCATTTATGCTAAAAAGTTGTGGTCCCTCTTTCACTCTTGGCTGTTTGCTCTTCTTCTTTGAATTCCTTTACAGTTAAACCTTAATCCTAGTCTTGATTTAAAATAGCTCAAGCAGCCAGCAATGAATGTGTATAACCCAGCTCTGGGTGCCGTGTATTAACAAACTGGAGTGTACCCAGAAGGTGGAGATGAGGCCGGGAGGGGGCTGGGAAACGTCATAGGGGTCAGTAATTGAAGAAACTGGAGAAGGGAAGATTGGGGAGGCACAAGGCAGCTTTATTCAAGTAGCTGAAGGCCGTCATGCTCATGAAGTGACCCAGAGGGTCCAACCAAGCAGACAGCTGTCAGCTCCCTACAAAAAAGTGAGCGGGCATGATTAGCCCTTCTGTGATGGCTTGGGTTGCCTCCCAAAATGGTGAGCGCCCTTCAACTGGCACGTTCAAGCTGAGTCTGGGTAGCACATGTGCAGAGGCAGTGGCCTTTTAAGGTTTGTTCCTTCTGGTCCTGGTTTAGAGTTTTTCTTGTCTAGTCAATATTGGCTTTCTTAGAGGAAGAGGTATGTAATACATAGTGAAGGAAGGACAGTTGGAAACACTTCAGTGGATTAAAATACATGTATAATTTTTCATTCCAAATAATGTGGTATCATAGGCTGTCTTTTTCTTGTTCCTGGCAGTTGCCTCTGTATATACCTTTCCCCATCATCACTGTTGTCTATTCTTACGGCCTGGGACTGCAGCTCCCTCTTGGTGTTGATGCAAATAGTGCCCAGCATCGCTCAGGGCAGACGCTGTTGTTTCCAGGCCCCACTCACAGCCTTGACACACAGTTCTTTCCCAAGAATCCTGTCTCTTCCCTTGTTCCCCTCAGCCAACCAGGTGACAAGCCCTGTCCACTTCCGTAATTTCTCTCCAATGCGATTAACCCTTCCATTCTTTTTCCTACCCCTGACCTGTTTCAGGCCCGTGCCATCCCTGTCCTGACTTACCTCTACTACCATCTCCTCTGCCTCCCTGGCTCTGAGTGCGCCCACTCCCCTCAGTCCATCCCCCACACTGCTGCCAGGACACAGGTTCCACAGCCCAGACTTGAGCATGTCACTTCCCAACCAGATCTGTGTTTTAGAACGCTCCTTCTGGCAGCAGTGCATGTGGCTGAAGAGTGAAGTCTAGGTTCCTTGGCTCCCTGAGCCCTGCCCAGCCTGCACAAAGCTCTGTGTCCACTTTCCTTTCCACATGGACTTGCCTTGCCCCTCTCTTCCAGCCAGCCTGAAGCACTGATCTGCCCAGCACACTCTACTTTTATATAAACCTGCACATTTGTTCATGTCATTGCCTCTGCCTGGAACACCCTTCCCTCAACCACTGTCTCCACGTGGTCAGGTGTATCAAAGAATACCTTTCACAAAGCTTTTTCAGATCTCCTCAAGTACAGGTGCTAGCCTTCTCCTCAGAGCTTGCCTGGTGTTTTATCTCCCTTTCTTAGGGCTGTCATCCCCTTCTGTCTTGTGGCAGTGACAGCAGTCTGTGCTGATCCCACTACATGTAGGAGCTGTGTCGGATTCATCTCATATGTCCCACCTCGCCCAGCATGACCCTAGCACCGTGGTGTGCCTTCTGTAAACGGGGGACAAAGAGCAAATGAAGGAACGAGTGAATGATGTCTTTCTTTCCTTTACATGTGGCCTCTCTGTGGGCCCACTGGCAAGTCCTGCCTTGCTACCCTATCCAGGCTGAGCCAGCTCCTCTTGAGTGTCTTCCCTGGCACCTCCCAGCCCCTTTGCAGCTGCCTCTTAGCAGCCAGTGACGGCACATGCAGTTTTTGCATTCCATTTTTTTGGTCTCAGCTGAAAATGTGATAGCGGCAAAAAACAATTCAAAATCATTGTGAAAGGGATTTATTTTCCACTTTTGAGAAATATTGGTCATTTTGGGTTTCGTCCCAGCAGTTATGTGTCATTTAAGAAAACCCTTCGTGTTCTTGACACCTCAAAAAGCCTACCACAGATTTCCTCAAACACTGGTGCCATACGGAATCTAAATTTCATGTTCTTCTGTTAGGAAGTAGTAGGTAATGTGGAGAAGGCTCCCTGGGTGGCACAAACTGTTAAGTGCTCAACTACTAGCCGAAAGCTAGTAGCTCAACTACTAGGTGGTTCGAACCTACTCAGAGGTGCCTCGGAAGACAGGCCTGGCGATCTGCTCCCAAAAGGTCACAGCCATTGGAAACCCTATGGAGCACAGTCTACTCCGCACACATGGGGTCGCCATGAGTTAGAGTTGACTTGAGGGCAACTGACAACAGCAACTACAACAAGAAATGTGAGGGATGATTAACTTGTTTAAGAAGTCTAGACTTCTTGCTGAATAAAGACAACAAAGCAGGAAAAGGGTGGGAGAGGAGGAGGAGACGGGATGGGAATGCTCACAGCAAGCTGACCTTGTGCT
This sequence comes from Elephas maximus indicus, assembly GCF_024166365.1. Classification (NCBI taxonomy): domain Eukaryota; kingdom Metazoa; phylum Chordata; class Mammalia; order Proboscidea; family Elephantidae; genus Elephas; species Elephas maximus. The sequence continues at coordinate 4,763,624 of NC_064846.1, read as the reverse complement.
GGATTTGTAGGTTCCTTGTGTTGTAACAAGCTATTACTATGAACGGTACACTTTGCGGTGTAATTTCACACAAGTTCCACCTGAGTGATGAGCCGTTTTCCAGATCTGGGGCCATTCTCCACATTGAAATGAATTTTCCAGGGCCAAGAGGAGAGTGTTCATCCAAGGCCTATAATTGTGTCAGGGAAGAATAGCCAGACCTACTTTACAGGGCCTTGCGCATAAAAAAAAAAAAAAAAGCATATAGGATCTGTGAATTTCTGTACTGCACTTACGGAGTTCTGGAGCAAAGGCGGCAGCAGCTTGGGGGTAATGGGGTGATCGCATTGCTCACAGGGGCATCCTCACTGGGGCTGGGACTGTGCTCTCCCCAGGGCCAGGGCACTGCATGCTGTCTTCCACTGAGAACTTTGGGCAGGTTGCTTCATTTCTCTGGGCCAATTCCTTATCTTTATTTTGAATAAAAAAAAACCAGACTAAGTGATCGCCATGGCCCATTTCTGATCTGGAATTTCTCTGCTCTCGGTCTTCTATCTTTTCGAACTTTTAGTAATGAATGCGGCCAGGATTATAGTGCCACTGTTTGCACTCTTGGTCTTTCAAAGTTTTGAAAAAAGCAAAACAATATGGTATGATTTGGGGAAGCTGGTGTTTCTGTAGATGAGCCATAAGCTATTTCTCCCCACAGTCCTCCTCAGTACCATCATCGCCAGTTGCATCCTACATCGACTGCCAGGAGCTGGAGCTGATGAGCGAGTACACACAGCAGCTGGAGAAGAAGACCTGGTCACTGCAGGCTGACATCAGATACCAGCAGGCGGCACCGGACGTGATCAAGGAACATCTTCAGACAGTGCAAGAGTCTAAGTTTCAGGTCAGAGACCAGTTCCCGATAGATAGGTGGCCGGAGGGGGAGGAGAGAGGGACCTTGGCACACCAGAAGGAGCCAGTCAGAAGGGCCCATCAGCCACTCACAGGCCGGTGTGGGACGTCTGGAACAATCCCCAGCAGGGGAGTTTTGGCTTTGCCCTTTGCTCTTGGCTGCAGGAACATGGCGCTGGCAGACGTGGCTCATACGTTGCCTGGCCTTCCTGTAGGCTTGCCTGTGAGCGGTCCCCAGTCCATGCACCAAAGAGAGGTGTGGACCCCAGATAAAACCTTTGTGACGCTGTGTCTTTACAGATACAGCCAACCACATCACTGCAAGCTGACAGTCCTCAGCCTCAGGTTTCAGGCCCAGTGCCCCAGAAATCACCAGGAAAGAGAACTCAGCTGCATCCCAAGAAGGCCAAACGTTTCCGTGGCTCGCGTTCACCCCACTCTCTCAAATCCCTTGCAGCGCCACCTGTTGCCTCTCCCCAGGTATGGAAACTCCTGTTGTAACTGTGTAGCTGAAAGGGGCTATCATTTTTGTGAGGATTTGGACTCACTTGGTTCTTCTGAGGGGCGGTGGTTGCCTGGTAGGCCACAGTTCATTTGCCCGAGGTAGTAAAACTGGACTGTCTGGGCCTGAGTCCGTATGTACACATACACATACCAGAGCAGCAAAGAAGTCAATGGCGCACCGGCCCTGTGCCCAGAGGCAAGGCAGCGGCGGTCCGTGGGAGGCTCAGGTGGGCACTGAGGTGCCTCGGTCTGTTGCCTTTGGTGCAGGAGCAGCAGCAACAGGAGCCACAGCTGCAGGAAGAGCCACTGCCACTGACAAAGGAGAGCCAGGGGCTACAGCTTTGCCTGCCCACCCACACTGATGTGTCGGTGCCCTTGTACAGCAACCCCATTCAGCTTGTGCAGAGCCAGCCCATCATCATTCCTGTCCAGATAGTAGCCGAGGTGGGGGTTGAGCAGCAGCCCACTGTCTACTATCAGGATGAAAGCCGTAGGCACCATGGAGATGAGCGTCATAGGTAAGCAGTGCATGGACTGGGGACAAAGGCACAGGTTACTGCTCTCCGCTGTGGTGGACACCATACCTGAGACCAGGGAGAACTTGCTCACGGGGCACCAGCAGCCCCTCACCCAAAACAACTTGCTCTCACTCATGTTTCTCTGTGGCTACTGGCCACCTTCCCCCTGCACGCATGGTGCATGCATGGCCAAGCACCCACTGATGGAACTGTGGTGTCCCCACAGCATAAGGACAACCCTGTAAGAAAGCCTCCAAGCTTGATATTGCTTGGTTTGAGATGCCCAAGCCCAGTCTCACAGCACAAGGTGTCTGTAGAGAAGTCTTACGTGTCTGCATCCGAGTAACCCCTGGGCCCCTGGCTAATTCCCCAGCTTCACTGGAATCCGGGGATGACAGTAGACCAGTGAAGGGGTCTCCAGAGCACTGACAAGCAATACAAGGGAAGTGAGGGTGAGATGATTGCTCGATTGCCCTTTGGTACCTAACCAGGCCAAGAACACATAAGGACCAAGTCCTAGGTAGCAGTGTGAGCATGTGAACATATTTTCTGCTCAATAATAGTCTTTGGTCCCAAAGGCCAGAGACAGAAGGTTCTGTTCAGCAGTTAAGGGATCGCCTGGCACTTAGTTGGTGCTCAGCAGATATTTTGGAATGAATGAATGCATGCGTGCATGCACATTGGCTCTCTAAGATAGGCCTCCAACAGCTCTCCGGGTTTTCTTCTGGGCCTTGCTCTAGAAGCAGGGACCCTGACATGGAGGGCACATTAGTGCCATGGTTCCCGTTGGCCTTGTCATCAGAATCAACCTGAGGAGGTTGTTGAAGCTGCAGGTTCCTAGGCTCCTCTTCAGAGTCTAGGATAGGGCTCACAACCCATGCTCATCACAAGCCCTGGGTGCGGGGGAGTGGAGAGAGCACTGGCTTTGGAGTGAGGCACTCTGGCTGGCATCTCTGCTCAGCGCTCGCTCACTTAGTGACTACAGCAAGTCACAGACTCAGAGATCACAGTTGAGGCAGAGCCAGGACTGGCCACATAGTTTAAATAAGACCACTCAAGACAAGTGTCTGTGGGTTCTCTGTGTTTGCCTTACTTTGGCAAGTTTAGTCTCATTCAGGCCAAAGGGCAAGCACAATCAAGTGGATCCAAAAACAAATATGCCCGAAGCACCTACCAATGACGGGACCAGCAGGGTCAAGAGCATGTCTCAGGGCTAGTGTGAGCCATCATTTCTCGACTTGTGTCACCGTGGCAGGCTTCTTCTCTTACAGCTTACATCTTGAGGAACAGCCGGGGTCCTCCGTGGATCCGAAGTCGCGGGCACAGTCTCAGGCTCGTAGCCCAGGCCCTAAAGCCCATTCTTCTACGGGCTTTGCTCAGTCTCCTGTCAGGCACAGCTCAAGCTTTGCCACCCTGGAGACCTCTCAGGATTATATCCAACTCTGGCAGCAGCCACCAGATCCACAGCAGCATGTTTTCTTCCAAGTGGACACCTGGCCCGCCAGGGAGCAGACCACCCTGCACAGCCAGGCTGTCTTGCACCAGGTAGACTCAGCCCTTCCCTCCCTGTCCCGCCCAGGTTGGTCGGGAGCCTGCCCTTCCCTCAAAGGAAAAAAAAAAACTCACTGCCGTGAAGTCGATTCCGACTCATAGGGACCCTATAGGACAGAGTAGAACTGCCCCATAGGGTTTCCAAGGAGCACCTGGTGGATTCGAACTGCCGGCCTTTTGGTTAGCAGCTGTAGCTTCTTAACCACTACACCACCAGGGTTTCTACCCCTTGCTCATAGGCTGCAAAATCCAGACCTCAGAGTGCAAGGACTCCCACTGGGCTAGCACTCAGGGCTGCATGCTAACATTCTCTGCCACTGCCTTGAAGAACAGAGCTGCCCCAGTGGGTGGGAACAACAAAACATGTCACCTAGGCAGAGTGAGCCAGGCATACTTTTATTGCTGAGCGCACTGCCTGGCTTGTGGAGCCAGTAGTGGTGTGTTTCCTCGTACTGGAAGTAAGCTAAGGGTCCCTCTGTGCTTGCCATACCCCATGGGTGCCCTGTACTTGGCAGAGCAGACCCCACCTCAGGGAGTGTCTGGAGAGGCGGTGTTTGTAGGGCAGGGGTGGGAGCAATCCAAATGGCAGTGACATGGTAGGGTCCGCTCCCAGGCAGGCCCCCAGCAGGCCCTGTGGACCACAGACTCTCAGTCTAACAGCACTTACAAAGGGTGTTTGCATTTTGACTTTAGGCATCTTAACGTGGCCTCACTTTCCCCCTCTTCCATCCCCAAACTAACAAGGAAAAAACAAAACAACCCACAAACCAGTGGAGGTTAAGGCAGAATACAGGGGAATGGATATCTTACATGGCTAAAGGTGTGATTTTTTTCACACATACATGTTGGCCAGCTAGGCCAGAAGATTAGTCCCTCAGATGACAGGTCACACAAAGAGATCGGGGTGGTCAGTGGGCCCTGTGGTTCGCTCACCAAGCCCTTCTTTAAGACAGCACGAAAAGCAGCCCCTGGCTCCCCACTTCTGCCCGCGCACAGCACAGCAGGGGCAGCAAGGAGTCTGCCTGGGCAGAAGCACCTTCCTCACACTTGCCCGCACGGAGCTTACTCTCTGGCTGAGCAGTCAGCCAGGGACGCTGGAAGGTCACTCAGAGGGGAGAAAGCCATGGAGTGGGCAGGCTTGGATCAACCCTTCAGTGGCTCCCCAGTGCCCTTGTGTGCAGCTCTGACTCCTCATGTTGGCTTCCCAGCCCTTCCCTCCACCACCCCTGGCCCCCAGACACCTTCAGCTTTCTGCCCATAGCCCAGCTCTGCTCTAACGGCTTCCTCGGCCTTCTCTACCCTCTGAAGTTCCATGTGTGAAAATCTTGCATTGCCTTCAAAGCCCAGCCCAAGGAATCCCTCCTTCTCAACCCCAAAAGACCTGTGCACCCCACTCTTCATAGCACCATCTTGGTGCCTGTCTTTCCTCCCCTTCACCCCCCAGAGTGGGTTGGTCACTCTGGTCACTTTGTTAAAGTTGGCTGGGTAGCTGCATATCAGGGTCAGCATAGACATCACCTAGATCCAAGTGGTGTGATAACGAGATCTACGGGCAGGGACAGGGAGAGAGTGTCCACGACCTTGGCCAGCCACGGTGGGCAGGGGAGGGCCAGACCTGAGAGCCAGGAGCCCAAGGATGTAGGGCAACTTTGGGAAGGCCTGGGCCTGCTTCTGCTGGTCCATAAGCCGAGGTGCTGCTGGAGGGAGAAGAGGGGAGTCCCACTTCCCCGGCTCCAACCTCGACAGCACCTACCAAAGAAGGCCCTCCTCCACAGCTTGAAGTAAAGGGGTCTTCCCGCCTCAGTGAAGGGAGTCCAGGAAAGCAAGCCAAGTAGCTCACCTTGTCCTGTTTTCCCTGCAGATACAAGCTCCTGAGGCCACAGGGTACCAGGCAGACCAGGTGACCTATTTCCTGCCCGCGGAGCAGTCCACCCTGGATCAGCAGCAGCCCCAGCAGTACTTTCACAGACAGCTGTGAGAGACTGCGTGGTGAGGGGGCCTCCAAGGCCCGCGGAGGCCCCTGGAGTGGGCTGTGGGGTGGAGGTTAGCTTTTCTTTCCTGACCAGTTTTTGTTGTACATGTTGTTGAACACAGCTGTTTCTTAGAAGTAGTGCTGTAGAGGCAGCGACAACCCCTGGTGTGTGCTGTCCCCTGCCTGCCTGCCCAGCTTCGCATTTAAATGTTCACCATGGGTAGGTGGGCCACAGAGAGTCTGGTCAAATTAGGAGGCTCTTTCTGCCAAAAAATGTTTGCCGGAGTGTGTAGCAGTCTGGTCAGAAGCTGTTCAGCCTTAGCCGCTAGAACTCTGAGGCCTTGGCCTAGGTGACCAAGCCCTTCCTCTCCTTCATAGTCTTGCTAGGAAACCCAACTGTGGGGACCTGAACATCAGGTCAGCAGAGGCCCCTAAGAGGCAATATACTATACCGTTTCACTGTTTAATAAAACTGTTTTTCGCAGCAACTCTCTGAATTATGACTGACTTTTGGAACCTAGAAATGGTACTGACTCAACAGGCCAGGCCTGGTGTCCTGAGTGGAGGAAGGATGCCCTTCCTGGAGTTAGGCCTGTTTGAGGGTCCTGCACCCCTCAGCCTCTTGTTCACACACATTGCTGCCTTCCTGGGCTGCCCTATGCCCAGGCACTCTGTGTACCTCAGGCTGGCTAGCTCCCACATGGATGTTGAGGGCAGCCATAGGCCCTCTGGGTCTGGGAACAAATGGTAGGCAGCGGGCCTAGCACTGCTCACTCTGGGAGTACACAGGGAGTATAGAGGTGAGCCTGGACACTAAAGCACAAGGTACCCAGCCCCTTTACACGTGGGTTCTTGCTCTCACTGTCCTGTAGCTTCTTTCTTTGGCAAGTGTACTCCCTACAGGAAACGTTGCTCACTGGTCAAGCACCAAGGATGCTCATAGCTGTTAGGACACGCTGCCAGGACCACAGCTGAAACTGGAAATGGAGACGCCCGTCTGGAGCCTGTGCAGAGCAGGCTTTGTGGTGGTGGTGGGAGGATGGCGTTTGCAAAGCTCCACCAGGGAAATCTTACAATGGACATGCATCTGGAAGTACTTGAGATCCCGGTCAGTCCCCACTCTCGCAGCCCCTCAGGCACCACACACAGGCACAGCCCACTGGCCTTCCTAGGGTGCCTGGGAGGGCTTTGGGAGGGGGACACCCTGGGCCCCCAGCCTCACCTGCCTGGCTCTTCTCAGTGCTGACATCCTCCAGGTGGCCCACACTGGCCCACCGCTGGGCACTTGGCTGGAAACCCAACGGCTGCCTGTCCCCGAGTTTCCAGGCCTCACCCTGCACCCCTGCTGGGATGGTGGTGCCTCCTTCCTTTGCAGTGGACCCGTGGTGGTGGAGGGTAAAGGCACAGAGGGGTCACAGCTCACCTCCCCTACCCCCTCTTCCTCTCGCCAGGCAGGACTACAGGGACCCCCAGGTAGAATGCTGAGAAGAGAAGGCCCTCAATGCAGCCCCAGCAGCCCCCAGACTCCAGGCAGCCTGAGCTGGTCCCCTTTTTGCCCCAGCAATCATCTCAGCCAGTGGCCCCTGGCAGAGACAATGGCCTCTTTTGCTGCCCCACAAGTGGCTTGATGTGGTTGGGTACAGATTTGCTTCCCACTCAGCATATCCCTGGCTTTGATGGGCATCACCTGTGTGGGGAGCACAGGTGCGTGTTCCCGTGGATGGGCGTGGAATACGGGAGGTGTGCACAGGCAGTGAGCACAGTGCCTGACACAGCTCTCCCCACCCCTACTTGTATTTATTTTCCAAGGCACCAAAGACTGATAAATGTTCCTATTCCCAAACACATTTTATAATCAAGAAGGGAGAGCAGTATTTAAACCCCCGGCCCAGTCCGCGTTCTTCCCTGACCTCATGGTGCAGCACCACACCAGCCGGTGCCTCTTCAGCACTTGGAGCGTGCTAAGTGTTTAGAAGACAAAACCATAGTAGCCTTAGTCCATGGTTCCAGCATGCTGAGTGTTGCTTGTCTCTGCCAGAATCATGGGGAGGGAAAGGTTGAGGGAGAAGGGCCTGTGGGGAGAGGAAGAGGGGAAGTTGGGCAGGGGAGCTTGGAGCTGCAGCTTCAGACACCCCCACCCCACCGGAGAGCAGATTTTCTACCAGGGTAAAGGGAGGGAGGCACTGTGCCAAGACCTCGGAACGTGTGTCTGCCCTCGGGAGAGGCCTCCCCAAACACATCCCATCTCCCAAAATCAGTTCCGTCAGCTGGTTTATAGCTAGGACCCAGTTACATGTTCCATATGGGATACTGAACAATTGGGCTATTTTTTGTCTGTCTGTTTGTTTGTTTGTTTGTTTGTTTTAATGGGTAAGCAAGAGAATATCGACTGGTTTTCCACTGATGATAAAATACAGCCCAAGCTCTCAGCCTGGTGTGGTCTGGCCACCTTCTGAGCAGCATCTCTCTCTACCAGTCATGACTCCCCTTGCAATCATGGAACCATTGGACTTGACAAGCCTGCCCCTGTGGATTCGTCACTGTTCCATGCTCTTCTCTGCATTTCCCTCCTTCCCCCTATGCAGAGCCGAGCTGGGGAGGGTCCCCTGCTCCATGCCCACCCCTGCCCTCACCTGGGCCTCAATGGGAAATGTATGCCTGCCCAGCTCCTGCTCACCTGGGTTCTGTGCTGCTATAGACTGCGCTGCAGCTGGCAGGGCTGCTGGTGAGTGGAAACTCCCATAACGCAAGGCCTCTACAGCAAGATTTCCCTCTGCAAATGCTCAAATGAGCATCTCAACCTGAGCTCTTAACAGCCACCTGGGAGATGTTTCACAAGGGAAACCATCTGCTTGTAGCAGGATGGCCACATGGGAATTCAAGCTGGTGAGATCCTGGAGCCTTCTTGGGCAATTTCCCAGCAGCTGGAAGGGGCCAGGTGGTCTCTGGGGCCAAAAGGCAGCCCCTTCCTCAGCTCCCAGGCCCCAGGAAGGCCTTCCCACTGCTCACCTCCTACTTTGCTCAGGGGGACCTGTTCCTCAGCTTCTCAGCATGAACCAGTAGCCTGGCTGCCCTCCCACTGGCTTCTCCCCCAGGGAGGGACAATGAGGTGCCTGCAGTGGGGTGCCGTTGTGGACTCTGGAGTCCCCACTTTCCAAAGGGACTGGGAGCAGAGGGCTGGTGGCGGATAAGACAGCAGGGTGTGTGTCGGAACCACAAAGCTCTGCCTGCACACGAGTAGGTGAGTGTCCCTCATAGAAAAAAAAATAATAGCTCTACAAATCCCTCAAGGTCCAGGCAAGGCCTGAACACTGCTGGCAAGGTGGGGGGCGGGGATCAGAGGAATTGGCAGTGACAGCTAAATGCCAAGAGGCCTGAAACTCCTGGAGCCTTGGCTGTTTCCTGCCCAGATGGAGGCCCTGACCCCAAAGGCCAAAGGGTAGTTAACCACATGGTCACCTTGTTGATGAAACAAAACCCACAACCCTGCAGAATCAAAACATGTCAAACTCACGGGGGCAAAGGTCAGCAGACAGAACGAATTGCAGAATTTAGAATGGCATATTTTTTTTTATTAAAATGTTTGGGTAATACATCTGTGTTCTAGCAAACATAGCTTTTAGGGCAGGTAGTGGGAGTGGTGCCCGGAGCTCAGCTGCAGTGATGCCTGCAGCTGACCCCTCAGAATCACAGAGAAGTAAGCTCTGCTCTCAGGATCAGAGCCAGGCTCACAGGAAGATTTATATCCAGAACCTTCCAGCATGCCGTCAGCCAGGGACTGCCTACACAGAGGGGTGTCTGTGAGCAGCAGAGAGGCTGGAGACGAGATGGGGCCTCCCCATTTAGTGCTTCTCTTTTCTCTTCTTCCCACACCTGGCTGCATGCAGTGCCCACCAGTCTCCATCTGAGATGTGCTGCCAGGGGAGGCAAGATATTGGATTTTTGGCCTCTACCTTCTACCCACCTGCTGTGAAACCCTGGGCAAACTGCTTCACCTCTGTGTGCCTGCTGACTCACTGGAAGGTGTGGGGGAAGGGCGAGAAGATGCCTGCTTGGGAGTGGGGGCTAGAGCCGAGAGCCCTTCCAGATCAAGGACTCAATGGACGTGTGTGCATGAACGAGAGTCGCTGTGTCTTCCTGCCAGTGTGAGCTGTGCCCTTCTCAGCTCTCCTGAAGACACAAAGGCTCCTGGTCCCTGAGAGGACTGCCATCCTACTGAGCCTGCACACCCACCTTGCAGCAGCCACCTCCCCTCTCTCTTCTTGGTCCCCTTAGGTCCTTTCCCTGTCTTTTTCCACTCAACTTACGTGTGCTTTGGACACGACTCCTCAAAGTCGCCTTCATACCCACTTTCTCCTGTGACTGACTACAGCACGTCCCCCTCCCCTGGCTCACTTGAACTGCCAAAGGTTGCTCCCTGTGGCAGCCCTAGGCCCCCACCTGGGAGGTGATGTATGACACCAAGCCCTCAGCCCCCACCCCACTGTCTGCTCTGGCCTCCAGACCAGCAGATCTGGTCACATACTGGATATCTCCCCATGGTGACCCCCAAGCACCAAAACTTCGACCTGACCAACAACACGTTCTCCAGCCTGTCAGGAACCCAGCTCCTCCTTCAGTGCTCCTCTCTCAGGGACAGGTACCTCTGTTCTTAGTCACCCAAGCTCAGTGCTCAGACATACGCCTTCATGCCTGGGAGGGCATGCGTGAGCGAGTGAGAGAGTGAGTGAGTGAATTGGGTAGGTGAAAGTGAGTGAGTGAGTGAGCAGATGACTACGTTCTACAGCATCTTGTGTTCCCAGACCCAGCACTGGGAGCACAAGATGCTGCAGAACATGGTCATTGGTGGAGAGTTCATTGATCAGGGACCATCTGTTGATCAATGGGCTCTCCACCAGAGTCTTCCCAGGTCTCTCCTTAGGCAGAAATGCCTTCCAGCATCTGGGAACTTAGCTCCAGGAGCCCTTTCGGTTGGGGCCAGCCTGTGAATCTATAGTCCATCGACCCCACCTTAGTGAGGTTTGATGGCTACTCAGGGCCAGCACATAGTCTAGGCTTCTTGGTAGCAGCTCCACAGGTCTTAGGGTACCCAAGAACACCCAGAGTCTGCTTCCTATGGTTGCTCAGTGCTGGGCGGGGAGGGGGGCTGCCTAGAGCTCAGACATGGGCCAGAAAGACAGGATAGGTTCCTTTCCCTGTGGCGTAGGACTCATGACTGCATCACCAGGTGGACTTTCTCGGTCCCTACTCTACACTTCCCACCACCAGCCAGCTGGTGGTACCTACAGTAGGCTCCAGCTCCAATGGGCAGGGTCGTTCACCTCCAAGACCCAGGGAAGGTCAGAGTAAGCAGGAGGGCCATTGGAGCGTTGGTCACACAGCCCCCAAAATTTAGGCAGGGCGTGGTTGGACTCATTTCTTGTCATGTCTTGCCCCCTGGTGCTTTGTCACAGTATTACCGCCCTCCGGTGGCCTCCCTTGTGACTGGCCTCTGCTGTCAATCAGTTCTGTTAACATTTGCTGAGTGCCTACTCTGTGTCAGGTCCTATACCAGAGGATTCTTATTCTCAAGAACTTGGACCAGCCCTTGCTCAGCTCCCCAGTGCCTTTTCTTCCTCTGCTCTCCTCAAGTGCCCTCAAAGCCTGGACATTCCCTCATCTTCCCATCACCAAGCCTCCTAACCAGCCTGCATCTGTACTCAGCCTTTCCTCCCTTCCTCAAGGTGAAATAGTGGAAGTTTCCCTCTTCCTCTCTAAGGCTGCTCCTGCATCTGTCTTCTCCCCGCAATCATCACTGCATTCCCCCCTCCCGTTGACTAGTCCCATCGCCATGCAAACATGATGTACTCTTTCCCATCTTGAGACAAATTACTCCTTGATTCCCTTGTGCCTTGTCCCTCTTCCGCAAGTGCCACTTTGCTCCCTTTCAAAGCAGTTGTCTACACAAATGGAATTCCTCCACTTCCTCTTTCTTCATGGTGTACTACTCATCAACACACTCCAGTCAAACCTCAGCTCCCATCATTCCATGGAAATCGCTCTTCCCAAGATCGCCAGTGACCTCCCTGTTGTCAATCAAATTCACTTTTCACTTCTCTGCCCTCGTGCACCATTGATCCAGTTGACAACCCCTTCCTTCGACTCTTTTTTTCTCAAGAATTTGGTGACCCGTCACTTCTGTTTTCCCCCATCTCCTACCTCACCGGCTGCTCTTCCTCACTCTCCTTTGCTGGCTCTTCCTTCTGACCTCTAAACATGCTGGACTTGGATTTGGATTTCTTCTTTTTCACACTCTAGATGATTTCATCTAGTCCCGAAGACATCGCTTCAGATCACACACATTCCCCCACATTTCTTTCTGGAACCCCAGACTCATACATGTAACTGCCCATTTTATATCTCCAAACTTAGATATCTAATTGTCATTTCAAACCTAATATGCCCAAAGCAGAACTCTTGATATCTCTCAAACCTGCTTTCCGCATAGTCTTTCCTCTTTCAGTAAATGGAACCATCATTTACCTAGTTCCCCCCCAAAAAACAAAATCTGTATGGAATCCATCTACTTCTCTTCACCCAACCCCCCTACCAGTGACCACCATCGCTCTCCCATGTATCACTGCTATGGCTTTTTAACTGGTCACCTTGCTTCCATTCTTGCCCCACACAGCATCCCTGCACAGCATCCAGAGTGATCTTTACAAAATATCAAACCAATCACGTCACCCCTGCCCCTCCCCCCACATCACTCCATGGGCTTCCACACATTCAGGGCCTCTGAATTGGTTGTTTTCTCCAAATGTAAATCTGCAAAACCCTAAGAAGGCATATGAACAGTATCTTTCTGATCCTTGGATGCATGGGGCTTCCAAAGCAATACATTTGTCTACATTAAAATAGGAAAGTTTATTGTGGGGAAACAAAGCAAAAATACAAGGCAAACAAGAAGGGAAATATACACTCTATCCCAGTGGACCTAATATATCGGCGTACCTAATGTGCAAAGAGCATGTGCAAATGAAAAAGAAAAACACTGAGACCTCAGCAGAGAAGGGAGAACACAGACAATTCACAGAAAAGGGAAATGGCGCCTGGACGGTGGGAAAGCATGATGAAAATGTAAACTAAAATAATGGACCATATGGATACATTTTGCAAAGAAAATTAACTGACAAGACTTCCTGCTGAGAAGGCCACTGTGACACGAGCACTTGTGCGCTGTGAGGTGGAACAACCGGGTTGTGCAGCAACTCAGCTTGACAGTGTACAGCCCTTTGAAGGGTCATAGTCTCTAACCCAGTAATTTTACTGCTACAGATCCATAATTCTACTTTTGAGTAGACGAATATTTATAGAAAAAAAGACACTTGTTTGCAGCATCGTTTACAATAATGAAAAATAGACATAACCAAAGCCTCAAATGACCAGAGGAATTGTTTGTTAGGCAAATTATGAAAATTCTATACCATGGAATACTTTGCATCCATTTGAAAAATTACTCTAAATACCCAAAAGTCATTTAATAAAGTTCAACTTCTACTACTGATTAAAATAAAAAAAAAACAGCAGTGAACTAGGAATAAAAGGACACTTCCTTAACACGATACATAAAATGTATCTGAAACCAAGAGTTGATGGCAGTGTGAATGATGAGTTCCTGGCAGCATCGCCATGAAAACCAAGGACAGGACGTTGTAGGCAGTTTAGAGCAAGCAACAAATGGCATATAGAGTGAAAAGGAAGTGACACATTTGTTGTTTGCAAATTATGATTGCTTAGAAAACAAAACATGATTTAAGAAAAGTTTTTATCAAGGCAGGGGTATACAAGATAATTTTATAAAAATTAGCACGGATCCTATAAACTAGCAATAAGCAGTTAGAAAAGATAATGAAAAAACAAATAACCTGTTCACTACTGCAATATATATACATGTATATGTATGTGTGTGTGTCTATGTATCCATGTGTACGTATATGTGCAGCCCTGGTTGCGCAGCGGTTAAGAGCCCAGCAGCTAACCAAAAGTTCAGCAGTTCTAATCCACCAGCTGCTCCTTAGGAACCCTATGAGGCAGTTCTACTCTGTCCTACAGGGTCACTGTGAGTCAGAATCAGCTCTCTTTCCCTCTCTCCCTCTCACTCTCTCTACATGTGTGTGTGTATATATATATATGTCTTAGACTGAAATGTGTCCTCCCCAAAATATGTGTATCAATTTGGTTAGAGCACGATTCCCAGTATTGTGTAATTCTCCACCATTCTGTCATCTGATGTAATTTTCCTGTGTGCTGTAAATCCTATCTCTATGATGTTGATAAGATGGGATTAAAACCCAAAACCAGATGGGATTAGCAGCAGTTATATTAATGCGACAGGACTCAATCTACAAGGTTGGATTGCGTCTTGAGCCAATCTCTTTTTTTTTTTAATAATTTTTATTGTGCTTTAAGTGAAAGTTTACAAATCAAGTCAGTCTCTCACACAAAAACCTATATACACCTTGCTGTTTTTGTTGTTGTTGTTAGGTGCCGTCAAGTCGGTTCTGACTCATAGTGACCCTATGCACAACAGAACGAAACACTGCCCGGTGCTGTGCCATCCTCACAGTGGTTGTTATGCTTGAGCTCATTGTTGCAGCCAATGTGTCAACCCACCTGGTTGAGGGTCTTCCTCTTTTCCGCTGACCCTGTACTCTGCCAAGCACGATGTCTTTCTCCAGGGACTGATCCCTCCTCACAACATGTCCAAAGTATGTAAGACACAGTCTCGCCATCCTTGCCTCTAGGGAGCATTCTGGCCACACTTCTTCCAAGACAGATTTGTTCGTTCTTTTGGCAGTCCATGGAATATTCGAAATTCTTCACCAACACCACAATTCAAAGGTGTCAACTCTTCTTCGGTCCTCCTTATTCATTGTCCAGCTTTCACATGCATGTGATGCAATTGAAAATACCATGGCTTGGGTCAGATGCACCTTATTCTTCAGGGTGACATCTTTGCTCTTCAACACTTTGAAGAGGTCCTTTGCAGCAGATTTGCCCAATGCAATGCGTCTTTTGATTTCTTGACTGCTGCTTCCATGGCTGTTGATTTTGGATCCAAGGAAAATGAAATCCTCGACAACTTCAATCTTTTCTCTGTTTATCATGATGTTGCTCATTGGTCCAGTTGTGAGGATTTTTGTTTTCTTTATGTTGAGGTGTAATCCATACTGAAGGCTGTGGTCTTTGATCTTCATTAGTAAGTGCTTCAAGTCCTCTTCACTTTCAGCAAGCAAGGTTGTGTCATCTGCATAACCCAGGTTGTTGATAAGTCTTCCTCCAATCCTGATACACCTTGCTACACACTCCCCCTAATGAAACAGCCTGCTCTCTCCCTCCACTCTCTCTTTTCGTGTCCTTTTCGCCAGCTTCTAACCCCTTCCACCCTCTCATCTCCCTTCCAGGCAGGAGATGCCAACATAGTCTCAAGTGTCCACCTGATCCAGGAAGCTCACTCCTCACCAGCATCCCTCTCCAACCCATTGTCCAGTCCAATCCCTGTCTGAAGAGTTGGCTTTGGGAATGGGTCCTGTCCTGGGCCAACAGAAGGTCTGGGGGCCATGACCACCAGGGTCCTTCCAGTCTCAGTCAGACCATTAAGTCTGGTCTTATGAGAATTTGGGGTCTGCATCCCACTGCTCTCCTGCTCCCTCAGGGGTTCTCTGTTGTGTTCCCTGTCAGGGCAGTCATTGGTTGTAGCCAGGCACCATCTAGTTCTTCTGGTCTCAGGATGATATAGTCGCTGATTGATGTTGCCCCTTCTGTCTCTTGGGTCGAGCCAATCTCTTTTGATCCTTTGGATCCAGGATTCCTGCAAGGAGAAGTTCCCAGAGCAGTGGAAGATCGATGGAAAGGACCTTCCTTCACAACCGATAGAAAAAGAAAGTCTTCCACTGGAGCTGACGCCCTGAATTTGGACTTCTAATCTACTAGACTGTGACAGAATAAACTTCTGTTTGTTAAAGCCATTCACTTGTAGTATTTCTGCTATAGCACTACTAGATGACTAAGACATATGTATACGTATATATGTGTGTGTATACACACATATATTGCAATTGCGAACAAGACATTATTTTCCATTATATTTTCTAACTAGTCATTGCTGACTTATTTATATATATATACACACACACACACACACCAAACCTGTTGCCGCCAAGTCAATTTCGATTCATAACGACCCTATAGAACAGAGTAGAACTGCCCCACAGGGTTTCCTAGGCTGTAAATCTTTATGGAAGCAGACTGCCACATCTTTCTCCCATGGAGTGGCTTGTGGGTTCAAACCACTGAACTTTCCTTTAAGCAGCCTAGCCGTTAACCACTGTGCCACCAGGGCTCCCATATATACATATTATATATATACACATATAGAGAGAGAGAGAAAAACAGAGAGACAGAGCACAAATACACATAAAATATTTTAAAATGTGCAGGACCTATAGGAGAAAAACTTCACTGAGGAACATCAAACGAGATTTAGGAAAACATAGAATCATACCAAGTACTTGCCTGAAAATATTTATATTGTAAAAGTATCAGTTTTCCCCAAATTCAGTTGATACATTTAATGCCATTGCAACCAGGATAACAACGGCATTGTTTTACTTTTGTGACTACTCTAGAGGTTATATAGAAGAATAAATTAAAAATAATGAACAAATAAATTTGGGGGGAAAGAAATAGAGATGATTGTGGTCAAGGAGCAAGAGAGTACTTGACCCACCAGGTGTTAGAAGATGTTAAAGCTGTAATGGTTTCAACAGTGTGTGACTGGCATAAGACAAGATGAACTACATCGATGGACTAGACTAGAAACAGAATCAGCAATATATAAGAAAGAAATACATGGTAAAACTGGAACCTTTAGTCAGTGTGGAA
The DNA here is from genome assembly GCF_024166365.1 of Elephas maximus indicus. Taxonomy (NCBI): domain Eukaryota; kingdom Metazoa; phylum Chordata; class Mammalia; order Proboscidea; family Elephantidae; genus Elephas; species Elephas maximus. Next base: position 4,747,271 of record NC_064846.1, on the reverse strand, counting down.
TAGTGGTGGCTCCAGAGATGCTTTAGAGGTAGATCTTAAGGGTGGCCACTGGACTGTAGGGAAAGAAGATTCTTGAAGATGAAGGGAATATTAATTATCCATATCAAAGAAATGTTGAGGGGGTGGCTAACAGAAATAATTTCAGACTGGAGAAGTTGGTAAAAGTCTTCAATTTCTTCATCTTTGGCATTAGTGGTTGGTGTGTAAATTTGAATAACAGTCGTATTAACTGGTCTTCCTTGTAGACATATGGATATTATCCTATCACTGACAGCATTGTACCTCAGGATAGATCTTGAAATGTTCTTTTTGATGATGAATGGAATGCCATTCCTCTTGAAGATGTCATTCCCAGCATAGTAGACCATATGTCTGTCCGATTCAAAATGGCCAATACCAGTCCATTTCAGCTCACTAATACCGAGAATGTTGATCTTTATGTGTTCCATTTCATTTTTTATGACTTCCAATTTTCCTAGATTTATGCTTCGTACATTCCATATTCTGATTATTAGCAGATATTTGCAATTGTTTCTTTTCATTTAGAGTCATGCCACATCAGCAAATGAAGATCCTGAAAGCTATACTTCATCCACACCATTCAAGTAGACTCTACTTTGAGTGGAGCCCTAGCGGCACTGTGGTTACGGGTTCGGCTGCTAACCAAAAGATCAGTAGTTCGAATCCACCAGCAGCTCCTTGGAAACCCTGTGAGGCAGTTCTACTCGGTCTTATAAGGTCACTATGAGTTGGAATCGAATCGATGGCAACAGGTTTTGTTTGGTGTTTGGTTCTACTTTGAATAGGAAGCTCTTCCCTAGCAGTATTTTGAGTGCCTTCCAATCTGAGAGACTCATCTTCTGGCACTATATCAGACAATGGTTCGCTGCTATTCATAGGATTTTCACTGGCCAATTTTTCAGATGTAAACTGCCAGGTCCTTCTTCTTAGTCTGTCTTAGTCTGGAAACTCCACTGAAACCTGTTCACCATGGGTGATCCTGCTGGTATTTGAAATACTGGTGGCATAGCTTCCAACATCACAGCAACAAGCAAACTACCACACTATGGCAAATCAACAGATGCAAGTAACATTTTGCTGAAGGTAAGTAAAAAATGGTTGCAGCAGTACATCAACAGGGACCTGCCAGAAATTCAAGCCAAATCCAGAAGAGGACGTACAATGAGGGATACCATTGCTGATGTCAGATCCTGGCTAAAAACAGAGAATACCAGAAAGATGTTTACCTGTGCTTTATCGACTATGCAAAGGCATTAGACTGTATGGACCATAACAAATTATGGATAACATTCTTAAGAAAGGGAATTCCAGAACACTTAATTGTGCTTATGAAGAACCTGTACATAGATCAAGAGGCACTCATTGGAGCAGAACAAAGGGATTCTGGGTGATTTAAAATCAGAAAAGGTGTGTGTCAGGGTTGTATCCTCTCACCATACTTACTCAATCTGTGTGCTGAGCAAATAATCCCAGAAGCTGGACTATATGAAGAAGAATGGGACATCAGGATTGGAGGAAAATTCATTAACAAATCTGTGATATGCAGAAGACACAACCTTGCTTGCTGAAAGCAAAGAGGACTTGAAGCACTTACCGATGAGGATCAAAGACCACAGCTTTCAGTATGGATTATACCTCAACATAAAGAAAACAGAAATCCTCACAACTGGACCAATAAACAACATCATGATAAAAGGAGAAAATATTGACATTGTCAAGGATTTCATTTTGCTTGGATCTACAATCAACGCCTATGGAAACAGCAGTCAAGAAATCAAATGACTGTATTGCACTGGGTAAATCTGCTGCAAAAGGCCTCTTCAAAGTGTTGAAAAGCAAAGATGTCACTTTGAGGGCTAAAGTGCATCTAACACAAGCTATGGTGTTTTCAAACGCCTCATATGCATGCGAAGGCTGGACAATGAACAAGCAAGACTGAAGAAGAATTGATGCCCTTGAAGTATGGTGTTGGAGAACAAGATTGAATATACATACCATGGACTGCCGCATGAACGAACAAATCTGTCCTGGAAGAAGTTCAGCCAGAATGCTCCTGTAATGGATTGAATTGTGTCCCCTCAAAATATGTGTCAACCTGGTTAGGCCATGTGTGGTTGTCCTCCATTTTGTGATTGTAATTTTATGTTAAAGAGGATTAGGGTGGGATTTTAACACCCTTAACCAGGTCACATTCCTGAACCAATGTAAAGGGAGTTTCCCTGGGGTGTGGCCTGCACCACCTTTTATCTCTCAAGAGATAAAAAGGGAAGGGAAGCAAGCAGAGAGTTGGGGATCCCATGCCACCAAGAAAGCAGTGCCAGGAGCAGAGCGGGTCCTTCGGACCTAGAGTCCCTGCACCTGTGAAGCTCCTTGACCAGGGGAAGAATGAGGACAAGGAATCTTCCTCCAGAGCTGACAGAGAGAGAAAGCCATCCCCTGGAGCTGACACCCTGAATTTGGACTTGTAACCTACTAGAATAAATTTCTCTTTGTTATAAGCCATCCGCTTGTGGTATTTCTGTTATAGCAACACTAGATGACTAAGACAGACCCTTAGAAGGGAGGATGGTGACACTTTATCTCACATACTTTGGATATGTGGTCAGGATGGACCAGGATCCAGAGCAGGATATCACACTTGGTAAAGCAGAGGGTCAACGAAAAAAAGGAACACCCTCAGCGAGATGAATTTGCACAGTGGCTGCAGTAATAGGCTCAAGCACAGCAACAATTGTGAGGATGGTGCAGGCCTGGGCAGTGTTTTGTTGTGTTGCACATAGGGTCTCTGAGTTGGAATCAGCTCAATGGCACCTAACAGCAACCACAACAAAAATATAAGGATCTAAATCCCCCTAAGCTAACCCTTCTCTCCAACACCGGTGGAAAAATGATGATGTTCCAAAACCAGATTAACCAATCAGAAAAAACGTAGTTAACCTTTATCTTAAAGGCTGAATCAAATTCAATTTCAGACAGTTTTAAAACGTACATGTTAACTAATGAAAACATAAAAATGTCAGAAGAAAATCACAAATATTTTTTAATTTTGAGATTGGAGGAGGGCTTTCCATTCAAGCAATGAAAGCAAAGGGAGAAAATGGGTGTACAGGTGCTGCCATAACAGCAATGTTAACAAGAGGAAAAAAGAAAAAAGTGATAGAGATAGCTAGAAGCAACTTAAAACATATGTGTCTGTCCATCAGCAGACTGATAGTGACCCTACAGGACAAAGTAGAACTGCCCCATAGGGTTCCCAAGGAGTGGCTGGTGAATTTGACTTGCTGATGTTTTGGTTAGCCACAGATCTCTTAACCACTGTGCCAACAGGACTCCTTGCCCATCAGTAGGAAATAGTAAAGAAGAACTGGTTTAGCCATACTCTGTATTGAACTGACAAGGACAGATGGCCACGAGAACATGAGATACTGTTAAGTGAAAAAAGCAGCTCATAATTCCTTTCATTTTGGCCTGCAAGAGAGAAAAATATGTGTGGAAGAAAACATACAGACGGACAGATGCTAAAATACTAAAGTGACTCTCACCAGGTAGTGGGATTATGGATGATTGTTAGCTTTCTATTTTATGTATTTATGTTTTATTTGAGTATTTTTATAAGGTTCATGCTATGACTTTTATAATCAGATATAAAAAAAAAAAGGAAGCAGAGCCAAAATGGTGAAATAGACACTTCCAGCGAGCCCTCTTACAACAAAGACTCAAAAAAACAAGTGAAACGAGTATATTTGTGACAAGCTAGGAGTCCTGAACATCAAAGGCAAGCTCAGAAAAAGAACTGAGGGGCAGGGGGAGGAGGAAATAAATGGTTCAGAAGTAGAGAGGAGTTACCGGACCTGAATCACAGGGAGCACTTAGGCACCATTCCCGGGAGTGGCGGCAGTGGGCTGGTACTAGCATTCAACAGCAGTTTCCTCAGGAAGAAGCAGCCAGCCACACAACCTACTCACACCTCCAGAGCCAGAGAAGAATGGCACTCTTCGCAAAAGCTAAGTACTTGCACATATTTTACCATGCCCCGCCCCCCCCCCCCCCCGAAGCCAGCTTCAGCGGCTGATTTCCCTGGGCCTGAGACAGGCCCTGTTGAGCACCTAGAGCCATCCTCCCAGCCTTGGAGAAGGAAAAAATTTGCAACTGGGGGAAAAGATAATTTGCCAGCTCCACTAACCAGGGGAGCTGAGGACAGAAGCGCCTCCTGTCCAGGCATAAATGGTCAGTGGACTTTGAGTACCTTTCCCCTCTGCATGGACCCGTGTGGGCCTATTTCAGGAGAACAGGCCCTTGTTGGCAGACTCCAATCATTTCAGCAGTGTGGTGGAGAGGTGGGTGTTTGATGTTTGACACTGCCTTGCCTATTAAACAGGGTCTTCACCTACCCACATAAGGGGCCTAAGAACTGGTGGCTCCATTCAGGTCACCCAGCCACCCGTGACAGGGGGCCAAGGATAGCTGGTTCCTCGCAGTCCTTACAACCCAAAACATTGGGTGCCAATTGTCTGTCTGCAGAATCCACCCTTCTGTACGCTCTAGGGAACAGGGACATGCTTTCCTCAGAGACACATGTGGGATGATTCTCAGCCCCCTGCCTTGTTCAGAGTGTGACATCCTGCTGCAACCAGATACCGGTACCTACACCAATCACCCCTGCCCCTCTAAGACTGTAGGACAGAGCCTGTACCACACACTTGATGATGAGCTATCTGGACACTTGAACTGAATTCATACAAGAAAAGTGAATGGACTCCTAGACTGATATACCTGGTAACAGCTCTAGCCATCTGAAGACAGGACGTCAGAGCTCCAAAGGCAAAAATAATCAAGCTAGCTCACTCAAGCAACCCATTTGGGCATTTCAAAACAAAACAAAGCAAGAAGTTATGACACAGTAAGCAAAGATAAAATAAACTAATACAATAACTTGTGGATGGCTCGGAGACAACAGTCAATATCAAGTCACACAAAGAAACAGACCCTGATTGCCTCAACAAGCTCTCAAAACAAAGAATCAAGGGATCTTCTAGATGAAAGTGCCTTCCTGGAATTACCAGAGGCAGAAAACAAAAGATTAACATACAAAACTCTTCAAAACATCAGGAAGGAAATGAGGCAATATGCAGAACAAGCCAAGGAACACACAGATATAGCAACTGAAGAAATTAAAAAAGATTATTCAGGAACATAATGAAAAATTTAATAAGCTGGAAAAACCCATAGATAAAAAAAGCAATCAGAAATTCAGAAGATTAACAATAAAATTACAGAAGTAGACAACTCAACAGAAAGAGCAGCAGAATTGAGCAAGTTGAAGGCAGAATTTCTGAATTTGAAGATAAAGCACTTGGTGCTAATATATTTGAAGAAAATATATTTGAAGAAATTTTTAAAAGAATTTAAAAAATTGAAGAAACCTTAAGAATCATGTGGGACGGTCTTTTTTTTTTAAGAATCATGTGGGACGGTACCAAGTGAAATAACCTACAAGTGATAGGAGTAACAGAAAATAGAGAATTGTTGAAGATTTGTCGGCAGAAAACTTCCCCGATATCATGAAAGATGAGAAGATATCTATCCAAGATGCTCACTGAACTCCACATAAGGTAGATTTTAAAAGAAAGTCACCAAAACCAAAAACAAAAACAAAAACCCAGGGCCATCGAGTCGATTCCGACTCATAGCAACCCTATAGAACAGAGTAGAACTGCCCCCATAGAGTTTCCGAGGAGTGCCTGGCAGATTCAAACTGCTGATCCTTTGGTTAGCAGCCGTAGCATTTAACCACTGCACCACAAGGGTTTCCAAAAGTCACCAAGACACATTATAATCAAACTTGCCAAAACCAAAGAAAAAGGTAGAATTTTAAGAGCAGCTAGGGATAAACGAAAAGTCACCTACAAAGGAGAGTCCATAAGAATAAGCTCGGACTACTCGGAAGAAACCACGCAGGCAAGAAGGCAATGGGATGACTTATATAACAAATTAAAGGTAAAAAATGGCCAGCCAAGGATCTTACACCCAGCAAAACTGTCTCTCAAATATGAAGGTGAAATTAGGACATTTCCAGATAAACGGAAGTTTAGGGAATTTGCGAAAACCAAACCAAAACTATAAGAAATACTAAAGGGAGTTCTTTGGTTAGAAAATCAATAATATCAGGTATCAACTCAACTCTAGAACACTGGGCAGAGCAATCAGAAGTCAACCCAGACAGGGAAATCAAAAAAACAAAGTAAGATTTAAAATAGTTGTATTAACCGGTCTTCCTTGTAGGCATACGGATATTATCCTATCACTGACAGCATTGTACTTCAGGATAGATATTGAAATGTTCTTTTTGACGATGAACGCAACACCATTCCTCTTTGAGTTGTCATTCCCAGCATAGTAAAGAGTGTCCGATTCAAAATGGCCAAAACCAGTCTATTTCAGCTCACCTACGCCTGAATATCGATGTTCATGCGTTCCATTTCATTTTTGAAGATTTCCAATTTTCCTAGGCTCGTACTTCATACATTCCAGGTTCCAAGTATTAATGGATGTTTGCAGCTGTTTCTTCACATTTTGAGTCATGCCACATCAGCAAATGAAGGTCTCGAAAGCTTTACTCCAACCATGTCTTTAAGATCATCTCTTTTTTTTTTTTTTCTACTTTGAGGAGGCAGCTCTTCCCCAGTCATCTTTTGAGTGCCTTCCAACCTGGGGGGACTCATCTTCCAGCAGTACATCAGACAATGTTCCGCTGCTATTCATGAGGTTTTCACTGGCTAACGCTTTTCAGAAGTAGACTGCTGGGTCCTTCTTCCTAGTCTGTCTTAGTCTGGAAGCTCAGCTGAAACCTGTCCTCCATGGGTGACGCTGCTGATATCTGAATACTGGTGGCATAGCTTCCAGCATCACAGCAACACACAAGACCAATTAATACGACTATTATTCAAATTTACGCACCAACCACTAGGACCAAAGATGAAGAAATAGAAGATTTTTATCACCTGCTGCAGTCTGAATTTGATTGAACATGCAATCAGATGCATTGATAATTACTGGTGATTGGAATGCAAAAGTTGGAAACAAAGAAGAAGGATCAGTAGCTGGAAAATACGGCCTTGGTGATAGAAACAATGCCGGAGATCGAATGATAGAATTTTGCAAGACCAACGACTTCTTCATTGCAAATACCTTCTTTCACCAACATAAACGGCGACTGTACACATGGACCTCGCCAGACGGAACACACAAAAATCAAAGTGACTACATCTGTGGAAAGAGACAATGGAAAAGCTCAAGATCATCAGTCAGAACAAGGCCAGGGGCCGACCGTGGGACAGACCATCAATTGCTCATATGCAAGTTCAAGCTGAAACTGAAGAAAATTAGAGCAAGTCCACGAGAGCCAAAATATGACCTTGAGTATATCCCACCTGAATTTAGAGACCACCTCAAGAACAGATTTGACACATTGAACACTAGTGACTGAATACCAGACAAGTTGTGGAATGACATCGAGGACATCATCCATGAAGAAAGCAAGAAGTGACTGAAAAGACAGGAAAGAAAGAAAAGACCAAGATGGATGTCAGAGGAGACTCTGAAACTTGCTCTTGAGCATCGAGCAGCTAAAGCAAAAGGAAGAATTGATGAAGTAAAAGAACTGAACAGAAGATTTCAAAGGGCCTCTCGAGAAAACAAAGTATTACAATGACATGTGCAAAGAGCTGGAGATGGAAAGCCAAAAGGGAAGAACACGCTAGGTGTTTCTCAAGCTGAAAGAACTGAAGAAAAAATTCAAGCCTCGAGTTGCACTAGTGAAGGATTCCATGTGGAACATATTAAACGACGCAGAAAGTGTCAAAAGAAGATGGAAAGAATACACAGAGTCATTATACCAAAAGGAATTAGCCGATATTCCATTTCAAGAGGTGGCATATGATCAGGAACCGATGGTACTGAAGGAAGAAGTCCAAGCTGCTCTGAAAAAAAAAATTTTTTTTTTTTAAGGCATTGGCAAAAAACAAGGCTCCAGGAATTGATGGAATATCAATTGAGATGTTTCAAGAAACAGATGCAGCCCTGGAGGTGCTCACTCGTCTATGCCAAGAAATATGGAAGACAATGTCCTGGCCAACTGACTGGAAGACATCCATATTTATGCCTCTTGCCAAGAAAGGTGATCCAACCAAATGTGGAAATTATACAACAATATCATTAATATCACACACAAGCAAAATTTTGCTGAAGATCATTCAAAAATGGCTGCAGGAGTGTATCGACAGGGAACTGCCAGAAATTCAGGCCAGTTTCAGAAGAGGACGTCAAGCGGGGGTATCATTGCTGATGTCAGATGGATCCTGGCTGAAAGCAGAGAATACTAGAAGGATGTTTACCTGGGTTTTATTGACTATGCAAAGGCATTCGACTGTGTGGATCATAACAAACTATGGATAATATTGGGAAGAATGGGAATTCCAGAACACTTAAGTGTGCTCATGAAGAACCTTTACATAGATCAAGAGGCAGTTGTTCCAACAGAACAAGGGGATGCGGATTGGTTTAAAGTCAGGAAAGGTGTGCGTCAGGGTTGTATACTTTCACCATACCTATTTAGTCTGTATGCTGAACAAATAATCCAAGAAGATGGACTATATGAAGAAGAACGGGGCATCAGGATTGGAGGAAGACTGATAAACAACGTGTGTTATGCAGATGACACAACCTTGCTTGCTGAAAGTGAAGAGGACTTGAAGCACTTACTAATGAAGATCAAAGACCACAGCCTTCAGTATGGACTGCACCTCAACATAAAGAAAACAAAAATCCTCACAACTGGACCAATGAGCAACATCATGATAAACAGAGAAAAGATTGAAGTTGTCGAGGATTTCATTTTCCTTGGATCCACAATCAACAGCCATGGAAGCAGCAGTCAAGAAATCAAAAGACGCATTGCATTGGGCAAATCTGCTGCAAAGGACCTCTTCAAAGTGTTGAAGAGCAAAGATGTCACCCTGAAGAATAAGGTGCATCTGACCCAAGCCATGGTATTTTCAATTGCATCATATGCATGTGAAAGCTGGACAATGAATAAGGAAGACCGAAGAAGAGTTGACGCCTTTGAATTGTGGTGTTGGGGAAGAATATTGAATATACCATGGACTGCCAAAAGAACGAACAAATCTGTCTTGGAAGAAGTACAGCCAGAATGCTCCTTAGAGGCAAGGATGGCGAGACTGCGTCTTACATACTTTGGACATGTTGTCAGGAGGAATCAGTCCCTGGAGAAGGACATCATGCTTGTCAGAGTACAGGGTCAGCAGAAAAGAGGAAGACCCTCAAAAAGGTGGATTAACACAGTGGCTGCAACAATGAGCTCAAGCATAACAATGATTGTAAGGATGGCGCAGAACCGGGCAGTGTTTCGTTCTGTTGTGCATAGGGTCGCTATGAGTCAGAACTGACTTGACGGCACCTAACAACAACAACAACAACAAGATTTTTAAAAACGCTCAAAAGAGGGAAACGGCAATGTTACGTTGTAAAAGAAGACAACATTAAAACAATAAAGAGGGACTAAGAAATGTAGTCATAGGTCTTCCATATGGAGAAGACAAGGCAATGCAAAGGAATAAAAGTTAGGTTTAAATTTAGAAAAATAGGGGTAAATAATAAGGTAACCACAAAGGAGACAAACTATGCTACACATCAAAATGTCATACAAGAAAAAAAATGGAAACTCAGCAGAAACAAAATCTACAACAACGAATATGAGGAAATGACAATACAAAAAGGAAATCTACTCAGCACATAAAATTAAGTGGGAAAAAGAAAGGGTCAACAACACACAAAAAAAGACATCAAAATGATAGCACTAAATTCATACCTATCCATAATTACGCTGAATGAAAAAGGACTAAATGCACAAATAAAGAGACAGAGAGTGCCAGAATTGATTTAAAAAAACATGATCCATCTATATGCTGCCTACAAGAGACACACCTTAGACTTAGAGACACAAACAAATTAAAACTCAAAGGACGGACAAAAATATATCAAGCAAACAGCAATCAAAAAAGAGCAGCAGTGGCAATATTAATTTCTGACAAAATAGACTTTAAAGTTAAATCTTTCAGAAAGGATAAGGAAGGACACTATATAATGATTAAAGGGACAATACGCCAGTAGGATATAACCATATTAAATATTTATGCACCCAATGACAGGGCTGCAAGATGCATAAAACAAACTCTATCATCATTGAAAAGTGAGATAGACAGCTCCACAATAAAAGTAGGAGACTTCAACACACCACTTTCAGTGAAGGACAGGACATCCAGAAAGAAGCTCAATAAAGACACGGAAGATCTAAATGGCACAATCAACCAACTTGACCTCATAGACAGGTACAGAACACTCCACCCAAAAACAACCAAGTATATTTTCTTTTCTAGTGTACATGGAACATTCTCTAGAATAGGACAGATATTAGGTCATAAAGCAAGTCTTAGCAGAATCCAAAAAACATTGAAATATTAAAAAGGTAAACAAAAAACTCCCAGCAACAACAACAAAAAAAGCCCTGGTCTGGATGGCTTCACCGGAGAGTTCCGTCAAACTTTCAGAGAAGAGTTAACAGCAGTACTACTAAAGGTATTTCAGAGCATAGAAAAGAATGGAATACTACCAAACTCATTCTATGAAGCCACCATATCCCTGATACCAAAACCGGGTAAAGACACCACAAGAAAATTACAGACCTATAGCCCTCATGAATGTAGATGCAAAAATCCTCAACAAAATTCTGGCCAATAGAATTCAACAACATATCAAAAAAATCATTCACCATGACCAAGTGGGATTCATACCAGGTATGCAGGGGTGGTTCAACATTAGAAAAACAATTAATGTAATCCACCACATAAATAAAAGACAAGAATCACATGATTTTATCAATTGACGCAGAAAAGGCATTTGACAGAGTTCAACACTCATTCATGATAAAAAAAAACTCTCAGCAAAATAGGAATAGAAGGAAAATTTCTCAACATAATAAAGGGTATTTATACAAAACCAACAGCCAACATCACCCTAAATGGAGAGAGCCTGAAAACATTCCCATTGAGATCAGGAACCAGACAAGGATGCCCTTTATCACCACTCTTGTTCAACATTGTGCTGGAAGTCCTAGCCAGAGCAATTAGGCTAGATAAAGAAATAAAGGGCATCCAGATTGGCAAGGAAGAAGTAAAAGTATCTCTATTTGCAGATGACATGATCTTATACACAGAAAACCCTAAGGAATCCTCCAGAAAACTACTGAAACTAATAGAAGAGTTCAGCAGAGTATCGGGATACAAGATAAACATACAAAAATCACTTGGATTCCTCTACACCAACAAAAAGGATATTGAAAAGGAAATCACCAAATCAATGCCATTTACAGTAGCCCCCAAGAAGATAAAATACTTAGGAATAAATCTTACCAGAGATGTAAAAGACCTATACAAAGAAAACTGCAGTACACTTCTGCAAGAAACCGAAAAAGACTTACATAAGTGGAAGAACATACCTTGCTCATGGATAGGAAGACTTAACATTATAAAAATGTCTCTTCTACAAAAAGTGATGTATACATTTAATGCAATTCTAATTCAAATCCCAAAGACATTCTTTAATGAGATGAAGAAACAAATCACCAATTTCACATGAAAGGGAAAGAGGCCCCGGATAAATAAGGCCTTACTGAAAAAGAAGAACAAAGTGGGAGGCCTTACTTTACCTGATTTTAGAACCTATTATACCGCCACAGTAGTCCAAACAACCTGGTGCTGGTACAACAACAGATACATGGACCAATGGAGCAGAATTGAGAATCCAGACATAAATCCATCCACATATGAGCACTTGATACTTGACAAAGGCCCTAAAACAGTTAAATAGGGAAAAGACAGTCTTTTTAACAAATGCTGCTGGTATAACTGGATAAAAAAAATCTGCAAAAAAATGAAACAAGACCCATACCTCACTCCATGCACAAAAACTAACTCAAAATGGATCAAAGACCTAAATGTAAAATCTAAAACGATAAAGATCATGGAAGAAAAAATAGGGACAACGTTAGGAGCCCTAATACGTGGCATAAACAGTATAGAAAACATTATAAAGGACATAGAAGAAAAACTAGATAACTGGGAGCTCCTAAAAATCAAACAGTTAGGCTCATCCAAAGACTTCACCAAAAGAGTAAAAAGACTTCCTACAGACTGGGAAAAAGCTTTTAGCTATGACATTTCTGATTAGCGCCTGATCTCTAAAATCCACGTAATACTATAAATACTCAAATGCAAAAAGACAAATAACCCAATTAAAAAAATGGGCAAAAGACATGAATAGACACTTCACTAAAGAAGACATTTAGGTAACGAACATATATGAGGAAATGTTCACAATCATTAGCCATTAGAGAAATGCAGATCAAAAAACTACAATGAGATTTCACCTCACTCCAACAAGGCTGGCATTAATCCAAAAAACAGAAAATAATAAAAGTTGGAGAGGCTGTGGAGAGATTGGAACACTTATACACTGCTGGTGCGAATGTCAAATGGTACAACCACTTTGGAAATCGATTTGGTGCTTCCTTAAAAAGCTAGAAATAGAACTACAATACGATCCAGCAATCCCACTCCTCGGAACATATCCTAGAGAAATAAGAGCCTTTACACAAACAGATATATGCACACCCATGTTTACTGCAGCGCTGTTTACAATAGCAAAAACATGGAAGCAACCAAGGTGCCCATCAACGGATGAATGGATAAATAAATTATGGTATATTCACACAATGGAATACTGAGCATCGATAAAGAACAGTGAGGAATCTGTGAAACATTTCGTAACAAGGAGGAACCTGGAAGGCATTATGCTGAGTGAAGTTAGTCAGTTGCAAAAGGACAAATATTGTATAAGACCATTATTATAAGAACTTGAGAAATAGTTTAAACTGAGAAGAAAACATTCTTTTGTGGTTACGAGAGGGGGGAGGGAGGGAGGGTTGCAGAGGGGCATTCACTATTTAGATAGTAGAAAAGAACTACTTTAGGTGAAGGGAAAGACAGCACACAATACAGGGGAGGTCAGCACAATTGGACTAAACCAAAAGCAAAGAAGTTTCCTGAATAAACTGAATGCTTCGAGGGCCAGCATAGCAGGGGCAGGGGTCTGGGGACCATGGCTTCAGGGGACATCTAAGTCAATTGGCATAATAAAATCTGTTAAGAAAACATTCTGCATCCCACTTTGAAGAATGGCGTCTGGGATCTTAAACGCTAGCAAGCAGCCATCTAAGTTTCATCAATTGGTCTCAACCCACCTGGATCAAAGGAGAATGAAGAACCCCAAGGACACATGGCGATTACGTGCCCATGAGACAGAAAGGGCCACATGAACCAGAGACTACATCATCCTGAGACCAGAAGAACTAGATGGTGCCTGGCTACAACTGATGACTGCCCTGACAGGGAACACAACAGAGAACCCCCGAGGGAGCAAGAGAGCAGTGGGATGCAGACCCCAAATTCTCATAAGACCAGATTTAATGGTCTGACTGAGACTGGAAGGACCCCGGTGGTCATGGCCCCCAGACCTTCTGTTGCCCCAGGTCAGGAACCATTCCCGAAGCCAACTCTTCAGACAGGGATAGGACTGGACAATGGGGATGGAAAGTGTCGCTGGTGAGGAGTGAGCTTCTTGGATCAGGTGGACATTTGAGACTATGTTGGCATCTCCTGGCGGAAGGGGAGATGGGAGGTTGGAGGGGGTTAGAAGCTGGAGAAATGGACATGAAAAGAGAGAGTGTAGGGAGAGAGCGGGCTGTGTCAATAGGGGGAGAGTAATTGGGAGTATGTAGCAAGGTGTATGTGGGTTTTGTGTGAGGGATTGACTTGATTTGTAAACTTTCACTTAAAGCACAATAAAAATTATTTTAAAAATTTATATTGTGCTTTAAGTGAAAGTTTACAAATCAAGTTGGACTCTCATACAAAAATTTATAAACACCTTGCTATATACTCCTAATTGCTTTCCCCCTAATGAGACAGCACACTCCTTCCCTCCTCTATTTCTTTTCGTGTCCTTTGGGCCAGCTTCTGACCCTCTCTACCCTCTCATCTCCCCTTGGCATTTCTTGGTGTTCCTTGGCAACTGTCTTCCCCTGTGTGTGTGTCTCTGTGTCTATTCTGCTCTCTATAAAACACTACACAGAAGGGGTTAGTTTTAGGACCCACCCTACTCTGGTATGACCTCATTAACATAACAAAAGGAAACTCCTATTTCCAAACAGGATCACATCCACAGGTACGGAGGAGGCCAAGACCTCCATACATATTTTGAGGGGACACAATTTAATCCTTAACACTCCATAATCTCCATTTCATGCATCCCGCTTTCCAACCACCAGCTTATTCCTTCAGCACTACAACTCCAATGATCCTTTAACCCCCACTGGGACCCTCAAACCATTGATCCTACTATTTTTTCACTGTCTTTCATCAAACCCTGATTATGTACTTCCTTTCTTCCTTAGACTCATTGCCATCAAGTTGATCCCGACTCATAGCAACCCTATAGAAGAGAGTAGAACTGCCCCATAGGGTTTCCAAGGAGCGCCTGGTGGTTTCGAACTGCCGACCTTTTGGTTAGCAGCCAAATTCTTAACACTGCGCCATCAGGGCTCTGGTTCCTTTCTTCCTTACCCTGCCTAAAATCCATGGTCAGTCACCATAATTTCTCCCTCGAATATAGACTCAACTCCTGTAGCCCTGCCTCATTTCCTGGTTTTATGGACTGAGTTGTGTCTCCCAAAAAGCAATGTACAATTCCTAATCCCTATGCCTGTAAATATGGCCTGTTTAGAAATAGAGGTTTTCTTTTGTTATGTTAATGAGGCCATACCAGAGCAGGGTGGGCTCTAACCTAATTACTTTTGAGTGGTGTCCTATAAAAAGGCCAGATTAGACACAGAGACACACGTGGGGGCTGGAAGACCTGGGGACAGACTCTGGGTGAGAAGCCTCTACATCAAAGCAACACCAAGGACTGCTGGCAGACACCAGAGACTATGAGAGAGGCCCACAGAAAGAATCAATACGGATGACACCCTGATTTGGACTTTCAGCCTCAAGAAGTATGAGAAAATTAATTTCTCCTCTTTAAAGTCCCCCATTTGTGGTATTTTTTTGCTACAGCAACCTAGGTACTCTGTTACGTACATCTGGCAAAATGCCAACCCTGACGAAATCCAACTGTCTAACCTCCTCTGTGTCTGCAACTGTGTGAGTGCACATGGCTGGAGAGACCCACGCAGACATGCTGACTAATTTCACTGTAAATTAATGGCCATTTTTTTTTTTAACCCTCAAGTTGGCCCTTACTGCAGCCCAGCAATCATCCTCCATTTCCTTAATACATTCACCCTCTCCCTCTCCCAGAAGACTATTTCAAACTTTCTCTCTTCAAACCTCCAACACCCCGTCCCCATTCTCATTTTCAGCGGGTGGCTACCTTCCTGGTTCCCTGAGAAAATTGAAACCATCAGAAGAGAACTTCTGCAAGCCCCACCCTTCTACCTGCATCTGCCTTCTCTCTCCTGTAGCATCAAGTTTTCCCCCTCTGCTGGCTTGTTGGCATACAAGCGCATTAACATGCTGTAGTCTCTCCCGTATTAAAGCAAACTCCCTTATTTTGTCCCCTCATATCCCTACAACCACCACTCCATTTCTCTGCTCTCCTTTGTTGCAAAGCTCAAAAGAGTTGACAGAATGAGACTGCAGAAACCCTAGAAGATATGGCCCCCGGACACTCTGTTAACCCAGAACTAAAACCATTCTGGAAGCCAACTCTTCAGACAAAGGTTAGACTGGACTATAAGACATAAAATGATACTGGTGAGGAATGAGCTTCTTGGCTCAAGTAAATACATGAGACTATGTGGTCAACTCCTGTCTGGAGGAGAGATGAGAAGGCAGAGTGAGACAGGAGCTGGTTGGATGGACACGGGAAATATAGGGTGGAGGCAAGGAGTGTGCTGAGTCAGTAGGGGAGAGCAGCTAGGAGTACATAGCAAGGTGTATATAAATTTTTGTATGAGAGACTGACTTGATTTGTAATCTTTCACTTAAAGCACAATAAAAATTAAAAAAAAAAGCAAGAGTTGTCAATACTTGCTGTTTCCATTTCCTTGAACTCACTTCGATCTGTCTCTGTCCCCTGTCTCTTCCTGGAAATTGCTCTTGTAAGGTTACCAATGACCTCCACATTGCTAAGAACAATGGTCCATTCTTTGTCCTCCTCTTACTTTTCCGGTCAGCGGGATTTGATACACTTGCTCACTTCTCCTCCTTGAGACACGTTCTTCTGTTAGCTCCTTTAGCTGTTTCCTCCTCATCTCAAGGGCATCCAGGGCCGAGTTCTTGGGCTGCTTTTCTTGTTGATTTTATCCAGTCTCATGACTTTGAATGCTGAGTAAATGCTACCTCCACCACCCATCTGTCAGGTTGTCTTACTGTGCTGGCTTGTATGCTGCTGTGATGCTGGAAGCTATGCCACTCATATTTCAAATACCAGCAGGGTCACCCATGGTGGATAGTTTCAAGGGAGCATCCAAACTGAGACAGACTAGGAAGAAAGCCTTGGTGATCTGCTTCTGAAAATCAGCCAATGAAAACCTTATGAAGCACAACAGACATTGTCTAATGCAGTGATGGAAGATGAGCCCCCAAGTTTGGAAGACACTTGAAATACACAGTGGCTACAACAATGGACTAGAGCATACCAATGATTTGTTCTGTGGTACACGGGGCCACCATGAGTCAGAGCCAGCTCAATGGTAACTAACAATAACTGCTACTAATTCTTCACTTTTATATCTCCAGTCCTGAGGTTGCTCCAGAACTCCAGCTTTCATATCCCATCTCTTCCATCTCAATCTTCCTCATCTCAGTTAATGGCCCTCCATCCTTCCTGTTCCTCAGGCTAAAAGCTCGAGAGCTATCCTTGACTCCTCTCTTTCTGTCGTACCCCAATTCCAATACGTTCAGATCAAGATCTAAAAGCGGGGCGGTGGGGGGGGGGGGAGGGAGAGAGGCAGGCAGCCCTCCCCAGCCAGTCCCCAGAATGCCTGGAGCCTTCCTAGAGTTAGAAAGCCCTCTAAGGAAGCCAAAGAGTCTGGAGAAAGCCAGCTGCCCAAGACTCAGCTCCTCGAGGGGAGAAAGCAGGGGCCAGAGCTGCTGTTGGTTTTGGGGGCATCATGATGGTAAGTCACAAGCCTAACTTCGCTGCAGCTCCTCATTTCTATTTGGTCTCTCCTGCCTCAGCTCTGCAAAGACCTAGTGAGCACCTGCTGTGTGCGAGGGACACATGAATAGACACGGTCCCTAATCCTCAGGACCATAAGTGGAACAAGCACGTAAGCAAAGTATACAACCAAACATACCTGAGGCCGGTACTATTATCATCATTCCCATTTGACAGATGAGAAAACTGAGATGCAGAGATGTTGGGACACTTGCTCAAGATCTTAGAGCTAATATGTCTGAAGCAGGCAGCTCACTCCAGGGCCACTGCCCCCGCCTTGCAGTTCCTGAGGCAGATAATGGAATGGGGTCAAGCGTCCTGCAAGACTTCTCAGTGGAGGTGGCATCTGAAGTCAGCAGGGAGAATGAATCCAGTGCATAGACAGCAGTGGGAGGAAGGACGTCTGGGCACAGGCACCCAGAAGAAGACTGGGGCTGCTGGAGCTGAGAATGACCGGGAGGGCAGGGGAGCCAGAGACCCTATGCATACCCCAAGAGTGGCACCTTATAAACAACTGTGAAAAGTGAGGGTGGTGGCTGTTAAGATCAGGGTGGGAACATGTTGGGGAGCTAGGAGCATCAGAAGTCAGTAAGGAGCAGCACTGTTCCCCTAAGCCTGGACTGGGTCCTCACCAAGGAGACCCCAGGCTCCCTCGCCCTAGCTGAGCTGTTCTCTAAAATATACCCAGTCCTCTGGGCAGCAAATGAGCCCCATTCTCATCCCCAGGAGATCCTGGTTTTCTCTGTGGGATCCTTCCTGACTGGCTGTGGTGGTGTGGCTGTCCTTGCTTTCAGTGGGGAGAGGGAACAGAGGGTCTGCAGAGGCCAGGGGAGGCCCTGGAGTCTTGGAGGAGCCAGCCAGCCAGGGAAGGGTGCTGGAATGGATGGACTGCTCCAGGGCAGGGGGCAGGGGAGGGGAGCAGGAAGGGTGGCAGGGTGGCAGGGAGCTGAGCCCTGGCTAAGGACACTTTCTGCCAACCTGCCAACCCTGGAAGCTGGAGGGTGTATGCCTGGTCCTGGTGGAAGGCGGAGCCCACATCCCCAAGGGCAGGTTAGCGGTCCCCTGCCTGGGATAGGGGTGGGGGTGTTTCCAGAGGTTCACCCTCTCCAGCGTACCCAGGGGAGGGGGCTCTGGGGGTGCCCTGAAGCCCCAGCTGGGTGGGCCGGCGCCTTCTCCGAGGCTTTCCCAGTCCCTGAGCTAGCTCCCTTGAACCTTCCTGCCCCACTCTTAGCAGCCTGCCTGGTGTTGTGGCTCTTCCGGGACGTCCCGCATCCCAGGCTCCGGAGGACTCCCCACCTAGCGCTCTTAGCAGGCCCAGAAGACTCCTTCCTCTTCCCTTTCCGCGCCTTCGGGTTTCTGAGCCAAGGTCCTCCTGCATCTCGCTGTAACTCCGCGAGGGAGACAGCATTCGCCCCATTGCTACGATCTGACAGGAGGGCTAACGACCAGGGTCGGGGAGGTAGGTGAAAGAGCCCAGGACACCCAGCTATTGGCAGCACACAGTCTCGCCCCGGCCATTCTCCTTCAGGCTTAGGCTGCGGCCCACGCCCCTCTCCTGGCGCCGGGCAACCAAGGTATCCCGGGAAGCAGGCAGGTGAGCGCGTTGGGGACTCAGGAGATTAGGTCACCTAAGGGCCACTCTATGAGTCGGAATCGACTCAACGGCAATGGGTGAGGGCCACTCCAGGACAAGGCGGGGACAGCGCCTTCCCCGAGCGCAGAGCAGGCCCCGCCCCCTCCGCGCCACGCATTGGGCGGGGGTGCGGGGTACGCGGTAGTGGGGGAGCGGGTGCACGGAGCGGGTTGCGGGGTGAGCGTGGTGGGGTGCCCAGGGCGGGGTGCGCGGGGTGCGGAGGCGGGGTGGGCGGGGGTGGGCGGGGGTGGGCGGGCTTGCAGAGCTGGATACGCGGGGCGGGGTGCTTGGGGTACGGGGTGCCTGGGGGGCGAGTGGGCGGGGCAGGGTGCGCGGGAGGGTGCGCGCCACCGCCCCTGGCCCAGCGCGCGCACTCTCGGCCTGCGGCCCTGCCCTCGCTCTCCCCGTCCTGGCCCCGCCAAGGCCCGGGACGCAAGGCAGCGCGGCGATCCCGGTCTGGAGACAGGGGCGCGGTGGCCAAGGCGCACGGGGGGTAGCAGCGGGGCGGGGGGACCACGGCGGAGCCCGAGCGAGCGGGCCGGGGTCCGAGGTAACGGGCAGGGCCTGGTCGCCCGGCAGCCGGGCTGGGACCCTGGGCGGCGGAACGGAGCCCAGGGCGGCGGGAGGCCGCGGGGTGGCAGGGGCGGGAGGCAGCCGGGCAGAGGACCCGGTGGACCCGGAGCAGGTGGGCGGGGACAGGGCCCGGCGGTGAGGCGCGGCGAGGTGGCTGGCTGCGTGTGCAGGCAGAGCGGCCGCCTCTGGGCCTGGAGAATGGTGAGGCCAGTGGGGTTGGGCGCCCAGCCCCGAGGGCAGGCTCGGGGTCCAGGGCCAAGAGCTGGGCGCAGGCACTGTGGGGGAGGATCTGGAGGCCCAGCCAGGCACCGGAAGAGTGCTGCTGGGCCAGGGCGCTGTGGCAGGCCACAGTGGGCGAGGACAGGCACTTTCAGGGCTGGCATGAGCGCAAGGGGACCCCAGAGTTGGAGTTTGAGCCTAATTTGGGAGTGGCCGTTTCACGGGTGGATCGATGAGTCATGAGATTTGGAGGTCACAGAAGCCTGGCCTGAAGATCGGTTCTGAGAGAAGGCGACACCAAGGGCTAGGATTTGGAGAAGTGCTTTGGAGGCCATATCTTGGACACCAGGTGCTCTGGTGGCCTCTGGTCCCCATGTCAGGGACTTTGGGAGCAGTGGCGTCCCAGAGCCTAGTGATCTGGGAGCTTGGGCCTGGGTTGGGGTTAAGGGAGGTCTTTGTGGTGGCCCCTGCCTTCCTTCCTTTGCACCCCTCGGGCTTCAGCCATGTTTCCTGTGGGGAGTGGGTTAAAAACGCCTTGGGCCTCTCAACAGCACACGTATCCACCAGGGGCAGGAGGGACATAGCCTTGCCTGACTGCAGCAGCAGTCTCTGTCGTGGAGCCCTCACACTGCCTCCCTGTTGCCATAGTGACAGTCTATTGATGGTGTATTTATAGGGGGAAAAAGCAGGCGCTACATTTGGGGAGGGCAGAGAGGAGGCCTTATCACCAGCAGCAGCAGCAGTGGTGGTGGCGACTACAGAATGGCTAATGGGGCAGGCCATGCCAGGTGAGCTGCTAACCAGGGGCTGCTCCTGGCTTGTTGGGAGCTTACCAATGAACTCATGACTGCCACAAGTGTCAGGCAGGTGTCAGGATCACACACATTCAGGCGATGACATGTGTGGGTGTGCATGCATGCACCAAGTCGGCCATGTTTGGAACAGAAGGTGGCTGTGTGTAAACTGTTATGTGGTTTTTCTGTGTAAAAATTCAAAAGAAAAAAACCCTATGATTCTCTTCAATAATCAATGAAATTTGTATTATTTTCTGTCCTCCTTTATCAGTGAAGGCTTTGCCCATCTGTTTCAACCCCTGACACAACACCTCCATTTTTGTGCTGTCAACAACTTGCTGTTAGGCAGGCCATGCCTACACCCTACCCCACAGAGGTGCTGGCTCTAGCACAACGTCAGAGATTTATGATGGAAGAGGAGTTTGAGATCACGTTGTGTCTTTGCTCTTGTAAAGGTTGAGGGCCAGCTTTTCTCATGATGGCAGGCTGTCTGTTGACAAATGCACACAGAGTTTTTGGTGAGGGTTATTCTCAAAAGGGAGCAGCCCCAAGACATGGTGTTTCCCCCAGAAGGATGTTAGCTTTGCTATTTTACCTTTCACTTCAAACTGAGTTATGATTTAGATCCTACCTGTTTGCCAAAAGGATTAGAAGACATATTATGAAATATACAGTGAGACTCTGAAAACATAAATAGAAAATTATAGACCATGTCGCTGGAAAGAGGCATATGTGCTTAGCAGCTGGGTTTCCAGGATTTCTGTGCTTGGCAGCAGAGGCGGATTACCCAGTAAGCAACGTACGCACGGGCTTAATTGTGTTCACTTACTAATCTATAGTGAACAATTTCATATGGGTTTAAAAGACGTGAAAACCAGGTGAAACTGTGCTCTACAGATTAGTAAGCACAATTAAGCCCGTGTGTACCTTTTTTTTTTTTTTCTTTATTTAGTACCTTACTTATTTGGTAATGCGTCCTTGTTTGGCGGTCAATGTCAGTGTTAATGCTGAGCTTCCTGGCAGCCTGGGCAAAAAGGGTAGCAAAATGGGTTACACAGTTCATGTGTCCTGCATCCAGTTAGTCATAAAACCAGAGCTGCTGCTTAGAGAGGGGAGAGGTAGGGTGATTGCTACCAGATGGGGATGGCGTGGCCAGTGCTCAGGAATACGTGTGTGAGTGAGAGAGTGCTGCGGGGGTGAACAGTATTCTGCCTCCGTGGCGTCCATCTGGTTGGATAGCTCCTGAGCAGGAGACAGGCTTTTGAACAACAGCTTACGTTCCAGGCACTGCTTCTCACTGCTGATCGTTTAAATAAATGTCTTGGTGCTCTGTTGCAGTGTTCCTTAGTGCAAAGGCAGGAGAGGTGCCTGTTTCCGGAAGATTCCAGGTACTCTGCTGCCTTGTCTGGGAACTATGAACACAGCAGGTCATCTGGGCTTGTTTGGGACTAGCGGATTTGGGCAGGCCGAGTAAGAAGGTGACTGTGTTGTGCATGGGGGAGCTTGGCCCTGCAAAGCACGTGTTCTCGAAGGTTTCTCCAGGTTTCTCTAGTCCCAGCTGGGCTGTGACTTTAAGATGGTGGTGACTGCCATGGAAAGCTTTTGCCAATGCCTGCTTCTTAAACATGTGCTGCCTGTTATCAAGGACTGTGTTTGTCATTAGAGGTATCTGGGACTTCTCATTGGGATCAAAATTAGTTCTGAATTCAGGTCTTGTTTTTGTCACTGTGGATTGGCATGAGCTTGTCTAAGTCCCCAGTCTCTCTGGGCGTCATGGCTCACCTGTCTCAAAGGTCTTTCCAATTCTGAAGTGTCTTGAGGGAAGCAAGGAAGGAAGAGCCTTGCCCTGTAGGAGTTTTCTCTTTTTAACCCTCACATTGTCTAGACTGTTAGAATACAATCTTGGGGACATACTGGAAAGCTTTGCTTTGGGCTCTGTTAGGCCTTAGGGTGCCTCTTAGGAGGAGCTTGGGGAAGAATGAGATGCACAGAGCTATGAGTGGCCGCATGGAGGTGCTCTTTGACCTTTGACCCCAGGCCAGGGGGCTGGGCACATCCCAGGGCCAAATGGGTGCCCCATAGGGCTCTGGGTGTGATTTTGCTGTGACTCTTCTTTTCTCCTTCACCAGGCAAGTGAGACACTGGATCTGAGGAATCATCATGGCTGGTGAGCTTTCCAGGCCCAGGCTGAATGGTGGAGGCCATGCCTAGGAGCTCATGGGAAAAGCCTTCCTCTCCCCAGGGGGCTCTGTGGCCAGCACCCGATTGGCTAAGTAGCTCCTTTCCCATCCCAGGCACTTGGCTCCTGGTAGATGTGCACCTACCCAGGCCACTAGGATAGACACTGACATGAGCACAGAGGGGGTTTGTTGCCATAAGAACAAGAAGTCCCAACTCTAGGTGAATACAGGAGCCGATGCCACCTCTCCTTTCACCCTCCAGAGTCTCAGCTGAGGCTCATGGGGTGCACAGCCCATCCACACCAGCAGCCCCACTGTAGCCGGGCTTTTCCCTTTGGGATAAGTAGGGATGGCCACTACCCAAAGACAGTTTTGCAAGAGGGATCTGTGCACTCCAAATAGATCTGCTCTCTGCCCTTCCCAGAGGAATTCTCAGGTTAATGTCTACCCAGTGCCCTGATCTGCCCCAGCCAGATTTCGTGGTACAGCGGTTAAGAGCTTGGCTGCAAACCAAAAGGTCAGCCATTTGACTCTACCAGCTGCTCCTTGAAAGCCCTATGGGGCAGTTCTACTCTTCTGTCCCATAGGGTCGCTGTGAGTTGGAATTGGGTTTGGTTTTTTTTTTTTTTTTTTTTTTTTGGTCGTCTTGGGCAAGGCAATTGATGACAGGGCAGAGGGATGCCACCCTGGTGGAGTCTTATGGATCTAGCTGGCCTTGGCCCCACCAGCAGCTGCCTCAAAGGACAATAAATTCTTCAAGATAAGGGCTCTGCTTTTTTTCTCTAGGTGGTGCAGAGGCCACTGGGCACTTACTCATCCATGACCTCAATGTTCAAAATCCCACCCATCATCCCTAGGCAGCTTGCATTCCCCACTGAGTTGGTTCTCAGTGTCTCAGAGGCCTGACCCTTGCTGAGGAGTTCCTGTGTGGTGCAAACGGCTGATGCGCTCAGCTGCTCACATAAAGATTGGGGGTTCCAGTCCACCCAGAGGCTTCTCAGAAGAAAAGCCTGGTAATCTACTTCTAAAAGGTCACAGTCTTGAAAACCCTATGGAGTAGTTTTCCTCTGACACACATGAGGTTGCCATGAGTCAGAGTCAACAGCAACTGGTTTGGTTTGGTTTGGACGCTTTATAGGTCCATGGCATTATCATAGTGTCACAGGAAGTCAGCCCCACCCTTGTCTGGGGCGCTTTGAAGCCTGGTGTTTCCTCAATCCCTTAGGCCTCATGCCTTCTGTAATCATGCTTCGGCCTCTGGGCAGTCTGGTTCGAGGGAGCCCTGGCACTCCTCATCCCCAGCCTCATTGCACTCTCTCTTCAGTGTTTCTGGAGGCCAGGAATGCCGACTCCATCCTGAAGTGGTTTCTTCACACCAGTGAGTTCCTGGAGGAGCTGCATGGAAGAGATCTGCAGCTACGAGGAGGTCAAGGAGGTGTTTGAGGACAAAGAGCAGATGGCACGTACCACCTTGGGGCTGGGGGCTGGGGGCTGGGGGCTGGGAGCAGCATCGGCCTCGGGATTCCGAGGACATGGCCTGGACTCTCAGCCAAATGGGGAGCATTGAAGGGAAGCCATGGAAGAGCAGAGGAGTGTCCTTACCCTTCCAACTGCTTGACTCCTGGAGTCCTCCTCACTTGGGGGCATTACCCTTTGTCTTTTGGGTCCCCCTGAGGATGATCAGGTGTGAAGGGATGGGCAGACTGGCCTTCCCGAGGGCCTCTGAAGCCCACCTGTGGCATGGGCACTTAGGGAGCCTCCCACTGTGCCCGTCTTCTCCAGATGCCAGTGACTCTTGCCCTTCTTTTGCAGATGGAGTTCTGGAAGGGGTACCCAAACGCAGTCTACTCTGTCCGGAACCCCGTGTAGAGCTCAGACACCATGTATGTGGTGGTGCCCCTCCTGGGAGTGGCGCTGCTAATTGTCATCGCCTTGTTCATCATCTGGAGGTGCCAGCTGCAAAAGGCCACCCGCCATCACCCCTCCTATGCTCAGAACCGGTACCTTGCTAGTCGCGCTGGGCACAGCCTCCCCCGGGTCATGGTGTACCGCGGCACTGTGCATGGTCTGGCTGAGTCCTCTGGGCACCGGGAAGCAGGGAGCAACCCGCACGTGGTGCTGGGACCCAGTCGTGGGGCCAGGACCACGGTCCGGCTCGAGAATACCTTGTACCTCCCTGAGCTGTCCCTCTCCAGACTGTCCAGTGCCACCCCGCCCCCATCCTACGAGGAGGTGACGGCTCCCCAGGAGAGCAGCAGTGAGGAGGCCAGTGTCTCTTACAGCGACCCGCCCCCAAAGTATGAGGAGATAGTGGCCGCCAACCCTGGCTCAGATAAATAGTGGCACGAGGGCCCTGGGTAGAAACCTCCTTCAGGTGTCTTCGATTTTCTTTTAACAATTTTTAAGACTGTGCCACCACAAAACAGCCTTAGCCTCCTTGTTGCCAAATAATTCCATAACCGTGGTTTTGTAGGAAGTCAGTTAGCAGCGACAGGGTGGGGAGGATCAGGGGTAGGGATCATGCATGAGTCAAAGTGCCCTGGGAAGAGTCACAGACCAGAGAGCCCAGCTCTTGTGGATGCCCCCATGCCCCTACCCTCCTGTGCACCTGTCAGGGGTTGGCTTCTCTTATGCCAAAGGAATCATATGTCCACAGGCTCAGACCCAAGGTTGTGGGGCTGACTGGACGACCTGTCTGGGTCTGGAATCCCAACCACAGAGGTTCAGGCAAGAGGCCAGTCCTTTAGCACTCCTTCCCCCCTTCTCCCTAACAGTCCTGTGCTTTCTGTCCTGGCTGGGCTGGGCCAGAGCACTGCATCATGGGGAAAACCGTTGTGCTGACCCTGCCCACAACCTCCAGTGATGGGCTGAGCTCCAGTTAGTGTGCAAGATTTGCCCTGGCATAGCCCCCGCTCTTTCCCCCGTCCTCGCAGCTGTCAGAACAAGCTCGTCTGATACATGGCTCTGGGGCGGAGAGCTGAAGTGTTCTCCTTGGCAGGGTGACTGGCCTGTAAGCCCATTGGACCCATGAGCTTGGCCTCCACAGCCCTGTGCTCTCTGGCTTTGAACATTTAGGATACTTCCCTTTACATGTGTTGAACCTGAACTTCAGATCAGTGATTTCTCCGTAATGATGGTGCCTAGCTGGGGAGAAGATCCTAAAGTGTCCCTTTTTTCTTATTTCTTTGTGGGGAGGTGGGGGGGACCCATGACCCGGGGTGGAAGGCCCAGCTGAGGTTTGCTCTGTCATTGCCAGGGGCTGGTCTGTTTTCAGTAACTCCTTTCTGTGGCTGTCAGTGACCAGGCGTAAGACACTGTCAACACTGCCTCCCCCACCCCACCTCCCTCTTCCTGGCCTCAGAGCCAAACCATTTTTCCTCTGTGGTGCTTTAAAAAATGTAGCACATCTTTAAGGGGCCCTAAAGAGTGCACAGCCAGGGTCTGTTGGCAACCACAGCAGTTGAAATCACACAGGCTTGACAAGCTTCTTGCTGTCTAAAGAGCTCTCCACAGTGGGCAGTGGGGCCTGGCCTTGGAATACAGCTCTGCCTTGAGGCCCCAGATGATTTCTGGAGACCCCTCTGGTCCTGGGAGCCTGCCACGGAATGTGTTTAAAGTTAGAGGGCTGTGTTCCTATCCCAGTGAGACCAGCAGCATGGATGACTTGACCTATGGCTAGGGGTCTCCTTCCCCTCACCTCACAGGCCCTTTGGAAGCTGACTGAGCTAATGTCTGTGAAGTGCTTGAAGCACCAGGGAGCCCATGAGCTTTGCCCTTAGGAAGACTCTTCCAAAAATGTGTAGGTTATAGTGGATCAGTATTAGCTGAGGCCCCCATATGCCTCTGAGGAGGTTGGGAGGCCCCAAGCTGAAAATGTTGAGCCTCAACCTAGGGAGTCAGTCTCCTGCCAGTTGGCCCTTTCAGTCCCCTCCCCCACCCCCGAGGTTTCCTTAATGCCAGAGGTGCTGACCACGTGGCATTTCACCTTTAATTTCTTCTTCTCCCTTCCCTGGGACTCGAGCATTGCACTCCAGCCCTTTTCCACAAAGGGAGTTTTGACCTAACAAGCCCCTTCTTTTTCCATGGTGGAGGAGGCCATGTTGGAGGGCCTAGGGAAGGCAGCTCCACTGTCCCAGCATTTCCTCAGGCAGGTGCCTGCATGTGACCTGGGAGCCCATGAGAAGACACTTACCCCAATGTGCCTCCTCTCTAGTTGGCAGAGAGCTAGGCCTGGGCCCCGCTGACCAGAGACAAAAGGAGGATGCCAAGCAATGCCTACTGCCTTTGGCCTCTGCGGAGCCCTTCTCTGCTGAGGGCCTGGATAGCTTGGGGCTGGGTGGAGATGGGAAAGAGCAGGAAGCAGGCGCCTGGGGAACAGCCTGTCCAGGGCAGGTCCGTGTCCTTCAGAGGCTGAATGCAGGCCCCTGGGAAGAACCTAGAGTCAGTTTCTTTAGGCCCTGGCACAGCCTGGGACAACTGAGGCTCTGTGGTCTTGGTTCAGGTGCTTGAGGTGGATTCTCCATTCTTCGAGGTTGATTGAGGCTGCAGTCTCTGGGATGTTTAGAAGCATATTGTAGGAAAAAGGCTGTACAGTACACAGTGGGCATGACTCCTGTGGTGCACATTTGGCCTTTAAGAATGCCCTGTACATACTTTTCGAACTCTGTCTTTGTATGGACTTGGATTTGATACAATATTAACCCTGAGTAGCTACATTTTTGTTGTCTTGGGGCCTGTGTGTCTGTGTGTATGTGTGTGTATACGTGTGCATGTTGCCTTTTCTCACATGTTTATCTGAGCACTCCTGGGCCTTGTTTTCCTTTTTTGTGTGGAAAGGCATGTGACTATTGACTTTGGGAATGAGGGGGGGAGAGCTAGCTATTTAGACATTTTTCATTAAGGAAAAAAAAAGAAGAAAAGCCTTTAAAAAGTTAATTGAAATAGGACTGTCACTTGTTTTCAACCAAAAACTTTTTAAGACTTTTAAAAACAAGAACCACCATCACGTCCGTCCCCCTCTGCCCCTCACCTCGGGTTTCCGCATGAAAGCACAAGAGAAAGAGGCATGGCTGCCGTGCCCATGTGAACACCACCAGCACACCTGTGTCGCTCTCTGGCTGATGTCAACGCATTACTGAGCGGTCTCCACAAGAACCCCACTGCCACTCGTGTGAATTCCATTGGGTGCTTTGGAAACCAGGCATCAGCCTGATTTGTTGGACGTTGTCTTTTGGTGGCCCAAATGGGAGGGATTCCGGGTGTGACATTGTCTTTTTGTTAAGTCTTTGGAGCCAGATGGTTTGCCTCTCTCAGTGAATGGAGGACTCCCAACCCCCAGCCAGAGTAGACTTTTTGACCAAATGGCACCGAGAAGATGAGAAAAAAGCCAACACTGCCTCTAGAATGTTCCTTTGTCCAAGACAGAGCAAGAGAGCCGGCATGGCTCCCTATACCCCCAGCTCTGTCTTTCTAGGACTGTGTCCGCTGTCTTGGGTATGTATACTCACGCTCACAGCTGAGGTGCCAAGCTGGGTTTCAGCCTGACAAGTAATGAGGCTCCATTTCAGGACTGTGCCGATTAAGAAACAAACACATCCTCCCCACTACACTCTACTAATACTAATCAGTGTAATTATCTCATTTAAGATGAGTACTGTAATCAGACTGCCTGCGACGCCACTAAAACCCCACTCATTTCAAGCCCACTAACTCAGAACTTCGAGCAAATCGCAGCTTAAGAGAATTCACAGTTATTCTGTGAGCCTTGCTGAGTGAAAATATTGGAAATATTTTTCCCTTTAGTAAAATTTCAGAGTCTTCTGTGTAAGAGGAATCCAGTTGAAAATGAGTCCCTTTTGCAAATAAAGGCCTGAAGATATTAAGGATCCCGTCACCGTGCCTTCAGCTTTGGGGTTTAGCAGTTCTTGTGTGTGAGGCTCCTTCCGTCCTGGATGATCTCTGGTTCTCTCTCCACCATGGCAATGTTTGGGTGTTGCCGCCTTTCACCCTACTCCTTTATTTATCCTCCGAGTAACAGAGTCTGTGAACTCACCTGTAGTTGTAAGTAGCACACCTGTGTAGCTTTCCAAGGAGTCTGTAAAAGCACACGTTTTGGTATTAGACTAGCCCTCTCATCATTCGCCCCCAAACTTGCAAACTTAAGGAGATTTTGCTTTCACAGGCTTGTGGGCAGTGAGTCTCTCCCTCTTGAGCAAGAATTTCTCTGGCAAAGGTATCCAAACACCACACCCCCTCGGGCTCACTGCATCCCCAGTTGCTGCACTGTGCTGCCAACTGACTGGTGATTGGTGCCTGCCCTTCTCCCATCCTCTGGGTCCAAGCAGGACCACAGACATCCAGGATCGAGACAAATCCCCAACTCCTTAGCCTCCCAGTCAGTCTCCCCTTATAGATGTCCCCTTCCCAGGCCTGCACCCACCTGCTATTTCACCCTGCTATTGTGAATTCGTGACAATAGAAACCCTGCTATGTGCCACTGAGCCTATTGGAATGATGTCTGTGAAATAGAGTCACTTTTGTCCCACTTTAAACTGTGCTCGTGTTCATGTGGTGACCATTGTCAGCTGGGACATCTGCACACTCAACAATATGGCAGGATTTCACTCGAGCCTGGGGCCGCAAACATGCTTGCTTCTGATTTCTCTCTCTCTCTTTTTAAAGTTGTTGAGTTTAGCTGTTGAACGTTGTCTCTTTCTGTACAAGAAATCACTAATAATAATAAAGAGCAATGGCATTCACTTGTGTCCTGGCCTCGTCCATCTTGGGTCACTGTTGATGCCTGTCTATGACTTTCATGAGGTATGGATGGTTGGAGGCCAAACCTGTTTTTCCAAAAGCCAGAAGTAGATAAGGAAACAGCCTAAACCAGGTTAGGAGGAGGAAGCAGACATGTCCAGAGTCCTTAAGTTATCCCCAAGCTGTGTAAGATGATCTCTGGACCCATCCTCCTGGGACGAGGTGAGTAAGATCTGTCACAGATCATGTTAGCAACTTCCCTGTCACCTAACCCCTGGTTGCAAACAGAGGGATCCTTGCTAGAAGGATGGTCTGCTTGGTTTCAGAGCTGGGGAAGGCAGGGAGGGAGACTTTGTCCTCCGCCCCACGTAGGTGGGACAGGACACTTAAGCTTTGTCCTGGCTCCTGAATTCTGAGGTGGCTAGGGCCAGGGGCTGTTCAGAGTGCAATGATGTCCCAGCGCCCACAGGGAGGAAGTGGGCTTTGAGCCTCAAAGGACTCCCAGCTGTTGATGTGGAGTGAACTAGAGCCATGGGAAGTCACAGCACAGACCGTGCCAGCCCCCGGCCATGACAGTGATCCGCACTTGAATTGGAAAAGTCCCAGCAGTGATGAGACGATGGCACTGAGAATTTAATGTGGAGGCTAAATGCCATGGATGGCAGCCAGAGCCTTGAGTTTCATTCTTGTCGAGCGATGCCAACCTTCTGGGGATGCTGGGAAGTCAAATGAAGGCTATTCAGCACACAGATGGGGTCATGTTCTGAACATGGTTTTTGAACTTGGGCCCTTTTCCCCCGAGACTAGCATTCTAGATAGTGGCTCAGTCCCCAGCTAGCCCATAAAAGGAAGCTAACGCTTCCTGGGTGGCCCCAGGCTTCCAAAGTCCCCCTCGGGACACTATGCAAGGGCCTGGAACCTCCCTTTCCTATCCGCCTGCTGCACTTAAAAGTCACCGGTGCCAGAGCCACGACACTTGAATTCCTGGTAGAGGGTGGGCAAGTCAGGGACAGGGATTATTTGCTCAGAGTACAGACTGAATAGATATGGTGGAAGGATACAGCCCTGACTCACACCTTTCCTGACTTTAAACCACACAGTATCCCCTTGTTCTGTCAGAATGACTGCCTCTTGCTCTATGTACAGATTCCTCACGAGCCTAAGTAAGTATTCTGGAATTCCTATTCTTCGCAATGTTATCCACAATTTGTTATGATCCACACAGTCAAATGCCTTTGCATATTCAACAAAACACAGGTAAACATCTTTTGGTATTCTCTGCTTTCAGCCAGGATCCATCTGACATCAGCACTGATATCCCTGGTTCTATGTCCTCTTCTGTATTCAGCTTGAATTTGTCAGTTTTTGAATGATCTTACAGCAAAATTTTACTCGAGTCCGATGTTAATGATATTGTTTGATAATTTCCGATTTCTGTTGGAAAAGCTTAGGGGGTGGAAATCATGGCTTCTCTGAGGTGCTGGCAAAGACGGGGGCACTGTGGCCAGTCTGAAACCAGTTCTTCCCTGCAACAACTGGACGTGGGACGGTTGCCAAAGGCCTAACAGGCAGGTGGGGTTGGGAGAGGAGAAGTGGATGTCAGGATGGTTTTCCTGGGGTCCATCTGTGGGGAGTGGTGTGAGATCCCAAAGCCTGAAGAATAGACCAAATGTTTGCGCCTCCTCAGATTTTTTTTTTTTTTGTAACAGACAAAACATGTTGTTTTCAGGCGTCACAAAACTGGCAGCTGGAATAACAGGGACTTTCAATAATTTCTTCCAGGAGTTTCAACCTCATGCTGCCTTCAGTTCCCCCAGGCTATATATGCTGTAAAAGTAGAGACAGATTGTGCTGAATCCCAGGAGCACTGTGGGTGGGCCAGCGGGTCCAGGCACCCCTGGGTCCTGGGGCTGATAGGACATGCAGAAGTGGGTGGTGACAGAGCCCAGGGTTCCACAAGCCAGGTGTGTTCCTGCCTCAAGCCAGGCTGTGGATCATGCCTGCTTAGAGCTCAGGCAGTGGTGGGTTGGATGGGGGGCATGAAACAAGCGATAGCAATGGGATGCGATGAACATGATCCTAGGGGAAGCCCAGAGGGAAGGAGGCCATGTGACCACAGAGGCAGAGATTGGAGTGATGTGTCTGCAAGTCAAAGAATGCCAAGGATCACCAGCAACCACCAGAAGCTGGGAGAGGCAAGAAAGGATCTTCCCCTAGAACCTTCAGAGGGAGCACGACCCTGCTGACACCTTGAATTTGGACTTCGGGCCTCCAGAACTGTGAGACAATAAATTCCTGTTGTTTTAAGCCACCCAGTGTGTGGTCCTTTGTGACAGCAGCCCCAGGAAATGAATACAAGGACCAAAGCAGGTTCTTTGGGTTGACCAATCAGAAGGGCACTGTTGACCTTTGACAAGGGGCTGTTTTATTGACGGTGGGTGAGTCGCTGGACTAGAACAAGTAGTCTGGGAGGTGAGAAAGTGAAGACAGTGTGCATGGCATGGGTAACACTCTCAGGGAGCAGCGTAAGGACAGTAGCATGAGTGAGACAAGATGCTGTGGTCATTTCCAACTCAACTACTCTTGAATGAGTGCCTACCATGTGTCTGTGCTGTGCTGAGTGCAGGCGGGGAGACAGAGAAGGAAGCAGACAAAGTCTCTGCCCTCATGGAGCTCACAGCCCAGTGCTGGCAAAAGAGGTGAAGAAGATGTTTATGTATGGAAGAGAAACGTCCAGGCGTGGGGGAGAAGCTGAGGGCCTGGGAAAGCACGGAGACTGCTGACGGAGCTGGAGATGCATCCTACACCCAGGGGAGGGACGACCGTGTGCAGGGCATGGACACTTTGTCCTTTGTAAGTGCAGGAAGGCCTTGGAGGCCATGTGGAAGTTCTAGCAGCTCATGTGCATCAGGCACAAACTCTGTACCAGGAACTAAGTCCCTTCCCTTCAATGACCCCTTAGCCCCCTTTTCAAGGTAGGACCACTGAGGCACAAAGAGGCAAAGTCAATTGCCTAGGTCACACAGCTAAGAATTGGGGAGTCAGGGCTCAAACCCCAAGGGGGGCAGTAAGACTCCAGAGCCAGGCTCTCACCACCCTACCTCCCTGGTGTACACTGCTTGCGAGCAGGAAGTGGAGCTGCAACCTTTTTGCTGGCAATCTGGGAGGGATGGGGTTAGAGGATGTTTTCCAAACCCTTTAGGCCCAGTCCCTCCATGGGACCTCCTGTTGGTCAAGCAAGGCTCCTGGGCTGCCAGTCAGAAGACCTTGGTCTTTGCCCAAGCCGTACCACTGAATTGCTAAGTGAACTGGGTCATGCCCTGGCCCTCTTTAAGCCCCTCTTTTTACATCTGTAAAACGGAGGCTTGGCCTCACTGCACTTGTCATGCAACTTCTCAGAACAGCATTTCTCACCTCTGCCTTCTGTTCCTTCCTTCCCCACGTCTTCCTCCAGCTCGCTCACAGCTCGGCTTTAGAGCTGGTCAGTGTCTGGGCTCTGCACTGTTCTTTCCACCTCTTCCTTGTTGGCTAGGTGCCCTTGGCTCAAGTCTCCATGAAACACAGTTGGCAACAACCCGATCTGAGTTTTAGCCTTCTGCTCTGTGCAAAGAGGGGCCACTGAGGCTCAGAGAGGGGGGATCGGAGAGAAAAGAGCTGGGAGGCAGCCCTCCTCTTCCCCCTCCACCTTCTGTGCTGCTCTTTGCTCCACCTCCAGGCCAGGCCTGAGGTACCCAGGAGTCTTCATAGCTCGGTCCCACCCCGGATGCTCAGGCAGCCCCCTCCGTGAAGGGTCCTGGAGGCTCAGGGAGCCACTGAGCATCTCATCCAGGTGCCTCATGCCCACACTTCACAAGAGTGCTTCCACTCAATAGCAGGAAGGTTCTTTTACCAATCCGATGACAGGGGACAGTGGTTGGACCAGGTCACCCTTTAGGGCCCTCTCAGATTGACAGAGGCCAGTAAGGCAGTGTGTGGCGGGGTTAAGGGCATGACTTCCCCAAAGACAGGCCCCTGCCACTTCCCTCCAGACCCATGAGCTTCCTTCCTGTTGGCCTGTTTTGGCTCTGCTCCCTAGAGCATGAGCTCTGTGAGGACAGGGATCTGGTTTCTATCCCTGGCGCCCAGCACCCAGTAAGTTGATTCAACACAGAAACCTGGAGATCAAGGGGCTCCCTGTGACTTCCTTCTGGCAGCCCTCTCCCCATGGGGTCGATCCTGCGGGCCATCCTTGGTGGCCTTGTCACTGCCCATTGCCTCTCTCTGCTCCCAGGGCCAGCTATAGCCCTTGTGGTTTGACCTTGTGTCTGCCCCTCTGTCTGTCCCTCTGTCTCTTTAAGGCCTCTGCTAGTCCTGGGCCCCTTTCCTCTCCAGCTGAGGGGAGGGCCCTAGGGCTCCAGGGGTGAGGGGTGACCGCAGTACCAGCTGCATCCAGGAGAAGGAGGGAGAATTGTTCACAGGTTCCTAGTTTCATTAATAATAGTAGAGGAAGCTCCCAGGTGCCTGGAAGTTCTGGGTTTGCTCGGAGCTGCAGCTGCCTGAGAAGCTCTGAACAGGGCTGGAGGCAGGCCCTGGGGTCCTCACATCCAAAGGCTTTGTACTTTCCTTCAGGACTTTCAGCTTGAATGATATCTTGCATGGGACCCCAGTATAAGTCAGTGACCAAACCAGAACTTTTATGATGCAGAGGGTCTGGGGTCTGCCTTGAAGCCCAGGCAGCCCCAAATGTACCTTCCAGAAGCCATGAAACACAGTTGACAACTGGATCTGAGTTTTCGCCCACTACTCTGTGTGATGAGGGGCCACTGAGCGTCAGAGAGGGGAAGTGACTTGCTTAAGATCCCCCCGTACCAGGACTAGGAGGCACTCTCAGCAGTTCTGGCCCTGGGCCTGGGTCCCTTCTGCCTTCCACTGCTGCTGACAGGGGCAGTGGAGAGTGAGTGGCAGCCAGACTGGGGGCAGGTACATAGGGAGGTGTGCAGGCAGAGAGAGACTCTGTGGGGGCTGAACGCCCTCTAGATATCAGCAAAAGCTTGGATGCAATTAACTGGGTTTGTTTGGTCCCCAGTGGGGCCTCTGTGCTCACGACTGCCTTTAGGGGAGAAGATGATATGTTTTCTTTGGAGATGCTAAGCTTGAGGGGAAGGAGCGCTTTCATCCTTATCCCTTTCGCTTAATAAAACAGCTCTTATTTTAATAAAGATCCAAGCCCTCCAGGAGATAGTTCGCAGGAAACGAAATACAGAAGGTCAATAAACATATGAAAAATGGCTCAGGTTTATTCATAATTAAAGCAGTATAAATTAGAGCAACAATAACATAGATATCATTTTTCACCCATCATAATGATGCCTTTTAGAAAGTCTCATAATGTCTTCTGTTGATGAGGCCGTAAAGAAGCAAACACTTTCTTCCCTGTGGTGGGCCCCCACTGTGTGCAGCCTCTTTGGATGGGGCTTTGACAATATTGGTCAAAATCATACACACAGAGACCCTGTTGTTGTTAGGGTTGGGTCCTTGTGCTCCATAGGTTTTCACTGGCTGATTTCCGGAAGTAGATCGCCAGGCCTTTCTTCCACATATACCCTCTTGTTGGGTGTTGTCAATTCCAATTCATAGCCACCCCACGTGACAGTGTAGAACTGCCCCATAGGGTTTCTTAGGCTGAAATGTTTCTGACGGCAGATCATCAGGCCTTTCTTCCTTGGAGCCGCTGGTGGGTTCAAACCACTGACCCCTCGGTTAGCAGCTGAGCACTTAACCATTGCACCACCAGGGCTCCTTACATATAGCCTAGAACTCTAATTCCATTCGAGGCACCCGCCCTGCAAACACATTGGCACATATGTGCAAGGAGGCCTGTCCAGGAGTGCTCACTGCTACATTGTTTAGAAAAGACACCGGATCCAAAAGCTCAAAGTGTATGAACAATACACAGACGTGAAGCTGGGCTATCTTGAAAGAACTGAGATTGATCTGCTCTGACGTGGGGAGATCCCCAAGGCCCTCTGTTCGCTTAAAAAGTAAGTGCCAGAAAACCATGTAGCGTATTACCTCATTTGTATGAAAAAAACTGCAAACATATACACACACATAAGCCAGATGTGCTCTGGGCCCCCTTCTCCTCTCCAGGGTCAACTGTCTGGTCTCTGGGAGGGGAAGAGCTTCAGGCCTCCTGGCCTCCCATTGGGATCTTGGGTCTGAAGCCCACCACTCACACATGGCCACTGGCCAACCTCCTGCATGCAGGAGCCGTGTTGCTAGAGGCAGGTCCCTCCTGGCCTGCCTTTCCCTCCCTTGGTTCTCATGGTTCCTGCCCAGGTGGACCCAGGTCAGAGAAAGGCTGCCTCCCCTGCATAGGCACCCTGGGTACGGAGGCAGGGTGTGCTCTGCTGAGAGTTCCTTCTTGGATGGGGGTGGGAGACTGGATGAAGCCACCACTGGCCTGGGAGCTAGCCCTGCTTTGGCTGCTGCCTGACTTTGGGGCCTTGCCCCTATTCCTGCCTCTCCCTAACCATGATGGAGGGTGGACTCCCCCCCCCCCGCCACGTCCCCAGTGGGCCATGGCAGGAGACCCAGGAGTCAGAGCAGTTCCCACAGGCAGAGAAGTCTTATCTCTTCTCCTGAGTTGCTTACAGAGTAGCAGGGGAGAAGGCTTCGAACACAGCCAAGAAGATACAGCAGGAACAGAAGGTGCTGGGCCCAAGGCCTGAGCCCAGAAAGGGAGTCTGGCTCCACCCCCAGGCCTGGGTATATCTTTCTGGGGCTCCCACCCTTCAAAGAGGTGGATTTCCAAGTGCCTCTCTGGGCCCTGCACCTTGCACGTCCTTGGCCATAGCTGATTGGGATGGCAGGAGGCCCCCTTAGCCTCAAGGAAGAGATGGAAGCGTCCTTGGCAGAAGAGCGGTGTCCTGGAGACAAAGGGCCAAGCCAGGAGCAGCTGATGACAGGTGAGGATGCCCTAAAACGTCCCTTCCCTGAGGTGGTTGGCACCTGGGCATGTGTGTGTTGGAGGAGGTGTACACGTGCCTGGGTGGACACTCATGTGTGTGCATATATGTGTTTGTACTTGTGTGAGGGAATGTATGTGTGTGTGCCTTGGTGTGCATATATTTATGTGCTGAGGGGACAGGGGTTCATGATATGAGCATTTTGCAGCTTACGCATTATGTCACTGAACCCAGAGCAACCCATGAGGGAGGAGGGTGGGGGCCACATGTGTGTGCCCTTTGTCTCTCCCTTGTCCAAGCCACCACTGCAGTGATTGCAAAACATTCAGAAGACTCGAGTCACAAGACCGCACAGACCAGTTCTCTCTCCCACTCCTCTAGTGCCTTGCCTGACCTTGGTCTACACGACACCAGGGTCCCTCCTCAGTGCCTCAGGCTGTGGTGTATACACACAACAGCGGCCTCTCCACTCTGCATTAATGCTTGTCCTTATCACACCCTGAGCTTGTGCCTCCCTCACAGCAGTACAGCAATACCAAATCCCTGTATACTTGCTATTTCTTCTATCTGGGATGTTCTTTCCCTAGATTCCTAAAAGTAGTCCTTTCCTTCCATCATGTTGCCATTTTCATCATTTTTGGTGCCTCTATCTCTTTATTTTGAACTTACATTAATTATTTTCTGTTTTGCACAACCACTCCTCTTTAAACACTCACAGACAGTCAATTCCTTGATTGCTGGGGTCTTATCTCTTAGTCATTGCTCTCTCTCCGGTACTGGGCCTTCAGTAAATACTTGATGAGCTTTTGAACTGAGAGCTGGGGTCACTCGCTGGACAGGGGTGAATGGCGCAGTTTGATCCTCAAGAGGTTTGGGGGCCCTGTTCTCTTCGTGGTGTGTCCTTTGCCTAGGAAGCCCTGGTACAAACTCCATGGCTATTCCTGGGGCCTCTGTTCTTCCTAGAAATGATGGATCGTGGGTTCCGGTCCCTGGGTGCTGGCTCCCAGCGGCGACAGAAGTTGGAGTCAAAGGCTGCTGGCTCGACTGGAGTCTCACCAGCTTGGAATACGAATGCTCCCCGACCCAAGAAAGCGGTACTGTATGGGACCTTTGGCACTCGGTGACAGAGTTGGGATTGGGTAGACTGGCTGTAGGGGCTACAGTCGACCATGCTAGGTGGACCAAGGCCAGATGTTGAGGTGGGGGTAGGAGGAAGCTTCTGTGTGCCAGGCAGGAAACTGAGGGTTGGGAGGACCTGCAGGAGGCTCAGGGTCGTCCTTTGGTAAGCTGAAGTTCAACCCTTGGGAGTCTAGAATGCCTGAAACATATATTGCTTGGGGAGTACATATAACTTTACTCTGTATAACTATAGAATGTGTGAAATGGCACTTTATTTTATTTAAAAAACCAAAAAAAAAAAAAAAAAAAAAAAGCCCCAAATCTGAACTATCAATCTTTCAGGGCCAGGACTAGGGTGAGGCAAGTGAGGCTTCTATGCTTCCTGGCCATTAGGAAATCCAATCACGTGAGTCACAAAAATCTGTTGCCAGTCTTTTAAGCTACATTCAATGTGGGTGAGGGAACATTCTAGAAAAAATGGCAGTTACACTGTTGCAAAGGATACTGGGAAAAGGCAATCATTTTTAGAGGAAAGGAGACCGGACCGTTCTAGGGAATTAGTTACAGTAAATGATGAAATGTTCCCACCCCCAATGGAAAAAAAGAAAAAGGTCTCCCAAGTCAGAGACAGCTTGTGAATGAAAATAAGCCAGAAATATTGAACTGGCTTCCCGTGTCCAAAGCCAAATCAAGTTGCTCCTGCAGGACAGGCTCCAGGATGCGACCCGTGCCCCTGAGACTGAGGGAGATGTCACCACTGGGTTAATGAAATTTAGCTATTAGGACTAGAGGAGTGCAGTTTTAAAAATTACAGACATCATATTGAATTTAGAAATGAAGTATGCTACTTGATTTATTAATTTTACCTATCTATCTGAAAATAAAAGAATTAACGAAACTGTTCGTGCCTCTGGGAAAACCATAGCATTTGAAGACAAATAATAATAATACTATCCTGTGAGTTAAAAAAAAAAAATAGCATGCCTTCAAAAGTACATAGAAATAAAAACAATTGATGGAAGGAAGCTGGGACTTAGCACAGTTCATAGATTTTCTTAATGCTGATCCTGTTAACATAAAAGTTTTATGCTTTACAGTGTATGCAATGCCAAGTAGAGAGTATCTAAAATTAAAAATCAAAAAGGCAACAACTCTTCATGAACGGTGGGGCCTTCCTTATCATGGGCAATGGGAAGAAAGGGCATCATCAATCTGGAGATGTGGTTACGGCAATTCTCATTATCTTGATATGTTAATAACAAACCAGGCTACCTCAAAAGAAAAACAAACAAACAAACAAACAAACAAACAACAAAACCGGCCACTAGTCACTCATCTTTCTTTTGCCTTCAAATCTCTCAATTTTTTTTTTTTCTTTTCTGATCCCAATCAGTTGGAAAATCAAAGGATGGTCTGGAGGTTTGGTGTCTGAGAGACTGCTGATTAAGCTCCCCTTAGAGTGCTGGGTCTCCTTGACACCCACTGTCCTTTCACCGCTATTTTTTAGCTATCTTAAGATAACAAAAATAACAAAGCATAACTGTGAACTTCTGTTCACAGAAAATTCTCCCTGATGTCTTTGTGCTCCTTAGGAAAAAGGGGCGTTTTGCATTATGACAACAAACGGAGCACGGTGGCATAGTCCCCGTGAACATCTTTTATGCCGAAATTGTTCCACTTTGTAGTTTAATATTGTTAACGTAAATTACCTCAGATGGCAGATGAGCTTGGGTTGCCTGTTCATTTTTTAAGAAGTTAATTGTGCTAAAATAATATACAATAAAATAGTTGGCATTTTTCCGTGTGCAATTCAGTGACATTAATTACGTTCGCCATGTTGCACAACCACTCCATTTCCAAAAGCTTTTCGTCACCCCCGACGGAAACTCGGGTGGTGCAAACGGTTAAGCACTTGGCTGCTAATCAGAAAGTTGGCAGTTCAAACGCACCCAGAGGCTTCTCAGAAGAAAGGCCTGGTAATCTGTTTACAGCAAGTCACAGCCTTGAAAATCCTCTGGGGCAGTTCTACTTAGACACACGTGGGCTCGCTGTGAGGTGGAATTGACTCGACAGCACCTAACAACATTTTGCTCAGGTTTGGGCTTGAGGGTAAGTGCTTGGCTGCTAGCCAGGTGGGGAGAGAAGGGTGAACAGTTAATGCCTCTGTTTCCCACCCTGTACCTTTATGGATTTGTACCATTTAGATTTCTTTCTTGTCACTTTAATAGAGTCTTAAGGGGCAGCAGTGTTCAATATGTACTGGCTAAGAGCACAATCTCTGAAGCAAAATGTCTTGGGTTCAAATTACTGTTCTGCACTTACCAACTGTGTGACTTGGGCAAGTTACGTAACATCTCCGTGTCTCAGTTTCCCCCATCTTTCAAAATGGGGGTAATGATGGTGTAATTAAAACTTTAATACAATTATTATAATTAATTATTAATAAGTATTAAATAAAAAGTATTAATAACAATGTTTCATAGGGTTGTGATGAGGATTAAATGATGTGATATCGGTAAGGGTTTAGAACCCAGCACAGGCCCAGCGTGTGGTAAGTGTGTGTGTTCAAACAGGAGCTGGAGAACGAGTCCATCTTGACATGGATCTAGAGCTCTGATTTGAACCCAGTCTGGCACTGGGAGCCATGTTCTGCTTCTCAGCCCCACACTGGCTCTTCGAAGGGACAGGCGTACCCATGTCCTGAGCTTGGGCGAGAGACTTAGACTCAGGAGAACCATTAGCAGATGGACAGAAAACAAACACTACGGCAATGGCCGGGCTCACCCCAAGAGGGAGTCTGTGGTTTCCCGGAAACAAGGGTTCTACCCTCAGCTCCAGCACTTCTCCTGAGACCTTGGGAAGTGAAGTCTCCTCAGCAAGCCTTAATTCCCTTGGCTGAAAGTCCAGCTTTTCCATTCTCCTTCTGTAGGTTGCTGGGACTCTCAGCTGATGCCTACCCGCCCACGTCACTGCTCCTCTACCTAGAAGAAGGCCAGGAGCTCCTGAGAAGCGTATGGGGGTGGGGTTCCCAGACTCTCCCAGCTGTCTGAATCTGCCAGCCCTTGATTCCAGAGGCTCCAGGGCCACGTGACTCCCCATGGGGTGCACCGTTGGTCCCGGGGAACATGTAGCGTCACCACTGGGCCAAGGCTGAGCAGCCTCCTCTGACTGACCATTCCTGTCCTCAGGGGCACCGAACGGCGAAAGAGTCAGGCCATGGGGATGCCCATGCTCAGGAGTACCCTGGGGGCTTCCAAGGCGTGCGGTACCACTATGAGCGGTAAGGAGGCTACCCGGGACCAGTGAGAGGAAAGCTGGAGCTTTTTGGGCCTTGGACGCTCAGGCAGGGGCCAGAATGGGGCTGAGGGCCAATAAGTCGGCTGGCCAGAAAGAAGTTGTGAGCGGCTGACCAATATTTGGCATGCGGGGCCTTTGGTGTCTCCTCACCAGACCCTGCACCTCCTGGCCCACTGCCCACTGAGGCTTCTGCGGCTCCCTAGCCCTCAGGCCCCCGGGCTCCTTGCCAGGGAAGGGGATGGCTGGGGACTGAGAGAGTCACCATCCAGAGAAGCCCCTGACCTTACGCGCTTGCCCTCACGGACTTTCTGTGTTCCCTGCTAGGCACTGCCTGGGAACACTAGCCACTCTGACCCTCTGTCTTTTCTTATTTGCCAGCAACCCAGAGACAGATCTGTTGGCAGAGATTGGCCTAGAAGAGCTCAATGGGCTGGAGATGGAAGTCATGAGAAGGCAGGTGAGCATCTGCCATGTAGGGGGCCCCAGGACGTGGTGGCTATTCAGCTGTGGTGACTCAACTCACCCAGGGCCCCACTTTGAGGGTAGGTGGGTCCTCGACTGCTCTGAGGCCACCCCCTTGATGTTTAGTAGTCCCTTAAGATCATCTTGCCCTCTAGCAGCAGCGAGGGGATGTCAGGCTCCCTTCTTCCTCCTCCCAGTCCTTATGGCTTCAGTGCCTTGTCTGGATGCCCAACCCTGCATCTACCTCTACCCCTGAGATGCTGGAAGGGAACAAGAGACCAGGAAAGGAGGAGGAACAAGGAACAAAAGAGTAGAAGAGAGGTGCCTCCAGAGAGACATGCCAAGGTCTGGGAGGGGCTAACCTCCTTCTACCAAGCCCCGGCCTCCTCCTGCTCAGGGCTGAGCATGCAGGGGCGGCAGCTCCATGGCCCCCTCTGCCACTGAGTCACCCTGCTCTGGGACACTCACTCTGGGACCCCAGGGGTGACAAGCCCTTCCCTGGCTCCCTGGGCACAGCTGGAAGGGACTGACTTCTTCCAAAGAACTTCAGTAATGCCAAGGGAGGGGTGAGGAAGCTGGGCCCGAGGACACTGACACCCCAGCCCCCAGGCCCATCCCAGCCCTGGGCCTGAATGCCCTCCAGCTAGGCTGCCTGCTGCCCACTCAGAGGCAGTTGACTTTCCAAAGAGTGTCAAAGCTCCTTTCGATTCTTACTTCATTCTCCCCTGTTGCTGTGCCCTGGGCTCCTGAGATGAGTCTTGCTCATTTGTCCACTCCTGGTCTCCCTGCAGCTGCGTGTCATCACTGGGCGTCTGCAAGACCTGGAGGATGAGGGAACCACTTGGTACAACAGGGAAACGCTGTTCTTCATCATCCTGGCGTCGGCTTGCGTGGTCAACCTGTGGCTGTGGATGCGCCATTGAACCTTCAAGCTGATGAGCACTGCTGAGCCTTCGCTTCTGTCCCCTGTTCTCCTTCTCTCGCTCGCCAGCCCTTGCCCACCCTCTCGCCACCCCCAGCAGCCCCAGGCAGTGTCAGGGCCACTTTTCAACTCTGGCTAGGCCCCCTGCCTGGGGGAGTCACGACCACCCATTGAGAAGTCCTAGCAGAGGAGGTTGGCTTCCAGGAAGTCCGAGGGGGCAAAATGGCACCTCTTTAAAGGGTGAGGAGGGGCACCCCATTCCCACGGCAACACCAGTGACAGGCAACATCTGGGATCTGGGCCCTCGTCGTGTCATAGGTAGGCCTGGGCTGGCCCTCCTGCCTCTGTTTCCTCAGCATTCCTTCTGCTCCATCCCTCTGTGGGCTGAGCTTGGCTCTGTATTCCCCCCGCGTTTCCTTCCACATCGCGCTCTGCAGAGAGAACAATAAAAGTGCAGCAAGAGCAACAAATCCTGGTGGTCGGGGTTCTTGTGTGCTTGGTGTCCTACCCTGGGACCAAGGGATAAATTCCCATCTCTCTGGGGGCAAGAAGGCAGAACTTTCTCATTGGCTTTAGTGGCTAAAGGGACCTTCCCCAGCCTCTAACATTTCTCATGGCTTCCCCATCTGGAGATAAGAGGGTGTGTCAGTCACTAGGTGTATGTGCTTGAGAGAGACAAAGACAGAGAGACACAGAGACAGACACAGAGAGAGTGTGAGAAAGGGCCCAGAGAAGGTAGGCTGCTGAGGGAGGCAGAAGCCCTGGGTCCTAGAGCTGCCTCTTCCTCACAAGGAGGATGCCACCCTCCTCTGATCCTTAGTGTGCCCCTGTCCAATGAGGGAGTTCCTCCACTCCTCCCTTACACTCTGGGGCCTACAGTGTTTCTGAGAGGTTGCAGGCCTCCTGCTAGCCCTGTGGGACACAGCTCTCGTGGACCCTGGAGCCAGTGCCTGCTGAAGACAGAGCCATGGACACTTGATGAAGAAATGCTGGGAGATCCCCTCTGGTCCCAGAGCAGGCAGAGAGGGTGCGGGGTAGGGAAGGGGCGGGGGCAGAGGAAGCACCTCTGTGGAATAGGGAGGGGACCGCCTCCCAGATCAAGTGCTTCTAGTTAGGAGAGCCAAGAGGGTCTGGGAGAACTGGAAGCCTCCCTGCCCCCTCCAAACTGGCGCCAAAAAGCAGGGATCCCCTGAGGGCTAGGAGAAGCTGGGGATCCCCTTTGCAGGCCACTCCTCCACTTCCCCCAGTCTCAGGGCAGATCAGGGAAGGGAGACAGGGAGATGGGGTAGCCCACTTGTTCAGAGAGGGACAGCAAGTGGTCCTTCCAGCCACCAGCCTCATGGCCCCCTGCTCTGGGTGGCATAGAAGCCAAGCCAAGCCAAGTGGAGCAGCTTAGAGCTAGGCACATGGCCCCCCAGGCTGCCCCTTTCTTCTGCTCCAACCAGACTGACCAGGAAAGCTGGAGGAAGAGAAGGCAGCTAGGGGGTGGGGCCAGGCCGGTCCTTTGGGGTTTGGGTGCAGGTGTGCGTGCGCAGACACGGACATGTTTGCAGAAAAAGTCTGGTTGAAAATATGTTGTGAAACAAAGGTGCACCTTTGGGAGCAATTTAGCTGAGTTGCAAATAAACAGCATGTAGGTCCCCTGGAGAAACACCCAAGAGAGGTGAGCTAAGGTGGAGCCCGAGCTTGGGCCCTGGCTGCCCCTCCATCTGCCCTGCTGCTTATTTCTGGAGGGCTGGTGTCTCTGACTGCCAATCTCCATAGAGACCCAAGGCGGTTCCGGGGGTGGGGGGGGGCACCCTTGCCTAGCCCTCTGGCTATAATCCAGCTAGGGCATTTGCCCCAATGGCATTTCCCTGCCAAGCAGCCCTCGTCTCGCCCAAGAGCTCCAACATGAGCCTGGCCCTTCCCCCGACAAGCCCTGAACATCCCCAGGTCTCCTACGGAGGACAGAGGAGATATTCATTCACACCTCGGGGCTGGGTGTGGGGAAGGGGGATCTCTCAGCAGCAGGTTAGTTCTTGCTCTTCTGTGAGGCCCCTCATGTGCT
This sequence comes from Elephas maximus indicus, assembly GCF_024166365.1. Classification (NCBI taxonomy): domain Eukaryota; kingdom Metazoa; phylum Chordata; class Mammalia; order Proboscidea; family Elephantidae; genus Elephas; species Elephas maximus. The sequence goes on along the minus strand of NC_064846.1, from coordinate 4,702,943 downwards.
ACCCAGGCTTGGGGTTTGAGGAGGACACAGCCAGTGCCCCCATTGGGTCAGGAGCTTCGCAAGGGCAGAGGCTCTGGCCTTCTGCACCCTTAATGCCCAGCAGAAGTAAAGTGCTGGTGGAATGGCCTCTGACCAAGGTCCCCAACACTTCTGGCCTGATGGCTTCACAGAGGACTCCCTGGGTGGCACACATGGTTAAGCACTCCACTACTAGCCGAACGGTTGGTGGTTTGAATCCACCCAGAGGCACGTTGGAAAACAGGCCTGGCGATCTGCTTTCGAAAGGTCACAGCCTTAGAAACTCTGTGGAGCTGTTCTACTCTGCACACATGGAGTCTGCTCGATAGCAACATGTTTGGCTTTGTTGGTCTGCCTCACAGAGGGATGGACAAACTTGCCCTCGATGTAAAAGTCAGTCAATTATGACCACTGTTCTCTAGGGTGCACCTCCTAAGTGCCATGTGCATTGCATTCTTAAAATAGTGAATTGTACACATCAGGCAGGAATGCATTGTCCGGAAAAAGGGAAACATCACAGGTGTAGCTGACAAAAGCCGTTGCCCCTTGTCAGTGCCCTTCCCCAAGGTAGCTCCCATGGCTGGTTTGGTATGTATCCTTGCAGACTTTCTCTAAGTGGTTACATGCAGCTCTGTGTACCTGTGTATGTCCAGGATCTCATCTGAGCCTCCCCACAAGGCCCCCTTGAGAGAAGGGCTCATATTCCAAGCCTCCGTGCAGGCAAGAAATTGAGGACTGGAAGCCTCTGGACTTGCCCTGCCCCTCCCCGCCCCCCACCTGCTGGCCTCTAGCCTGGGTGGAAGCTGAAACTCAATATCCCAGTTCCTTGGTCTCCAGGTGGTTTCCTAACAGCCTAGGGCTGGGGTTCAGAGGAAGGTGGGCATTGGGGAGGGGAGAGGAGGAGGCTCTGCTGTACCTGGGAGAAGCCAGAAAGCCTGGCTCTTGAAAGGGAGCCAAAGCCTTGCTTGTCCAGCCCCCTGGCCCTTCTCCTTCCCCAGCCCCAGCCCCTCCTGGAGGCCAAGCCCAGACCTTAGAGTGGAATGCATTGCTTCCCAACAGCCTGCCCTACTCCAGGTACCTCTTCTCTCTCCCAGCTTCTCCCTGGCCAGGTGGGCTGACCTGATGGTGACCACGGCCGGGAGGCAGGTGCATGGGGGCAGGAAGCTGGCAGCTCTAAGTCCTTCAAAATGAGAGCTCCCTGCAAGGGACAGCTCCCCAGAGAGCTTGGGAGGGGCCAGCACCTGGGTCTGGAAAGCAGCTTCCACAGCCTCGCAGCCCAGCATTCAGCCTTTGCCCACAAGAAAGAGCCTGGGGTGTGCAGGGCCACAGTGAGGGGGTCAGGCACTCCGTCAGCCGGTGGGTGGCCAGGCATGCACTCTCCTGGGCCCCTGCTGGCTTCCTTTGCTGGCCGAGAGCAGGTTGGGGCAGCTCTCTGACTAGATACACCCCCACCCCTGCGGTGCCGATGAGCACCAAGGGCTCCTCTATGATCGGAGGCTGCACGGATGCTGACTGTGGCCAGGGTACACGCCATCTCTGAAGCCTTCTGATTGGTGAGAAAAGGGGCCAACACCTTCCTGTAGCCATGGGCCACCTGGGTTTGGCATGGGCCCTTGTGTGCATGGTCTGCCCAGGGAGCTGCGGGGATGTGGCTGTGTGGGGAACCTCTGTCCCCTTTCTAGTCCTGCAGGCTCCAGGATGGCAAAGGCCCTGAGTGCCACACTAGGCTGACCTGAAGGCAAGGGCGGGTGGCTGGGAGCAGAGGGGCAGAGGGGCTGCCTGGCCAGGCAGGGTCCAGTGGAGGAAGGGAGGGGACTGTGGTCTTAAGGCCTGCGCCCATGTCCACTTCTGCCTGGCCAAGAGCATTCTGGGCTGCCTGCATCCCAGGCCCAGGGCACTGGGGGTGCTGGTGGGTGTGCTATGGCTGTCTGCTTATGAGGAGCAACAGAGGTGGGGGAAGGGGGTTGCGTGGAATTGCAGTCTCCACTTTGGCCCTTCGTGCTGCACCCTGGCTTTCTCTGGGAAACCTCATGGGGGGACTGCCCATTCAGGCTCTCTCAGGCTTTGGGAGCCAGGCCCACCTGCCATTTTGTATCTGCAGTGAAGCCCTGGTAGCTTCTGGCAGAAGGGAGACTCCAGGCTAGGCAGCTGGCCAGAGCCAAGGGCAGCACCCCATTTTAGCTCTCCATTTCAGCTGGAGCCCAGATCAGCGTCGGCTGTGCCCATGTAGAGGACAGCTTGTATGCATGCGGCATGGTCCTTAGACCCCTGCCCGCCTGAGCCCTGAGACTTGAGAGCACAGGTAGAGCCCCCTTGTCAAACAGAGGCCTCTGGATGGAGGGGAATGCTAAGTGCTTGGGTTTGGCACATTTGCTTTGACTTGAGCCCAAACTGTGGCTGACGGTTGGTCCTCAGGTGCCACGGTGCCCTTAGAATCACCAGGAGCAGCCCGGGCCATGCCCCCACCAGGTCCCACCACGGGATGGCCCCACAGGCAGAGGCACAGAGCACACAAGACAGAGAGGTGGTGAAGGGTTCTGAATGCCCAAGGGCAGAGTTTGGAATTGATTATGTAGATAACCCTTCTCTACCTCCTGCTCTGGGCTGCCTACTCTCAGCTTCTGCAGCTTTCCTTCTCCACAGCTGGAAGCTGAGGCCTGGGGCACGAGGGGTCACAGCAGCTTCAGCTCACACTTAGTTGTCAGCCCCAAGTGCCTGCTGCTCCTAGTGCACATCTGACCTCGACACTCCTCTGGGCCCTCATGCCTAACTCTCTGGCTCTGCTCACCTTCCAGGCTGGCTCTGTGGCCGGGTGTGCTTAGGTGTGAAACTGTGCAATGGGGATCATAATAGTATCAGCCTAGGAAAGTTGTGGTGAGGAATAAATGAGCTAACTTGCCTCGCAGGCTTAGCACATGGTAGCTGCTCAATGAACGAGAACCTGCTCCTGCACCCCCAGGCTCTAGTTGCTTGTAGGGGAAGCCCATTGCTTCCTCTTGGCCTTCCCTGTTGCTGTCTACTGCCTGCCCACCCACTCTACTGCCCTGCCACCCATGATGTGCACTGCTGTTCCCTTGGCACCATTCTCTGCCTGCTGCCCAGGACTGTTTCCACTGCAATGGCTAACATTGAGTACTGGGAGACTAGTTTCTGGATGACTCTTAGAGCCTGCCTTTCTAGGCTGTCAGTCATGGAAGGCACACCCTTTCCCAATCACAGTGGAAAAACCTTGGCTTGACCTGGTACTAGCATGAACCTGAATCCAAGATGGGCAGGACTGTAAAAGACTGGGATATCTGGTCACCTGGAAGGTTCTGTGAGCTCTCTGGGAAGGCTCACTGCTTCAGGATCAACAGTTCCTTCTTCTGAGTTCCCTCTTCTGAGTTTTGCTTCTGAGCTTCCTCAGAGCTTCGCCTAGGTGTGGCCTTTATGTCTTGTTCCTTTTCCTTTCCATCTTCCCTCCCTTCCTCCCTTTCTCCCTCCCTCCCTCCCTGCCTTCCTTCCTTCCTTTCTTTCTCCACCAATATTTACGGAGTGCTTTCCAGGGGCAGGCCCCAGTGCTGTATGGGGTTGCAGTGCATAACAACACAGACACTGATGCCTGCCTTCAGGCAGTGCACACTCTGGCGCAGGGGGTGCTGGTGAGGAGGGTGGCATAGCCTGGAAACAGACTTCACCCCAGAACCATGGGAGTTAGGCAGGGGGCTGTGGACAGGGAGGATGAGCCTGGGCATGCTCTTTTCAGTGTCAAGCCTCCCTGAAGACCAGCAGCTGAGGAACTAAAGGCCCTGTCAATCACATAAGAATGTCTGTCAAAGGGCCACTGGTGGTGATGAATTCAGGATGATTTGGGACAAGACAAGTTGCAACTGCACCAGGGCAGTCAGGGAGTAATGTCTAGTTGGAAGTTGGAAGGAAAGTCTGAAGCTCAGCAGAGCTGTTTTGATGTCAGTTCACCTTTGTTATTGGACATTTGGTGTCCTCCTTATTTTGTTGCTCTGTATATAAAAAAAATTTTTTTTTTCTTCTATAATGTGTCTAATTTCTCTGGCTACTTTTAAGATTTTCTCATTATCACTGAATATGAGCAATTTAATTATAGTATGCCTTGGTGTAGTTTTCTTCATGTTTCTTGTGCTTGGGTTTCATTGATGTGTGGGTTCATAGTTTTCATGAAGTTTTGAAAAAACTTGGCCATTATTTCTTCAAATTTTTTTTCTGCTGCCCCCTCCTTTGAGGACTCCAATTACACCGATATTAGGCCACTTGAAGCTGTGCCACAGCTCACCGATGCTTTGTTCTTTTCTTTTTTTTCTGATTATCTTTTCTCTCTGTGCTTTATTTTGGATAGTTTTATTGCTCTGTCTTCAAGTTCGCTAATCTTTTCTTCCACAGTATCTGATCTTCTGTTAATACCATCCAGTGTATTTTTATATCACAAATTGTAGTTGTCATTTTTTAGAAGTTTGATTTGGGTCTTTTTATATCATCCATAATCTTCTTACTTTTTTTTTTTAAATATAAGGAGTATATTTATATTAACTGCTTTAATTTCCTTGTCTGCTAATTCTGATATTTGCTTCAGTTTGGGGTTGATTTTGATTGATATATATATTTGTTTATATATATATATAAACAAGAACAAAAAAAAACAACAATAACAAAAAAACAAACCTGTTGCCATCAAGTCAATTCCAACTCATAGCAACCCTGTAGGACAGAGTAAAACTGCCCTGTAGGGTTTCCAAGGCTATAAATCTTTACAGAAGCAAACCGTCACATCTTTCTCCTGCAGATCAGCTGTTGGATTCCAACCCCCACCTTTTGGTTAGCCAATGAGCACTTAACCGCTGTGCACCAAGGCTCCTTTCTCCTTATTGTGGGTCGTATTTTCCTACTCCTTTTCATGCCTGTTAATTTTTGAGTGAATGCTGCATATTATGAATTTTATCTTGCTGTATGTTGGATACTTTTGTATTCTTAGAAACATTCTTGAGCCTTGTTCTGGGATGCAGTTGACTTACTTAAAAACAGTTGATCCTTTTGGGTCTTGCTTTCAAGATTCGTTGGGAGGGGAACTAGAGCAGTACTCAATCTAGGACTAATTATTCCCCACTTCTGAAGGAAGTTCCCCTACACAGTACTCCACAAATCATGAGGTTTTCCAGTCTGGCTGATGACATTGGACACTATTCCCTGCACTGTGTGACCTGGGGACTATAACCTTTAATTTTCGGGGAGTGGGTCCTTCCCAGGCATGGATAGCTTCCTTATAGATGTGTCCCAATAAGTACTCAGCTGATGTTTGAAAGGAACCTTCTGTAGACCTCCAGAGTTCTCTCCCTGAAGCCCTCTTCTCTCCAGTATTATGTATTGCAAACTCTAGCTACTTTAGTCTCCCTGGATCCTCAGCTCTGTTTCCTCAACTCAGAGAATCTGCCACGCTCCACCGGGTCCCACCGCCCCTCGCCCCGTGCCATGGCCTGGAAAGCCTTGCAAGGCAATAAGCTGGGATAATATTAGAGTTCACCTAATTTGTTTCCTGTCCAGGGATTGCTGTCCTTTGTTGCCTAATGTCTAAAAAAAAAAAAAAAAAAAAACTGTCTAGTGTCTTGAAAACTTTTTTTAAAAATAAATTTTTCTAAGTTTGGTTGTTTCAATCCAGAAGGTGTATTCAGTCCTTGTTACTCCATCTTGGCCAGAAATGGAAGGTCTTGTGCTCCTTTTAAATTAACTAATTGATATAACAGGCACCTAAGTGAATAAAGGAAGTATAAAGAGAAGGCATAATGGATTGTGAAAAATGTAGAGATCGTTCATTGACTATTTAGTCAACATTTATTGAGCACCTACTGTGTGGCAGGCACTGAGAAAAATGGCAGCTTGGACAGTAAAAGGTGGTAACAATGAAGATAGTGAGGAGTGATTGGATACAAAATATCTTTTGAAAGTAGAGCCCACATGACTTGCATAAGTAAAGTACATGGGATATAAAAGAGAGGAGTCAAGGAGGACTCTAAAGTTTTGACCTGAGTAACCAGGAAAATGGCAATGCCTTTAAATAAGATGCAGTCAAGTATGGGAGAATAAGGTTTAGAGGGGAAGACTGGGAGCTCAGTTTTGGATCTATTGATACTGAGAAGCCTACTGAAATCCAATAGGTAATGTCAGGAAGACAAACTGGAGTTTAGGTGGGGGAGGTCAAGTCTCATGATGTATATTTGGGAGTCATCAGCATACAGATGTATTTAAATCCATAAGGCTGGATGAGGAAATGATAAGGATGGAAAAGACAAAAGATCCATCCAAGGACTGAGACCCAGGTCACTTCAGCCTTTAGAGTTGAGCAAGAGGAGGAGGCTTCTTCAAATGATACTAATAATAAGGGGGGCAGTGAGGAAGGAGGAGAACCAGGAGAATGGAAACCAAATGTTTTAAGAACTTATTGCCATCGAGTTGATTCTGACTCATAGGGAACCTATAGGGCAGACTAGAACTGCCCCTTAGGGTTTCCAAGGAGCAGTTGGTTAGCAGCCCAACACCTAACCACTGTGCCAGAAAAAAAGGAGGGAGCAAATAAGCTATGTCTAATGCTGCTCAGAAACAGAGTAGAATGTGGACAGAGTAATGACTCTCAGGATTAATTGTGTTCCTGGCTGTCTCCTCTTTTAATCTGGGAGCAACACTGAAGTCAGGAGCCCTGCCGGACTCATCTCTCTAATCTCAGCACCAAGCACAGGACCTGGCATGCAGTAGGTGCTTTGGGAATGTTCACGGAATAAATAAATGAATAAAAGAGCTTTGGGCAGTAATGAGCATTTGAATGAGCCCACCACCTGGGAGTTGGTAGCTCTGGCTTCTAGTTTTGGCTGTATGACTAAATTGTCCCTTCCCTCTCTGGCCTTAACATCTCCATCCACACTCTGAAGGAATATCTTCAAAATGCTTTCAAACAGGATTCAGGAACCCCTTTGTCTGGGCTAGTTTTCTGTAGTCTTGGGCTAGTTGCTCAATTTGAATCCAAGTGAATGAGGAGAAAAGGGGTCCAGAAGTCCACCATGACTGGAGTTGGGCTTTTCATAGAATAATTATGTCTCGTGCTCGGTTTCAAAGTTACCTTCTTAGAGTATCCCATTATCCATCTAAAAATCCCCTCCCTGTCTCTGTTCTTTTTAGCAACTACCTGGCCTGCAGTCTTTCTCACCAAGCCTGGTTCTGTCCCCACACTTGTTTTGCTTCCCTCATCCATCCTTGCAGCAGCTATTGCAAACTTTCAGGCTTCCTCCAAAGTCTACACCTACCACTGCCTGGTGCCTCTAAGATGAGCCCCCTCCCACTTCACTGAGAAGGCTGGGGTTTTCCAGGAGTGAACCCCTTCAACTGTCTCTCACTACACCTCCATCTAAAACATACCTCTTGCCTCCTTCCCTCCTGGACTGCTTCTGAATAACCCATGTCCCTATGTTCTAGAGGAGTCTCCTCTCACTTCATCTGGTACCTGGACCCACCCATTATCCCATCTCTCATGGGCTACAGTCTCAACTGGAGTTGGTCACTAAGGCAGATATTTTCATTAGCTACTGAATCTGTCCTTGAAATCTTTTAACTTGCTTTATTATCTTCTTTATGCAAAATAATAACAATAGTAACACAAAGAACCTTTCTCAATCCCATATCCTCCCCTAGGTCCCACTCTATCTCTCTCTTTTCTCTCACAGTCAAACTTTGAGAATCAGCTACATTCTCTATCTCTTGCTCCTCACCTCCTGTTACTCACTCCTAGACCCTGTGAAACTTGCATCTTTTACCACTACTCCTTGGAACTGTTCTCAGTAAGGTCACCAACAAGGTCCTCATTGTTCAATCCAGTGGCCCTACTCCAGCTCTCATCTCTGGAGGAAGAAGGCTCAGGCTCTGCAGGCAGCCCTAGTTTTCCTGCAGTTGGGGGAGAAGCATTGGCCCTGAAGACTCCTCCCTTGCTGAAACTCTCCCTTCCCTGAGAACTCTTTCCTCATGTTCCTCACACTACTTGGCCTGCCCTTCTCATGTCCTCCACTTGATCATCCCCGTGAGCTGTCTGTCAAGGTTACAGATCCTCAGCCTCTTTCTCTTCTCTAATGACACAGGGGACCACGCCCCATCCATCCTGAGATTTTTAACTCCCACGTAAACCCTAATGGTGTCCATTTCCCACCTCCAGTCCAGACCCCAGTGAGTGGTGGGCCAGTCAGAGTCTGCTGCAGCAGGCCTGGAGAGCAGTGGGGGAAGACCAGGCCAGGACATTGGGAATGAAGGGCAGTGGGTGGCCAGATCTTTGATACTTTGCTGGGGAGACAGTTGACTGAGGACAGAGACTGGAAACCAGGAGTTAAGGATGACATCCAGGATTCTGTCTTGGGTGACTGGGTAGAAGGCAGGGTCTTTTATGAATGGCAAATTGGAGGAGAAGCCCATTTGTGGGTGAAATGTTAAGCCCCATTTTTGCTATGTCAGGTTTGTAGTGCCTGTGGGCCAACCAGATGTCCAGCAGGCAGTTGGAAATATGGGTGAGGAGCTCAGAAGAGAGAGAACTGGGCTGGAAACCTTGCTTTGGGACATGATGGAGATTGGAGCCTTGAAACTAGATGAGGTTTCTTGGATTGAGTGTGCTGAGGAGGGCCATCTACCAAGTTGCCTGCTGGGGTGGGGGGAGAGCCCTTGTTCCCAGGCAACCAGCCTGAGAGGGCAGCTCTGATGAAGGGGAGTGTGTGTGGCAGAGCCGCTGGGCCAGATTAAGGGAAGGGCTTGTTCTCTGGCAGAGAAGAGGCAGGGATCATGGGAGAGGAATTTGTCTTGGAACCAGAACCTTAGAGAGGGCACAAACGTATGGTGTGCCCCCAGAGTTGTCCCTCTTGTGGACTCAGGGCTAGGGCTATTGGGAATGATCAGTAAAGGGAGCTGGGGATCTATGCGCTCACTTGCATGCGCTCTCTATCAACAGGGGGTTGTCCCAAGCCCTCTCCTTGGTGCTTGAGACCTTCCCTGGGCTGGCCCTGGCCTCCTTGCCCTATTCCTATAAGCCCAGCTCACTCTCCATTTTGGGTCCAGCCACCCCAAGCCAGTTACCCCACGCCAGTGTCCCAGCATCCTCTCAACTCACTTGCCCTTCACTGTCCTCAGCTACCTCTGCATTCATTCACTTAACAGTGATCTATTAAAGCTAACTCTGGGCCTGGATTACAATCCCTCTCCATTTTCATGCTTTGGGTCCAATGCCACCTGTTCTAGGAGGCCATCCCTGAAACCCTGATCAGTGTGAGCAGCCCTGGCTTTGTTTGCATCACCCAGAACTTTCTGTCTCCATGACCTGTTGCCCCCAGGGTCCAAGCAGGGGCTTGGGGATGCTGGTTCCTGTCCCTCAGGTGCCCTCATTAACATCCTGATGCCACAGTCCCACAGAGAGCAGCAGGCAAGCAGCTCTGTGGCTGCTTGTTGTTACCACTCACCACAGCATTTGACGTGCCTGCCATCGCCATGGTGACAATTTCAGAAGCTGGAACAAGCTGAGGAGGGGGGTCCAGGAACAGCCTGGGGGCTGTGAGTCCAGCAGTAGGGGTGTCAGTAAATCTGGAGGGTGGGGACGTGCTGACCATGTCTTTGTTCTGATAGCCCCAGCAGGAAGGAGCTGCTCTGAGTGTCTCAGTCATCCTGACCCCGTGTCAGAAACACTAGAGCACAATCTTCTATTTCCCTTCTGCTTTTTTCCAGGCTGCTCCTTCTCAGTCTGATTTTTGGGGCACTTCTTCCTTTGCTCAACTCTTATATGTCCAGGCTCTTCCTTTGCTCAGCTGTTAAATGTCCTGGACCCTGACTTTGTCCTCAATTCCTGTAGGATCCCACCTATTTTCTCTCTCCCATTCCCTACATCCAACCCATCTCCAAATCCTACCATTCTCCATCCTAAAGAGTTCTGCAGTCTGCCCACTGTCCTTTTGCCCCATTGGCACCATCTTCTTCAGTGATGATGCAGACCTCCTGCACCAGCCTTCCCTCTGGCCACCCTGCCTCTGCCCTTGCTCCCCTTCTAATTCTATCTCCCACCCAGCAACCACATGGATCTTTCTAAAATATAATACTGTCCCCGACACTCTCTTGCTCAGCCCTTTAGAGGCTCCCAGTAGCCCTTGAGAGAGACTACTAAATTTGGACCACTGTCTACAGGGCCTACGTCAGCCAGCCACCTCCATGTTCTCTTCCAAACCTCACTCCTTGCTCCATTCACAAGCCTCTTCTTGTTCCTCAGTGTATGAGTTCCCTAGGGCTGCTATAACAAAATACCACAAGGCGAGTGGCTTTAAAGAACAGAAACTTATTCTCTCACAGTCCTGGAGGTTGGGAGTTCAAGATCAGGGTGTCAGTGGGGCCATGCTTTCTCTGCGTCCACTCTATCCTTGTCTTTTTCAGTTTCTGGTAGCCCTGGGCATTTCTTGGTTTTCCTAGCCTATCGATGCATCTTCACATGGCATCTGTCTTCCCCCTGTATGTTTCCATGTCTACTGTTTTCTTTTATAAAACACCACTTAGAAGGGATTAGGATTAGGACCCACCCTACTCCAAAACGACCTCTTGAACAACATCTTCAAAGAAAACGTCCATTTCCAAACAAGGTCACATTCACATGTACAGGGGTTAGGACTTTAACACATCTTTTGGGGGAACACAATTCAACCATAACAGTCAGCGTGATGGGCATTATTGAGGTGGTGCTGGAAAGAGTGTGATTGGAGCTGGTTGAAGAATCTGGTGAGAAAGGGGATTCCTGCCTGAGGAGTGTGAGCTCTGAGGTGGTCTGGGCAGAGGTGCAGTTCCTTTGGACCAGGGAGGAACATGCACTCCTGTGAGGCAGAAGCTTGGGGATAGTGGCAACTTTGGAGGTGCACGGCAGCCTAAGCATGTGCCAGACATCTGCAAAGCAGGGGCTCCAAAGATGGGTTCAACCATTTTCGTTTGTGTTTTTGGGCTGTTTTAGATTTGATAGTTGCTATTTGTTTTTTTTTGTTATTTATTTCAAAATATTCATGGGGAGGGAGTAAAGGAAAACAACCTGGGTTAGACCACCTGACACATGTTGCAGTTCAGCACTGTGGTAATTTTCAATTACCTATCAGAGTTGGGGGAGGGGGGGCACCATCATCTTCTTAATGCTTAGAGCCTGGCATTCAGGCAATGCTGATTCCTGCCATGACAGTACCCGGGGGTGCTGGGACTTGCCAGGTGGGCCCTGGCTCTGCTCAAATCCTGCTCACCTGAGCACTGTAGGTGTCTGGGTCCTCTGTGGCCTTCTTCTTAGCACTTTCCCTGGCAGGTGAGGGTCCTGGCTCCTGGGGCCATACATGGAGGATGACAGAAAAATCCAATGGTGTGAAGAGCTCCCCAGCCAATAACCACAACCACCATGTACCCTCTACCATCAAGGCCAACGGCAAAGATGACCGCCGGACCAGCAGCAGGTAAGTCTGCTGTGGCTGGTAGTTTCAGAGATGGCTCAGGGGCTGTTACTCCCTTCCCGCTCTGTCTCATTGTCATAGAGCAAACAATCTTTGACTCAAGGACACCTTCTAAAGGGATGAAGGGCTTTCTTGGCACGTCCCAGGAGGAGGGAGTGCTGATAGGAGAAAAGGTATTCCCACAGAACCCTTGGTCAACTCTGCTCCTTCCTCTGCAGGCCACAGTCTGCAGCTGATGATGACACCTCCTCAGAACTGCAGAGGCTGGCGGAGATGGATGCCCCCCAGCAGTGGAGGGGTGGCTTCCGCAGGTGGGTCCCACCACTGTCCTACTGCCACCTGCTGCCACCAATAGGGCCTACCTGGGTGGCTCCAATGACCTTCCTCCTCTTGGTCTCTCTAGGCCTTTCCATCAGGTCCTCTGGGAAACCACTGTCGTGCTGTCCTGACCAACCACCCATGCTCCTGGGAGGCAAGAACTGAATGGCCAGAGCAGGCTTCCTCTCAGACTTGCCTGTCTCAGTGTCAGGGGGAGGAATTCATCTCAGTCAAGGGGCCTAGGTAGAGGGCCCTGCAATCTCCATCCCAGAGAGTCATAGGCTACTTAGGAAAATCAGGAAGTCTAGGGCAACGCTTAACTCAACCTCCATCTTGCCCTGGAGACCTCCTGTTTGTTCTTCACAATCAAGTGAAGTGGCAACTCCTACAGCAAGCCTTCCCAGGATACCCCCGCCTTTCGGGCTGCATCAGGGGTGGTGCCCTGCTCCCTAGCCCCTACGCCACAGCTTGCCTCAATCCCAGCTGTTAGCACTGGGGAAATTATGGCCTGCTTCCAGGCTTACTTGCCTGTCTTCCATTTCCCTCACAGAGAGCTTTCAGTGGCAGGTCCTCTCTGAACAATGTGGTTCTCCAGCTCATGCTCCTGCTTTCTCTCTCCTTTAGAATCATCCGCCTGGTGGGAGTCATCCGAGAGTGGGCCAACAAGAATTTCCGTGAGGAGGACCCTAGACCCGACTCGTTCCTCGAGCGTTTCCGTGGGCCTGAGCTCCAGACTGTGACTACACAGCAAGGCGATGGCAAAAGTGACAAGGACGGCGAGGGCAAGGGGACCAAGTATAACTGCCCAGAGCGTTGGGCTCAAAGGGCTCCCAAGTGTGCAGTCAGAGGGCTGGGTGGGCTCTCTAATGGCACTGCCAGGCCACAAGCAGGGAGGGATACACCAAGCCTTGCCATAGTAGGGATAGAGGAGGCCAGGGAAGACTTGCTATGTTTTTAAAATCCAGAACATTTCCATTGTCCTTGTCCACAGCCTCCCCAACAACTACTGGTCCACTTGCCATGGGCGCCTTTGGTGGCTTTTCTCACCCCAGATCTCCTCTCGCTGCTCATGTAGCGAGCAGCGAGGGCACCTAAATGAGGGCGGGGCTGGGGCTCCAGGGCCTGTTCCAGCAGTCAGTAGGTGCAGAGGAGGTGTGATTAGGGAGTGCTGTTATGCCCCTCCCAGTCCCAATGTGGGTGAGGAGTTGGCTATCTGAAGAGGCCATGCCGGGGGCTGCAGAGAAGGCCTGGAACTATTGAGCGGGGGGCAGAAAAGATGGAGCCGGGGGGACCGTTCTTTGATGAATAAATAGGCGACTTCAGGTGTCTGGCCAGTGGAGGAAAGGGCTCTTGCTAAGGCGGGACACAGCACATGGGAAAATGCTTTAGGCGCTGGAGGTCAGCAACCAAACAGGGAGGGTGGGAGAGCAAGAAGCACATGGGCTCCTCACCTGGCACTTCTCCTGTTTTCTTTAGAACCCTCTCCCCAGGCTCTGAGGCTCACCCTTACTGAAAGTGCTGTCCCTGCCACACCCTCCTGGACAAGGGGCCTCTGGAGGGCATGGGAGGCAGAGGGTCTGTTGGAGTCAGGATGGGAAGAGGGGTGCCCCTCACACATGTGAGCTCTACTCAGACACCCATACACCTTATCCTGCACATCCCTTTAGCAGGGCTTTCTCAGGGACCCTGGGAATTGGGATGCTGCCACACTGGTGGGCTTGATCCTCAAGCCTGGCCTCTGTCTCTCTCCTCAGGAAGAAATTTGAATTATTTGTTTTGGACCCGGCTGGGGATTGGTACTACCGCTGGCTCTTCTTTATTGCCCTGCCTGTCCTCTACAACTGGTGCCTACTGGTCGCCAGGTGAGCAGGGGCGTGGGAGAGGGTGCCCAAAGCAGCTGAGCCCACAGGCCCTGGGCTTGAAAGCACCTAGTGCCAGTTGTGGACACAGCTCACTCCAACTCAGCCTTCCTCCTGGATTCCCTACCTGCCAACGACACCTCCAACTGCTCTGTCACCCTCAACCTCCCCTCTCTATTTAACATGTCACCAAGCCTTCATGCTGGATGTTGTCCAGGTGTCTGTTAATCTGCTCCTACCTCCCCAACCACACCAAAACTGTCTTAGGTGAGGTCACCCTCATCTCTCTCTGGGACAACTACAACTTTGTGGGCACTCTTGCCGCTTCGGTGCGTTCTCCACTCTTGCAACTAGCACAGTAGGTAGAAACAGGGATCTGATGATGTGATTTCCCCTCAGAAACCCTTCAGTGGCTCCTCATTGCCCACAGGGTGAAGTTCAAGCCTTAAGCATGGCCTTTAAGGCCCTCTAGGCCTGGGTACTGCCTTTTCGCCAGCTCCCCCTTCTGGAACACCCTAGTCCCAGCACTCACTTCTCTTGGATCATAACATATTGTTTCCTCAAGGGAAGACTCCCTTCACCCATTTTCAACCTACGAAGATTCTTCCTTGCAGGCCCAGTTCAAAAGCCACTCTATACAAGTAGTTTTTCCAGCCCCTGCCTCAGTGATTCATTCAGCACCTGTTGGGTGCTAGGCTCTGTGTTCAGTGCTGGGGATAATGTGGACAAGACAGATAAGGTCTCTGTTTTCCTGGAGCTCTCAGGCTAGTGGGGACACTGACAGTAAACATGAAACAGAACAAAAGACCAAGATGATTCCAGGGGCTGGTGACAGGAAGCTACTGGAGAAAGGAAAGTCAGAGTAGACCTCTTGGAGAAGGTGATATCTCACCTGAGGCCTGAATGGTAAGAGGGAGCCAGCTACTTAGATTCCTGAGGGTGGTGGGAGGAAGCATTCCAGGCAGAAGGAACAAGTGCAGATACCCTGCTTTGGAAGGGCCTAGTATGGTTGGAGGATTGTGAGTAAGGCATTGAAGACTGGGCCAGGGGAGGGGGCTGGGGTTTTATTCTAAATGTGACCAACTAGTCAGAGTTTAACTACTCCTTCCTTTGACCAGCCATAATATCTATGTAATGACAAGGGTTGGGGGAGGAGTTTCTAAATGTCTCTCTAGAGCTGGGCTGAATGTGACTCACCAGTGATCATCTCAAGCCCTGCACACAGTGGGTGTTCAGCTCGGGACCTCCAGCACCTTGGCTGGCTCAGAGGATGAAGCCCAGCCCTGTCTTCCTGCAGAGCCTGCTTCAGTGACCTACAGAAAGGCTACTACCTAGTGTGGCTGGTGCTGGACTACTTCTCAGATATGGTCTACATTGCTGACCTTTTCATCCGACTGCGCACAGGTGAGTGAGCAACTGGGAAGCTCAGGCAGGACCCACAAGTCCAAACTCCTGAGTCCAATTTCCAAGAAGCCCTCTGGACACATGTTGGATTCAACTGTCTGACTGAAACTTCAGTTGGAAGTTTGAATCTTGAATCTCATGCTTAGTGAGGTTGGGACCTGGGGTTGGTTTCTAGGACCCTTCTGGCCAGCCCTGCTATGTTAGCTCTTATACCCTTCTCTGGGAAGGAGAATTGATAAAATAGTTTATCCCTTGCTTAACTTTAACCTAGTAGAAGGGACAGACTCAAGGCTTTCATCTCCACTAGGTTTCCTGGAGCAAGGGCTGCTGGTCAAAGATCCCAAGAAGCTGAGGGACAACTACATTCACACCATGCAGTTCAAGCTGGATGTGGCTTCCATCATCCCCACAGACCTGATCTACTTCGCTGTGGGCATCCACAGCCCTGAGCTGCGCTTCAACCGCCTACTGCACTTTGCTCGCATGTTTGAGTTCTTTGACCGTACTGAGACCCGCACCAGCTACCCCAACATCTTCCGCATCAGCAACCTAGTCCTCTACATCTTGGTCATCATCCACTGGAATGCCTGCATCTATTATGCCATCTCCAAGTCCATCGGCTTTGGAGTCGACACCTGGGTTTACCCCAACATCACTGATCCTGCGTATGGCTACCTGGCTAGGGAATACATCTACTGCCTTTACTGGTCCACACTGACACTCACCACTATTGGGGAGACACCACCCCCTGTAAAGGATGAGGAATACCTATTTGTCATCTTTGACTTCCTGATTGGTGTCCTCATCTTTGCCACCATTGTGGGAAATGTCGGCTCCATGATTTCCAACATGAATGCCACCCGAGCTGAATTTCAAGCCAAGATTGATGCTGTCAAACACTACATGCAGTTCCGCAAGGTCAGCAAAGAGATGGAAGCCAAGGTCATCAAGTGGTTTGACTACCTGTGGACCAATAAGAAGACTGTGGATGAGCGAGAAGTTCTCAAGAACCTGCCAGCCAAGCTCAGAGCTGAGATAGCTATCAATGTCCACCTGTCCACACTCAAGAAAGTGCGCATCTTCCAGGATTGTGAGGCTGGGCTGCTGGTGGAATTGGTACTGAAGCTCCGTCCTCAGGTCTTCAGCCCTGGGGATTACATTTGCCGTAAGGGGGACATTGGCAAGGAAATGTACATAATCAAGGAGGGCAAGTTGGCAGTGGTGGCTGATGATGGGGTGACCCAGTATGCGCTGCTCTCAGCTGGGAGCTGCTTTGGAGAGATCAGCATCCTTAATATTAAGGGCAGCAAAATGGGCAATCGACGCACTGCCAATATCCGCAGCCTTGGCTACTCAGATCTCTTCTGCTTGTCCAAGGATGATCTTATGGAAGCAGTGACTGAGTACCCTGACGCCAAGAAGGTCTTGGAGGAGAGGGGTAGGGAGATCCTGATGAAGGAGGGGCTCCTGGATGAGAATGAGGTAGCAGCCACTATGGAGGTAGATGTGCAGGAAAAGCTAGAGCAGCTGGAAACTAACATGGAGACCTTGTACACCCGCTTTGGCCGCCTGCTGGCCGAGTACACGGGGGCCCAGCAGAAGCTCAAGCAGCGAATCACAGTTTTGGAAACCAAGATGAAGCAGAACAATGAAGAGGATTACCTGTCAGATGGGATAAACAGCCCGGAGCCAGCTGCTGTAGAGAAACCATAATGGTTGGGACCTAACTGCCTCTCCAGCCTTGGTCTTGACCCCAGGACCTAGAAGAACTGTGTAGGTCTTTGTATTTATCTGCATTACCCTCATGTCCCCCTGAAATCTCTCTGAAGCCTCTCTGATCCTAGAGTTCTTGGCCCAAACATCGAGGACCCCACCCCTAAAGTCCAACTAACAGCCAGACTGTGCTGGCTGGACTTCCGGGAGCTTCAGCTTTCTCAAGTCTGAACTGTCTTCAGGGTACGTGTTCTGGGACTGGGAGCCTGGGCAATAATCTTCTCTGAAGAGGCCCATCTGCAGAATGGTGTGCACCCTGCTACAATACTCTCCTCTTTCCAGGTTCCTTTGCACCTAGCCACTCCCCACTTGGTTCTGACCCCTGCTTTTGCTAACATGTGTCCCAAATCATCATCTCCCTGCATATGTATGTAGTTCAAGCACTGGCTGCAGACCTTTAGCACAGGTACCCAGAGTCTGCCTCCCAAGGAGGGTGCTCACCCCAGGCTGCCCCTCCCTATCGATTGGTCTATATGTCTGCCAGCCAGAAGCGGGTCTCTGCAGTTATCTCTGAACTAGGGAGATGATGATTCTGCTGACTTCTGGTCCATTCCAGGCCAGGGAATGAGAAGAAATGCAGCTGGCAATTTGCCAGTGGGCAGTGTTACCTGGAGAAGGGGCTGTCCAGGAAATCTGGCTGTCACCCCTCTGTGCAGAGCATTTCTGAAGAGGTCTTGGAGGCTGGTGGCCGGTGGGGGACTATTCAAGTTAATACCTGCATTAGAAGCACTTACAATAATAAATTCCTTTGAACTACTTGTGGTTATTCCTCAACAATGCTATTCACATTCTTTCCTCCCTTCCTTACTTCCCTCTCTCCTTCTCTTTTCTCCATATTTCTCTCCTCCCATCCAGAATTTTCCTACCTGTAATATACCCTGCCACCTTCCCCTGCCTTGCATAACCCTCAGTGGTCCTTCAGGACTCAGCTGAGGATGACTTGCCCCATTAACTGCACTCCCTCCTCCACTAGGCAGTCAATCAACTCGTCTCTAAGCCCTCCCAGCACTTGTGAGCCTCTCTCTCCTGGCTCTCATCACACTGTGTGGTTGGACTTTGATGGACCTGTTTCCCCCTCCAGGATGTCAGCTCTTTGGGGACAAGGCCAAGACAGTCTCCTTCACTCTCTGTCTGCAACCTCCTGACATTCTTGGCACAGAGGAGGCATTCAGAGAATGTTCATTCACTGGGGGACTAGAGGAATAAATGAATGAGTGAACAAAACTGACCCAAACTCTTACATTTCCACCTGTCAGCAACTGTACCTGAACAGAAACACTGACTCTGCCTGGGGAGTTGGGAAAGATCTGGAGGAGTAGATATTTCAGCTGAGAGTTACAGGATGATCAGAAACCCAAAGAACAAGTTCTAATCAGTAGGCAGGAAGATCTAGGTGCAGACTCAGGTGCCTTGATGCACACTATTCATTTTTATGGGGATTCTTCTTCTAGTCAGATTTCTTTTCAGTGCAGCATAATCTCTTGGCCTCTGCCCTAGCCTACAGTAAGCAATCTCAAACAAGGGAAGACTCACCTGGAGGGCTCTGTAACATTGCCGGTTCCAGGCCCCGGTCCTTGAGAGTGGCAGCAATAAGGAGATAGCATTCATGATGGGGCAGTATTCTTTGTACATTCTCCATTTGGGTGATGGGCACAAGAAAAGGTTCTGAACCCCTTCACATAAGAAAGGATGAGCAGGCAGTAGGAGAAGTCCTTGGAGACCAGCCAGCTGCTTGCTAAGATGCTTGTTGCTAAGGTTGCACTAAGGAGTTCAGTTTTCATCAGATGTTGGAACCTGGGCAAGCTGTTAGTTTCGTAGGCCTAGGATGGCACTGGGCCCAGAAGCAGGGGGATGACTACATTGGAAGTTTTTTTGCCCTGGTTTCAGCAAGAAATCTGCCGGGTTTCTCTTTGGAGCCTGATTCACCCTCAGCTCAGTCCCAACATCATGGGGTAGACACTGAGTCTTGAATCTGGTTTACCTCAGGGCAAAGCAGGTGGCCCCTCTGGGTCACGTGGAGTATCCACTGGATGGAGACATGTATTTCCATGACTCAGCTGCCACCCTCTCCCTAGCTTCCCTTTCCCCAGACATCCCTATCCCTAGCCATCCATGGCTTTTTGTGGCGCCTCGAATGCCTGTGCCCTCTTAAGCTCCTGGGGTTTTTCTTATGCTTTTCCCTTTGCCTGGATCACCGTCCCCCTTTTCTGCCTCCTCTTGTTCTGAGACTCAGTTCACAGGCCCCTCTTTTGAGCCCACTACAGCCTTCTATGCTAGAGCCCCTTGCATATCGTACTGCAAGTGTCTCTTCATCTCATCTAAGTGTAGTTTGCTCATCGGAAAAAGGATGAAGGAATACCTGTGTGTGTGTGTGCACGTGTGTGTGCACGTGCCTGTGTGGACTCCAGTGTGGATACAGTGTAAGCACATGGATGTCAGCCTGAGGAGATGGTGCCTGTGTCTGACCACCTCCCCCCCCCACTGGTTGCCCCCTTCTGGGTTGCCCTCTCCACAGAAGCATGACTTTCCCCAAGCCTGCTGCCGGCCACTGCCCCCGCCTCTCCCGTAATTGGTCATAATATAAGAACTGAAGGACATTTTCCATTATGTGTTGTATTTATTCAGCACAGTCTGTTGCTCACTGCTCTTAATTCAGTGTGTTTAAATTGGAGCGTTTTTTTATTTTCCTCTGAAAAGACCCACCTGAGGTAAATTGCCTTCTTCGTACATGGCCATCAATTTGTTTTTCTATGCATTAGTGACCTTCTATAGAAAACAAAATGCCCTGCTCCCGCCCACCACTCACCCTCTCATTTTGGTCAGACCCCTGATGGCCCTTGCCTGGCTCACCATGACCACCCCACCTCGGCCCAGCTTGAGTCCTAGCCTGAACAGCATCTTTCTGTTCCTCAGCCTGAAGCTTAAAGTTGGCCTGACTACTTGCCCCCCCTTCCGGGAAGAGGGGAGGGCAAGGCAGAAGATGTCCTTCTGTTTTGCTTGGAAGCAGGAGCCCTGAAGCCCCCAGTGCACAGAGACAGAGAACCTGACCACCAGAGGGCGCATGGACCTAAGGAAAGGTGGTGGGCTGTGCTCTGTGGACCCTCCCTCACCAAGCAAAAGGCCAAGCAGGGCTCACTAACCCATCTCTTAATGCGTGTCCCCCCAGCCTGCTCCCCCACATCTCCCCCTCTCAGTGATGGCAGCTCCTCCTTTCCAGTTGCTCAGACCAAACCCCTTGAGGTCATCTTGACTCCTCTCTTTCCCTCACTCACCACATCCAATCAGCCAAGAAGTACTCTCTCGTCTCCACTGTCCCCACCCTGGTCCAGGCCACCACCAGCTCTCTCCCGGATGGCAGCAATGGTTGCTCTGCTCCCACCCATGCCCCATGAAGTCTAGTCTGCCCCCAGCCACTACTGTTTTTAAAAAATGAAAATCATATCACAGTGGTTTCCCATTATTCTTCAACCAAAATCCATGCCCTGCCTGAGGTGACACCTGCCAGCCTTTCCAACCTTGTCCACTCCTCCCCCTGCTTCTCTCTGCCCCAGTCCTGCCAGTCCCCTTTTCAATGCCACGCACACGCTGAACTTCTCTCTGTCTTGGTTTTATTCCACTTACTGTTGCCCCGGCCTCGATTCCTCTTTCTCTGGATCTTGCCATGGCTGGGTCCTTGTCTTCAGGGCTCTAAAAGTGCCCCAGATCTAACATAGCCCTCATCTCCTCAGTCAGCTCCAGCTCATCACCCTGCTTGGCTTTCTTTATAGCCTTCACCACCCTCAGTAATCATCTCATTTATTTCCTTGTTTATTATCTATTTCCCCCACTAGACTGCCAAAGAGCAGCCATTGGCACTGGCTTGTTCTCCACTCTACCCACAGCACTTGGAGTAGCCACTGGCACCCTCACAATGCTATTCGGATGCCAAATGCCTGCAACCACTGAGGGGCTGGCACTGGCTCTAGTGAATTAGACCTCAGCGGCTCAGCCTCGTCTCTCTGCCCATCCACATACTCCATGCTTCAGACGCACAAGGATCCTTCGCACTCTGTGACGTACCCAGAGCTGTCCCACAGGGTACTCGACTCACATCTACCTCTTTCTCCCAACCCCAGCCTGCAACATCCCTCTCATCCTTCATAATCAGCTCCAATGTACTCTCTTCTCTGAAGCTTTCTTTGATACCCTACAAGCAGGTGTGTTCTCTCTGTCCGCAGTGCTCATCCGTAGTCATGTCTTCTCTTCCTTTGCTCTTTGAGGGCAGGTCTGTGTGGGATTCATCCTTCTCTCTCCCTAACTGAGGCTATTTGGGGAGGGAGTGCAGATGGGGACTCAGCAGGTGGGGATTCGGTCCCTAGTGGGTCCTTCTGAAGATGGAGCTCCCTGAGCAGAACGGGTTGCTGGGCAGGCAAGCCTGGGATGCCACCTAGTTCCAGAGGGAGGAAGGCATGCCATACTGGCTGTGGGTTCAATTGCAGGTCACCTTCCTGCTGGCAAGGACTGCCAAATACTGAGTGGTTTTGCCTCTTTCTGAGGTAGACATTTACCTGGAAGGACAATTCAGCCCTGATTTAGGGCCCAACACCAAGCCAGCTATAGCTAGCCCTGATGGGGAGGGTGATGAAGATGCACTTCTAGCTAAGAGGCTGGCTAAGAACAGGCCCAAAGGGGCTCAGGGCTGTGGCTGGAACAAGGGCCACACCTCTGGAAGGCCTAGAAGGAACCTAAGCTGAGTCCTACTCCATTGCCGCTTACTGGGGGCCTGGACATTTCTACCCCCGAAACATATCAAGGTGGAGGAGCTGGGGAAGAGAGTATTATGTTTATATCCAATCAAGCAATCCTTCCTTGGTGAGACCCTGCTCTTTTTCAGCACTTATAACCAACCTGTACTCACATGATCAAACTGGGCAGTGCTGAAAGGGGGTCTGGGCAAGCCACTCTGTTGCTCTCCATGAAGAGGTTTGTCCCCAAGAATATGATACCTGCCCAGGGTCTTGAAGAATGCTGATGGGTTGGTTGGGCAAGCAGGGTGGGTGCCAGGTCCAGGAAGCTATCTGTGCAAGAATGTAGAAGAGCAAAGCAAGGGCCCCAGTCTTTGGTTGGGAGTGGCAGGAGTGGCACATGAGCCCAATGACCTCTTGAACCCAATGCCCTCTTGGGCTCCACAGATCCTGGAATTGACCTGACATCACTGGATGAACTTGGATAAGTGGCTTTCCTTTTGGGGCTCAGCTTCCCATTGATTCTAAGAAGAGAATCTCTCAAGGTCTTTGCAGCCCTCCTGGGGGAAGAGAATGGGTTTGTATTATCCCAACTCATACACTTGCCTCATTCAAGTTTGGTCAAGTGCCAACTTCCAGCCAGGCCTTTGGAGTTGCCAGTTTCTACAGATCAATGTTTTTAATTAGATGGGTTTTCTTCTTTCTCCTTTATTGGATTGAGTAAGCAAATTAAATTGGCCAATTTGTTGTTAGGTCATTTAAATGCCAACTCGATTTCATAACCTGGGCTTGTGCCACATCCAAGTCCTTCCAACTTCTTCTCAGAGTGGTGGAGTCAGCGGCCAGTCGGGGGAGTGGGTATCCCCGGGAACTGGTTGACCATCTGGTTCTTGAGGATCTGAGTCCCTGAGGCATAGCCCAACTCTCTTAGCTAGTCTTAGAGGGCACGGTGGGTGGTCAGAGGGGCTTCAGAACCTCAGAGTGGGAGCAGTAATGAGATGACAATTTTCAGAAGTTCCTAAGCCTGCCCACGGACAAGGGGATGCCTTAAATTTGCAGCCTCTGTTTTCCAATCTGTATAATGGGTAAGGTCTCCAGAACTCCATCAGTTCTGCCATTCTGGGGCACTCTACTTCTGGGGAGGTGAGAACTTCCCTGGCCCCTACCAAGCGCAGGCTGGTCTGTCCAGTGCTGGTGGAGGATGGGATGGATGGGGGCTGCAGCTGTTGGGACTCGGGTTTTGGAGGCAGATGGAGGCGGTGTGGGCAGGCAGCCGTGTGAGTGGGTGGCAGCTTAAGCCAGGGGCCCAGGTGGTGTTGGGCTGGCCAGCCCATGCTGCTGCTGTTCCACATCAGGCCGCAGAGCATAGTGGGGGCGCTCTTGCGCCGCGAGTGGAGCCGGCCTCGCGCTCCAAGCCTGTGCCCACCCTCCTGTCCCAGGGACCCTTTCACGGTACTGTGTGACTCCAGGGAGGGGAACCCCCCGAGGTCCTTGGAGTAATGAGAAGTGAGCCGTGGGCACAGGCCGGGGCAGGAGTGGCCAGGCAGTAACCAGAGGAGGAAGCTCTCTGGGCATCTATCTCAGGTCTCCCCATCCCCTGCCTCGCCCTCGGCCCCTCATTTTCCTGCAGGACCCTGGCCACACTTGCCAGCCACACAGTCTCATGCCGCAGAGCCGTTGTTAGCAACCCCGTCCCTTTCTTGCCCGAGGAAAGCCAGAGGGATGTGACTGAGGGACAAGCGCCCCAGGGACCTGCCTTGGGAGAGGTTGGGGCTGGGGCTGCTAGGCCACCTTTCTGACTCCTGAGACAGGAAGCGTTAGCAGGCAGGTCTGCAGGCAGGCTGCCCAGACCTGTTGAATTCAGGCAGCAGTGACAGGATGTGACAGGTGTACAGGGATGATGGCTGGAGGGCTCTGGCAGGGGCTAGGGACAGGCATTCAGGGCACTGGGCTTGGTAAATAACATTAACAAGGTGACAACTTGAGCAGGCAAATTGGGCATGCAGACAGGGCTTCATGACTGTGCTGGCTGTCTGCCTGTGAGTCACCTCTGCAGATCAATTCCAGTGCTGAGCACTTGGAAATGCAATGTGCTTAGAAAGACGGGCCAGGCTGGAAGCCCCTGAGACCATGGGACAGCATGGGGCAGGCCACCAGGGGCCCAGGAGTGTCGCCTCCTCCTACCAGACCCAGAAGCCATGGCCCCTGTCCTCCCCTCGGCCCCTCTCTTGCAAGGATTTCAAGTTGACACTGACCTTTCTCAAGCCATCCTGCGTATGGGGTCTCCAGAGACCAGCTCTGTGCAGAGGTAGGGCAGGGAGGTCTGGGAAAGGGAACATCTGTTTGGAAAAGCAGACCAGGGGCTGCAGTGCCTTCTATGGGCTCCTCTCGCTCTTCTTCTTGTTCTGACCGTGGGAAACAGAAGACTGTTCTCCTCAGCCCAAAGACAAACAGGCGATGCAGTAACTGGGTCCCTGGGTCCCAACATGCTAGAAGCTCATCACGTCAGTACAGGACAGCTGCAGGCACTCTCCGACCTGTGCAGTGGGTGTTTGACCACGAGTGGCTCTGAAGCCTGAGGTGACAGCAGCCCCAAGTGCCCGGAGGCCCAGGTTTCTGGAGGGTTGTTCACCCACTCTGAGGGACCCATTGCAGCCTCAGCACAGGTCACCGACGCCTGAGGACTTGGGGAAGGAGCTGATTTCTGTCTAATTTCCCATCTTGCTCTGTAGCGAATTATCTTTGAATGGCATGAAGATAGTCTCTACTAGTTAAGATCTGCCTGTTATTATAAAAGCTTATTTTTCATAACCAGTGGCCATAACTAGATCTTGTGTCATGCCCCCTTTCCATTTGGAAAGACCTAGTACCTTGAACAAGTGGTCCAAGCAACCACAACTTTGAGCTAGAGGTGGCTGTCCCCTACTACTCAAAGGAGCAGGGGCTGTAGCCAGTGACCAGCTGTGAGGTAGTGCCAAACACATGCCTATGTTCTGCCAAGGTTTTGCTGTGTCCTGGGCCCAGTCCACCAGCCTCATCAGGGCATTGGGGGGCTTGGCGGGGGGGGGGGGGCTCTGTCCAGCTCTGTCTGAGTGGAGAAAGAAAGAAGGAAGGGATGGAGGGAGCAAGAGAGGGTGAGGGAGAGAGGGAGGCATCTGGACCCCTATACTGGTGACTCATGGCCACAGAGTGATGCAGCTGGAAAATTTCCACTGCCTCTCAGGCCAGGCCAGCACCCAGCAGCACCCAACACCCAGTGCCCAGCACTCAGCTCTGTCCCGTGACAGGGCTATGCCATCCTTTGGCCTCTCTTTCAATGTCTCTCTTTTCTCATTCCTGCCTCCTGCCTGCCCCTCCTTCCTCTGCCTTTGTGCCTTCCTCCTCATAGTTCCTGGTGTGCTCTCTGGCCCAAGTGTGTTGCCCACTTCTCTGTGTCTCTCTTTGTGCCTCTCGCCTTCCCCCCTTCCCTTCTGCTCTTCTCACAGATCATCTCCTCTGCCATCAGCCGTCTTCGTCATCCTTCTCGCTCTTCATCTGCCCTTCAAGCCTCTTCTCCTCCCCTTGTCTTCTCAGTCTCTCCCCCTTCCCTTTTCTTGGACCCTCACCTTCCCTTCTCCCACCACCCCTTCTAGCACTGCATGAGTCAGAAGTCTGGGACCAGCCCCTTGATCCAGCAGTGTGAGGAACTGGGGAAAGGCAGGAAGGGTAGGGACTTCCCACTAAGCCCAAGGGCCTGAGCCCCATACCCCAACTTTATCCCCACTCTCCCAACTGTCCTAAGCTCTGGTTCAGGGCGCAAGGGCTTGAGGAAGTCAGCAGGATGCAGAGAAGAGAGCCAGCTCTAGGGCCAGGCACACCGGGGTGGAATCTCTGCTCTGAGCTAACACGCTCTCTGTTGGGACAAGCCAAGTGGGGTTGACGATGTCTGCCCTGACAATGATAAAGGGGCTCTGTGACAGCACCAGCCTTACATTGGTTCATAGCAGGTGCTCCATCAGTGGGAGTTGCCTCTGATGGATACCCCTAGATGAGCCACCTGTTAGGGAGCATGGTCATAGCCTGAGCCCCCAGGCCAACCTAACGCTCCACCTGAGCCCTCCCTATGCTGGCTGGACAACCATTCATTTTCTTCCATACAGCTGGGCCATCCTTGCCCATCACCTCCACCCCTAGCTGCCCATTGCCCCTGCCTGTACCTCTCAGGCCTGGGACCCATGTCCTTGCACTCCATTTGCAGCCTGACTCGTTCTCTGCCTCTGCCCAGTATGCCACCCTTGCCCTCTGCTCCTGGTATAGTCATGGGACAGCAGAGGGTGCATCCTTGGGCAGCCACTGGGGCTAATCATTACCAAGGAAGCAGTGGGGTGGGCTCCATTTCCTGAAGGTGGTGGAGGCACCAGCTCAGCCCACTCACGAGCTCTGCATCAGAGCAGGAAAAGCCATCAATCATCCCCAGTCACATTCTGAGCCAAACAAGTATTCTGCCCTTTACAGAGACAGCCTTCTGGCCCAGGGGAGCTCCCAGGGATGCCACACATACATCACCTACTGGGTGTGTTTCTGTCATCAGAGGACGGTGCAATGGCCTTTTGGGGACTCACAGAATATCTAAGGGAGGGAGGGCAGGAATGACTACAAAAACACTGTCTCGGTGCTGTCATTGTAGAGATGAGGACACTGAGGGCCAACTAGAGGAAGGGACTTGCCCAAAAACCTACATGCAGGCAAAAGGCTAGGGTGAGAACCCAAAGCTGGGGTTGATGGGGCCAGGGCTCTGCCCGTGGAGACAGGGTACTTGTATGCATGTGTCAGGGAGCAAGAATGTGTGTGCTTATGGGGCTTTTCCACCATCTCTGTCACACACACATACACACACACACACAGGGAGTAAGAATGTGTGTGCTTATGGGGCTTTTCAACCGTCTCTCTCTCACACACACACACGCATGCATATGCACACATGCCATATTTGGACAAACAGACTGTAAATTTTTCCTGTTTTTGAAAAAAACAGTTAATATTCAGAAAAGCACAGGAGCCAGGAGACGTACGTTTACTTCTTGGAAAGGGCGACACTGGGTGAGTCTGCACCCCAGTGTCCCCGTATTCAGCAGAGCCTTCCAGCTGTGGTATTAGCTCATCAAGTGCCCACTTTGCTCCAGGCACTGTACGTATGCGGTTGTGTTTAAGCTTACCATGAACTCGACAAGCTAGGGCTCCACATTTTGCACATAAAATAACCAAGGCACAGGGAGTTTGAGTAATTAGCCACAGACACAAGCTGTGGATTTTTTTCCTGTGGCTGCTGTAACAACGTACCACAAAGTGAGAGGCTTAAAACAACAGAAGTTATTTTCTGACAGTTCTGGAGACCAGAAGTCTGAAATCAAGGTGTCAGATGGGCCACACTCTCACCGAAGGCTCTGGGGGAGAATCTTTCCTTGCCTCTTCCAGCTTCTGGTGGTTGCCAGCAATCCTTGGCAGTTCTTGGCTTGTAGATGCATCACTCCACTCTCTGCCTCCATCTCACATGGCCACCTTTCCTCTGTGGGTGTTCGTGTGCATCTCTTCTCTTCTTTTATAAGGACACTGCTCAGATGGGATTAGGATCCACCCTACTCCAGCATGACCTCATGTTAACTAATAATGTCTTCAAAGACCCTATTTCCAAACAAGGTCACGTTCACAGGTACCAGGGTCAGTACTTCATCATATCTTTTAGGGGAGACACAATTCAATCCACCCCCAGTGTTCCATGTCTGGAAGAGCTGGATTTGAACATGGGTCTATTTGGCTGCAGCAGCTTGGCCAGTGGAAAGGCAGATCAGATGGGGACAAACCTCAGAGTTTCTCAAGGGAGGAGGTTTAGGCCAGCACTTTTACTTCCTTTCCTGCTACAAGCTGGGAAATGAGGTGCTTCACCAGAGATAACACACATTTAATCATTGTTTTAATAATGGCAGAGGCTCTGGATGTTTGGTTAATCACTTGCTGTTCTGCTGCCTGAATGTTCTGTCCCCCAGTCTCTGGGTTACTGGCTCTTTCTTGACATTTAGCCCTCAGCTTAAATGTCACCATCTTTGACCACCCAGTCTATAGTGGCCA
Source organism: Elephas maximus indicus (assembly GCF_024166365.1). Classification (NCBI taxonomy): domain Eukaryota; kingdom Metazoa; phylum Chordata; class Mammalia; order Proboscidea; family Elephantidae; genus Elephas; species Elephas maximus. The sequence continues at coordinate 4,675,256 of NC_064846.1, read as the reverse complement.
CTCAGCCATTCTCTGTCACATCATGACATCTTAGTCCTCTGGCCAGCACTACTCTCTTCTCTCCTTCCCTCCTTTTCTCCTTCCCTCCTTCTTTCCTTCCTTCCTCCCTTCCTCCCTCCCTTCCTTCCTTTCTCTCTCTCTCTCTCTCTTTCTTCAGTGTCTCTTTCTCTCTCCCCCAACTGGACGGCTGCTCATGAGCACTGGACCAAATCTGTTGTCTCCTGTTTTGTCCCCAAGTCCTGGCACTGTACTTGGCACCCAACAGGGGCTCAAAAAATATTTGCTGAATGAATAAGTGATGACAAACAGTAATGACAAGATCCTTGCACCAACAGAGTGTTCAGTTATACTGTGTTTAGCCTGAGCTGGGTGCTGAGGACACTGAGGATAATTCTACAAAATTCCTGACTTTCAGGAGTTTTCAGTGTAGTGGAAAGACAGATTTGTCAACAGATGACTGGGGGCCTGTGCCATATTCTAAGTACCACGAGAACCAGATTTATAAAGGGTGCTGTGAAGCCTAGGGGAAGCTGTGATGAACCCTATCTGGGATAATTAGGGAAGGTACTGAAGGATGAGTAGGGGTTTTCCAGACAGAGAACCAGGATAGGACATTTCTCGTGAGAGAAATGATATGTATCAAATATGAGGTAGGAAACAGGCCTGGTATGCTGAGAGGGGAGGATAGGGAAGTGCTTTGTAGGGCTAAAGGGCTGGGCATGGGAGGAAACAGCAAGAGAGAAAGCAGGAAAGGCAGGCAGGGGCCTGGTCATGGAGCCCCAAAGCCAAGCAGAGGCACTGGCGCTTTGTTACGTTGTCTATATGCAGTGTCAGAAAGCAGCGAAGACACCCGGTCAGATCTACCTTTTAATGCTGTTTCCCAGCTGGCCAGCAGCGTGAACAGAGAGCAGGGAAGAGGGGAGTGGCCTCCCACTGAAAGAGGAGGCCGTGCCAAGGAGCTCTCTTAGACAGGAAGGCTGCCTGTGATGACCTGGCTGGTAAAGGGACAAAGGGCGCATTACCAGCTCCAGACTTGACTGTGAACCCTGACCAAGCCACTGGACTTGAACACCAAGACCTGAGAGAGGGCTGCCTTCCTCAACACCCTGAGACCCGGTGGCACCAGCTAGGTAACTGCAGGGGCCTCCAAGCAGAGGAAGAGCTGCCCAGCAGCCCCTCCAAAGGAAGGAAATATTGGGATGCCTCCCACCAGGCTATCCTGTAGTCAGTGCAGGGTGGAGGACTGAGGTCTCCTTTGCTGTGGCCTGGTAGGGGCACACCCCTGCACACACATGTTGCAGCCCTGGGGCTGGGGAGGAGGCAGCCTTGCAGTGACCATCCTGTGTCTGAGCAATGAGTTTCCAACACCGACCCTGCCCACCCTCTTGCTGCACAGCTCTCGGCTGTTGTTTTAATTTGACAGCAGGAGGGATGACCAAATTTTTGGCCAGCCTTGGGAAAGAGGGGCAGGATTGCTATATTGCCTTCTCAAAGTCCCAAGTCACTGAAATGGAAATTGGCTGCCATGTCAGGAAGGAATAAGGGGGAGAAAATTGCCTTGTGAGCAATTCCACACGGTCATAAATATCTCCAATAATCCTTCACACAGCAGTGCAGTGCGACGTCGGGCACCAGGCTGCTTCCCATACATCATCGCACTAAATCGTCACAGTGGCTCTGTGATGTAAACAGGGCCAGCACTGGCTGCCTGGGAGGGTAGGGCATCAAGATGCAGCTGGAACCAGGCTTCCTGCCCTCAGCCCTGGGCACGGCTGAGAGGAGCTTGACCTCAAGGGCCAGTGGGCAAGAGATGGTCTTGCAATTAGGCGCGGCGACTGGCTAGCTCCTCTTTCCTTTTTTTTTTTTAAGTGAGGTAACATTCACATAACGTAAAATTTGCCATCCTAACCACTATAAAGTGAACAGCTCTGTAGCATTTTAAAGTGTACAGTTCCGTGGCATTTAGTACTTTCACAATGTTGTGCAGCCACCTCTATCTAGTTCCAGAACATTCTCATCACCCCAAAAGGAGACCCCGTGCCCAGGAAGTAGTCACTCCCCACTCTCCCCCTTCCCTTCTTTTCCTTAAAAAAAAAAAAAGCTTATTATTAAAACTTCTTTGTGGCCGTGAGATGCAGAGAGTTGAATTACATCCTCACTTTGGGGCTGGCTACTGGACTCACCAGTATGTGCAAGGCCCCACTCTCTCGTTTTAATTTTTCTTCCCCTTCATCCCAGATCCCCAAACCATTGCCCCCCTCCGTAGGAACCCACTCGAATGCATTTAAGATGAGTCCCTGAATATGCATGCATCCTTATAAAATATAGTGTTGCTTTGTGTATGTGTTTTTAATTTGCATAAATGTTATTGTGCTATAAATCTTGTTCTGTTTCTTACTTTGAAAAACAAAAACAAAAACCAGCACTATAAATTTGAGATCAGTCCATGTTACACATACATCTTGTGACTTCAAACTCCTGCTTACTTTTCGATTTAGCCAATCCAGTTCCCTGGGATGGAAAGACAGCCCGGCCCCAGTTCTGCACAGTGACCATACTTGGGCATGTCCCCATGGGATCTGCACTGGGATAGACACCCAGAAGTGGGGTCATTGGTTCAGAGAGTACACATATACTTAATTCTATTAAGCTTTGCTCTCTGTCCAATTTGCCACCTGTAGTCCTGGAGGTACAACAGTTAAGTGCTCTGCTGCTAACCGATTACAACCTAGGAAACCCTAGGGGGAATTTCTATTGTGTCACATGGGGTCGCCCTGAGTTTAAAATCAACTCAACGGCACCTAATAACAAAGTGAGTTAGAGGGAGTTTGGGGCTGATCAAGGAGAAAGGTATGACCACGAGATAGCATTGCACAACAAGCTATGTATTGGGGCTTATGAGCTGACAGTTGCAAGCAGGGGGCAGTCCTTCAGAGCTGGAGGTATTTTAGAGGTCAGTGGTACAGGGAGCCACCAGAAGGACGAAGAGGGCATGAAAAACCCCAGGAAAGAGGAGAAGGGAAGCGGCTTGGCTTCTGTGTTCCTAGGTGAGGTCCTCCTGCAACAAGGCGGGCAGGCTCTGGGTCAGAGATCTCTGAGAGAAGCAGCACCTTAGGGTTCTGACGACAGGATGTTAGCTTATCTAGGGCTAGCAGATGTTGGGCACAATTTCACAGGTATGTAAAACAGAAGGCTCTAAGTGGCTAAATGTCTGCTCCTTTGGGCTATTCTGAAAACAATTGGATGTATACAAATTTGAGTTTGGTGCTGGAGGGTGTTTTGGGCTATTGGGCCTCAGCTTGCTATGAAGAAGTAAACAACCTGAGGCTCATACGCAGAGGTTGATATTTGACTCTTGTTTACCTCGTCCTGCTGCTCCCAGCCCAGCCATGGGTCAGTGGCAGAAGCTGCTTTAAAACAGTGGAGCAGCTTACACACCCACCCGTGAAGGCATGGGGTCTAGTTTCACCTCATGCTTGCTGACACTTGCCATTATCCAACTCTCTAAAACTCGGAAACCCTGGCGGCGTAGTGGTTAAGTGCTTTGGCTGCTAACCAAAAGGTTGGCAATTTGAATCTACCAGGCACTCCTTGGAAACTATGTGGCGGTTCTACTCTGTCCTACAGGGTCACTATGAGTTGGAATCGACTCGACAGCAACGGGTTTGATTTTGGTTTTGGTAATAGTTGTCAATCTGAGTGGGGCCAAGTGGCTCTCATCATTCTTTTTATTTTTTTTTAATAATTTTTATTGTGCTTTAAGTGAAAGTTTACAAATCAAGTCAGTCTGTCACATATAAGCTTATATACACCTTACTCCATACTCCCACTTACTCTCCCCCTAATGAGTCAGCCCGCTCCCTTCTTCCAGTCTCTCCTTTCGCGACCGTTTTGCCAGTTTCTAACCCTCTGTACCCTCCCATCTCCCCTCCAGACAGGAGATGCCACCACAGTCTCAAGTGTCCACCTGATACAAGTAGCTCACTCTTCATCAGCATCTCTCTCCAACCCATTGTCCAGTCCCTTCCATGTCTGATGAGGTGTCTTCGGGAATGGTTCCTGTCCTGGGCCAACAGAAGGTTTGGGAACCATGACCACCAGGATTCCTCTAGTCTCAGTCAGACCATTAAGTCTGGTCTTTTTATGAGAATTTGGGGTCTGCATCCCACTGTTCTCTTGCTCCCTAAGGGGTTCTCTGTTGTGTTCCCTGTCAGGACAGTCATCGGTTGTGGCCGAGCACCATCTAGTTCTTCTGGTCTCAGGATGATGTAGTCTCTCGTTTATGTGGCCCTTTCTGTCTCTTGGGCTTATAATTACCTTGTGTCCTTGGTGTTCTTCATTCTCCTTTGCTCCAGGTGGGTTGAGACCAATTGATGCATCTTAGATGGCTGCTTGTTGGCATTTAAGACCCCAGATGCCACAGTTCAAAGCGGGATGCAGAATGTTTTCATAATAGAGTTTATTACGTCCATTGACTCAGAAGTCCCCTTAAGCCATAGTCCCCAAACCCTCGCCCTTGCTCCACTGACCTTCGAAGCATTCGGTTTATCCCGGAAACTTCTTTGCTTTTGGTCCCATCCAGTTGAGCTGACCTTCCCTGTATTGAGTATTGTCCTTCCCTTCACCTAAAGTAGTTCTTATCTACTAAGTAATCAGTAAATAACCCTCTCCCACCCTCCCTCCCTCCCCCCTCTCGTAACCACAAAAGAGTGTGTTCTTCTCAGTTTATACTATTTCTCAAGAACTTATAATAGTGGTCTTATAGAGTATTTGCCCTTTTGCATCTGACTAATTTCACTCAGCATAATGCCTTCCAGGTTCCTCCATGTTATGAAATGTTTCACAGATTTGTCACTGTTCTTTATCGATGTGCAGTATTCCACCGTGTGAATGTACCATACTTTATTTAACCATTCATCTATTGATGGACACCTTGGTTGTTTCCAGCATTTTGCTAATGTAAACAGTGCTGCAATAAACATGGGTGTGCATATATCTGTTTGTGTGAAGGCTCTTATTTCTCTAGGGTATATTCCGAGGAGTGGGATTTCCGGGTGGGTTTTTATTATGGTAGTTCTATTTCTAACTTTTTAAGAAAACGCCAGATAGATTTCCAAAGTGGTTGTACCATTTCACATTCCCACCAGCAGTGTATAAGAGTTCCAATCTCTCCGCAGCCTCTCCAACATTTATTCTTTTGTGGTTTTTGGATTAATGCCAGCCTTGCTGCAGTGAGATGAAATCTCATCGCAGTTTTAATTTGCATTTCTCTAATGGCTAATGATCGAGAGCATTTTCTCATGTGTCTGTTAGCTGCCTGAATATCTTCTTTAGTGAAGTGTGAGTTCATATCCTTTGCCCACTTCTTGATTGGGTTGTTTGTCTTTTTGTGGTTGAGTTTTGACAGAATCATATAGATTTTAGAGATCAGGCGCTGGTCTGAGATGTCATAGCTGAAAATTTTTTCCCAATCTGTAGGTGGTCTTTTTACTCTTTTGGTGAAGTCTTTAGATGAGCATAGGTGTTTGATTTTTAGGAGCTCCCAGTTATCTGGTTTTTCTTCGTCATTTTTAGTAATGTTTTGTATTCTGTTTATGCCTTGTATTAGGGCTCCTGATGTTGTCCCAATTTTTTCTTCCATGATCTTTATCGTTTTAGTCTTTATGTTCAGGTCTTTGATCCACTTGGAGTTAGTTTTTGTGCATGGTGTGAGGTATGGGTCCTGTTTCATTTTTTTGCAAATGGATATCCAGTTATGCCAGCATCATTTGTTAAAAAGACTATCTTTTCCCCAATTAACTGACACTGGGCCTTTGTCAAATATCAGCTGCTCATATGTGGATGGATTTATATCTGGGTTCTCAATTCTGTTCCATTGGTCTATGTGCCTGTTGTTGTACCAGTACCAGGCTGTTTTGACTACTGTGGCTGTATAATATGTTCTAAAATCAGGTAGTGTGAGGCCTCCCACTTCCTTCTTTTTCAGTAATGCTTTACTTACCCGGGGCTTCTTTCCCTTCCATATGAAGTTGGTGATTTGTTTCTCCATCACTTTAAAAAATGTCATTGGAATTTGGATCGGAAGTGCATTGTATGTATAGATGGCTTTTGGTAGAATAGACATTTTTACTATGTTAAGTCTTCCTATCCATGAACAAGGTATGTGTTTCCACTTATGTAGGTCCCTTTTAGTTTCTTGCACTACTACTTTGTAGTTTTCTTTGTATAGGTCTTTTACATCTTTGGTAAGATTTATTCCTAAGTATTTTTTCTTCTTGGGGGCAACTGTGAATGCTATTGGTTTGGTGATTTCCTCTTCGATGTTCTTTTTGTTGATGTAGAGGAATCCAAGTGATTTTTGTATGTTTATCTTGTAACCTGAGATTCTGCCGAACTCTTCTATTAGTTTCAGTAGTTTTCTGGAGGATTCCTTAGGGTTTTCTGTGTATAAGATCATGTCATCTGCAAATAGAGATAATTTTACTTCTTCTTTGCCAATCTGGATGCCCTTTATTTCTTTGTCTAGCCTAATTGCTCTGGCTAGGACCTCTAGCACAATGTTGAATAAGAGCGGTGATAAAGGGCATCCTTGTCTGGTTTCCGTTGTCAAGGGAAGTGCTTTCAGGCTCTCTCCATTTATAGTGATGTTGGCTGTTGGCTTTGTATAGATGCCTTTTATTATGTTGAGGACTTTTCCTTCAATTTCTATTTTGCTGAGAGTTTTTATCAGGAATGGGTGTTGGACGTTGTCAAATGTCTTTTCTGCATCAGTTGATAAGATCATGTGGTTTTTGTCTTTTGTTTTATGTGTATGGTGGATTACATTAACGGTTTTTCTAATATACCTGGTATAAATCCCACTTGGTTGTGGTAGATTATTTTTCTGATATGTTGTTGAATTCTATTGGCTAGAATTTTGTTGAGGATTTTTGCATCTATGTTCATGAGGGACATAGGTCTGTAATTTTCTTTTTTTGTGACGTCTTTACCTGGTTTTGGTATCAGGGATATGGTGGCTTCATAGAACGAGTTAGGTAGTATTCCACCCTTTTCTATGCTTTGAAATACCTTTAGTAGTAGTGGTGTTAGCTCTTCTCTGAAAGTTTGGTAGAACTCTGCAGTAAAGCCATCAGGGGCAGGGCTTTTTTTGTTGGGAGTTTTTTGATTGCCTTTTCAATCTCTTTTTTGTTGTGGGTCTATTTAGTTGTTCTACTTCTGAATGTGTTAGTTTAGGTAGGTAATGTTTTTCTAGGAATTCATCCATGTCTTCTAGGTTTGCAAATTTGTTGGAGTACAATTTTTCATAATAATCTGATATGATTCTTTTAATTTCAGTTGGGTCTGTCGTGATGTGGCCCTTCTCGTTTCTTATTCGGGTTATTTGTTTCCTTTCCTGTATTTCTTTAGTCAGTCTGGCCAATGGTTTATCAATTTTGTTAATTTTTTCAAAGAACCGGCTTTTGGCTTTGTTAATTCTTTCAATTGTTTTTCTGTTCTCTAATTCATTTAGTTCAGCTCTAATTTTTATTATTTATTTTCTTCTGGCGCCTGATGGATTCTTTTGTTGCTCGCTTTCTATATGTTCAAGTTTTAGGGACAGTTCTCTGATTTTGGCTCTTTCTTCTTTTTGTATGTGTGCATTTATGGATATAAATTGACCTCTGAGCACTGCTTTTGCTGTGTCCCAGAGGTTTTGATAGGAAGTGTTTTCATTCTCGTTGCGTTCTATGAATTTCTTTATTGCCTCCTTAACGTCTTCTATAACCCAGTCTTTTTTTAGCAGGGTATTGTTCAGTTTCCAAGTATTTGATTTCTTTTCCCTAATTTTTCGGTTATTGATTTCCACTTTTAGGGCCTTGTGGTCTGAGAAGATGTCTTGTAATATTTCGATGTTTTGGATTCTGCAAAGGTTTGTTTTATGACCTAATATGTGATCTATTCTAGAGAATGTTCCATGTGCACTAGAAAAAAAAAAAAAGAATACTTTGCAGCAGTTGGGTGGAGTGTTCTGTATAGGTCTATGAGGTCAAGTTGGTTGATTGTAGCAATTAGGTCTTCCACGTCTCCATTGAGCTTCTTACTAAATGTCCTGTCCTTCTCCGAAAGTGGTGTGTTGAAGTCTCCTACTATAATTGTGCAGATGTCTATCTCACTTTTCAATCCTGTTAAAGTTTGTTTTATGTATCTTGCAGCCCTGTCATTGGGTACATAAATATTTAATGTGGTATGTCTTCCTGATCAATTGTCCCTTTAATCATTATGTAGTGTCCTTCTTTATCCTTTATGGTGGATTTAACTTTGAAGTCTATTTTGTCAGAAATTAATATTGTTACTCCTGCTCTTTTTTTGATTGTTTTTTGCTTGATATATTTTTTTCCATCCTTTGAGTTTTTAGTTTGTTTGTGTCTCTATGTCTAAGGTGTGTCTGTTGTAGGCAGCATATACATGGATCATGTTTTTTTATCCAGTCTGACACTCTCTGTCTTTTTATTGGTGCATGTAGTCCATTTACATTCAGTGTAATTATAGATAAGGATGTATTTAGTGCTGTCATTTTGATGACTTTTTGTGTCTGTTGTTGACTATTTCATTTTTCCACTTACTTTTTTGTGCTGAGACGTTTTTCTTTGTAAATTGTGTGTTCCTCATTTTCACAGTAGTCGAATTTATATTTGCTGAGTCGTTATGTTTTTCTTGGTTTTTATTTTGAGTTATGGAATTGTTATACCTCTTTGTGGTTACCTTAATATTTACCCCTATTTTTCTAAGTAAAAACCTAACTTGTATCGTCCTATATCGCCTTGTTTTCCTTTCCATATGGCAGTTCTATGCCTCCTGTATTTAGTCCTTCTTTTTGATTATTGTGATCTTTTACATAATGACTTCAGTGATTCCCTGTTTTGAGCATTTTTTTTCTTTTTAAAATTAATCTTAATTTTTTTTGTGTGATTTCCCTATTTGAGTTGATATCAGGATATTCTGTTCTGTGACCTTGTGTTGTGTTGTTATCTGATGTTATTGATTTTCTGACCAAACAATTTCCTTTAGTTTTCTTGTAGCTTTGGTTTGGTTTTTGCAAATTCTCTAAGCTTGTGTTTATCTGTAAATGTTTTAATTTCGCCTTCATATTTGAGAGAGAGTTTTGCTGGATATATGATCCTTGGCTGGCAGTTTTTCTCCTTCAGTGCTCTGTATATGTCATCCCATTGCCTTCTTGCCTGCATGGTTTCTGCTGAGTAGTCTGAACTTATTCTTATTGGTTCTCCCTTGTAGGAGACCTTTCTTTTCTCCCTGGCTGCTTTTAAAATTTTCTCTTTATCTTTGGTTTTGGCAAGTTTGATGATAATATGTCTTGGGGATTTTCTTTTTGGATCAATCTTCTATGGGGTTCGATGAGCATCTTGGATAGATATCCTTTTGTCTTTCATGATGTCAGGGAAGTTTTCTGCCAACTGATCTTCAACTATTCTCTCTGTGTTTTCTGTTATCCCTCTCTGTTCTGGGACTCTAATCACACGCAAGTTATTCTTCTTGATACATTCCCACATGATTCTTAGGGTTTCTTCATTTTTTTTAATTCTTTTATCTGATTTTTCTTCAACTGTATTCGTGTCAATTGCTTTATCCTCCACCTCCCCCACTCTGCATTCCAATCCCTCGATTCTGCTCCTCTGACTTCCTATTGAGTTGTCTAATTCTGTAATTTTACTGTTAATCTTTTGGATTTCTGAATGCTGTCTCTCTATGCATTCTTGTAGCTTATTAATTTTTCCACTATGTTTTTGAATAATCTTTTTGATTTCTTCAACTGCTTTATCAGTGTGTTCCTCGGCTTTTTCTGTAGATTGCCTTATTTCATTTTTTTAGGTCATCCCTGATGTCTTGAAGCATTCTGTAAATTAGTTTTTTATATCCTGCATCTGGCAATTCCAGGATTGTATCTTCATTTGGGAAAGATTTTGATTCTTTAATTTGGGGAGTTGTAGAAGCAATCATGGTCTGCTTCTTTATGTGGTTTGATATCGACTGCTGTCTCCGAGCCATCTATAAGATATTGTAACGATTTATTTTATATTTGCTCACTGAGTCTTATCTTGTTTTGTTTTCTTTCAATATATGTAGATGGGCTACTAGATTGCTCTGTCTTGATTGCTGTAGCCTTTGAATCACTTATGTCCTCTTACCAGCTGGTTTGGGTCATTACCAGAAATATAAGCCTACAAGTCCATTCACTATTCTTGAGTAGAATCTGATTTTGGGTCACCAAGTGTGTGGGGTAGACTGTCACCTATTCGTTTAGAGGAGTAGTGGTGATAGTTGTGTGCACCAGGTTCTAGTAGCAGCAGGGGGTCACATTCTGGGCGGGGGAGGATGCTGACAGCCTTCCCCTAAGTGCCAGTGAGGTAGGTGTGTCTCTATTCCTAAAGCACTTTGGTGGGTGGGCTCTGCAGCTGTGCCTTAGGCACCCAATGCATGCACCTGTACAGGTTTGTAGATGTCACTATCCTCAGACCCCTATGGCAAGAGGTTAGGTGGTTTGGGTGGAGCTTCAGCCCTCAGTTCCCTGTTGTGGGTCAGTGAGGGCTCTGTTTAATAGGTAGAGAAATCAGGCCTAGGAAACTTGTCTTTCTAGTAATCTGCTAAAACAATTACAGTCAGATCACCATCAGAATTGCCTTTGCATTATAATAGCCACCTTGTTCCCTGTAGGGAAGAAAGCTCAAGACTGTGGATCTCATATGCTTGGCTGGATCTGGTTCTGTATTTTTAGTACAATTTTGGGAAGTCAGGGAAGGATTCTTGGTCCCTGGGTTTTTTGTAGCTGCTTCTCTCAGACCAGGAGAATGGGTTAGGAAAAGACAAAACAAACAAACAAACAAAAAACCCGCAGAGCACTTCACTCTCTGGCCCAGGAAATTCCAGTGTTAATGAAGCCACCTGGGAAGGGGAGGGGAGGGATCAGATAGATAGGAGAGAGTAGCACCCAGGAATATAGACAAAGTCACTTATCTTGCTTGGTGAGGACTGTTTTATCTGAGATTCCCAAGGGGCGTGTAGTCTGTGTGAGTTGGCTGGGTTGAGATTGCCCCTGGGGGTCAGGCCTGTGTCCTGTGCACGTGCTATCTCAGAAGCTGTGGTCAGTTCCTCTGCTCCTGGTCCAAAGCCCAGCGCCACAGTTCCCTGGCTGGGACACCACACTCCCGGCTCCAAAACCAGTTGCTGCCTCCCAGTGACTTCTCCTCCTGTCAGCCACGTCGCTGCGCTGCCTGCGTGCACTGGCTGGGCTTCCCCCGAGGTCACTTCAGGGGGCTAGGGCTGCGTCCCATGTTTGCGCCATCTCAGGATGCCCTACTCAGCTCCCCTGTGCCCAGTCCAAAACCCGGCACCAAGGTTTTCTGACTGGGACGCTGGCTCCAGGCTCCGAAAACAGTCGCTGCTTCCCCGTGGTTGCTCGTTCTTTCTCTCGTTAGCCCTGTTAGTGTGCAGCCTGCTTGTGCTGGCTGAATCTCTACGGAGGTTACCCCAGGGGGCTAGGGGTCAGGGCTGTGTCCCATGCCTGCCCTACCTCAGCAACCCACTATCAGCCCCGCCACTCGGCACCCGGGAACCAGAAGGGCTCAAGGCTGTGGAGTGGGTCGCGGGTTCCAGAAGCAGTTGCTGTTTCAGGGCACAGCTTTTTGCTCACCTGTCACTCAGGTCAACTCTTTAGATCTGTGTTTGATGGTCAGGGTTCGTAGAGTGTCATGTTTGTGATCAGTTCACTTGTTTTTCCAAGTCTTTGTTTCAAGAGGGATTCGAGGTAGTATCTACCTAGTCAGCCATCTTGGCCCTGCCTCCTCATCATTCTTTAATTTGCATTTCCCTGATTGCTAGTGAGTCTAGACATCTTTTCATGTGTTTACTGGCCATTGGATGTCCTCTTCTGTAAATTACTGCTTCAAATTCTTCCCCCCCTTTTTTTTTTTTTTTTTTTACCTGGATTCCTGTTTTCCTGCTGACTGATAAATTCTTGTTGGTTTTGGGCATCGCTAATGTAGTCCCTCTCAGTCACTTAACTATTTTCTCTATGTTGTCATTTTGTGAATCAGAAATCCTAAATTTTGCATTCTCACTCAAGTCTATCAAACTTTTTCCTTACAGTTTGAAGGTTTTATTTTATGTCCCCTTGCTTTTGTCCCCTCCAAGGCCAAAAAATATTCTCCTACATTTTCCCAATACACAGCACACCACCCACTGCCGTTGAGTCAATTCTGACTCATAGCGACCCTATAGGACAGAGTAGAACTGCCTCATAGAGTTTCCAAGGAGTGCCTGGTGGATTTGAACTGCCGACCTTTTGGTCAGCAGTCATAGCACTTAACCATTATGCCACCAGGGTTTCCATTTTCCCAATAGCTTTATGTTTTTGTCTTTTATTTTGAGACTTTTAATCCATCAGAACTTTTCTATATGGTGTGGGGTCAGGATCTAGCCAGTTTCTCAGCGAATAAGGTTCTGGGTAATTATTCAAAAATCCTTCCTTTCCCCACTGATTTGTGGTTCCAACTTTAGTATATATATATATATATATAAAACCACCTATTCTTTTCCTTTGATCTCTGTGGTTTTTTTTTTTTCAATTTTAGGTGAAGATATGCGTAGCAAAACACATCAATTCAATAAGTCCACATGTACAATTCAGTGACATCGATTGCGTTCTTCAAGTTGTGCCACCTTTCTTGATATCCTTTTCCAAATTGTTTCACCATCATCAACACAAACTCACTACTCCTTAAGCTTCTCACCTAACCTTTGGAGTTGCTGTTGTCAATTAAGAATTATCTATATGTGGGTTTTTTATTTATTAATTTATTTTTATTTTTGTACTTTAGATGAAGGTTTACAGAACAAACTAGCTTCTCATTAAACAATTAGTACACATATCAGTTTGTGACATTGGTTGCCAACCCTACTACATGTCAACACTCTCCCTTCTTGACCTTGGGTTCCCTATGACCAGCTTTCTGGTTCCCTCCTGCCTTCTAGTCCTTACCCTTGGGCTGGTGTGCCCCTTTAGTCTCGTTTTGTTTTATGGTCCATCTAATCTTTGGCTGAAAGGTGAACCTCAGGAGTGACTTCATTACTGAGGAAAAGAGTGTCTGGGGGCCATTCTGTCACGGTTTCTCCAGTCTCTGTCAGATCAATAAGTCTGGTCTTTTCTTTGTGAGTTAGAATTTTGCTCTACTTTTTTCTCTAGCTCTGTCTGGGACCCCCTATTGTGATCCCTGTCAGAGTAGTCAGTGGTGGTAGCCAGGTACCATCTAGCTGTACTGGACATAGTCTGGTGGAGGCTTGGTAGTTGTGGTCCATTAGTCCTTTGGACTAGTCTTTCCCTTGTGTCTTTGCTTTTCTTCATTCTTCCTTGCTCCCAATGGGGTGAGGCCAGTAGAATATCTTAAATGGCCACTCACAAGCTTTTTAACACCCCAGGCGCTACTCACCAAAGTAGGATGTAGAACATTTTCTTTATAAACTATGTTATGCCAATTGAGCTAGATATTCCCCGAGAGCATGGTCCCACAGCCCTCAGCCCAGTTATTCAGTCTCTCAGGGAGTTTGGATGTGTCTGTGAAGCTTCCATGACCTTGCCTTGGACAAGCGCTGGCTTCTCCAGTATTGTGAATATGTGTTTTTGTTGTTGTTGTTGCATGAGTGTGTTTTTTTATCCTGCCTCATACCTTTTGTTTAATTTTTTTATTACTATAGCTTTGTATTATATCTCAATATCTGGTAGGACAAGTCTTCCTCTTTGCTCTTCTTTTATACAAATTGACTTTGCTATTTCGAGACCTTTATTATTTCCACGCCCTCATCTTTTCTAAATTCCCATATAAACAAGCTCATGGCATTGGCACTGAGTTGGCAGCAGGTTGCACCTCTGAGTCCAAATGGGTGTCCATGCACCTTACTTCCTCGCAAGTCCCTAGCAGAGCTACTTCTTCATGAAAGCCAGTGCTTTAGTATCATAAATTTTTTCTGGTCCCTTGTTTAGTTTCAGGGCCTATAAGAAGTCCATTTTATAGATGAGGATACTGAAGCTCAGAGAGAGGGAAGGACTTCCAGATGTGCACAGTGGTTAGTAAGAGTGTTGGAACTTGGACCTATGACTCCTAAGTCCCTGCCCTGGGCTCTTGTCACCACACTATGCTAACACACATTAAAAAAAAAGTAGACAACCTATGCTCCAAAGCACAAATACTGCCACCCTTCCCACACTTTCATGAACAAGGCAGAGGGACAGCGTAGCCAGAATTGCTTTGAAGAGGCAAAAGTTTAAGACCAATAGGCATTTTCAAGGAAGATCCTCAAACATAACTGGGAAGCTGTGATCAATGCAGAACAGGGTCTGGGAGTCCCAGGTCCTGCTGAGAAAGTAGAAGCAGTTCTTCAGTAAAATGAGGGGGGATGTGGACTGTGGGGGTGGATATGGAAGCAGTTGAATGGTTCTTAACAAGTCCAATTCTCCTATACTCTAGCAGGCAAGCAGGCAGCTTGGGGTGGAGAGGTCCATGGTGGTCCTAGCAACTGCAGTTAGAAAGTCAGCAGTAGGCTGGGTTTATCTGTTTCAGGAGCCTTTGAAGGCAGGGGTGTTGTGCATAGCATGGGTTCCTGGGGCCTCCTGAATAGGAGCTGGGAGTAAAAACAGGGACTCATCCTGAGTGCAGATCAATGAGTAGACTTGGGCCCAGGGACCCTATGACCACAAACACTGTCCCAATGGGGTCTCACAGAGGCCCAGCTGCTACTCCTGTCCATCTAGGTGAGCATTTTGTCGAGGTCAGAGCCACTGCCTCAGGGCAGAGTTGCTCCTTGCTCTCGGAGGCATGCAAGGAGTGGTGCATAGCCACACTAGGGAAAAGGCTGGGGATGTATTTCCTACTTGAGGTATTCTAAATCACGAGTTCACTGATTCCCAAGCCTAGCAGTCATGCAGGGAGTGGGTTAAAAACACAGATGTCTATCAGCAGAGGAATGTATAAACAAAATGTGGTCTATCCATACAATGGGGTATCAATAGAACATAAAGAGAAATGAAGTTCTGACACGTGCTACGACAAGGATGAACCTTGAAACATTATGCCGAGTGAAATAAGTCAGACACAAAAGGACAAATATTGTATGATCCCCCTTATATGAAATATCTAGAACAGGCAAAATAATAGAGACCAAAGCTTATTAGTGGTTCCA
This sequence comes from Elephas maximus indicus, assembly GCF_024166365.1. Lineage (NCBI taxonomy): Eukaryota > Metazoa > Chordata > Mammalia > Proboscidea > Elephantidae > Elephas > Elephas maximus. The sequence goes on along the minus strand of NC_064846.1, from coordinate 4,660,028 downwards.
GGACTTGGGGAAGCAGAAAGGAGAAAGTGTTACTTAAGGGGTACTAAGTTCCTGTTTGGGATGATGTCAAACTTTGGAAATGATTCGTGGTGATGGTTGTACAATATGGTGAAGGTAATTAACGTCACTAAATTGTACACTTAAAAATGGAAACGTCTTCCTATTAATTAAGGGTAGGATTGCACAGTCAATAATTGCAATTGCTGTCAATAAGTTGTACGCCTGTAAAAAGTTGAATTGGCAAAAGGTTATGTAATAGATACATTTATAGCAACAACAAAAAAGAGCAGTTGCTCAGGCTGCGTATGTAAAACCAAACACCTCATGGGATTTAGTTCCTTGGTTTGGAGGTTAGAGTCATAGTTTCATGAAACATCCCAGTTAATTGGCCTAATAACATGTTTAGTGCTTCTGTTCTACCCCCTAGTTCATTGCATAGTGCCTGGGGGGGGCTCTTAAAAGCTTGCAAGTGGCCATCCAAGGCACAACGATTGGTTACTCTTCACCTGTAGCAACAGGGGACGAAGGAGAGTCAGGAATAGGAGGAGGAAATGGAATGCATGGCTAATTGCCTCCATGAACAACTGCCTCATTTGCCATGAGACGGGAAGAACTGGGTGGTGTCTGGCTACCATTACTGAACATTTTGATCAAAGATTCTATAGAAGGATCCTGATCAAAAGGGGGAAAATGTAGAACATAATTTTCAATTCTCATGTACTTCAGACTTTCTGGAGGCATGGAGGCTGGATGAGCCCCCAAAACTATTGCCCTGAAATAATCTTTAAAACTTTAGCCAGAAGTATCCCTAGAAGTCTTTGTTTAAAACTAAACAATAGTTTGGCTTAACTAGTAAAAATTGTCTGCCTTGAGCATTCTGCTCTTTTAAGAACTATCTATATGGGATCAAATTGACAACAGCAACTCAAAAGATTAGATAGGAACCTTAGGGGCAGTGAGTTTATGTTAATGGGGGAGGAACAACATGGAAAAGGAGGGTGAAAAAGGTTGTACAACTCAAAGAATATAATTAATGTCATTGAATTGTACATTAGAAACTGTTGAATTGTTGTGTTTTGCTGTGTATATTTTCAACAAAATAAATAAAATTAAAAAATATTCAATTAGCAATTTTTATATGTATTTTACCACAATAAATTTTTCTTAAAAAATGCAAGTAAAAACCAAAATAAAACAAAAACACAGGTTCCAGCCCATACCCTGCAGACTCACCATCAGACTGAGGAACTGGTTTAGAGCAGTGCTTCTCAAACCACCTGTGATGAAGGCCTAGTGCTGCAATTTCCATTCTGTTGCAATCTATACTTCTGTGAAATACAGAATACATTTCTCTTTTGCAGCAACGTCAAATTGCTAAAAAGGCACCTAAAAAATGCCTATTCTCATTGCTGTACTTTTCTCATCGTGGCCCTGTAACAAACTGGTCACCAGCCAGCACTGGTCTGTGAACCACACTGATAATGCTGGCTTAGAGGACCACTCCTTGAGAGGTTGTTTCCAGCCTGGCATTTCTAGGCCCCTGGCCTCTGCTCCTGGCCAGCAAAGCCTGTTCTGCCTCTGCATTAGTTTTCCAGGCTCACCTGGGTTGAGTTGACCAACTGAGAGCCCGATTTGCCCTATGCTTGTCTTGGCTCCTCATTTTCCTGCTGTCTGTGAAAGTGGCAGCATCTGTGGCTTCCTCCCAGAGCCCAAAGACCAGTGGATGTGAGATGCTTCTACAGTCTTTTTCATTTAGTGAGCCCAGGCCTTCCCGTTCTGTGCGATACGTGCTAAACAAAGCACACATTGATTTAGCAAAAGCCTGACCTGGTCCAAAGAGGTCCTTTGTGGTCTCCAAAGTAGAACTCCCAAACGTGGGGCCCAATTGTTCTGGCCCCACTTCAGGGGCTGTCGTCCAGGGGGCTGTCTGACCTAACAGCTGCAGAAAGACTTCTAGCAAGCCAAGGGAAGACTGCATTAAGGGAAATGGGCCACTTTAAGTCAAAGGAATGGAATATGCCACAGTGATCACCAAGGCTCCTCCCACTTGACAGTTCTATGGTTTTGAAAGGGGTGTGCTGGCTAAGACGCCTAGTATGACTGATGTGCTTGAGGTAAGTCAGTTTTCTCTATGGCCACAAAGACTGATTCATTGCACCAACAATTACATCACATCAACATTCACCTTCCAGCTGCTTAGTTTCTGTGTTGAGCTCTGGGGCACAGGGCCAGTGAAGAATCATACAGGACCCCAATGCAAGAGATGTATGGAGCTCACAGGCCGATGGGGAAAGAGATAGTAAAAATTCCTGTTGTTAGGTGCCTTTGAGTCAGTTCTGACTCACAGCAATCCTACATACAACAGAATGAAGCACCGCCCGGTGCTGTACCACCCTCACAATTGTTGTTATGCTAGAGTCCGTTGTTGCAGCCACCGTGTCAATCCCTCTGGTTGAGGGTTTTCCTCTGGGGCACAGGGCCAGTGAAGAATCATACAGGACAGTGCAAGAGATGTATGGAGCTCACAGGTCAGTGGGGGAAAGAGATAGTAAAAATTCCTGTTGTTAGGTGCCTTTGAGTGGGTTCCAACTCATAGCAATCCTACATATAACAGAATGAAGCACTGCCCGGTGCTGTACCATCCTCACGATTGTTGTTATGCTAGAGCCTGTTGTTGCAGCCATCGTGTCAATCCATCCGGTTGAGGGTTTTCCTCCTTTTCGCTGACCCTCCACTTTACCAAACATGATGTCCTTCTCCAGGGACTGGTCCCTCCTGATAACATGTCCAAAGTATGTGAGACAAAGTCTCACCTTCCTCGCTTCCAAGGAGCATTCTGACTGTATCATTCTTCTGGCTGTCCATGGTATATTCAATATTCTTTGCCAGCATCACAATTCAAAGGCATCAATTCCTTTTTTGGTCTTCCTTATTCATAGTCCACCTGTCAGATGTATATGAGGCAATCGAAAAGACCATGGCTTGGGTCAGGCGCACCTTAGTCCTCAAAGTGCAGTCATTGCTTTTGAACACTTGAAAAAGATCTTTTGCAGCAGATTTGCCCAAAGCAATATGTCTTTTGATTTCTTGACTGCTGCTTCCATTAGTGTTGATTGTGGATCCAAGTAAAATGAAATCCTTGATAATGTCAATATTTTCTCCATTTATCATGATGTTGCTTATTGGTCCATTTGTGAGGATTTTTGTTTTCTTTATGTTGAGGTGTTATCCATACTGAAGACTCTGGTCTTTGATCTTCATTAGTAAGTGCCTCAAGTCCTCTTTACTTTCAGCAAACAAGGTTGTGTCATCTGCATACTGTAGGTTGTTAATGAGTCTTCCACCAATCCTGATGCCCCATTCTTCTTCATATAGTCCAACTTCTGGGGTTATTTGCTCAGCATATAGATTGAGTAAGTATGGTGAAAGGATAAAACCCCGACACACACCTTTCCTGATTTTAAAACATGCAGTATCCCCCTGTTCTTCTCGAACAGCCGTCTATGCACAGATTTTGCATGAGCACACTTAAGTGTTCTAGGATTCCCATTCTTTACAATGTTGTCCATAATTTGTTATGATCCACACAGTCAAATGCCTGCGCATAGTTGATAAAACACAGGTAAACATCCTTCTGGTATTCTCTGCTGACAGCCAAGATCCATCTGACATCAGCAACGATATTTCTCATCCCATGTCCTTTTCTGAATCCACTTGAATTTCTGGCAGTTCCCTGTCAATCTACTGCTGCAACTGTTTCAGCAAAATTTTACTTGTGTGTGATATCAATGATATTGTTCGATAATTTTAGCATTCTGTTAGATCATCTTTCTTTGGAATGGGCATAAATATGGATCTCTTCCTGTTGGTTGACCAGGCAGCTGTCCTCCTAATTTCTTGGCATAGATGAGTGAGCGCTTCCAGCATTGCATCCGTTTGTCAAAACATCTCACTTGGTATTCTGTCAATTCCTGGAGCCTTGTTTTTCACCAATGGCTTCAGTGCATCTTGGGCTTCTTCCTTTAGTATCATTGGTTCTTGGTCATATGCTACCTCCTGAAATGTTTGAACATCGACCAACTCTTTTTGGTACAGTGACTCTGTCCCTTCCATCTTCTTTTAATGCTTCCTGTGTCATTCAATATTTTCCCCATAGATCTCTTTCCTTTTTCAACTCGAGGCTTGAATTTTTTCTTCAGTTCTTTCAACTTGAGAAATGTCTAGCAAGTTCTACCCTTTTGGTTTTTTAACTCCAGGTCTTTACACATGTTATTATAATACTTTACGTTGTCTTCTTGAGTTACCCTTTGAAATCTTCTGTTCAGCTCTTTTACTTCATCATTTCTTCCTTTTGCTTTAGCTACTCTATGTTCAAGAGCAAGTCTCAGAGTCTCTTCTGACATCTATTTTGGTCTTTTCTTGGTTTCCTTTTTTTTTTTTAAGCGACCTCTTACTTTCTTCATATGTGATGTCCTTAATGTCATTCCACAATTCGTCTGGTCTTCAGCCATTAGTGTTCAATGCTCAAATCTGTTCCTGAGATGGTCTCTAAATTTTAGCGGGATGTACTCAAAGGTGCTTTTTGGCTCTCATGGACTTGCTCTAATTTTCTTCAGCTTCAACTTGAACTTACATGTGAGCAGTTGATGGTCTCTTCCTCAGTTGGTGCCTGACTGATGATATTGAGCTTTTTAATCACGTCTTTTCACAAATGTAGTCAGTTTGATTCCTGTGTATTTCATCTGGCAAGGTCCACGTGTATAGTATCATTTATGTTGTTTAAAAAAGGTATTTGCAATAAAGAAGTAGTTGGTCTTGCAAAATTCTATCAAGTAATCTCGTGTCATTTCTATCACCAAGGCCGTATTTTCCAACTACTTGTCCTTCTCCTTTTTCAACATTTGCATTCTAATCACCAGTAATTATCAATGCATCTTGATTGCATGTTTGACCAATTTCAGACTGGTGAAGTTGGTAAAAATCTTCAGTTTCTTCATCTTTGGCCTTAGTGGTTTGTTAGTAAATTTGAATAATAGTCGTATTAACTGGCCTTCCTTATAGGCTTATGGACACTATCCTATCACTGACAGTGTTGTACTTCAGGATAGATCTTAAAATGTTCTTTTTGACAATGAATGCAACACCATTTCTCTTTAATTTGTCATTCCCTGAATAGTACACCATATGATTTTCTGATTCAAAAAGGGCAATACCAGTCCATTTCAGCTCACCCTATCACAGGTGCCCAAGAGACCACAGGGCAAGATGAGGCCCCCACAGAGGGACAGGCTGGTGGACCAAGTACTGCATCCCCCATGCAGGGCTAACTGCAGCATCTCTGAGCCCACACGTCAACTCCAACACAGCCCCCAGGATCCTCACCCATTTAGCTCTTGTCACACTGACTGAGCTTTGCGGTCTCCCCAGCAGTCTATGAGCTTTCTGAGGGCAGGAACCAAATTGCCTTCATGTCCACAACCCTAGTGCCTAGCCAGGACTTTGTGTCAAGCAGTCCTTCTGAATGATTGCTGGCTGCATGGGTGCACAGATGCTGGGAAGCTGAGGAGAAGGTGTCCTAGTGACCTCTCCCTGGGCCAGATCATCCATCTTCCATGGCTCCAGCTCCAGCCCAGACCTTTCCTCTGCACAACAGACTGGTAGTCCCAACCACTTACTGAGCATTGTAGGACCTCAAACTTAGTCTGAGAGGCAGCCAAGCATAGTGCTTATAATGTGGCAGATTCACGGGCCCAACTGCCTGGGCTTAAATCCTTTCTCCTCCACATGCTAGCTGTGAGACCGCAGGCAAATTATCTAAATTTTTGAGCCTCAGTCACCTCATTTAAAAGTGAGAATCATCATCATCATCCACCTTAGTGTTTGGGGAGGAGGAGGTGAGGTAATACATGCAAAATCTAGGGAAGGGGGCCTGGAACGAAGTACACCCTCTACTACACTAAAGATCTGTTACCTAATATACTCATGTTCCGTTCAAATTGGTCTAAAACAAAACTCAAGACATTTTTCTCCCAGCTGTTCCTCTTCCCAGTATTCTCCACTCAAAAAATGTCCCTATTATCCACATCCCTTCCATTCCTCAACATATATATTTTTTTAATTTTATTGTACTTTAGATGAAGATTTACAGAGCAAACTAGCTTCTCGTTAAACAATTAACACACATATTGTTTTGTGACATTGGTTGCCAACCCCACGGCATGTCAATATTCTCCCCTTCTCAATCTTAGGTTCCCTGTTACCAGCATTCCTGTCCCCTCCTACCTTCTCGTCCTTGACCGGGACTGATGTTCCCATTTAGTCTTGTTTTGTTTTATGTTGTTGTTAGGTGCCATTGAGTTGGTTCCAACTCATACAGACTCTATGTACAACGGGACGAAACACTGCCAGGCCCTGCACCATCCTCACAATTGTTGTTATGCTTAAGCCCATTGTTGCAGCCATCACGTCAATCCACCTCATCGAGGATCTTCCTATTTTTCGCTAGCCCTGTGTTTTACCAAGCATGATGTCCTTCTTCAGTGACTGGTCCCTTCTGATAACATGTCCAAAGTTTGTGAGACGTAGTCTTACCATCCTTGCTTCCAAGGAGCATTCTGGTTGCACTTCGTCCAAGACAGAAATGTTCATTCTTCTGGAAGCCCATGATATATTCAACATTCTTCGCCAACACCACAATTCAAAGGCATCAATTCTTCTTCGATCTTCTTTATTCATCGTCCAGCTTTTGCACACATATGAGGCAATTGAAAACACCATGGCTTGGGTCAGGTTTTTTGTTTTGTTTTATGCACCTGTCTAATCTTTGGCTGAAGGGTGAACCTCAGGAGTGACTTCATTACTGAGCTAAAAGGGTGTGCGTGGGCCTTACTCTCGGGGTTTCTCCAGTCTCCAGTAAGTCTGGTCTTTCTTTTTTTGAGTTAGAATTTTGTTCTACTTTTTTCTCCAGCTCTGTCTGGACTCTCTAGTGTGATCCCTGTCAGAGCAGTTGGTGGTAGTAGCCGGGCACCATCTAGTTGTGCTAGACTCAGTTTAGTGGAGGCTGTGGTAGTTGTGGTCCATTAGTTCTTTGGACTAATCTTTCCCTTGTGTCTTTGGTTTTCTTCTTTTTCCCTTGCTCCAGATAAGGTGAGACCATTGGAGTATCTTAGATGGCCGCTCACAAGTTTTTAAGACCCCAGACACTACTCACCAAAGTAGAACATAGAACATTTTTCTTCATAAACTATGTTATGCCAATTTGAGCTAGATGTTCCCCCAGACCATGGTCCTTAGAGCCCTCAGCTCAGTAATTCAGTCCTCAGGGAGTTTGGATGTGTCTGTGGAGCTTCCACGACCTTGCCTTGGTCAAGTTGTGCTGGCTTTCTCAGTAATGTGTACTGTCTTATCTTTCACCAAAGTTACCACTTATTGTCTATTTAGTTTTTTCCTTCCCACTCCTCCTTTTCTTCATAACCATCAAAGACTGTTTCTTATTTTGTGTAAACCTTTTCATGAGTTTTTATAGTAGTGGTCTCATACAACATTTGTCATTTTATGATTCGCTTATTTCCGTCAGCATAATGCCCTCCAGGTTCATTCACCCAATATTTTTTTTATTATGTCAACTCGAATTCTAAGATATTTCTTGGATCCTGCCACTTTTCTCTATCCTCACTGCCACTGCCTTGGTCCCAGCCACCACCATCTCTCACTTGGATGATAGTAATTGCCTCCTTAGTAGTATTCCTACCTCTAAGCTTGCCTATCTTCCCAAAGGCTCTTCTCTACACAGCAGCTAGGATGATCTTTACAAATCTTGTAACTGTTGCTCAGAAACTTCCAGTGGCTTTCCATCTCATGTAGAATAAAAGCCAAACTCTTCACCCTGGCCTCCAAATCCTGACTAATCTGGCCCCTGCCTCCCTCTCTTACCTCATCTCCTGCCTCTGCCCCCTCCCATGGTATTCTGGCTACATTGGGCCCCTTACTATTCCTCAAACACAGACGTTCCCGCCGGCTGTAAGACCTCTGCACACACTGTTCTCTTGTGGTGAAACCTAATTAATTCCTCCTATTTCTTCTTCAGGTCTGAATTCACAGAATTCTTCTTCAGGTCTCAATTCACAGACTCACTCACAGGGAAGCCTTCCCCACCTGCTTGGACTAGGCCAGGTTCTCCATGACATGCTCTCATTCATTGCATCCTGGACCCTCCTTCAGAGCCCTTACCCCAGGTGTCATTGTGTCTTCATTGATGTGCTTATTTGACTAACGTCTGCCTCTTTCACTAAAACCAACCCTTTGTGAGGGCAGGGACTTCATCTGCCCTTTTCAAAACTGTGCTTACAACAGCTGGAAGAGTATCTGGCATATGATAGATGCCCAATAAATGATCTAAGCTTAGGACATGAGCAGGCTTTTTTTTTTTTTTTTTTTTTGTAATTTACAGGAGTTTGGCAGTTGGGTGGTGTAGAAGCAGGAAAAAAACCTCTAGGTGAGAAACCAGCATGAGCAAAGGCACAAAGCCACAGAAATGGAGGGTGGATTGAGAGAATGGTGGGGATTCTGGAAGGACTGAAGAAGGAGGTATATGGGGGCAGTGGTGGGAGTGAAGGTGGATATGGCAGCAGAGGTAATGGCACATGGGACCTTCTGCACCAGGCTAAAGAGCTTTCTCTTTGTCTGGAGGGCAATGGGGAGACATGGGAAGGGTCTGCTATGGATGGGGAGGATGGCCCCCAGTGAAGATGGTGACTTCTTTATGTGGCTCAGGCATCTCTCAGTATAAGCCACCTCCAAGTGCTCAGGTTGCGTTTTTCCAAGCCAGACCAAGCCCCAGAGAGTCCCAACGATTCCCCTTCTTTCCTGCTCTACATTTTCCCAAGCCTGAGAGGACACTTTTTTTTTTTTTAGCTCTGAGGAAAGCCTATGCTAAATCTTCAACACCAGATGTTGCAATGACAGTCATTGATCAAAGTTAAACAAGTAAGGGCAAGGGCCACAGCTGAATATTTAGAAGGAAAGTGTTGGTATTCCTGGGAGAAGGCTCCCGAATTTAGGGCTTGGGAGATGGGCCTCAGACCAGAGTGGAGAGAAACAGAATGAAAGAGTGAGATACAGAAACGAAGAGAGACACAACCTGAGAGCAAGCCAGAGAGGGAGAAAGAAAACAGGAAAAGGCAGGTACATGGAGAGTTAGAGTGACACAGGCAGAGACCTTGAAGGCCAAGGAGCCAGAGAGACACCACCAGTGAGAAAGGCCCAGGGGCTCAGTCAGAAGTGCACATGTGTAACTAATAGGTGGGCTGGCTTGCTCAGCTTCTGATAAATGGAACCTTTTGTACCAGGCTAAAGACCTTTGTCTTTGTCTGGAGGGCAATGGGGAGACATGGGAAGGGTCTAGCTATGGGGAGGATGGCGCCCAGTGAAGACGGTGACTTCTTCATGTGGCTCAGGCATCTCTCATCATAAGCCACATCCAAGTGCTCAGGTTGCATTTTCCCAAGCCAGATTGAGCCCCAAGGAGTCCCAATGTTTCCCCTTTTTTCCTCTCTGCACTTTCCCAAGGAGAGGGATTGGAAGTTAAGCAAAAAAGGGACAAAACCAAAATACCAAGGGGAGCCAAGTGAAAAGTAAGCTTGTTGGCTGGTTAAGAAGTTTACCAGCAAAGCAAGGTTTTGTCTCCTAGGCTTTTCTTTTTCTTCTAACCCAGTCTGTGAAACGTAGGCATGAAGGTGAGTAAGGAGCTTGAAGTAACTAATGGCTATTTGGGAACCTATTGAGAGTTTTTCCCCCAACGTGCCCCATGGTCTAGCTCCAGTCTAGGCAGTTGGGGGCTCTATGTAGACTCCCCCATTGACACTTAGCCCTGGGCATTGTGCACCTCACCCCAGCCTGTGTCCCGAGGGCAGGAGGAGTTGGGACAAGGGAGAAAAGTCATTGCTGCAGCACATGTAGGTGACAGCTCAGTGACACTCAGTGTCAAAGGGAAAGATAGAATGATACTTTCTGGCTTTCTGTTTTTGCATCAGAGGAGGGCTTGGGGATGGTATGTCTGCTTTTATTTTCAGCTCCAATTAAAGGAAGTTTTCATATTCTGTGTAATTATGACAATGCTACTGGTGATTGGCCCCTTGTGAAGAAAACCTATAGTAGGATACAGACGACAAGCCCTGAATTGTGTGGGGGTAGAGCTTCTTTCTGTTTTGCTACATCGGTGGTCTTGGGCAACCCCTTCCTTTCTCTGGGCTTCTGTCTTTTCCTGCCTAATAAAAAAAGGGACAGGTAATCACAAATGGCTTCCCCACCTGTGACATTCTGGGGGTCTCAGAGTTTTTAGCATCCCTAACAGGGGGTCACCAAGACAAGGCTCTCATAACTTTATCAGAAATGTGAGCCGAATGGTTACATCACTGGTGGACTCAAAGCTGCCTGAATAACTACACCAAAAGGGTGTACATTGGGAGTTGTGTTTCAACATGAATGGAGGTCTAATGTAACACGACTCAGAACTCTGTTCTTGATTTCGATCAGTCCCCCATTTATATAAGTGGTTCAGGTGAAGAAATAGAAAGCATATTTGCCAAATTTACCAATGATTCAGGGCTTGGAGAGAGGTATATAGCCATTGCTAGTTATAGAACCCTAGACAAACTCAACAAGGTGATTTTTTAAAGGGACACATGAAAAGCCATGATGTTTTTAAAAATAAATTTATGCCCCTAACTGAAGAGAGCTGCCTCTGCAGAAACTCAGAAGAAAAATATCTCGGGACTTGGATGGCCACAAAGCTCAAGGGGGGTGCAAAGCACAATGTGGTTCCCAACTAGCTGCCTCAGTGGTTGGCTGCACTGTCCAGAACAGGGGGAAGTAATGACCCCACTCTGAGCAGACCACACCTAGAGTCTTGAGCTCGGTTCTGGGTCCCATTCTTGAATAGGGCTGGAGTCAACCTGGTGTGCGCAGAAGAGATCCAGCAGGATGGGAGAAGAAGAGAGACAAGTGAAGGACCTGAAGACATTTAGCACAGAGAAGAGCAGATTCCTGGGAAGACATAAGCCCATTCTTGAAGTCTCTGAAAGCTTGTCCTGAGGAGGAGGGAGCAGGCTTGCCATGTTTGTGGGCCCCAGAAGGAAACCCAAAGATGAGTCATCAGACTGAATTAGAGAAAGGGTTCCATTATAGGTGGGCTGATTTTGTCAACATGAAAAAAGTATCTTCTATGATCCTTAATCCTAGTAACAGATGGGGCTGCTTTGCGAGGCCATCCCAGCTGAAAGTCCAAGGAGACGTTCCCGGGAGAACTGGAGGAGCAGGTGTCAAGGACTCTGCAGTGGGGCCTGCAGTCTTGGGTAAGGGAGCCTACAGCCCTGAGAGCCAGCCCGTGATGCCTTTTTCTTAAATGCCTGGCCATTCATTTCTTTTGTTCATTCACCATTCATTCATTCAACAACCCTTTCCTGAGAACCAAAGGAGACCAGGCCCCTGTCAACAAGGAGCTTCCAGGTCAGAGGGCTTCCTGTGGCAACAAGATGACCCCTAAGCCATGCACTGGTGAGACCTGAACTGGGAATGGAGAAGTCTTGGCATAGAACTCTGCCCTGCTCCCATCAGCTCCCTGTGCTGGAGATGGAGGTCAGAGATCTGGCCCAGCCTGGGACCTGGGGCAGGGGTGACGTCCCATGGGAGCCACGCTCGACACTGTGCCGGGGACAAAGCACTATTTGTCCCTTTCTGCCTGCAATCAGAACCACAGTGACATTTGATGACACCACAGGCATCAGAGACACTGCAGAACCCTCCCTCAAAGAGGTATGATTCACCAAGGGTGAGAATGGCCAGATTGCAATGGCAAAAAAGCCTCGGAGAAGAACTTGCCAGTTAGTACAGGAAAAAATGAGGTCCCAGGGGCCCCCGAACCCCACATCTTCTCCTTTTATTTCTGAGCAGCCAGGACTTTGGAGGCAGCCTGGAGCCCTCACAAAGCAGGAGAGTCACAGTGGGCCCCTGGGGACGGAGCTGCTGAGCCACAGCGTAAGCCTCCACACTCCTCAGAATTTAGCTGGCAAATTCCTCTGCCTTGGCGGAGGCGGACCTAGTTACCAGGATGCAGAAGGAATACACAAGTGTGAAGCCTGCTTGTCGGGTCTCCTCCCCACAGGCTCAGGGCCCCACCTGCTGCTTCCTTCCCCTGGTCTGGGAGAAAGGTAACCCTGGTCCCTTGCCCATACTCTGCCCAGGCTGCAAGACCCATTATGTGTCCTTCTGGGCCTGGGCATAACAGGGGAGGAGTTGTGGGATTTACTTTTCTAGAGACCCTGGCTAGCCCAGGGCACCAACGGGCTTCCCAGGCATCTTTTTGCCTGAGCTGATCTGTGGGCTGATGAGCCACAGGTGAGTTTGGACACATTGCCATAGATGCAGAACAGATTTCTCCAGTGGTTGGGCTCTCCGTACTGGGATGCCCCGGCTGGCTCATCTGCTACTGGCTGCTCTAGGGAGCCCTGGCTTTTTTGCCCCCACTGCAGAAGCCGTTTGTCAGTGCACTGATAGATACTAGATCTTTAGCCCGAGCTGCAGCCCCACTGTAGGATGGAGACAGAGTCAATGCAAGATTCGTGGTCCACATGAAGGGGAGCGCCTTTATCACGGCCAGATAAATAAAGAAGGAAGGAAGGTGATAACTAAGGCATCTTTATGATCACTATGAGAAGCTAGTGCTGCTTCAGGGTTCTGCTGTGTACTGGATGCATTTTAAAAGGACCAATGCAGCAAGCAAGAAGGCAAAGGGGCTGGGCAGAGCATCAAGCTAGGGATCAGTCTAAGGACCTTCTGGGATAAGCCAAAGTCCCCCCACTGACCCCAGTAAGGAAGACCACACCCATCCCTCCATTACTACCACCACTGGCACCAGGGCCTTCTCTGGGCTCCCTGCACCCACCAGGAAGTGCCCAGGGTTTTCAAGGTTTCCTCAAAGACTCCAAATCTCCTTCTGAGGAAGGAAGTGAGAATGACCACCAGTAGACAGAGGTTCAGAGGAGGCAACAGCTGAGACAAAACGAACTGGGTGGGGTAGGGCTCGGGTCATGGGGCCAATAAGGTTCTGCCTTTCACAGCAGGTGTTTGGGAAATAGACTTGAAGTTGCTTCTAGACGACTGGAAATCTCCTGATATAGGACACAGGATTAAAGTCTGAGAGGCTAGCTGAGAGGGATGGAGACTGCCTTAGGAAAAGACCACCACAGAACATTTATGATGAGCTCCATCTTTTCTTCTTGCTTCCACACACTGCCATTAGACAAGAGCCAAGGCAAGGGAGCAAGGGGCCTTGGCAATTATCTCCTAGCTGATAAGGGCTCTCAGGGAGGACAACAGCCACCCCTGAATTACCCAACCAGCTACCGGAGGTCTGGTCCTGCTGAAGAGAGAGCAAACGTTTGCTGGTTTCCTGGGAATATACTTGATGCAAACTTCTGAAAGGCATTAAGCCTACCAGAGGCAATCCCATGGGACGTTCTACTCAAGTCTGGCTATATAATTATCTTGCTGGATAATAGTGGAAAGTTGGTGAGTGGGGGCCTAGCTTTCTTTACCTACTTGTGTATGAGAACCTGTGTCTATTTTGGGGGACACTGAATCAAATGCATGTTTATACTTACCTCTTTGAAATCAGAATCATACTGGTGTTGCACTAGGTGGCTTTCAAATTCCAGTCCAATCCTGAAATTCTCTTACCGAATTTTGTGTTAATAAAGTGTCATGAATAAATGGAAATGCAGGCTGCATTTTCTTTGGTTCAATTAATAGTGAAAAGCCAAGCTATTTAGACCATGAGGCAATAACCCAAGTACGGACAGTCTATCAAAGTTTATTTAAATTGGGACAAGGTACTGGGCAATAATCGACCATTCCTGATATGCTCATCTTGCAAATGGGAGTCTTGACAGGGAAGGTCAGTAATTTGGCTGGCACCTTCGCACAAAGCTGATTCCTTGGAGATGCTTGTTGAATAATCAGGTGAATGAATGCCCAGCCCCTTATCCCCAATCATCTTCTTTCCCAGTGAGAGTGACTTTTTCTCTAAACATCTTCAGCACCATCTCCCAGCTTGTCCAGATTAATGTGGGACTCATAAGAACGAGGCTGGTGAAGGTGATAATCCAAGCTCCCTGTCTATCTCACAGAAGGAAAAGGAAGAAAAGGGGAGGGGAGAGAAGGGAAGAGAAGGGAAAGTAAGGAAGGAAAGGGAAAGGAAGGGAAGACAAGGCAAGGGAAGAAGAGGGGAGGGAAGGGAAGGTTTCACAAAGCCAGTGGGGGTGTGAGAGCATTTGGAGAGGCCAATGCTTCCTTCAAGGGCCCTGCACATGGTGGAGGCAGCCAGCCAGCTCTCCCTTGGATTAAGGAGCAGATAGCTCTCTCACAAGCCCCAGCCCCAGCCCCAGCCCCAGCAAACAAGTGTGTCTCAGGGGTAAGTCTGCTTGTCCAGGAATGACTAATCTCCTGGCCCACATTTGCAGTGGTGACTTCACACATCACCTTCATGGTTCAGCCATCCTTTCCTCAGTGGGGGCTGTGGGGATGATGTGGCCTGGAGGGGCTCTCAGAGAAGTGAAGGAGACAGATGTGCACACAAATAAGGCTAAGGCAAGACAGAGAGGCACTCAAATCCCATCCCAGATGCCTGGGAGATGACATCAAGCTCTGCTTGTAAAACACAGCTGTCTGCCACTTAAGCCCTTGCCTGCCAAGCTTGTCTCGGCCAGGGTGGGGCCCCACAGGTAAATGTAGCCCCTCTTCAAAAGAGCCCCACACCCTGGGACATAGACCTTGCCACTCCAGCCTTCGATCCCCAACATTATCAGTGAAAAGAGGGCCCACATTGTATGTGCAGAATAATACACGGTTTCCCTGGAAGTTCAGAATAGGATGTGTGTCCTCAGGCACATACATGTGGGAAGAATTTCATTCCCCTCAACAGGGACTGAGAGTGAACTTTCCCACTGAGTTGAGTGGAGACTAAGGCCCCACTGCCCCTGGCTTCCATACCTCCAACAACAGGGTCAAGAAATACCTTGAATCACATTGTACCCCTTACCCCCCATTCAAGCCTGGCACAAGAAGCTCTGGACCCAAGGTAACCCCTCATCTCTCACTCTAACCCCCATAAATCTCCCACCCCTCCTCAATTCCCTAAGTCCCTCCATTCCCCTCATTATTGCTGTCATCTCCCGACTCCTAGATCCCTCCTGCAGTGGGGCTCTTGGCTCACTGTCCCTCTTTCCACCACAAGTTCGGCCTTAGTTCTGGGAGATGTCAATATACATGCAGACCAGGTTTTCTCCACTTCTGCACAATTGCCATTTGGGACTGGAGGGTTCTTATTTGTGGGGGCTGTCCTGTGCATTGTAGCATGTTGAGCAGCATCCCTGGCCTCCACCCACTAGATGGCAGTAGCACTGTCCCCACCCCCAGCTGTGACAACCAAAAAATGTCTCCGGACATTATCCAATTTCCTCTTGGGGGCATTTGACATACATGTGTGTGGTTTTCTGATGAACAGCCATTTCCCCAGAAATCTGTAAAGACCAGGAACCCAGGGACCAGGCTGGTACTTATTCAATGTTGTGCCTCTGAGCCTGGAGCAGTGTCTGGCACATTCAATGTTCAAGAGATGTTTGCAAGCTGAGTAAATAAGTGAACCCTCAAAGGCTTAGACCCCAATCCGGTTCCTGGATTTGACAATGTATGTCCCTACCTTGCCGCCCTCCCCACTTGCTCTCTTCAGAAAGAGTGGCAAACCTCCTTGGTTGATTACATTAAGAATCAGCCCCAGAACATCTGGCTTGATTTGTAGCTTATCTTACAAAAAAGCCAATTTCCCTCTCTCCTTCCTTGCCTACTCCCGGTGGTCCTGTCTTCATCTAAATGTAGGTGTTGTGTTGGCTGGCTGTGTCTGCACAACAGGGAGGAGACTGGGGCAAGAGGAAGCAGCAGGGAGTAAGGACCTGGGCTGGGTGAAAAGGGGAGGCAAGAAGGCTGACTGACGGATGAGAAGAGCGAGCTGTAGATGCTGCTTTGCCTTTGTCTTGGTGGAAAGGCTCCTGAGAGGCTGTGAGGCAGAGGAGAGGTGGGCCACCCTGGGATGGCTCTGCAGAGTTCCAAGGCAGGAGAGACGCAACCACAGCAGCCCTCTCGCCATCCCTGGAAATGGGTTGTGTGTGTTGGAATAATGACCTGGCTTCCAACTGTCTCTCCTCCCCCGACCACATCAATGTCATAGCAGGATGCAAAGCCATCATTGCGCTCCATAGTGACACGTGCAGGATGTCCAGTGTGCAGTAGTTTCCTCCAATCCTCCTCACTGAAATGGGATTCAGTACTAGGAAGAACTTGGGACTTCAGCCCTAGGGAAACAAGTTTTTGATTACTGGGCTACAACTTGTGGAGGTTTCCCCAAGTGTCTTCTCCACCTTTCCCCCAATTCTGCCAACTTTTTCTCACCAAATAAGTCATATTTTCTGTCCTTCCTCGATTCCTTTCCTTCCCTCCTTGACTTTTCTTCTTCCACACTTCTCTTCTCTCTCTTTGAGTCCCATCCCACCACTTGCTAAGTAGGGTATTTGAGGGAGACAGGTGCCCCAGCAGAGCTCTCAAGGTAACTGGCAGCTGAGCCAGGGGTAGGCCAGGGGCAGGCACACTGGCTGAGCTTGGTGACCAGAGCCTGGGCCTTCTAAGGAGACAGCACACTGTAGGGGGGGTGGGGGTGGGGGGAGCTGGGACTTAGGAAGAAGTGGAAAGTACAGCAAGTCCTTGATTCATGGGCAAGAGAGAACTGGAGATGCCTCCTGGGAGATGACTTCAATCCTGTCTGTGAAACATGGCTGTCTGCATGGGCCAAGCCCACAGCAGCTGCTTCAATGCTGCTAGAATCCACTAAGCTCACACCTGGGTCTAGACCTGAGTAGTCCCTCTGCCCTCTGGAAACCAGGCCCTGGTCCCTAGCCTCTAGCCCATCCCCAAGGACGAGAAGAGGGGCTGTGTCTGGGTCAGGTCTCAGCAGTGTGGTGGGTCCCAGCACTGGGAAGGGGGGGGGCTCGGCACCCTGCTTACCCTCACAGTGTGCCCATCTGCTCCCAGCTCCTGCTCCCCTGGGCACGCCTGGCACAGGGTGGAGTCCATATTCCCTAGCTCTCGGCCTCTCTCCTCCTGTGGCCAGAGAGGCCCTCACAGCCCCACCACCCCAGGGGAAAGGCATTTCTCTCCTCTATATTGCCCTTCTCCGCTGTGTCCTCAGGTCACCCAGTGTTCACGGCTGGGCAGAGGTGCACACCTTATACTGTCAGGTACTGGAGCGCTGAGACAAGGGACAGTGCAACCAGGAGGCAGCAGCCCCAGGGAAAGGGCCACTGTCTGCCTCGCTGCTGTCAGAATTGCCCCAGCTCCAGGAGCCATTGCTCCAAGCAGAGGCTGGGTACCCGCTGGGCCTGGGGGAGCATGGGGAGTGGGGAAATCATTGCCAGGGGCTGGAGAGCTCTGAGCAGAAGGCACCAAAATCTGCCTGGAAGCTTTATGGAAGAGCTAGGATTGGAGCTGGCCCTTGAAAAGTGCTCAGGCTTTCCAGAAAGGAAAGACAAAAAAGGGTGCGTGAACAAAGTTCTCGGTGCAGGAGCAAGGTGGTCTGGCTTCTCAGATGTGGGTGTGGGAGGAGAAGGGAAGGGCCAGCAAGAGCTCGGGGCTTCACTGGGCCTTGTGGGCAAAGCTGGGTGCTTCACTTACCCACACCCCTACTGGTAAGTGTGGCCCAAAGTCCCAGGGCAGTGAGGAGAGGCAGTCAGATTGCCCCTCCTCCCATCACATCATCTCTATTCCCTGGCGTGCACCATGTTGTGAAGGATAATGGCCCTGATTGTTTTGTTTGCATTACAAGAGCTTGTCAGCTGCAGGGCAGGAAAGACAATATTTACTGTGTTGGCAGCCAGCCAGGCTGGTGAGGGTGTGTTTTCTGGCGAGGGAAGTGCACCTTCCACTTGGTTTGTGGTGAATTAGGTCCCTGGAGACATGCAGATGGTGCCGGTTTGTGCATCTGAGGGCAGAAACCTTTCCTCAAGGCCACCACTGCTCTCATCACCCGTGCACACACCTACCGCTGTGGAAGGGAGGGAGGGAGGGCCCAGCTTCCTCAGGGTCCTCAAAGTCCTCGGTCAGGTGAGGGACATGGAAACAGGGAGCAGGAGCTCCTGGCTCTGGCAGCCTGCAGCCAACTCTGTAGAGTGACAAGCTGCTGGTTTTAGAGGGTGGAAGTGGGGGAGGGAGGGGAAGAAAGAGAAACGACTGGTCCTTAACTAGGGCTGTGGACTCACATTTTCCATCAAGGCTTCTCTAAATGTAGGAAGTCTGAAAATCACAGAAGGGGCACTGATGGTTCAGTGGCAGAACTCTCACCTTCCATGTGAGACCCGGGTTCAATTCTTGGCCAATACACCTCATGCACAGCTACCACCCATCTGCCAGTGGAGGCTTGTGTGTTGCTAGGATGCTGAACAGGGTTCAGTGGAGCTTCCAGACTAACATGGATTAGGAAGAAATGCCTGGAGATCTACTTGTGAAAATCAGACAATGAAAACCCTATGGATTACAATGGTCTGATCCTCGGACAATCATGGGGATGGTGTAGGACCAGGCAGCATTTTATTCTATTGGGCATGGGGTCACCATGAGTAAGGGGCTGACTTGACAGCAGCTAACCACAGCAACAACAGTCACAGGGCAGCTAGTTAAAGTGTAGATTTGTGGGCTCATCCTTGGATGCTGTGATTCAGTCGGCTGGAAAGGGGCTCACTAATTCGGCTTGCTCAAGAGCTCTGCAGAGGATTCTGAAGCACGTGGTCCATGGGCCACACCTGGAGAAACCAGAACTAGGATATTGGACTTGAATCCAGCAGTATGGGGTTTGAGTCACAGCTCCAAAACTTAGTTGCTCTGGGATCTTTACCAAGTGAAGTTGCTTTCCCGGCCTCAGCTTCCTCACCTGTAGAATGAGGTTAACACTTCCTTTACTATCTAGCCCACGGGGATGCTGACAAGGATGTATGTGAGGGCAAAACCCTGGTTTCTTGTCAGGGGTGAGGTGACAATGGTACCGATGATCCTGCAAGTCTAACCAGACCCTTCATGTGACTCCCAGATCTCTGAGCCTCAGGTGCCTGCATTTCAAGTTACTGCACTGAGTAATAACAATTGGGGCCTTGCTCCTTCTTTGACCTCCTTGAGGTTCTTCACCTTCCCTGGGATCTGGTGGCTTCAGGATGGGGAGATGGAGATTGAAGGTAAGCGAGTAGCTGGAGACCATCAGGCCTTCCTACTGTGGACAGATCAGGCCAATAAAACTCTTCTATCTGTAACTTGGAAACCCTAGTGGCGTAGTGGTCAAGTGACACAGCTGCTAACCAAAGGGTCCGTGATTCAAATCCACCAGGCACTCCTCACAACTGGACCTATGAGCAACATCATGATAAATGGAGAAAAGATTGAAGTTGTCAAGAATTTCATTTTACTTGGATCCACAATCAACAGCCTTGGAAGCAGCAGCCAAGAAACCAAACAACACATTGCATTGGGTAAATATGCTGCAAAGGACCTCTTTAAAGTGTTGAAAAGCAAAGATGTCACCTTGAAGACTAAGGTGCCCCTGACCCAAGCCACAGTATTTTCAATCGCATCATATGCATGTGAAAGCTGAACAATGAATAAAGAAGACCGAAGAAGAATTGACGCCTTTGAATTGTGGCGTTGGTGAGGAATATTGAATATACTATGAACTGCCAAAAGAACGAACAAATGTGTTTTGAAAGAAGTACAACCAGAATGCTCCTTAGAGGCAAGGATGACGAGACTGCGTCTTACATACTTTGGACATGTTGTCAGGAGGAATCAGTCCCTGGAGAAGGACATCATGCTTGGCAAAGTACAGGGTCAGCAGAAAAGAGGAAGACCCTCAATGAGGTGGACTGACACAGTGGCTGCAAAAATGAACTCAAGCATAACAACGATTTTAAGGATGGCACAGGACTGGGCAGTGTTTCGTTCTGTTGTGCGTAGGGTTGCTATGAGTTGGAACTGACAGTACGGCACCTAACAACAATAACGGGTGTGCCTTGGAAACCCTATGGGGCAGTTCTACTCTGTGCTATAGGTTTGCTATGAGTTGGGATCGACTCGATGGCAACAGATTTTATGTGTAATTCAGAGGTACCTGAACCTCCTTTGGCCTCCCCTGCTCAGGCAGCATGCCCTTGCAGAGAGCAGTCTCAGTACATTGTTCTACCCACAAAAAGAACAATCCAATAGCAAATGTGCTTGGCATTTCATGTGGCATTTTATTGAAGGATTCAAGGGGAGACAGAGGCAATAACATATCAGAGAGCACAATTTGTTAAATAGCCTCTTTAAAAACCTTGGCTTTTTTTTTTCTGAAAATTCATCTTCTATGGTGTTGTTATGTATTAATTGTATCCCCCCAAAAGATATGTTGAAGTCCTAACTCCTTTGTCTGTGAATGTGACTGTCTTAGCTATCTGGTGCTGCTATAACAGAAATACCACAAGTGGATGGCTTTAACAAAGAGAAATATATTTCCTCACAGTAGAGTAGGTTAAAAAAAGTCCAAATTCAGGGTGTCAGCTCCAGGAGATGGGTTTCTCTCTCTGTCTGCTCTAGAGGGAGATTCCTCGTCCTCAAAGTTCCCCTAGTCGAGGAGCTTCTCAGGGGCAGGGACCCCGGGTCAAAAGGATGCGCTCTGCTCCTGGCGCTGCTTACTTGGTGGTGTGAGGTCCCTCTGTCTCTCTGCTTGCTTCTCTCTTTTATATCTCAAGAGATTGCCTCAAGACACAATCCAATCCTGTAGGTTGAGTCCTGTCTCACTAATACAGCTGCCCCCCATCCTCCCTCATTAACATCATAAAGCCAGGATTTACAACATACAGGAAAATCACACAATACTGGGAATCATGGCCCAACCAAATTGATACACACATTTTTGGGGGGACATAATTTAATCCATGACAGTAACCTTGTTTGGAAATAGGGGTTTTCTTTGAAGATTTATCAGTTAAGTTAACATGAGGTCTTATTAGAGTAAAGGGGTCCTAATCCCGTCTACGCGATGTCCTCACAAAAGAGGAGAAGAGACACAGAAAGATAGACAGAGGGTTGGTAGCCATGTGACACTGCAGCTGCAACCCAAGGAATGCCTTGGAGGTACCAAAAGCTAAGAGAAAGACATGAAACAGAGTCTTCCTCTGAGCTTCAGAAGGAATCAACATGGCCAACACCCCAATCTGGGACTCCCAGGCTCCAGAAGTGTGAGACATTCAGTCTGTGGTACTTTGTTATGGCAGCCACAGGAAACATGCATGTGGTAACTGCCTCGTCCCTCCTCTCTTCCCCAACCCTCTCCTTCTCAGCCTTTCTAGCCTCACATGCCAGGCTGTTGCATGCCTGGGAAAATCGGGGCGGGGGGCTATCTTCCAATCCTGCTCCATGAGCTAAGCTCCCCACCTACCTACAGGCCTGGCTGGGTCTGGGCAGGTTGAGGTGGGGATGGGATTGTGGTAGGTGAGCCCAGAGTCCTTTCCTCATGGTCTTGTTTGTTGTGGAAGCTGTTTCCTTGGCTCAAGACCCATGATACCAGCTCCCTGTCCCAGGCTAGCCCTATCCTTTTCAATACATAACAATACCTACTTGTGCTACACGTTGACACTCATTAGTCCAGCACCCTCCCACCTCACATAGTTTGCAGAGCAGCGCTGCTGGAAGGTTCTGGCAGGGGTCATTTTACAGGTGGGAGAATTCAGGCCCAGGGATGAGGACGCACTTGCCTGAGGCCCCACATCAAGGAGGGTGGTGTGGCAGCATGGAGGGGTAGGTACGCTGGCTCACCTCTGCCTCCGCTCTTCCTTCCATCTTGAAAGAATGCATCTCTCGCTCACAGTGAAGGTGGTGACCAATGGTGACCGGTAGAATTGGATTTCCAAGGTCAGTTCAGAGGCCTACAGGTGCTGGGCAAGAGCAGTTATCTCCCGGCAGAGCCAGCTTCTGGCTGGGCTGGGAGCTGGTATGTCTGGAGCACCCTCCAGAAGCAAAGCTGAATGTTCCAACTTATAATCAGATCCTGCCCCTCCCGATCCTGGGCTGGCCAGGTTTCCAATGGTCCTGCGTAGCCAGCATCCTCCCTCCCTCACAAATCCCACTCCCCTCTCCACCCTTGCACATCAGGCCCCTTGCCCCATCTCTGGTGCCCACCCATTCAGCCTGGCTTTTTCCCCACCGCACCTCTGGCCCCCTTTGCACTGACCGACAAGCCGAGATGAAATCTGGGCCTGGAGGCAGGAAGGGATGAACATGGCAGGGAGGCTTCCACACTGAGGTGGCTGGAGATGAAAGGGATTTGTTCTGCCCGGAAAGTGGGCTTGGCAAGGGAGTCGTGGTTTCCTGCTCCAAAGCCATTCTCTGACTCTTGGTTTCTCTCGTGAAAAGGTCTGGCAGTGAGGTGCAGTGGAAAAATGCATGGGGTTAGGAGTCTGGAAAGCTGGATCCAGGTCTGGGCTTGGCTTCCACTTCTGAACGTGGGCTTGAGCATGGCCCAGCCTCTCCCTGGGCCTCTTCCCTGTCTTACTGGGGGAAGAGTCAGACAGAGCCCCTGCACCGTCAGGGTGGCAAGCAATGAGGAGGGTGGTGCCACATGTGACCCTGTGCTGTGCCACACAAAAGGGTCCTGCCAGGCCAGGCTCTCCCAGGGGGTGGTGAGGAGACAGATGAGGAGGGGCCCAGGCCCTCCTGCCTGGCAGGGATCTTGGGAAGCGGTTGCTTGGCCTGTGCATATCTAGTCCATGCCTTGGTATGGGAGGAATAGGCAGACATCCTGGGGGTCTTCAGAGGGGCCAGAAGCCAAGGGCAGAGTGACTGTGAGAGGAGCAGCCTCTGCCTCTTGGCTCCCCAGACCATTTATCTTCTTGCTTCCAGATGGGCCTCCTCAGCTCTTGGGGAGAAGAGGGGCTGCCACAGCAAGTAGCTCACTCAGTCCATGAGGTGGGGACAAGAGTGGAAACCCCTGAGAGAGTTCGTCACCCTCCACTAAGCTATACTGGAACATCCCAGTCAAATTGCTGTCACCTCCCCCTCCCTAACTGTCTTCCTGCCTCCACTCTTGCCCCCTCTTCCCCTCAAGCTATTCTTCACTCAGCAGCTAGGGTGATCTTAAAATGCAAGCCAGGCTACTTCGCTCCCCTGCTGAAAAACCTCCAGTGGCTGCCTCTCATCCTGATGGCCAAGTCCCCAGGTCACCTGGCCCTGCCCACCTCTCTCATCTCATCTGGTGCCACCCTCCTCCTCATTCCCCCATGTGCCAACCCCACTGGCTTTCTTTACTCTTCTTTCTCCGACAGACCAAGCTCAGTCCCTCTTTCTGGACTTGGCACTTGCTTTCCCTCTTACTTGGAAAGCCCTGCGTCTCAGAGCATCATGGGGCTGGCTCCTTCTTGCTAATCAGTCTCAACTTAAAGGTCATTTCCTCTGAGAGATCTTCCCTGAACCTGCCACCATAAAGTAGCTCCGGGACTGTCATCACATTGCCTGGGCTTTCTTCTTTATGGCATACGTCACTCAATGAATTATCTGTGTATATGTGTTTCTTCACTTGCTTATTGTCCATCTCCTCTCTAGAATGTAAGCTCCACAGGGCCAGGCCACTCTGTCCCTTGACCTTGACTGTATTCCCAGTGCTTGACACTTAACAGGCACTTAGGAAATGATTGGGGAGTGAATGACTGAATGAACTACTGCTGTGTAGAAGTTATCCAGGGAAAGATAATGGTGAGGAGGGGAACTTTGTCCAACCCTCCAGAGTTAGTCACTCTGGTGTCTTAGCCCTCATACTATTGTTGCAATATGTGATAATGTGCCTGCTTACATGGCCACCTCCCCCAAGCAATGTGAAACTCCATGAGGGCCAGGACCATGTCTGTCTTGCTCACCACTGTACACTTTGTACCTAAGTATGTCTGGTATATAGGAAGCCCTCAATATTTTTTTGCTGATTGACTGAATGACTGAATCTGTCCCCCTTAATTGATGGAGGATAGAGGGAATGAAGCCCAACACCACACTACCTTTTACAGATGGGACAACTGAGGCCCAGGGAGTCCTGTCCACGGTCACACTAGAGCCAGTCCAGAATGCATGAGCATGGAGTCCCTGGCTGGTACAAATGGTTAATGCACTCGGCTGCTAACAAAAAGTTGGCTATCCTAGTCTACCTAGAGACACCTCAGAAGAAAGGCCTGGTGACCTACTTCCAAAATATTCAGCCACTGAAAACCCTATGGAGTGAGTGCAGCTCTACTCTGACACACGTAGGGTCGCCAGGAGTTGGAGTCCACTTGGCAGCAAATGGTTGGTTGGTAACATGAGAACTGGTTTCCTGTAAATGATTCCAAAGTTGGCCCAACTTAGGTGACTTTTCAAAGTTGGACAATTAAGCAAACATAGGGACAATCCATCACTTTTGCCTGATGATGAAGGGGATCTCATTACAGAGGCAAAGGGTGAATTCCGTGAAATGCCGCATCCGCCAGGACTGGATTGGACTGGACAAGATACAGGAGTTTATCCAAGGTAAACACCTGGCATCTTTCCATTCTGCCAGAGCCTCCCCTTCCTGGAAATCCCAGCAGAGACCACCAACTTGTAGAAGGTACTTCCACCTACTTCTCACTGAGAGGTCACTGGCAGGGGTGATATTCAGTGTAGGAGATGCCCACAAGGCAGCCTGACAGAGTTCTTAAGAAGATAGGCCTTGAAGTCAGACAGACCTGGGTTTGAAATCATCTTTGCTAACTACAAAACTTGACCGTGGGCAAGTGATTCACTTCTCTGAACCTCAGTTGTCTCCTCTGTGAGTTGGGAATAATAAGATGTATCATGCAGGACTTTGTGACATTAGGTGAGACGATGTACTTGGTAAAATGTACAGTTCTGTGCTCATGTTCTTGGGCCTTTAGGAGTCTGCCCAATTTGTATTCAAGCTATTGCTGATGCTCATTGAGGACATAACTGTTATTTTGTCATCTCTGTAGCCTCCTTTGTGCTACCATAGAGCTGGACACTGAGTGGGTACTAGTGCAGGCTGCCACCCCACCTGGGGCCTAATGATCAATGAGGATAGGCAACATTGTTATCAACAGTCTAGCACACCTGGGTCTCCAGGTATGTGCAGCTGAGGTATTGGTACCACGCCCAACTCTAAAGGGATGCTCAAAACAAGCTTTTGTGGGGGCTAGATGGGTTGTACGATGCAGTTGGTCTTATGGCAATTTCAGTACATGTTGACAAGCCCAAATCTGGACCCACAGTGCTTCCCAACATACATTCACAGGTGGATATTTGTAGTTACTTACCACTGCTCCTGCCCCAGCCCAAGCCAGTTATAAAGCCCTATGCCCCTAGCCACCAACTCAACGGGAATGGAGCTGGCTTAGGAAGCCATGGCTCCTGCGTATTTAGCTGATGGAAGGAAGTACTTGCCTTTGTGATTTGAAATACAGGCAACTGAAGAGTCAAGACTGAGGCAGACCAGGTTGTGGAGAAAGGCTTGGTCTGTGGCACTGTTGGATTGAAAATCCTGTCTACAAGGGAACCCAGAAGCAAAACCTGCTCCTTGGCTGCAGCCTGAGCTAATACCTACCACCCAACAAACAGCATTACTCAAAACACAAGACCGCGGTAGACTCAAAAGCTACTTCTTTATTGCCTGAGGTGGAGGCAGCCTGACTTTGGGGAAGACGCTTATTTCACTGGAAGCATCACTCTGAGTAGCTGTATTGGTTATGTCCATAGTAAATATTGTTAAAAGGCGAATCCCAACCTAGTACCCAATCTGTATTGTCTCCCTATACATCACAAGCTTCAACTAACCCACAGCCATGTCTGTAATGAAGTGAAGAATACATTACTCACTGGAGCACGATTGGATCAGCGAGAAGGCAGCCATCAAAGATGGTAATGCCCAGTGAATGAATTTAGATCTGGTGCCTGGCAAGACTTTATTCCATTGATTATCCCTTCTCTCGCTTGTGTCTTCAATCTCTCTTGAACTTCCATTCCTGCCAAATGACTGTCATAAACTTGTCCTTCCCTTCAACATCAAGCTTCTTTAAAAAGTAGTCTGCTCTTACTATCTCCTGAAGCTACAACAATAAAATTGCCGTCACCACCACTCTACATAATAGTTCTTTACAGTGACTAAATCCAGTGGTTTCTTCATTCTTTATCCTCCTTGAATTCTTGGCCACGAGGTGACTTCCTCAGGTTTTCTCTTCTCTTGGTGTCAAGATTCTTTGTCTTTGCTCTCTCTTTCACTGATTCTTCTTGCCAAGACCTTAAATGTTGGTGTTCCCAGAGTTCTTCCCTAGGTCCTCCTCTCTTCTCATTCCACACAGTGTCTCTGGGAGAGTGCATGTGCATGACCATCAACATGCTGATGACTCCCTACCTTTATGTTTAGGCATTTGAACGTGATCCCCTAGCTGGTATCATTCATGTCCGTGGCTTCATTTATCACCTATATACAGAAGACTCACAAACTTATTTCCAACTCGCAACTCTCTTCTGAACTCAGACCTGCGTATCTGACTGTCCATTAGACATCTTCACTTTGATGTCCCACAGATGCGTTAAATTCCAAGTGTCTAAAACTGATCTCCTCCCACGTGTCTGTCAGCTTGTCATACTGGCACAACTGGACCAATAAGCCACATCATGATAAACGGAGAAAAGACTGAAGTTGTCAAGGATTTCATTTTACATGGATCCACAACCAATACCCATGGAAGCAGCAGTCAAGAAATCAAAAGACGTGTTGCATTGAGCAAATCTGCTGCAAAGTACCTCTTTAAAGTGTTGAAAAGCAAAGATGTCACCTTGAAGGCTAAGGTGCCCTTGACCCCAGCCATGGTATTTTCAATCGCATCATATGCATGTGAAAGCTGGATAATGAATAAGGAAGACCGAAGAATTGATGCCTTTAAATTATGGTGTTGGCAAAGAATATTAAATATACCATGGACTGCCAAAAGAACATACAAATCTTTCTTGGAAGAAGTACAACCAGAATCCTCCTTAGAAGCAAGGATGGTGAGACTGCGTCTTACATACTTTGGGCATGCTATCAGGAAGGATCAGTCCCTGGAGAAGGACATCATGCTTGGTAAAGTACAGGGTCAGTGGATAAGAGGAAGACCCTCAAGGAGATAGATTGAGACAGTGGCTCCAACAATGGGCTCAAACATAGCAACAACTGTAAGGACGGCTCAGGACTGGGCAGTGTTTCGTTCTGTGGTACATAGGGTAGCTATGAGTAGGAACCAGCTCGATGGCACCTAACAACAACAACAAAACTGATCTCCTGGCCTCTTCCAGTGTCCCAGTATCATTGACTTCCACATCAGCCAACCAGTTGACCAAGCTAAAACTTAAGCTTCATCCTTGATCTCTCCCTTTGCCTTACCCCACCTCCCACTCCCCTGCCATTAAAACCTTTTTCCTACCGTAAAGACAAAAATACTTAAAATGGCCTACAAAGCCTTGCACGTTCTGGTCCCTATCTATCTCTTTCATCGTATTTTGCACAATATTCACCCTTGATCATGGCTTTTCAGTCTCAGTGACCTTATTTCTGTTCCTTGAACACGCCATGGTTCCTTCCACCAAAGGGCCTTTGTACTTGCTGTTCCTTCTGCCTGGAATGCCTTTTCCCCAGATCTTCACCTCTTAACCCCTACTTACCCTTCAGATTTCAGATAAAGTGTAACTTCCTCAGGAAGCCCTTCTCTGACCTGAAGTCCACCTTAGATCATGTACTTCTCCTTCTGAGAACCTTTTAAAATTAAAACTATATTTTAGAACTGTTTTAGCTTTACAGAAAAATTGAACAGTTACTACAAAGAATTCCCATACACCCACCAACCCTACACCAAGTTTCCCCAATTGTTAATATCTTAGATTAGTTTGGTACATTTGTTACAATTGATGAACCAATATTGATATATTATTATTAACTGAAGTCCATAGTTTATTCAGATTTCCTTGGTTTTTGTCTAATGTCCGTTTCATGTTTCAGGATCTCATTCAGGATCCCACATTGTATTCAGTGACATATCTCCTTGGACTCCAGCTGGCTGAGATGGTTTTTCAGACTTTCTTTGTTTTTGATGACCTTGACAGTTGGAGGAGTACTAGTCAGGTATATTGTAGGATTTGTAGGATGCCCCCCCCCCAATTGGAATTAGTCTAATGCTTTTCTCATGATTAGACTGGGGTTATGGGTTTTTGGGAGGAAGAGCACAAAGGTAAAGTGCCATTCTCATCACATCATGTCAGGAGAGCATACTATCAACATGGCTTATCACTGTCGAGGTTGACCTTGATCACCTGGCTGAGGGAGTGTTTGTCAGGTTTCTTCCTTGTAAAGTCACTCTTGTTTCTTTTTTTTTTTTCCCCCTACTGTACTCTTTGGGAGGAAGTCACTATGCATAGCCCACACGTAAGGACTGGGGAGTGATGTTCCCTCTCCTTTAGGGTGGAATATCTACATAATTTATTTGGAATTCTTCTGCAGGGAAGATGTATTAATGTATTCAATCAATATGTTGTTTTTGTTGTTAGGTGCCGTCAAGTCAGTTCTGACCCATAGCAACCTTATGTGTAACAGAAGGAAATGTTGCCCAGTCCTGTGTCATCCTCACAATAGTAGGCATGCTTGAGTCAATTTTTGCAGCCGTTGTGTCTATCCATCTCATTGATTTTCTTCCTCTTTTTCGCTGACTCTCTACCAAGCATGATGTCTTTCTCTAGGGATTGGTCCCTCCTGATAACGTGTCCAAGAAGGCAAGAAAAACTCTCGTCATCTTCACTCCTAAGGAGCATTCTGGCTGTACTTCCTCCAAGGCAGATTTGTTTGTTCTTCTGGCAGTCCATGGCATGTTCAATATTCTTCATCATCGTCATTATTCAAATGCATCAATTGTTCTTCGGTTTTCACTTTTCATTGTCCAGCTTTTGCATGCATATGAGGCAATTGAAAAGACCATTGCTTGGGTCAGAAGCACCTTAACCATCAAAGTGGCACCTTTGCTTTTTAACACTTTAAAGAGGTGTAGCAGATTTGCCCAATTCAAATCATAGTTTGGTTTCTTGACTGTTGCATCCATGGACTAGTGAATATTTGTTTTATACTTGAACTATGATCTAAGACTACCTTATTTATTTTCTTGCTCAAATTGCTACAGCTTTCGCTATCGGGAGCTCTTAGAGTTGACTCCTGTGTCACTCTGACATACCCCTATCAGCGTGTGTGTGTGTGGGGGGGGGGTGGGGAGAAGCTGTTTACTCATTAGCATTTCCTTACTTTTTAAAAAACTATTTTTGTTGTTGTTGAGAATATACACAGAAAAACCTGCACCAGTGCAACATCTTCTACATGTACAATTCAGTGACATTAATTATATTCTTCAAGTTGTGCAGCCATTCTCACCCTCCTTTTCTGAGTTATTCCTGTCCTATTAACATAAACTCACCAGCCTTTAAGATTTCTATCTAATCCTTCGAGTTGATGTTGTCAATTTGATCCCATATAGATAGATCCTGAAAGAGCACAATGCCTTTTTGGCACTGTAAGATGCTCCAGGATCATCTTGTGTATTTTCTGCTGTAGTCCTAGATTCCGCCACTTCTTCAAGAATCCCTGGCTCCTTTTATTAAGGGTTGTATTTAGAAATCAAGATCTGGGAGTTAGATGTGCTCACTTAGAGCACTGTTACCAGCTGCAATTCTACATGTATTTGTGTGATTATTTAAGGGCAATGTCTTTCTCACACACAAGATGCTCCAGTCAAGCAGAGACTATGTGTGTTTTAGTTCCTAGTATACCCCCAGTGCCAAGCGCAGGCTTTGTTACATAATATGCATTGAATAATATTATAAACCAGGCTTCATAAATATGAACAACTTTTGCTGATCAAAACACACTGCTGAGAAAATGAAGAGGTAGCAGACTGGAGGAAATTATTTTAAAGAAAAACAAAACAAAAAAAAACCTGATAAAGAACTGGCATTCAGAATATATAAAAAATGTCTACAACTCAATAATAAAAAGACAATTAAATTGGACAAAAAGTTTGAATGGACACTTTGCAAAAGAACATATTCAAATGGTCAATAGATATGATAAAGTATGTAAAATAAAATGTTAATGGTATAATTTAGATGGTAAGTGTATGGGTGTTTGCTGTAAAATTCTTTCAATTTTGCTATATGTTTTTTCTCAACATTTTCATAATATAATGTTAAAAAAAAAACTGAAAACAACGCTCCCAATACTTACCTAATGGCATCTAAATTTCTTAGGCTGACCCTTCAGGTGTCTACTATCTGGGCCCATCTTACTTGCTTGCCTGACTTTTCTGTTCTGTTCCCTAGTCTTACCCGTATATTTTTCTACACTTGTGCCTTTACTCACAATCTTCCTATCTCTTGAGATGCCACTCCTTTGCCATCATCCAATGTTTGCTCTTCTTCAAGATTCAGCTCAAATGCCTGCTTCCTGAAGAAAACATACTAGCAACTTTCCTCCCTACTAGGTACCAATGTTTGGCAGAAATCACTTTCTTCCAGGATCCAGTTTTCCTTTCTTCCTTTGAACAGTAGAACCCCAAGGGTTTCAGCTGGACTCATGGTCACCCAGCCAAAGATGGCCTTCCCAGTCTCCCTCTGGGCCAGGAGTGGCATGTGACTAAGTTCAGGAAAGTGGGAACAAAGTGGAAGTGGAGTACGCAACTCCTGGATCATATCCTTCAAGATAAAGCTGCTTGCCCTAGACTTTTTCCCTTTCCTTCTCACTGGTTGGTATGCAGTTTTGGTAGTGACCTAGCTTCAACAGTGCAAACAAGGGCAATACTCTAGGGGAAGACACAGAAGCAAGGTGGAAGGAATTTGGGTCTCCAGAGCTGCTCCATGTGTCTTCATTGTTCACTTATGGACTCTTACATGGAAGAAAACTAAGTCACTGTATTTTGAGGCCTTTGGTTGCAGCAGCTCAGCTTGTCACAAAACCAGTACATGTGGTAATTGTTGGTACCATATTAATAATATTTCTTATAGTCTGTCTTACATTTGCGTTATCTGGTTATATATTCATCTTCCTAGCTGGAGAAGTAGCTCCCTGAGAACCTAGACCATAGCTAACTCATATCAGTGTCCCTAGCACTCAGAATATAGCCCGGCACAGAAGAAGAGCAGCAAATGAAATTGACCCAAAGTAGTCAGATTGTACCAACATGTACCTCAGGACCTAGATCCTGCTCTTGCTGTTCTGATCCAGACCTGGTCTTCTGCATACTCTACCACTACACCATCCCAGATTTTCACTGAAGTTTGACACTTGCCCAACTGTGCTTTCATAGGCCCCATCTGCCACCTGCCTACTGACTGGACCCACATTCTGGGGATCTCTCTGGCATTGATCTCTTCTGGCTTTGCTTCTACTTGGCCTTAGACTCATTGTTGGTCAAATTCAGATTCCTGCTTTCTCCAGATGACACTGCAAAAGAGGCTACTATTAGGCTGTGGCTTTCTTTTTTTTTCTCAACATGACAAGATCTAGGTTATTTCTTTCCAAATAGCTATCCATTTATTACAATGCATTTCCACACTTATTGGAGATACTTCCTTCATCATATATTAAATTCTCATATATTGAGTCTGCCTCTTGATTTAGTCTGTATACTTAGTTGTCTCTTCTATCATGTCCTGTTTTAATTATTGTGAGTTTAAAATGATTTTAATATACGGTAGGTAAATGTTCCCGTACTTATTTTTTAGAACATTTCTGACAATTATCAAATGTTTATATTTCAGATAAACTTCAGAATCATCCTGTCTAGGTCCAAAAATTTCCAAATTTGGATTATGTTAAATCTGAGATTGATTTGGGGAGAGTTGACATTTCTTTGATAATGAAATTTCACATACAGGAATATGCTCTTTCATTTATTTAAATCTTCTTAAATGACACTCAATAGAATTTTACAGTTTTTGTCATATAGATGAAAATTGAAATGGCCAGTAAGGCAAGGATATGGCAAGCAAGGTGCGAAAACCAGTCCAAAGGTCTTCATTGAGTGGAGAGCTAGTCTGGGCATAACAAAACACAAGGGCTCCTATCTATCCATCTCCCCATGCAGCACCAACCCCTCCCTTCTGGCCTGGCTCCATTGGCTGGTGGGTTGTATACTCACTAGTCATTTGTGCATTCTTCATCTTTTTTCCAGGAAGTCCCTTTGGGAAAAAGGGTAATATTCTGTATCTCTATGTTTAATATGGTAGCTGCTACTGGACAGTGTTGATTTGGGACATTGGTTTCTAGGTAAGCCTGGAATTTGGGAGATAGTATGGGCATTCTAGAGCCCTGGTGGCACAGTAGCTAAAAGCTCAGCTGCTAACCAAAATGTCAGCAATTTGAATCCGCCAGCCACTTCTTGGAAACCCTACGGGGCATTTCTACTCTGTCCTATAGGGTCGCTATGGATCAACTTGACAACAACGGGCTTGGTTTGCTTTGGTTTATGGGCATTCTGATTTTTAATTTGAGCATTTGGACCACCAAAGACATGGCACCAGAAGGTTCTTAGAGGTCTTTAACTCCAATGTCCATATGTACTAATTCCATTTAGGGACAGGCCTCTTTTGACCTCTCGCGCTAGACGTCACCTGTGGCTATCTGAGTGCCCCTGAGGCAATCCCAGCTCAGTCAGAGAACTCTCTGATGACATTCTTGACAGGCAGAGTTCTTGGGCCTCCTTAGTTCCACTCATCTCTCACCAGACCTTGGTTCTGTGAGCTAAAGATCTGGATGATTTGTTTTGCTGTGACCCAACATGGAGGAGGGAACACAGCCCTCTCTAGGCTTCTCCACTGTCACTGCCACATAGGCTGACTGGAAAATGGGAAGAACATCCAAAGTTGAGGTAGAGGTCTGCACACTAACATCTGGGCTGGTGCCTAAATTGGGGAAGTTATCCAGGAACATGAGGCTCAGTACAACTGCTGTAAGTAATCAGCAAAGGGGTCCAGCCAGCGGGCAGAGCCATGAGTCACAGAGCTAATAGAGCCAGGTCGAAGCTACAGTCCAGGAATGAAACACTAAGCTTCTGGGATGCAGGCAGTGCCTTTGTAGACCAGGCCAAGAGAGGTAGCAGGAAAGGCTGGAAATACAAAGCAGCAAGGGAAGAAGTGATGTTGGCAGATACCAATATTCTGGGCATCCACAGTCACTCCAAAGAGGGTTGATAATTTGTTCTAAAGAAAGGCCCACCTTTAAGGGCTCTCAGGACAGGTCCAGATGAGTGGCTGAGGCAGGACAGAAACCATAAACAGAAAAGATCAGTGGAGGCTGACCACTGGTGTGGGGTAGAGGCTGCTCTGGGTCTGGGCTAGAAATTTATGTTTCTAGGTGTGAACCTCTGGCTAGACAGAGGCTAAGAGGAAGTGTGGTGCAGGGCTAGGCCTTTGGGGGGGGGAATCCATGCCAAACCAAAGTGGGAAGAGCCCTGGTTAAAGCTGATCATGGTCAAAGTGTCTGCTGAGGCTGCAAGGACTCACTGGGTCTCACATCAGTCTAAGGCCAGTTAGAAAGTGATAAAGCACTAATATGGATCTCTGGGTTCTGTGAAACCACCAAGGTGTATCCTGGAACCTGGGGTTGTTCCTAGAACTCCTCCCACTTCCTTCCATAGGGCTCTAAGGCCACTGTCTGCTTTCACTTCCCTCCTTTTGCTCCTTTGGGCTCCTCTCCTTCATTTGGATATGACCTGAGAGAGTCTTCCTGGCTTTCCCTTCCGTGGCCCCTTCCCTAAACAAGTCACAAGCCTTCTGTACTTCCAACTGCTGGGAAATATAATGGGAACAAAGAAACAAATGCTCTGGAATATCCAAAAGTCTCCTGTACTAAGCTTTGTCTTTAGTCTTCATCTCCCCTTCTATTCCAACTTCTTCTGTGACAGTGCTTCGAATCCTATGCCTCTGGCTTCCTCGATTATCCCCAAGGGGGAGCTTATCACACTTTTTCTGTTCCTCTCTGCAGACCTAAATCTGCAGGTTTCTGCCTCCAAAGCTTTCTTTCTGGCCCTTGATCTAAGCAGAATGATAGATGCCTATTTCCCAATCGGACACAAGTAAATTTTTTCAATCTCTGGGAAGGCAGACCAAGCAACTCCAAAGTCCCTGGGCCCTGACTTCCACAGGAAAAGTCACAATTGGGCATTTTGTACAAGAACCTAGACAGAGAAGAGCTACAGCGTAGGACTCTGATGTTGGGTTCGATTTCACAGCACATATGGAAAAATAATTTACATACGCTTGTTTAGAAGTCTGCTTATGTTCTTGGAATATTCTTTGAAACATTCCATTCTGGCATAATTCAGTTTCCCAAGTCCAAGCCCTAACAGAAAACAGTTTGGGGAGTGGTGATTGCTAAGGAACCATCCAACATACGTTATGAATAGCATACGCTCTGGCTTTAGAAGGTAAGGAACATTTAATCTCTCCTGCTTGGGAAAAGACAATCACAGGGTTTCATGCTGAGAAACAACCCATATGTAGCCATCTTTCTTTTCTCTTATGGTTTCTCTCAGATTCCTTGGAAACAAAAGAGAAGCACTATGATGAGAAGAAAATGACATCTCTGATTAATGACCACGGTAGACAAATGAGAGGGAAAAGCCACAGGAATGATTCCTTCAACATCACAGCTCATGATAGGAGGAGGGTGGTGTGAAAAAAGAGAGGGCCCAGTCATTCTTCTTCCTTAGGTTACTTGCTTGAGATAGCAAACAGTCAAAAATTTGAAGCAAACTCAGTATAAACCTGGCATAGAAACAAACAGGCTAAAGCAAGGAAAAAAGTACTAGGATTGATAAGAGAGTTTAGACTTAGCAAATAAGTTTCTTTAAAGTTCTTAGGGGTTGTGTTTCTCTAAACCCTGCTCTATCTGTGTATCCTGTTTAAATAGTCATGCTAGCCTATGTTGATGCTCAACTGTTTTAATAAAGTGGTCTCCTTGTAAGACTAAAATTGAGTAGTAAAACTTATTAATTTTACTCATTTCCCAAAAAGAGTCTAGCTGTTTGTACCAGGAGGACATAACCAAGATTCTGGCACCTACTACGTGGTGATTGTTTGTCCTAATTTCAGAATAATAGAAGAGATGAAATAACCATATTAAATGTCTGCTCACACAATCTCAAATTTGTAAAATACTGACAATTATCAATGTGTTTGATGAACCTGGGGCCCACTTTAACTTCCTTGTGATGGAGATCTATGAGGAGCAAGACTCAGCTGAGACTTCTAACCCAGAAAACCTCTGGTAGCCCGTTTTCCCCATTTCCGCCTTTATGGGAGATTATCAACGTGCCTGCCTTTGCCTTGAAGATTAGTTCCTTGCTGATAAACCACATATGTTCTTGGAGGTCACAGAAGGAAGGAAGACAATAAATAATTCTCTAATTGACTGGAACCAATGAATCTGACCTTTTCTGAACAAAGCTATGAATCTTTTAGCAATGAAGCAGCCACTTGGCAGATTAGTCATTGTCAGGTTTGTAAAGGGCCGACCTACCCAGACAGAACAGTTCCCCAGTACTAACGAGATGGAAGAATCTGCCCTCAAAGAAACTACCTACCTCAAGGGATTTGTCTGCTTGTGTGGCAGAATTAGGTGTGTCCAAGTGACCTGGGAAGCTGTTGACAAACACGGACCACAGCTGACTCTGCCTTGTCCCCTCAACAGGGCTTGTCCAAATTCAGACTTGTACTACATTACCATCAAGTCGATTCTGACTTATAGTGACCCTACAGGACAGAGTCGAGCTGCCCCAGAGGGTTTCCTGGCCTGTAGGAGGTTCCAAATACATGCTTGTTGGCATGAAATGAATCTCTTCCACCTCTGAGAAGTAGAAATTCTTTTTGTTTTTTTTTCTTTTTCCAAACTTTCTCAGTTTTGATTTATGGAGTTCATTAACTTAGTTATTTTCCTTTCTTCTCATCCTTTGTGCCTGGTTCTCCAGAAGGCTGATCTTTTCGTTCCAAGGTAGAATTAAATAACTAACCTTTGTGGAGCATGGAGGACTCTGTAGCTTTCAGAAAACTTTCCCACCCACTATCTAATTGATCCCCACAGCCACCCGCTAATTATCCCCAATTTAGAGCTGAGGAAACTGGCTCCTATGTGAAGCAACTTGTCCAGGTCAGAGCAGTTAGCTGGTCAGCCAGGGACTACAGCCGAGACTGTCTGTCTCTAAATCATGTTCTCTCCCCACTAACAGCAATATCACAACAGAAACAACTTATTGACCACTCACTGAGGACCAGGCACTGTGCCATGTACTTCACTTGGATTATCATATTGTGTCCTAACAGCAATCTTGTGAGGTATATACTATTATTATTTCCAGTTGACAGAGGGGTTGGAGGTTTAGAGAGCTTGGTAATGGCTGAAAGTCACATAGCCAATCAGTGGTCACCTCCATGCACTGCCTTGCATTGAATGACCTCACACAACTTGTTAAACTGAAACCCAGATCTGGTGGACCCCGTAGAGCCTGGATGCCTGGAGCTGCAGTTTCTGACCCAGGCTTCCCCTGTGTTCTGAGAAGAGCTGGTGCTTTGGTGTTCCTATATACGTAGGTGCATCCATCTACTGAGATTAGAAGAACTAACACTGCCCTTGGGGGCAGAAGACGTGTGTACCAGTCCCAGTTCAGCCATTTACTCTGGGAAAATTCACAGACCTCAGGCTTTCATTTGTAAAATAGGAATAATATCTCTATGGATCTGGGCATTGGAGAAGGGCTGGGGGCTCTCTAGGGCAATTGGGTTCTCCCTGACTCTTGGCAAGGCTCCTGGTCATGGCTTGTTTAACCCAAACTTCCTTCTGTCTCCAAATCAGTTCTTCTGAGAACTTCCCATACTCTCCTCACCCCAATCACACCCTCACCTCCCTCACTTCCTGCTTTAATGAGTTGTCAGAGGCCATTCAACATGAGGCAGTGCACAGTGGTGACTTAGGACTTGGACCCACGTGTCCCACTGACCTGGATTTGAGTCTTGGGTCTTCCACTGGCCAGCAGTGTGATATTTGATCTTCATAAATTTTATTTTCTTCCTCTGTAGAATCACTGTAATTCTACAGTAATAACTGTAACTACCTTATGGATTATTGTGAGAATGAAACCAAGTAATGTCTGTGAAGCACTGTCTGATGCCAAGCACAGTGCATATGATTGAAAAGTGGTGGTCGCTGATGGGGTCATTTCTTCTTTCAGCTTCATGAGGTCCCAGCTTTGTGAATCATTACCATCCATGCTGACGTCCCAACATCTTTTACTCTACTGGATCTTGTCTTACAGCCCAGAAACATGTCTAGGTATCTCTTATTTTTTAAAAGACAAGAAAACTCCCTTTCTTCAACCCTGCTTTCTTCTGGAGCTGCTTTTGTTTTTCCTTTCTTTTCACTCCAAACATCTGGAATGGGAAAATTGCCTTTGAGGCCATTACTTTCTCATCCTCTCTCCCTCCTTAGCTCCCAGCCATTTGTCTCTGGCCCCAGTACTTTCCAGAACCTGATCCCACAACAGTCCCACAATACACTCACTGAAGACCTCCTAACTGCCAAATCCAATGGTTCTTTCTTGGCCCCTGCTTCCTCAAGCCATTTGCTCAAAGCTACTAACCTCTCCCTCTTGAGATGAAGCTCTTTGCTTCCCATCTTTCATTCCTCACATTGCAGTCTTGGTTTTCTTCTCACCTCAACACACCTTGCAATTCAGTCTCCCAGAAAGTTTCAGAGAACTATCATGAACAAAGCACTGAGACAGAAAATGTTGGCCTCTTCCCAACCCTGTTGACTGTCTTTAGTTTCTCTCCCTCCTCGCATCTCCCAACATAGGCACTCCCTAAGCTTCTGTCCTTGGCCCAGTTCTCTATCTTGACACTTTCTCCCCTGGAGATCTTTCACACTCCCACGATTTCAGCGCTCCCTTCTGTGTGGATGGTTCACAAGTCCCTCTCTTCAGTCCCATTCCCATCTGAGCCCCAGATTCCCCACCTCTAACTGCCTGTTGGATGCCCCACCAGCACAGAATCTTCACACATCTGAAGCAGTGCAGATCATCTGCTCCGCCAAACCTGCTCTGCCTGCTTAGCCTATTTCTGATTATGGTGTCAACACCTCCTAATCACCAAGACTTGAGGCCTATGAGTCATCTATGAGCACCCCCTTTGTGTCTCCTCCTATCAGAAACTAAGTGCTAGGAAATCTTCTGCAATGAAACTTCTCCCTGCTCCTCTTCAAGTTCACTAACCTTGCCTCATTCAAGCCTTTTCTATCTTCACCTGACATCTAGCCTTCCTTCTTCTTAATCCCTTCCCCCTCCATGACCACAGCAGCAAGAGGAATCTTCTTACAACTTAGACCCGATTATTTCTTTCCCCTGTTGAGACACCTTTTCCTAAAATTGAAGAGTTTTACTTAAAGATGGCATTTATACACTGATACAATTGAAAGTTGTTCTCTCTGTCTCTTTCTAGTCATCCTCATATCTAAGCTTGAACATTAAGGCATGGTTGGAATGAGGCTCACCTAATGTTAATGATTATTACACGGGGTTTGAAGTTATTTTTAATATTTTTCTTTGAACTTCTCTGTATTGATTTAATTTCTAATTAGGTGAATACTCACACTCTACAAAAACAATAAAGTCATTCTTCAGGAAAAACAAAACAAAACAAAAAAAACTTTCAGTGGCTTAAGGGGCTGTCCATGATTAACCCCTGCCCTTCTCTTTCCCCTCACTGGAGGCCACTCCTCTGCACTGTCCTATGCTCCAGCCCTAATGAAGATGCAGTCATTGGCCAGAAGGAGAACTCATTTTCATCTCCAGGCCTTTCCTTTTATCTCCAGCCCCACTGGCACTGTCCTGCTCTGGTCCTATCCCTTCCTGCCTGGACTACGGAATGAGTTTTCTCTCTGGTCTCCACACTCGTCCTGCTCCTTTTCCTTTTGCTGGAGTTATCTTTCTCCAGCACAGGAAGGAGCAGGGCCTAGCCCTGTTTAAAATCCTTCCATTATACCTGATCCTGAGCAGAAGTCTTGACTCCTCACTCCACCCTTCCACAATTTGGTTCAAACCAATTTTTCAACTACATGGCCACATCCTCCACTCACATGTACTTGGGCTCCAGCCATTTTTGTAGAACCACCACTCCTAGTACATGCTTTGCTCTTCCTCTTCCATCTTGTTTACTACCTTTTAAGATCAAGTTCATCCTTCAAGAATCAGCCCAAAGGACTCTGGCTCCTATATGACATCTACCTGAACGGCCCTAGCTAAATGGGATTCCTCTCTCATAGATCTCTAATATGCTCAATTTCTAGAGTCAGAAAGGCCTGGGTTCAAATCCCTACTCCTCCCCTAGATCTCCTCTCTTGGAAGTGTCACTTAACCTCTCTGAGACTCAGCCTCCTCATCTGCAAAACAGAGATAATAATGCCACCTACCCTGTAAAAAAATTTTTTTTTTTACCCTGTTGGGTGGTTGTGCAAATTAAGGTAAGCTCTGAGTCTAGTGACTGGCACAGTGAATATGCTCAGTGAAAGAGAATGGCTCAGTCAGGGTCCAGTCAGCTAAACAGACCCCACAGGGGGAGTTCAACAGCAGGAATTAGCCACAGGAAATGAGTTACAAATTTTAGTAGAGCTGAAGGGTCATGAGAGGGATGAGAAGCAACCCAGAAATCAGTAGCAGCAGGAATCCCCTACCACCTGGAGAGCTGGATGACCAAGGAAGGAGGTAGAGTTATTAAATGGAACTTGGGCTGTCCAGTGAGAGCTATGGTTGAGCTTCCCAGAGGGAGTAAAGTCCATGAAGGGAGAAATTGCCAGGGAAGCACTACTGGAGAAGGTGATGTCCAAGTGGGGTCTTGAAGAATGAGTAGAGGACAGCCAGGGGTGTCATACTGTATGTGTGTATGTGGGGGGGTGGTGGTGGTGGTGAATGTGTGTAGCATGAGCAAAATCAGGGCAGCAAAACCAGGCTGGCCTTTCATGTGGCACAGGCACAGAGTGCGAAGGGGCAGAGAGTGCAATGGAGGCTGGAGAGGGAGACTAGGCAAAGCTCCACAGAGTGTTCTGAAGGGTTTACAGAGTCAATTCCTGGTCCTGTGAGCACTGGGGAATCAAAAAACCGAAACCAAACCTGTTACCACTGAGTCGATTCTGACTCATAGCGACCCTATATGACAGAGTAGAACTGCCTCATAGTTTCCTTCTGGTTAGCAGCCATAGCTCTTAACCACTACAGCACCAGGGTTTCCTCCAGAGGGAAAATGGGATGCAAACCCTCCCTGCCCAAGAGCCTGGGTCCCTGAGACCAGTGCTTCAGTGCTGCAAATGCAGGATGGAGGGAGAGGGGGCAGGCATGCAGGGAGTGGGCAATGGCCTCCTTCAGAGCTGGGTGAGGCAGACAATGGGCAAAGTGAGCTGTCTCTGTGGACCTGGGATGGCCAGAAGACCCCGGTCTCAAAGCAGTGTGCACACTCCATAATCAGTCGCCCCACCAAGGCTAGTGCTGGGGCTTGTTTTGTTCCTCAGCAGAGCCCTGGGTTCAGAGTCATCCTTGGCAGCCATGAAGTTACCTCTCCCTTTGAGTGCATCTGACATGCTGAGGGAGGGCCAGGCCTGGGAAGGTGGACTGAGCTGTGACTGTGGGCAGGGGATAGAGAGAGCAGCTAAGGAGAGATGGAGTTAGGGGATCAATCGGGTGGCCAAGGTAGGCTTAGCCACCCCTTGCGGTGTGTGACCCATCTTCTTCCCCAGACAACTCACAGGAGGCAGAAGGAGTAGATGCCTTCAGGTACCAGAGGTGAAGATACCTCAATTGCTCAGGTCCAGAAATCTCAACAATTCCCACTTCAAGCATGGGTTTGCTGCAGGGCCATAGAGCCCCAAGACCAATGGGGCACAGCCTCGGGCAACCCCTGGACCCCTTTTCTCAGTTGTGTTATCCCGACTGGCTCTATGCTACTGCGAAGGTAAAGGACAAGGCACTGCATGAAGACCCCCATCACCATCCCTCCCAGGCCTGGCTCTGACTCCTCAGGGAGCTCTGTGCAGAGATTACTCAACTCCTCCTCAGGCACCTTGAACACAATATGTCCAAGGCAGAACCTAACCCTTCCTTCCCCATCTGCTGCCACCACCACAAGCTGCTCTACCGTCTGCACCCCAGATCACAGCTAATGGTGTCACCACCCACCTCGTCCCAGTTCCACATATGCGTTGTGCTGTTTCACACCTCGGTGCCTTCACACACGCTGTGCACTTACTCGAAGCACCTGGACCCCTCCCTTCACCTGGTCTCCGTCAAGACTCACCTCAGTGGTTTAACTCCCTTAAGAATAGTTCCCTTAGCCTCCCCACCTCCCGAGGCTAGGTGTGGAGCCCCTATTTTGTGCCCCTCAGCTCTTAGGAACTCTTCATTGCCCTCATCATTTTCTATCAGACCCCGACCACCTCACGTGAAGGCACCATGCATTATGCATCTTGGGTCCCTCTTACCAAGCACAGAGCCCTCCATACATGTGATACAGTAAGAGCTAGTTAACCTTCCCCTGTTTTAAGGCTCCCTTGCAATGCCCTCCTCCCAGAGTCCCTGGGGAGCCTGATCATCACCAGGGCCACTGGTCAAGCCAGGGATGGAAGTTGATTCTGTCATCTGAAGAAGGACAGGGCACCATGTGAGCTGGCCAGTGTCTGAGACATGGGACTGCTGAGCCTCCCTGCTTCAGCAGAGACCTCTTTGACCCAGAGAAGCCCTTTCTCAGTTTGGGAGGAGGAGGAAACATTGGCCTTTCTGGATGCATTGTGGCTACGACTGCTGACAGGGCTGTGGGTTGTTGTCTCCACCTGCAGAAAGCCTTGGGAACACTTTTATGGGTGACTAATGCTGAGCACTGCTGCTGAAGTGGTTATGTGCTCTGCTGTCAACTGAAAAGTTGGGGGTTTGAACCCATCAGCAGCTCCATGGGAGAAAGATGTGGCAGTCTGTGTTCGTAAAGATTACAGTCTTGGAAACCCTATGGGGCAGTTCTACTCTGTCCTATAGGGTCACTGAGTCGAAATCTACTAGAAGGCAACAGGTAATACTGAGCACTGGAACCCTTTCCTGAACACACCCCTCCTGCCAGCCAAGCCAAACATGGGGCCTAACTTAGGAGATGAGGCCAAAGAAGCCAAATGAAAATGAACTTGTGTGGGAGCTATGTTTTTTTTTTTTTTTTCTGAGATTGGGTGAAGCTTGGGTCCAAAGTTTTTCTTGCAGGCAGACAGATAACTTGGTGGAAGTAGACAGAGAGCTTTTAACAAAATGACTCTGTGGTAGGTCAGAAAGGACAACAAGACAGAGACTGAATAAAGTGGGGCGGAAGAGTTCCTTTGCCTAGGACTATGCCAGAAAATGTATAATTTGGTTTAGGGTAAATATGTTTGCAGAATTTAAGGACAGCCAAGCCAGGGCTGGGGAACTCTTAGGCAAGCAGCTTTGTTCTGATTTCAGGGAGGGAGTCAACAGAAGCAGTATTCATAGAATGCCTCCATGGTGCCAGATACTGGGTATGCGCTGCGGACAGGGAGATTACACAGAAGTAACTCCCATCTAGTCCCTTCTTTCCAGAAACTTCTGGTCTAGACCAGAGGGGTTCACATCCTCATGGATCTGTGAGCTGAGAAAGCTCCTAGGTGCCTGGAATTGGGAGGGAGGGTAGAAATTGGAAGGAGCCAGTGATGTTCCCAAGTCTGCCCCATGGAGATTTGCCCTCAAACATGGAGGGGTCCTTTGACCCCATCCAGCTTGGGATGACATCTTTGCTCTTCAACACTTTAAAGAGCTCCTTTGCAGCAGATTTACACAATGCAATGTGTCTTTTGATTTCTTGACTGCTGCTTCCATGGCTGTTGATTGTGAATCCAAGTAAAATGAAATCCTTGACAACTTCAATCTTTTCTCCGTTTATCATGATGTTGCTCATTGGTCCACTTGTGAGGATTTTTGTTTTCTTTATGTTGAGGTGCAATACATACTGAAGGCTGTGGTCTTTGATCTTCATTAGTAAGTGCTTCAAGTCCTCTTCACTTTCAGCAAGCAAGGCTGTGTCATCTGCATATCACAGGTTGTTAATGAGTCTTCCTCCAATCCTGATGCCCCATTCTTCTTCATATGGTCCAGGTTCTCAGATTATTTGCTCAGCATACAGATTGAATAGGTATGGTGAAAGAATACAACCCTGGCGCACGCCTTTCCTGACTTTAAACCAATCAGTATCCCCTCGTTCTGTCCGAACAGCTGCCTCTTGATCTATGTAAAGGTTCCTCATGAGCACAATTAAGTGTTCCGGAATTCCCATTCTTCCCAATGTTATCCATAATTTGTTATGACCCACACAGTAGAATGCCTTTGCATACTCAATAAAACACAGGTAAACATCCTTCTGGTATTCTCTGCTTTCAGCCAGAACCCACCTGACATCAGCAATGATATCCCTGGTTCCATGTCCTCTTCTGAAACCGACCTGAATTTCTGGCAGCTCCCTGTCCATATACTGCTGCAGCCATTTTTGAATGATCTTCAGCAAAATTTTGCTTGCGTGTGATATGAATGATATTGTTCCATAATTTCCACATTCGGTTGGATCACCTTTCTTGGGAATAGGCATAAATATGGATCTCTTCCAGTTAGTTGGCCAGGAAGCTGTCTTCCATATTTTTTTGGCATACACGAGTGAGCACCTCCAGCGCTGCATCCATTTATTGAAACATCTCAATTGATATTCCATCAAATCTTAGAGCCTTGTTTTTTGCCAATGCCTTCAGAGCAGCTTGGACTTCTTCCTTCAGTACCATCCGTTCCTGATCATATGCTACCTCTTGAAATGGTTGAACATTGACTAATTCTTT
Organism: Elephas maximus indicus; assembly: GCF_024166365.1. Taxonomy (NCBI): domain Eukaryota; kingdom Metazoa; phylum Chordata; class Mammalia; order Proboscidea; family Elephantidae; genus Elephas; species Elephas maximus. Next base: position 4,615,912 of record NC_064846.1, on the reverse strand, counting down.
TTTGTATAATGACTCTGTGAATTCTTTCCATCTTCTTTTGATGCTTCCTGAGTCATTTGATATTTTCCCCATAGAATCCTTCACTATTGCAACTCTAGGCTTGAATTTTTTCTTCAGTTCTTTCAGCTTGAGAAACACTGAGGGTGTTCTTCCCTTTTGGTTTTCCATTTCCAGCTCTTTGCACATGTTATTATAGTACTTTACTTTGTCTTCTTGAACCACCCATTGAAGACTTCTGTTCAGTTCTTTTACTCCATCAATTCTTCCTTTTGCTTTAGCTGCTCGATGCTCAAGAGCAAGTTTCAGAGTCTCCTCTGACATCCATCTTCATCTTTTCTTTCTTTTCTGTCTTTTCAGTGACCTCTTGCTTTCTTCATGGATGATGTCCTTGATGTCATTCCACAACTCGTCTGGTCTTCCGTCACCAGTGTTCAAAGCATCAAATCTATTCTTGAGATGGTCTCTAAATTCAGGTGGGGTATACTCAAGGTCATATTTTGGCTCTCGTGGACTTGCTCTGATTTTCTTCCGTTTCAGCTTGAACTTGCATATGAGCAATTGATGGTCTGTTCCACAGTCGGCCCCTGGCCTTGCTCTGACTGATGATATTGAGCTTTTCCATCTTCTCTTTCCACAGATGTAGTCAATTTGATTTCTGTGTGTTCCATCTGGCGAGGTCCATGTGTATACTTGCCATTTATATTGGTGAAAGAAGGTATTTGCAATGAAGAAGTCATTGGTCTTGCAAAATTCTATCATTCGATCTCCGGCATTGTTGCTATCACCAAGGCCATATTTTCCAACTACCGATCCTTCTTCTTTGTTTCCAACTTTCACATTAAAATCACCAGTAATTATCAGTGCATCTTGATTGCATGTTCGATCAATTTCAGATTGCAGCAGCTGGTAAAAATCTTCAGTTTCTTCATCCGTGTCTTTAGTGATTGGTGCATAAATTTGAATAATAGTCGTATTAACTGGTCTTCCTTGTAGGCGTATGGATATTATCCTATCACTGACAGCACTGTACTTCAGGATAGGTCTTGAAATGTTCTTTTTGACAATGAATGCAACAGCATTCCTCTTCAAGTTGTCATTCGCAGCATAGTAAACTAAAGATGTCACCTTGAAGACTAAGGTGCGCCTGACTGAAGCCATGGTATTTTCAATCACATCATATGCATGTGAAAGCTGGACAATGAATAAGGAAGACCGAAGAAGAATTGATACCTCTGAATTGTGGTGTTGGCGAGGAATATTGAATATTCCATGGATTGCCAGAAGAACGAATAAATCTGTCTTGGAAGAAGTACAATCAGAATGCTCCTTAGAAGCAAGGATGGCAGGACTGCGTCTTACATACTTTGGACATGTTGTCAGGAGGGATTAGTCTCTGGAGAAGGACATCATGCTTGGCAGAGTACAGGGTCAGTGGAAAAAAGGAAGACCCTCAACGAGGTGGATCGTCACAGTGGCTCCAACAATGAGCTCAAGCATAACAACAATTGTAAGGATGGCTCAGGGCCGGGCAGTGTTTTGTTCTGTTGTGCATAGGGTCACTATGAGTCGGAACTGACTTGATGGCACCTAACAACAACAACAACAGCTTGGGATGAGTTAGTATCTGGTGAGGCTAGGCACTGTGGGTAAGGGGATAGAAGATAGTGTAGTTCTCTGTTGGGCTGCTTCCAATTTCCTCCTACTCCTGTGGTCCAGAGTCTTTGAAAAATAGCTCTTGTGAAATTTCTTGGCCTATGCACTTATTTTTATCCTCTCCTCTGGAATGGCTTATACTTCAACCCTCAGCCCTGCCTCCTTGCATTGATGGATGTATTGAGAAAGCCATTCTGGCTTTGGAAGTGAAAAATGAAACACAGCTGGTCCTAATTGCCTACTTTGTCAGGACCAAAAGTGCTTTACTGACCAGCGTAGTTAGGGCCTTCCTCCTCAGTCTGTCTGTGTGTCACTGTGGCTGTGTCAATAACAATGCCAGTGACTTGTCGTCTTGGTGGCTGAGGCCGATTGACCGTTTACCTGATTGATTGCTTGACTCCCAACTTGAATCTGTCCCAAAATAGCACCTTCCGTGGAGCACACGGGCTCGCTCCGTGTTTTTAGCAAAATCACTTCAGCCTTCTGTGCTTTGACTTCACTCAAGTCAACAGGCTTTTTGTGAGTGGGTGCACTGATTTTCAGAAGGAAATAGGTTTGGTTTTTTGGAGTGGAGGCTGAGGCTGAGTACAAATGTGCCATGGTAAGTGAGTCTTGCTGGCCGCAGGATGTTCCTAGAAGTATGCTGTCTTGGACAGGTCCCCTAGAACCTCCAAAGATAGAAGAGTGGGTGCAAGCCATACGTGGTTCTCCCTCTCTGGGGTGCTCCCTCCATTGCCTCCCCACGCGAGAGCCACGTGTACCTAGCTAAGTCACATCTCAGCCTCCAGGCAGTTCCTCAGGGAAGCCTTCCCTCACCCCCTGGATCAGGTCAGACCACCTAGGGCTTTACTCTCAAAGCAGCTTGTAATTTTTTCTTCTTAAAACTTTACCCACTTTGTAATGATATTTATTTATTTCTGTGACAATTTGATTGATGTCTGTCCCTCCCACTAACAAGTTTCATTAGAGGGGACCACATCTGTCTCACCCCTGGAACACAGAGCCCAGCACATAGTATGACCCCTTTCCTTTCCACCTCTAGAGGTACCACTGCAGTCTAGACACCCTTCCCCAACTGGCCAATAGTTAAAGTTTTGTCACCAGCCACCAGCCTTCTCTTTTGCCTGGCCTGCTCTATCTCCACTCCTTTCAGCCCATTCAGAGGCCAGATTCATCTTCCAAAACCACCTGGCTTTAATCACCCTCAGGGGCTCCTGGGTCAGCTGGACAGGCATGTCTCTTCTGCTGTTGTGCCTACCCTCCACCTCTCTGTCCTAATCTCCCCTATTTTCCACTCCAGATTTTCTGTTTCAATCAGGCTAATCTTCTTAGGTGTTCCATTCCTTGAAGCACGTGTTCTGCCTTTTATGCCAACATAGGCCCACCACTTCTTTCTTAATCTGGCATTAGACTTAATTTCCTTCAAAGTTTTTCCCTGACTAAACCCACTTACCTCTGATGTCTCCTGGCTCAGTCCAACAAGCACAGTGCTCCTTACTGGCTTCATTGCAGTTACAATTTGGTGTCCCCATAATATAAAACTTATTTAACAATATTACTGAGCACTTACTGAGTGTCAGGTACTTCACTGGACACTGGAGATATGGCTGTAACCATGACTGACACAGTCCTTATCCCCATGGAGTGGACAGTCCAGTGAGGGAGCCAGATATTGAACAAATGACTGTAAGTGTGAGGAATATTTCAAACAGACAAGTGCAAGGTGCTCAGGGAGCTGACCCAGATGTCCCCTGAAGAAGGGTCATCTTAGTTGCAACCTAAGGGTAAGTAGGAGCTATGCTGGCAAAGGAGTGCAACAGTGGCAGGATAAGGAAGGGATTCTAGGCAGATGAATGGTATTTGACAAAGCCCTGAAAAAGACAAAGACTGTCCTGGCCAAAAGGCTGGAAGGAGTTAAGGAGTTTAAGAAGGAAGAGAGGTCAGTGGAAGATTGAGGCAGGGACCAGCTCATGCAGGCTCTTTAGGCCATGGGAAAGAATTTGAATTTTATTCAAAGGGAAAGTGAAGTGATAGAAGCAGTTTTCCATTTTTAAAAGAACACTCTGATTGCCATGTGGTGAATATACTGCAAGTGGGAAAGAATGGAAGCAGAGAGATTAGTTCTGAAGCTGTGCTGGTTACTGATTTATTGCCTCTTAACTCCAAATTCATCCTTTTTGCCTGCTCTGTGAAACTGGATCTGGGCCCTTTAAATACGTTTTCCTTGCCAAGTGGCACTGAAGCTTTGGTGATAGAGGGTACTGGACAGACAATGCCGGAGGAGAAGGGATTTTCTTCCTGGTTCTGGTGTGCCCACTCAACAGGCTATCGCAGCCAATGTGGATGGCTTCTCCAGGTCCAGCTTCTGTAATGCACTTGGTTTCTCCAGCGCTCAGTTTCTGCAGGTGGGAAGCTTTTCCAGTGCCTGGTTCCTGCACCGTGGGTGGCTTCTCTGGCATTAGGCTCCTGTAGTTCTTACAGCTTTTCCAAATCCCAGCTCCAGTAGTATACTGTGGCCAGTGGCACCCAGTGGACAGCCGCTGCCCCTGGCATCCCTCGACCAGTTTCGGTGAAATACCTCCAAGTGAACAGCTTTCCTCAGGATGCTAGAGGGGAGATTTCTGCCAAGTTCCAGATGCAACTTCATTAAGTTCTACCAGCACAGCACCACAGTGATGTCTCTGCCCTTCAGCGAGCCACACCTTTGCCTTCTCCAACAAGCTGTGGATCTAAGTCCTGGGAGGTGAGAGGGCTTTTAATTGGGTGCTCTTTCTCACTCAGGATGGATTCAGAAGAGGATGTGGAACCAGGGATATCATTGCTGACGTCAGATGGATCCTGGCTGAAAGCAGAGAATACCAGAAAGATGTTTACCTGTGTTTTATTGACTATGCAAAGTCATTGGACTGTGTGAATCGTAACAAATTATGGTTAGCATTGGGAAGAATGGGAATTTCAGAACACTTAATTGTGTTCATGAGGAACATGTACATAGACAAAGAGGCAGTTGTTCAGACAGAACGAGGGGATACTGATCGGTTTAAAGTCAGGAAAGGTGTGCGTCAGGGTTGTATTCCTTCACCATACTTATTCAATCTGTATGCTGAGCAAATAATCCGAGAAGTGGGACTAAAGAAGAATGGGGCATCAGGATTGGAGGAAGACTCCTTAACCTGTGATATGCAGATGACACAGCCTTGCTTGCTGAAAGTGAAGAGGACTTGAAGCACTTACTAATGAAGATCAAAGACCACAGCCTTCAGTATGGATTACACCTCAACATAAAGCAAAAATCCTCACAAGTGGACCAAAAAGCAACATCATGATAAATGGAGAAAAGGTTGAAGTTGCCAAGGATTTCATTTTACCTGGATCCACAATGAACGCCCATCAAGCAAAAACCAAAAAACCAAACCGGTTGCCATCGAGTCGATTCTGACTCAAAGCAACCCTATAGGACCAAGGAGAACTGCCCCATAGAGTTTCCAAGGAGTGCCTGGTTGATTTGAACTGTCAGCCCTTTAGTTAGCAGCCGAAGCAGTTAGCCACTACACCACCAGAGTTTCCAAACCATGGAAGCACCCATCAAGAAATCAAGAGAAGAGGCAGAGCCAAGATGGCGGAATAGACAGACTCTTCCGTCGAGCCCTCTTCACAACAAAGACCCGAAAAAACAAGTGAAACGAGTATATTTGTGACAAGCTGGGAGCTCTGAGCATCAAAGGCAAGCTTAGACAACGAACTGAGGGGCAGGGGAAGGAAGAAGCAGAGAGGAGTTACCGGAGCTGAATCATGGGGAGCCCTCAGGCACCATTCCAGGAGCCTCTGCAGAGGCGGCGGGCTGGTCCTACCTTTTGGACGCAGTTTCCTCAGGGAGAAGCAGCAGCCACACAGCCCACTCACACCTCCGGGACCTGAGGAGAAGGGCGCTCTCGGCAAAAGCTAAGGACTTGGGGATATTTTACTGCACCCCCCCCAAGCCAGCTTCAGCGGCTGAATCCCTGGGCCTGAGATAGACCCTGGTGAGCACCCACAGCCATCCTCCCTGCCTTGGGGAAGGAAAAAATTTGCAAATGGGGGGAAAGATAATTTGCTAGCTCCATTAACCAGGGGAGCTCAGGACAGAAGTGGCTCCTGTCCAGGCATAAACCGTCTGTGGACCTTGAGCACCTTTCCCTTCTGCGTGGACCTGTGTGGGCCTATTTTGGGAGAATAGGCCCTTGTTGGCAAACTCCAACCATTTCAGCGGTGTGGTGGAGAGGTGGGTATTTGACGTTTGACGTTGCTTTGCCTATTAAACAAGGTCCTCATCTACCCACAACAGGGACCTAAGGACTGGTGGCTACACTTGGGTTGCCCAGCCACCCGCGACAGGTGCCCGGGGATAACTGGTACCTCCCAGTCCTTACAACAAAATCTTTGGGTGCTCATGGTCCCTTTGCAGAGCCCACCCACCAGCATGCTCTAGGGAACAGAGACCCACTTTCCTCAGAGACACTTGAGGGTTGGTTCTCAGCCCCCTTCCTTGTTCAGAGAGTGACCCCCTGCTGCAATCAGATACCAGTATATACTCCAATCACCCCTGCCCCTGTAAGACTGTAGGACAGAGCCTGTACCACACACTTGGTATCAGCTACCTGGAAACCTGAGCTGAATTTATACAAGAAAACTGAATGTACTCCTGGACTGATATACCGGATAACAGCTCTAGCCAGCTGGGACAGGACACCAGAGCTCCAAAGGTGAAAATAATCAAGCTAGCTCACTCAAGCAACCCATAGGGGTATACCAAAACAGAACAAAGCAAGCAGCTATGACACAGTAAGCAAGCATAAACTAATACAATAACTTATAGATGGCTCAGAGACAACAGTCAATATCAAGTCACATAAAGAAACAGGCCATGATCACCTCAACAGGCTTTCAAAACAAAGAATCCAGGGACCTTATAGATGAAAGTGCATTCCTGGAATTACCAGATGCAGAATACAAAAGTTTAATATACAGAACCCTTCAAGACATCAGGAAGGAAATGAGGCAATACACAGAACAAGCCAAGGAACACACAGATAAAGCAACTGAAGAACTCAGAAAGATTATTCAGGAAGATAATGAAAAGTTTAATAAGCTGGAAAAATCCATAGACAGACAGCAATCAGAAATTCAGAAGATTAACAATAAAATTACAGAATTAGATAACTTAATAGAAAATCAGAGGAGCAGAATTGAGCAAGTAGAAGCTGGAATTTCTGAACTCAAAGATAAGTCACTTGGCATTAATATATTTGAAGAAAAATCAGATAAAATAATTAAAAAAAATGAAACCTTAAGAATCATGTGGGACTCTATCAAGAGAAATAACCTACGAGTGATTGGAGTACCAGAACAGGGAGGGATAACAGAAAATACAGAGAAAATTGTTGAGGATTTGTTGGCACAAAACTTCCCTGATGTTGTGAAAGATGAGAAGATATCTATCCAAGATGCTCATCAAACTCCACATAAGGTAGATATTAAAAGAAAGTCACCGAGACATATTATAATCAAGCTTGCCAAAATCAAAGATAAAGAGAGAATTATAAGAGCACCAAGGGTTAAACGAAAAGTCACTTACAAAGGAGAGCCGATAAGAATAAGCTCGGACTACTCGGCAGAAACCATGCAGGCAAGGAGGCAATGGGATGACATATTTAAAAAATTGAAGGAAAAAAACTGCCTGCCAAGAATCATATATCCATCAAAACTGTCTCTTAAAAATGAAGGTGAAATTAAGACATTTCCAGATATACACAAGTTGAGGGAATTTGTAAAAACCAAACCAAAACTATAAGAAATACTAAAGGGAGTTCTTTGGTTAGGAAATCAATAATATCAGGTATCGACCCAAGACTAGAACACTGGGCAGAGCAACCAGAAGTCAACCCAGACAGGGAAATAAAAAAAAAAAAAAAAAACACCAAAGCAAGACTAAAAAAAAAAAAAGCCCGACACAGGGTAACAGCAATGTTATTATATAAAAGAAGACATTAAAATAATAAAGAGGGACTAAGAAATGTAATCACACACCTTCCATACGGAGAGGAAGATACGGTGATACAGAGAAATAAAACTAAGTTATAAATTTAGAAAAATAGGGGTAAATAATAAGGTAACCACAAAGGAGGCAAACTATTCTACACATCAAAATAAAATACAGACTCAGCAGAAAGAAAATCAACAACAAATATGAGGAAAGGACAATATATAAAGAAAATCTACTCAGCACATAAAATCAAGTGGGAAAAGGAAGCTGTCAACACACAAAAAAAGACATCAAAACCATAGCATTAAATTCATACCTATCCAAAATTACCCTGAAAGTACATGGCCTAAAGGCACCAATAAAGAGACAGAGAGTGGCAGAATGGATTAAAAAACAAGATCCATCTATATGCTGCCTACAAGAGACACACCTTAGACTTAGAGACACAAACTAAAACTCAAAAGATGGAAAAAAATATATCAAGCAAACAACAATCAAAAAAGAGCAGGAGTGGCAATATTAATTCCTGATAAAATAGACTTTAAAGTTAAATTCATCAGAAAGGATAAGGAAGGACACTATATAATGATTAAAGGGACAATACACAAAGAAGATATAACCATATTAAATATTTATGCACCCAACGACAGGGCTGCAAGATACATAAAACAAACTCTATCAGCATTGAAAAATGAGACAGACAGCTCCACAATAATAGTAGGAGACTTCAACACACCACTGTCGGTGAAGGACAGGACATCCGGAAAGATGCTCAATAAAGACGTGGAAGATCTAAATGCCACAATCAACGAACTTGACCTCGTAGACATATACGGAACACTCCACGCAACAGCAGTCAAGTATACTTTCTTTTCTAGTGCACATGGAACCACACATTAGGTCATAAAGCAAGCCTTAGCAGAATCCAAAATATTGAAATATTACAAAGCATCTTCTCTGACCATAAGGCCATAAAAGTGGAAATCAATAACAGGAAAAGCAGGGAAGACTGGATTATAGAAGACATTAAGGATGGAATAAAGAAATTCAGAGAATCCAATGAGAATGAAAACACTTCCTATCAGAACCTATGGGACACAGCAAAAGCGGTGCTCAGAGGCCAATTTATATCAATAAATGCACACACCCAAAAAGAAGAAAGGGCCAAAATCAAAGAACTATCCCTACAACTTGAACAAATAGAAAGAGAGCAACGAAAGAAACCCACAGGCACCAGAAGAAAACAAATAATAAAAATTAGAGCTGAACTAAATGAAATAGAAAACAGAAAAACAATTGAAAGAAATAACAAGACCAAAAGCTGGTTTTTTGAAAAATTCAACAAAATTGATAAACCATTGGCCAAACTGACAAAAGAAAAACAGGAGAGGAAGCAAATAACCCGAATAAGAAATGAGATGGGCGGTATTACAACAGACCCAACTGAAATTAAAAGAATCATATCAGATTACTATGAAAAGCTATACTCAAACAAATTTGAAAACCTAGAAGAAATGAATTCCTAGAAGCACACTACCTACCTAAACTAACACAAACAGAGGTAGAACAACTAAATAGACCCATAACAAAAGAAGAGATTGAAAAGGTAATTTAAAAACTCTCAACAACAACAACAAAAAAGCCCTGGTCCCGAGGGCTTCAATGCAGAGTTCTACCAAACTTTCAGAGAAGAGTTAACACCACTACTACTAAAGGTATTTCAGAGCATAGAAAAGGATGGAATACTACCAAACTCATTCTATGAAGTCACCATATCCCTGATACCAAAACCAGGTAAAGACACCACAAGAAAAGAAAGTTATAGACTTATATCCCTCATGAATTTAGATGCAAAAATCCTCAACAAAATCCTAGCCAATAGAATTCAACAACATATCAAAAAAATAATTCACCATGACCAAGTGGGATTCATACCACGTATGCAAGGATGGTCCAACATTAGAAAAACAATTAATGTAATCCATCACATAAATAAAACAAAAGACAAGAATCCCATGATTTTATCAATTGATGCAGAAAAGGCATTTGACAAAGTTCAACACTCATTCATGATAAAAAAACTCTCAGCAAAATAGGAATAGAAGGAAAATTTCTCAACATAATAAAGGGTATTTACACAAAGCCAACAGTCAACATCACCCTAAATGGAGAGAGCCTGAAAACATTCCCATTGAGATCGGGAACCAGACAAGAATGCCCTTTAACACCACTCTTATTCAACATTGTGCTGGAAGTCCTAGCCAGAGCGATTAGGCTAGATAAAGAAATAAAGGGCATCCAGATTGGCAAGGAAGAAGTAAAAGTATCTCTATTTGCAGGTGACATGATCTTATACACAGAAAACCCTAAGGAATCCTCCAGAAAACTACTGAAACTAATAGAAGAGTTCAGCAGAGTATCGGGATACAAGATAAACATACAAAAATCAGCTGGATTCCTCTACACCAACAAAAAGAAATCACCAAATCGATGCCATTTACAGTAGCCCCCAAGAAGATAAAATACTTAGGAATAAATCTTACCAGAGATGTAAAAGACTTATACAAAGAAAACTACAGAACACTTCTGCAAGAAACCGAAAGAGACTTACATAAGTGGAAGAACATACCTTACTCCTGGATAGGAAGACTTAACATTATAAAAATGCCTATTCCACCAAAAGCGATCTATACATTTAATGCAATTCCGATCAAAATCGCAATGACTTTCTTTAATGAGATGCAGAATCACCAACTTCATATGGAAGGGAAAGAGGCCCTGGATAAATAAGGCATTACTGAAAAAGAAGAACAAAGTGGGAGGCCATACTCTACCTGATTTTAGAAACTATTATACCGCCACAGTAGTCAAAACAGCCTGGTACTGGTACAACAACAGATACATGGACCCATGGAACAGAATTGAGAATCCAGACATAAATCCATGCACATATGAGCAGTTGATATTTGACAAAGGCCCCAAAATATTTCAACGGGGAAAAGAGAGTCTTTTTAACAAATGGTGCTGGCATAACTGGATATCCATCTGCGAAAAAATGAAACAAGACGCATACCTCACACCATACACAAAAACTAACTCAAAATGGATCAAAGACCTAAATATAAAATCTCAAATGATAAAGATCATGGAAGAAAAAATAGGGACAATGTTAGGAGCCCTAATACATGGCATAAACAGCATAGAAAACATTATAAAGAACGTAGAAGAAAAACTAGGTAACTGGGAGCTCCTAAAAATCAAACACCTATGCTCATCTAAAGACTTCACCAAAAGAGCAAAAAGACTACCTACAGACTGGGGAAAAGTTTTTAGCTATGACATTTCTAGGGAAATGTCTGATCTCTAAAATCTACATAATTCTGCAAAAACTCAACTGCAAAAAGACAAATAACCCAATTAAAAAATGGGCAAAAGATGTGAATAGACACTTCACTAAAGAAGACATTCAGGTAGCTAACAGATATATGAGGAAATGTTCTCGATCATTAGCCATTAGAGAAATGCAGATCAAAACTAGAATGAGATTTCATCTTACTCCAACAAGGCTGGCACTAATCCAAAAAACACAAAATAATAAATGTTGGAGAGGCTGCAGAGAGATTGGAACACTTCTACACTGCTGGTGGGAATGTAAAATGGCACAACCACTTTGGAAATTGATTTGGTGCTTCCTTAAAAAGCTAGAAATAGAACTACCACACGATCTAGCAATACTACTCCTTGGAATATATCCTAGAGAAATAAGAGCCTTTACACAGATATATGCACACCCATGTTTATTGCAGCACTGTTTACAGTAGCAAAAACATGGAAGCAACCAAGGTGCCCATCAATGGATGAATGGATAAATAAATTATGGTATAATCACACAATGGAATACTACGCATCGATAAGGAACAGTGAGGAATCTGTGAAACATTTCATAACATGGAGGAATCTGGAAGGCATTATGCTGAGCGAAATGAGTCAGTTGCAAAAGGACAAATATTGTATAAGACCACTATTATAAGAACTTAAGAAATAGTTTAAACTGAGAAGAAAATATTCTTTTGTGGTTACGAGAGCGGGGAGGGAGGGTGTTAGAGGGGTATCCACTAATTAGATAGTAGATAAGAACTACTTTAGGTGAAGGGAAAGAAAGTACACAATACAGGGGAGGTCAGCACAATTGGACTAAACCAAAAGCAAAGAAGTTTCCTGAATAAACTGAATGCTTCGAAGGCCAGCGTAGCAGGGGCAGGGGTCTGGGGACCATGGTTTCAGGGGACATCTAAGTCAATTGGCATAATAAAATCTGTTAAGAAAACATTCTGCATCCCACTTTGAAGAATGGCGTCTGGGGTCTTAAACGCTAACAAGCAGCCATCTAAGTTGCATCAATTGGTCTCAACCCACCTGGATCAAAGGAGAGTGAAGAACACCAAGGACACAAGGTGATTACACGCCCAAGAAACAGAAAGGGCCACATGAACCAGCAACTACAGCATCCTGAGACCAGAAGAACTAGATGGTGCCCTGCTACAACCGATGACTGCCCTGACAGGGAACACAACAGAGAACCCCTGAGGAAGCAGGAGAGCAGTGGGATGCAGACCCCAAATTCTCATAAGACCAGACTTAATGGTCTGACTGAGACTCGAAGGACCCCCGGTGGTCATGGCCCCCAGACCTTGTGTTGGCCCAGGACAAGAACCATTCTCGAAGCCAGCTCTTCAGACATGGATTGGACTGGACAATGGGTTGGAGAGGTATGCTGGTGAGGAGTGAGCATCCTGGATCAGGTGGACACTTGAGACTATGTTGGCATCTCCTGCCTGGAGGGGAGATGAGAGGGTGGAGGGGGTTAGAAGCTGGCGAAAAGGACACAAAAAGAGAGAGTGGAGGGAGAGAGCAGGTTGTCTCATTAGGGGGAGAGTAACTGGGAGTGTGTTGCAAGGTGTATATGGGTTTTTGTGTGAGAGACTTACTTGATTTGTAAACTTTCACTTAAAGTACAATAAAAATTATTCAAAAGAAAAAAGAAATCAAGATACCCATTGCACTGGGAAAATTTGCTGCAAAGAACCTCTTTAACATGTTGAAAAGCAAAGACGTCACCTTGAAGACTAAAGTGCGCCTGACTGAAGCCATGGTATTTTCAATTGTATCATATGCATGTGAAAGCTGGACAATGAATAAGGAAGATCGAAGAAGAATTGATGCCTTTGATTTGTGGTGTTGACAAAGAATATTGAATATACCATGGACTGCCAAAAGAACGAACAAATCTGTCCTGGAAAAAGTACAGCCAGAATGCTCCTTAGAAGCAAGGATGGCGAGACTGCGTCTTACATATTTTGGACATGTTGTCAGGAGGGATCAATCCCTGGAGAAGGACGTCATGTGTGGTAAAGCATAGGGTCAGCGGAAAAGAGGAAGACCTTCAATGAGATGGATTGACAGTGGCTGCAACAATGGGCTCGAGCATAACAACGATTGTGTGCATGGCACAGGACCCGGCAGTGTTTCACTCTGTGGTACGTAGGGTCGCTGTGAGTCAGAATTGACTTGATGGCACCTAACAAGAACAGCAACATGTCTGCTCCTTCTCTCTGGTTCTCTGGAGCCAGCCATGCTTTGCCCTTTGTGAAGGCACAGAGTCTTCCCAAGAACTCTTCAAGGAGATGACCTTCCATTCAGACCCTGGAGCTAACTCCATCTGCCTCTCCCACTCTCCTTTCCAGCTAGATGTCATCTTGAGGAAATAACTTGTGTCTGTAGCTCTGGGTTCTGCTCCAAGAATCAGAGGAACAGGAATCACCACAGATAACATCTTTCCCCTCTGATACACTGGTATCTGGTTGGAGGGTTTGATGTGTCTCTGCCCTCCTTTCCAAAGGGCTTTTATCGCTCATCCTTCAGGGAAGCTTGAGATCTAAAGTTCTATCTTCAGAAATGATTCTAAATTACTGTTCTAAGCACCAACTCGCTTGTGCAAATGATTCATGTTATAAGTGATTGTCACAAAAAGAAAAAAACCTCCACTTGCAATCCAACGGGACACATTTCTATAACCCTTGCCTCTGACGTAATGGCTTCCCTAACAGCTGCTTTCTCAGTTATGTGGCATGAGTGATCATTCTTCAGCAGAAGAACTGACTTCCCTGTAGCAGCCTCTAGGCCGTGCAGGGCCTGTGAGAGAAGCTGGGGAAAGGTTGAGGAAGCTGTTAGCCTGACACTCTGAGCAAGAAAGAGGGTGGTGGCATGGGCTCTTAGGGCTGAGCTGTTAGTCTGCTGAATTCTCAGAGAGACTTAGAGCTTTCTACTTCCTGCTGTAGCTGTACTTGGGGTTTAGCTGTACCAAGCAGACTCACCAGGGCCCACTGGAGACTATAGGCATCAAGGTACTCCAGTTCTATCAGAGAAGTCATTCAGTTTAGCAAACACCCCTTAGTACCCACTCAGCACCTGACACTGCCCTATGCACTCATGACACAAGTGAATCAGACATAACCCTTGGCCCTAAACAGTTCATAATTTGGTGGGGTAGACAAACATGCAGACAATGCTCTGTGTTAAGGGAGATGATCGATGTATGCATACAGGAGGACAGAGGAGAGGCATGAATACAGAAAAGGGCTGAAAGGGTGAGGGAGCGCAAGCTGGGTGCCATGTTGTTTGAACTAAATCTTAAAGCAGAGGTAGGAATAAGACCAGCAAAGATGTCAAAGAAGGACATTCCAAAAAGAAGCAGTAGCCCAGTGGTGTGCTGGCAAATGTTCAACAACCGATTCTTCAGAGAAAGAAATCTTTGATTTGTAGTTTTTGCCAATTTTCATGGTGTAAACACTCCCACCATGGTCCATTTCAAGCTACCAACATGACAATGCTGAATGTACTGTTGGGAAGACATGCATACAATGGGCTATCAGGACCTGTTAAGACTTGGCTCCAGCATACCCCTGGATCAGCCACTACGAAGGATCAAAATAGCCCCTCTTAGCTGCTTGATGGTCTTAAGGGCTAGAGAAGCGGGGCTTGGGATGATGGGAGGTACAGTTGGAGCTGCCAGTACGGACAGATCATGAAAAGCTTATGGGTTATGTAGGACTCTAAACTGCAGAGGGAGCCTTGGTGGTGCAGTGGTTAAGAGCTTGGCTGCTAACCAAAAGGTCACCAGTTCGAATCTACCAGCTACTCCTTGGAAACCTTATGGGGAAGTTCTGCCCTGTCCTAAAGGGTCTCTATGAGACGGAGTTGACTTGATGGCAACAGGTTTGGTTTGTTTAAGCTGCAGACAGTGGAATACCACTTAAGAGTTTTAAGCAAGAGCGGATACAATCAAGATAGTATTTTAGAAACATCTAGATGGTGGCTAATGCTCATAATAAATTTTTTGATTATCCATCCTGTCAATAAAACATTTTTGAAAGCATATACCCAAAATATATAAAGGCATACAACTGAATACATCGTGTACATTATTGCCTAAGTATAAAGTGAAACAATGAGATAATACCTAAATAAAATGAAGTAAAAGTTCAAATACTTTCATCCTGCATCCCAGTGGGTCCTCTTGAGCACCTCACTTTGGAGACCAGTTGGTAGAGGATGAGGTTGAGACTAGAGGCACACTCCTTCTCTCCACCCTGTATTGCCCTTGTCCATTGAACCGGCTCCTGTTCCCCTCTGCCTTTTCATCTCGCTGCCAGACAGGAGCTCTCCACATAGTCTCATGTGTCTACTTGAGCTAAGAAGCACACTCCTCACCAGTATCATTTTATGTCTTATAGTCCAGCCTAATCTTTGAAGAGCTGGGTTCTGGAATGGTTTTAGTTTGGGGCTAACAGAGAGTCTGGGGGTCATGACCTCGGGGGTCCCTCCAGTCTCAGACCATTAAATCTGGTATTTTTACTAGAATTTGAAGTCTGCATTCCACTTTTCTCCTGCTCCATCAGGGATTCTCTGTTGTGTCCCCTGTCAGGGCAGTCATTGGTGGTAGCCAGGCACCATCTAGTTCTTCCAGTCTCAGGCTGATGGAGTCTCTGGTTTATGTGGCTCTTTCTGTCTCTAGGACTCACATTTTCCTTGTGTCTTTGGTGTTCTTCATTCCCCTTTGCTCCAGGTGGGTTGAGACAAACTGATGCATCTTAGATAGCTGCTTGCTAGCTTTTAAAACCCCAGACACCACTCACCAAAGAGGGATGCAGAACGTTTTCTTAATATACTTTGTAATGCCAATTGACCTGGAGGTCCCCTGAAACCATGGTCTCCAGATCCCCACCCCTGCTACTCTGTCCCTCGAAGTGTTTGGTCATATTCAGGAAACTTCTTAGCTTTTGGATTAGTCCAGTTGTACTGACTTCCCCTGTATTGTGTGTTGTCCTTCCCTTCACCTAAAATAATTCTTGTCTACTATCTAATAGTGATACCCCCTCCCTCCCTCCCCACCCACATAACCATCAAAGAATATTTTCTTCTGTGTTTAAACCTTTTCTTGAGTTCTTATAATAATCATCTCATACAATTTTTGTCCTTTTGTGACTAATTTTACTCAGCATAATGCCTTCCAGATTCATTCATGTTATGAGATGTTTCACGGATTCATTGTTGTTCTTTATCATTGGGTAGTATTCCATTGTGTGAATATACCATAATTTATTTATCCATTCATCAGTTGATGGGCATCTCAGTTGTTTCCATCTCTTTGCTATTGTAAACAGTGCTGCAATGAACATGGGTGTGCATATATCTGTTTGTGTAAAGTCTATTATTTCTCTAGGATATATTCCAAGGAGTGGGATTGTTCTATTTCTAGCTTTTTAAGGAAGTGCCAAATCGATTTCCAAAGTGCTTGTACCATTTTACGTTCTCACCAGCAGTGTATAAGTGTTCCAGTCTCTCCACAACCTCTCCAGCATTTATTATTTTGTGGTTTTTGGATTAATGCCAGCCTTGTTGGGGTGAGATGGTATCTCATTGTGGTTTTGATTTGCATTTCTCTAATGGCTAATGATCTGGACCATCTCCGCATGTATCTCTTAGCCGCCTGAATGTCTTCTTTGGTGATGTGCCTGTTCATATCCTTTGCCCACTTTTTAATTGGGTTATTTGTCTTTTTGTTGTTGAGGTTTTGCAGTATCTTGTAGATTTTAGAGACTAGATGTTGATCTGATTTGTCATAGTGAAAAATTTTTTCCCAGTCTGTAGGTTGCCTTTTTATTCTTTTGGCGAAGTCTTTGGATAAACATAAGTGTTTGATTTTTAGGAACTCCCAGTTATCTAGTTTCCCTTCTGGTGTTTGTGCATGGTTAGTAATGTTTTGTATACAGTTTATGCCATGTATAAAGGCTCCTAGCATTGTACCTATTTTTTCTTCCATGATCTTTATTGTTTTAGATTTTATATTTAGGTCTTTGATCCATTTTGAGTTAGTTTTTGTGCATGGTGTGAGGTATGAGTCTTGTTTCATTTTTTTGCAGATGGATATCCAGTTATGCCAGCACCATTTGTTAAAGGGACTGTCTTTTCTCCCATTTAACTGACTTTGGGCCTTTGTCAGATATCAGCTGCTCATAGGTGGATGGATTTATGTCTGGATTCTCAATTCTGTTCCATTGGTGTATGTATCTGTTGTTGTACCAGTACCAGGCTGTTTTGACTACTGTGGAGGTATAATAGGCTCTAAAATCAGGTAGTGTGAGGCCTCCCACTTTGTTCTTCTTTTTCAGTAATGCTTTACTTATCTGGGGCCTCTTCCCTTTCCATTCATATTGATCATTTTTAATGGCCGCATAATATTCCTTGGAAATGATGTACTATTTTCTTAACCATGTCCATATTATCTGACATCTAGATTGTGCCCAATTCTTTGCTATTACATATAATGCTGCAGTGAATTACTTGTATCTGGGCTCTAATTTTGACTGGGAACCTAACTTTCTCTGAAGTAACGGCAGCCCTAGGTCTCTCCTCTTAAAAAGAAAGCATTATGTGAGCATGGTTTCCAATTGAGGGGGACCAGAACACCCTTCTGGATCCAAATGCACCTTGGACTTCCATTTTCTGGTGATCAAAAATAACTTGGCTCTTTGGTTTTTTTTACCCTGAGTGGTGAATAGAAAGGTGCCTAAGGCTGGAGCTGGAATCAGGTGAGGTAAGGCAAGGATGGAAGGTGGAACAGCTGTGTGTGTGTGTGTGTGTGTGTGTGTGTGTGATGGGGTCGGGGACCAGGAAGTAGGCCAGGGTGAAGTTGTAACCAAGTAGGCAAGACTATGGGCTTGGGGAGGGTTGTAATTGATGTTTGGACATTGTGACATAAAGAACAAAATAAAATACACCCTTACCATGTCAGTTGTTTATTACTTAGTAGTATGTGCGGCAACCTCACATCCTTTCAGGACCATCTCATCCTACTTCCATGCCATCCCACACCTCTCCTTGAACTAATCCTTTTGTGAACCTCTTTCCTTCCACACCCCACCTCAGAAGCGGCTTGGCTACAATAGTCAAGGGCTTCATATGCCCTAGAAGGGGTCCCCGCTTGGGTCTTTGGCAGGGTCTGGGGTAGGGCACTGGTGGCATAGTGGTTAACAGCTTGGTTGCTAACCAAAAGGTCAGAAGTTCGAATCCACCAGCCGCTCCTTGGAAACCCTGTGAGGAAGTTTTACCCTGTCCTGTAGGGTCACTATGAGTTGCAACTGACTCTTTGGCAATTTTTTTAGGGGGGAGGGTTGGGCCACATACTCCCTAAGGGGCAGCCGTAGGGGACTGAGAGCCTCTCCTTCTCCCTCACCCTCCTGGGAAGATCTGAGCTGCTCCAGTCAGCCCAGCCTCCTGGTCCAGAAGGCTCTGCCAATGGGAAGGGTTATTACAGTCAGTTATTGAGGTACTGCTTTGGCCACAGGGAGATAGCCTGAAGTTGATATGTGTCAGCCACTTCAGGCATCACAATTTCATCTTTCACATTAGGGACAGTTGAAGTTTTTAAATAAATTCTGGACCTCAGGATTAATCTCTTGCTTCTTCTTCTTTTGGTGCAAATGAATCCCAACTTATTAGGCAGATATGATCTTTTCTTGTGGGGCCTGAGCCATCTTTGAGAAATTACTTCCCATAAACAAAGGAGAATGGGGGACACTGCAGTCAGTCCTGGTTCATGGAGTGGAGGGTCTGGGGCAGGAGCAGATTCCCTCTGCAGCCTTGGGGCCCAGCCGGTCCCGAAGGAACAGAAGACGTGTTGACAGGGTGGCCATGGTGACTCAGTAATAGCTCTGGATTTGACTTTACCATCCTGGATTCTGTGCCAGCTCTGCACCTTAATAATAATTAATAATGAATTTATGGAGCACCTACTGTAGCTGGGCAATGCTCTGAGTGCTGGTATTCAGCAGTGAACAAAACCAGACTAAAACCCCTGCTCTCACTGAGACAGACATGAAGAAATAACTAAAATGTATAAGATAGCAAATGGTGATAATTGCAACAGAGAAAAAAAATATTCAAACAGGAGGTAGGGTTGGGGAGTGTTGAAATTTTCAGCAGGGTGGTCAGAGAAGGCCTCACTGAGCAAAGATATGAAGGAGGTAAGGAAGGAACCATGTGGCTACCTGGGCCTTGGAGGGCCTTGCAGGCCAAGGAATAGCACGAGGTGCATTATTACCATGCAGACGATGAACAAATACATCTCCTCTCATTAGGTCCCCTAGTGTCTCTACTCATTGAATTCAGACACACATGAAGAGACACAGCCTTGATGACCAAGTTTTGCCAATGCAGAGGTGGATTAACGCAGTAAGCAAGGTATGCAAGAGCTTAATTTTGTTTACTTACTGTGATGCTTAAGGTTGTGTGTCAACTTGGCTGGGCCATGATTCTCAGTGGTTTGATAGTCATATGATGTTGTGATCACATCCATGATGAGATTTAATATTATGTGATCACCTCCATGATGGAATCTGCTGTGAGTAGCCAATCAGTTGAAAGGGAGTTTCCCTGGGCTTGTGGCCTGCACTGAATATAAGCGGATATTCTGGAAAGGCTTGTGTGCTTTTGCTCATTCTGGATTCTGCAGCTGGCTCCTGTTCGTCTGGCTTCTGGTTCTTGGGACTTGAGCTAGCAGCTTACCTGCAGTCTTGCCTGCCCATCTTGTGATTTGTTGATCTTCCTGTGAGCAGGAGCCCTACTCTTTGACCTGGAGACCTTGGGCTCGCCATCCCGTGTCTATGTGAATCAGGAGAGGCCTCTCTCCTGATCCATGGACTTGGGACATTCTAGCTTCTGCAACTGCGTGAGCCATTTCCTTGAGATAAATCTCTCTCTCTCTCTCTGTCTATATATATTCATACACATTACTGGTTTTGCTTCTCTAGAGAACCCAGCCTAAGACACTTACTAATCTGTAGTGATCAATTCCACAAGGATGTGGTGAAAAACAGGTGAAATTGTACACTACAGATAAGTAAGGACAAGTAAGCCTGTGCACACTTACTTATTGGATAACCTGTCCCTGAATGCACTGCTTGTAATTGCAAAGATGCAAGGCCTTGTAAACCACTGACTGAAGAACTACAGTGACAAAAGTAAGCTATATTCAGCAGAGGAGACTTTTCCCATGATAGCCATGACCTTGAGCTAGCCACTGCCTTCTTTGGACCTCATTTCTTCATGTGAGAAAGGGGGATATAATTGTTTCTGCCTCATGGCTGCTAGGAGGCTTCCAAGAGATAATGGCTCAGGAAGTGTTTTGTACTCAGTTCTCTGGAAATATCGGGGATTGTTCTCAAAGGCTTGAAAATCTTCCTGGCCAGCAACAGATTAGGTGAGTCTTTAGCCTCACTCCGGCAACTCAGCACCCAGAAGGTCACACTGAAGCCTGGGCTAGTGAATGAAGTCCCAGATGCCATTCAAGAAGAGAGGAGCAGAGACCAAGCGTAGGGTGGATCTACTCGCTGTGCCCATCTCTGTCTTGTGTGTGCAGAGGACTAAGATGCAGGCTCAACAGAACTGTGGGACTGGTTAGATGTCTCATATTTGTTTTCTCCTGCTCCATAGGAATTCGGTATGTTTATTCTTTGGTGTAGGAGGAAACCCAGCCTGATTGTCCCTCACCCAGGGTCTCCCAAGGCAGCCTGCTGTGGATTGGGGTCTCATCAAGGTGTCAGCCGAGCTGGGGTATTTCCCTGAAGGATCTGGGATAAGATATGCCACCAAGCTCATGCAGGTTGTTGGCCAACTCTAGTTCCTCGCAGTGTAGGACTGAGGTCCCAGTCTCCTTGCTGGCTGTCCATTGAGGGCTTCTCTCAACTCCCAGCAGTTGCTTTCTGGTCCTTGCACATAAGCCCCTCCATCTTTAAAGCTAGGGAACATTCAGTGAATCCTTCTCAGATTGCAAATCTTTTTGACTTGCCCTTCTGTCACCAGCTGGAGAAAGCTGCTTTTAAAAGTTTCCTGTGATTAGTTAGACCAGCCTGGGTAATCTCCCTACCTTAAGGTCAGCTGACGTGGAACTTTAATCACATCTGCAAAATCCCTTCACAGCAGTACCTAGGTTAGTGTTTGATTGAGTAGCCAGGGAACAGAAGTCTGGGCAGGGGAGCATCTTTAGAATTCTACCTATCACATGCCCCCACTGACTAATTGATGTTGTTGTTAGGTGCCATTGAGTTGGTTCCAACTCATAATGACCCTATGTACAACACAACAAAACACTGCCCAGTTCTGTCCCATCCTCATAATAATTGCTATGTTTGAGCTCCTTGTTGCAACCACTGTGTCAATCCATTTACTTGAGGGTCCTCCTTTTTCCCTGACCATACCTTACCAAGCATGATGTTCTTCTCCAGGGACTGGTCCCTCCTGATAACATGTCCAAAGTATGTGAGACGGAGACTCACCCTCCTCGCTTCCAAGGAGCACTCTAGCTGTATTTCTTCTAAGACAGACTTGTTCATTCTTCAGGCAGTCCATGGTATATTCAATAGTCTTTGCCATCACCCTAATTAAAAGGTTTCAATTTTTCTTCTGTCCTCTTTATTCCTTGTCCAACTTTTGCATGCATATGAGATAATTGAAAACACCATGGCTTGGGTCAGGTGCACCTTAGTCCTCAAACTGCAGAGTGACATCTTTACTTTTCAACACTTTAAAGAGATCTTTTGCAACAGATTTGCCCAATGCAATATGTCATTTGATTTTTTTATTTATTGAACTTTAGATGAAGGTTTACAGAACAAACTAGTTTCTCATCAGTTAGTACACACATTGTTGTATGACATTGGTTAACACCCCACGACATGTCAACACTCCCCCTCTCAACCCTGAGTTTCCTATTACCAGCGTTCTTATTCCCTCCTATCTTCCTGTCCCTACCCCAGGGCTGGTGTACCCCTTTAGTCTTGTTGTGTTTCATGGGCCAGTTCAATCTTTGGCTGAAGGGTGAACCTCAGGAGTAGCCTCATTACTGAGCTGGAAGGGCAACCAGGGGTCGTACTCTCAGGGTTTCTCCAGTCTCTGTCAAGCCAGCAAATCTGGTCTTTCTTTTTGAGTTAGTATTTTATTCTACATTTTCCTCCAGCTCTGTCTAGGACCCTCTATTGTGATCCCTGTCAGAGCAATCAGTGGTGGTAGCCGGACACCATCTAGTTGTACTGGACTTGGTCTGGTGGAGGCCGTGGTAGATGTGGTCCATTAGTCCTTTGGACTAATCTTTCCCTTGTGTCTTTAGTTTTCTTCAGGTGAAACAAGTGGAGTATCCTAGATGGCCGCTCACAGGATTTTAAGACCCCAGAGGCTACTCACCAAAGTAGAATGTAGAACATTTTCTTTATAAACTCTGTTATGCCAATTGAGCTAGAAGTTCCCTGAGACCATGGTCTCCACAGCCCTCAGCCCATTAATTCAGTCCCTCAGGGAGTTTGGATGTGTCTATGGAGCTACCATGGCCTTGCCTTGTACTGGTTGTGCTGGCTGCCCCAATATTGTACATTGTCTTAGCCTTCACCGAAGTTACCACTTATCTATTGCCTACTATGTGTTTTTGCATCCCCATTCCTCCCCTGTCTCTTAACTATCAAAGATTGTTTCTTTTTGTATATAAACCTTTTCATGAGTTTTTACAGTAATGGTCTCGTACAATATTTGTCGTTTTGCGATTGACTTATTTCACTCAGCATAATGCTGTCCAGATGCATCGATGTTATGAGATGCTTCACAGATTCATTGTTGTTCTTTAGCATTGTGTGATACTCTATTGTGTGTATGTACCACAGTTTGTTTATCCATTCGTCTGTTGATGGGCATCTATGTTGTTTCCCTCTTTTTGCTGTTGTGAACAACGCTGCAATGAACATGGGTGTACATATATCTATTCGTGTGACGACTCTTATTTTTCTAGGATATATTCCTAGGAGAGGGATTTCTGGATCATATGGTATTTCTATTTCTAGCTTTCTAAGGAAACGCCATATCATTTTTCAAAATGGTTGTATCATTTTGCATTCCTACCAGCAGTGCATAAGAGTTCCATCTCCCCACAGCCTCTCCAACATTTGTTATTTTCTGTTTTATTGATTTGTGCCGGTAATGCTGGGGTAAGATGGTATCTCATTGTGATTTTGATTTGCACTTCTCTGATGGCTACAGATCATGAGCATTTCCTCACGTGTCTGTTGGCTGCCTGAGTGTCTTCTTTGGTGAACTGTCTTTTCATTTCTTTTGCCTGTTTTTTAATTGGATTATTTGTCTTTTTGTTGGAGAGGTGTTGGATTTTCCTGTAGATTTTAGAGATTAGACCTTTTTCTGATTTGTAATAGCCAAACATATTTTCCCAATCTGTAGGTTCCCTTTTTATTCTTTTGGTGAATTCTTTTGATGAGCATAAGTCTTTAATTTTTAGAAGATCTCAGTTATCTAGCTTATCCTCTGGAATTATGTGTGTTGTTTGTTGTGATTTGTATCCTGTTAATGCCGTGTATTGGGGCCTCTAGCATTGATTCTATTTTTTTCTTCTATGAACCTCATGGTTTTTGGCTTTATATTTAGGTCTTTGATCCATTTTGAGTTATTTTTTGTGTATGGTGTGTGGTATGAGTCCTGTTCCATTTTTTTGCAGATGGACATCCAGTTTTGCCAGCACCATTTGTTAAACAATTGTCTTTTCCCCATTTGATGGACTTTGGGCCCTTGTTGAAGATCAGGTGACCATAGGTGGGTGGATTTACATCTGGGTCTCAATTCTGTTCCATTGGTCAATGTATCTGTCGTTGTACCATAGTACCAGGCTGTACTGACTACCATAGCTGTATAGTAGGTTCTGAGGTCAGGTAGTGCGAATCCTCCTACCTTATTCTTCTTTTACTTATCTGAGGCCTCTTCCCTTTCCATATGAAGTTAATGATAAGTTTTCCTGTCTCTTTAAAGAATGTTATTGGTATTTGGATTGGGATTGCATTGTATTTGTAGACAGCTTTGGGTAGAATTGTCCTTTTCACAATGTTGAGTCTACCTATCCATGAGCATGGTATGTTTTTCCATTTATGTAGATCTTTTTTGGTTTCTTGCAGTAGTGTTTTGTAGTTTTCTTTGTATAGGTCTTTTACATCCCTGGTTAGATTTATTCCGAAGTATTTTATTTTTTAGGGGCTATTATTATAAATGGTATTGTTTTCCTGATTTCCTTTTCATTCATTCTCTTTATTGGTGTGTAGGAATCCAACTGATTTTTGTATGTTTATCTTGTATCCTGCTGCTCTGCTGAATCTTTCTATTAGTTCCAGTAGTTTTCTTATGGAGTCTTTTGGATTTTCTTAGTATCATATCATCTGCAAATAGGGACAGTTTAACTTCTTCATTACCGATTTCAATGCCCTTTATTTCTGTTTCTTGCCTTATTGCTCTAGCTAAGATTTCCAACACAATGTTAAGTAGGAGTGATGATAAGGGCATCCTTGTTCCTGTTCTTCAGAGGAATGTTTTCAGCCTCTCTCCATTGAGAACAATGTTGGCCATTGGTTTTGCATAGATGCCCTCTATTATGTTGAGAAATTTCCCTTCTTACCTATCTTATTGAAAGTTTTTATCAGGAATAGGTATCGGGCTTTGTTGAATCCCTTTTCTGCATTGATTGAGATGATTGTGTGATTCTTTTCTTTCCTTTTATTTATGTGGTGGATTACGTTGATTGATTTTCTGATGTTGAACCATCCTTGCATACCTGGTATGAACCCTACTTGGTCATGGTGTATTATTTTTTTTTGATATGATGCTGAATTCTATTGGCTAGAATTTTGTTGAGAATTTTTGCATCTGTATTCATGAGAGATATTGGTCTGTAGTTTTCTTTTTTTGGTGGTGTCTTTGCCTGGTTTTTGTATCAGGGTTATGCTGGCTTCATAGAATGAATTCGTAAGTATCACTTCCTTTTCTACGTTCTGAAATAGTTTGAGCAGTACTGGTGTAAGCTTTTCTCAGAATGCTTGGTAGGATTCTCCAGTGAAGTCATCTGGGCCAGGGCTTTTTTTGGTTGGGAGTTTTTTTTTTTAAATTACCTTTTCAATCTAATCTCTAGTTATGGGTCTGTTCAGACTTTTTTTTTTAATTTTGCATCCAATTGGACCAACCTTTATTGAATGCTTACTCTGTATAAGCAATGAGTCAGCCACCTTCACTGTAAGAGATCCATATGCGTGAACCAGTCACATATATCAGGCAGAGCAAAACAGAGGGAACAAATAAGTAATTCTCACTGACACTAGAAAATCTGAGTAAGCGTCCTTTACGCCAAGTTCTTTGTTGTTCTGCAACTCATTTGCACTCATGTGCTCTGTGACAGGAAGGGTCTGGCAGAGGAAGTTTTGGCATTAGTCTTCCATTTGTACATATAATCCCCAATCCTCCATAAATTGCATGAGATAGCTTTCATTTTCTTCCAGTAGCTTGTCTGGAGCCTGCTCCTCATACAGCCTGGACAAAAGACCCTCCTCCGTGAGCCCACTACACTCAGAATGCTCACATTTCTCAGACTCATGTTCAAAGTCAGATAATGGAGGCATACACAGCCTGCCAGTCTGAGGGTCCCAGTCCACCAGTGTTGTCCATAGCTCTTCCTCTGGCCCCTCCTCAGTGTCTGTGAGCTCCCGTGTTGGGTGGTCTAAGTCTCTGAGCTGGGGAACACATGGATACAATAATGTCTGTTGGACCAAGTTTGCCAAAGGGGCCTCTTGCTCAAATAATTTTTCTTGTACGCACACGTCCTCCTGCAAGTTAAGCTCTTGGTCTTCAGGCCCCACAGAAAAGTCAGCAATTCTTACATTATATTTATTTCTATGACCGTTTCATCTGTGGCTCTTGCTCTGCTGAGTGACTCATGTTGGGTGAGGGAAGTACCATTTGTGTTTTCCCCCAAGTCACAGAAAATTTTCCATGAAATGTGAAGCATACCCTAATTGTTTCACCTCGTCTTCTGCCTGATGAGGCTCCTGGTCCTTGCTGGGCTCAGTATCGTTAAGGTCGGATACATCACTGCTTTTTTCCATTGAACTTACATCCTTATGAGAAATTTTAGAATCATCCAGAATATTGAGGGTGATAAGGTTAATCACAATTTTTTCAGCAGGTACAAAGAATCTTCTGTCAAATTCATTTTCATAGATCAAAATCAAAATTTTGTGGGTGTTTCTCTTTGCCAACATGGATGTATCTGTACATGGAGTAGCCCATCACAGAAAAAATAAACATGGTAACAGATATGGGCAAAACATAGCAGAAGATGATTTTAACCTTCAACGCCAACGTCTGATCTTTCAAAGTACTGATACAGAGCTCCTCTGAAGGCAGAGTGAGGCGAGGAGGCCCGGGGACGAGGGACTCCACGGGGATGCAGTACAGAGTGTCCGGCTCCAGCCAGGGAAGCACCAAGGAGTGGCTGGTCACACACTGTGACCACGTTCTGTTTGATTTGGTATTGTGCACGGACACGTTATACTGCAATGTGGGGTATATTTGTTGCATGGAAACAGAACCTTCTTCTGGATGTCTCTTCCACTTCTCTGGAGCCATCAGAACTACTGAAATGGATTTCTCATCACTAGTCAAAGCAACTGCTGGTGGGCCAATTTGTGTTTCGAAATATGGGTAGAACCGTCCAGTTTCTGCCCATTTGGAACAATCTGTTTCCCACACGGCCTTCACTCGGGCATAATACTGGTGTTCGTAGTCCAAGGTTTCAGCTGAGAGATCACAGTACGTCCTACTGATATTCCTGCACTCAGATTTATCTAGCCATTTCTTTTGTCCATATCTGATGAAATACTGCACAGTATAAATAACTCCAACTGCTGTCAGGCCCCACTGTAGGACGTTCTTCATGTTTATGGATGAGAAAGTGATATTTTCCGGTTTAGGCAAGCCACCAGAGACACAAGGAACTTGTGTCCTTGGTGTTTTTCATTCTCCTTTGCTCCAGGTGGGTTCAGACCAGTTGATGCACCTTAGATGGCCGCTAGCTAGCATTTAAGACCCCAGACGCCACTCTTCAAAGTGTGATGCAGAATGTTTTCTTAATAAATTTTATTATGCCAATTAACTTAGATGTCCCCTGAAACCTACCTGACTTTTAATATAAGTAAACATTTAACAGAACTCTTGAGATGGCTAAAACATACCCAGAAAGTTTAAAGAAGTAATGCGGAATAAAAGAAAATGATAGCTCATTTTTACTTCTTTGTTGTTGTTGCTGTCATGAGGAAACAAAGCAAATTTGCTTTTCCTAAGTGAACTATTCTCTGGAATGTGCCGTCAATCTTTAATGTTCATTGATTTGACAGACATTTTGGTTAATGCTTTGTAATTGTTTAAATGGTCCTCCAGAAATGCTATGCAAATTACCAAAACTTTACCAAATTCTGGCAATATAATAGGTTAAATAAAGAGAATTAATAATGTGACAGTGTTGAAAAGCAAAGATGTCACTGTAAGGACTAAGGTGGGCCAAACCATGGTGTTTTCAATCACCTCATATGCATGCAAAGCTGGACGATGAATAAAGAAGACTGAAGAAGAATTGATGCCTTTGAATTGTGGTGTTGGCAAAGAATATTGAATATACCATGGACTGCCACAAGAACGTCTGCTCAGATTTTCAATGTCATTTTGTGTTAGCTTGTGTAGGTAGTGTGTCTCTAGAAATTTGTCCGTTTCCTCTAAAAATTTCTAGTGTCTCTAGAAATTTGTCCGTTTCCTCTAGGTTCTCAAATTTGTTGGAGTATAGTTTTTCATAATACTCTGTTATGATCCTTTTTATTTCAGTTGAGTATGTTGTAATGTGCCCCATTTCATTTCTTATTTGGGTTATTTGCTTTCTCTCCTGTTTTTCTTTTGTCAATTTGGCCAGTGGTTTGCCCATTTTGTTGACCCTTTCAAGAACCAACTTTTGGTTTTGTTGATTATTTCTACTGTTTTTCTATTCTCTATTTCATTTATTTCTGCCCTGATCTTTATTACTTCCTTTCTTCTGGTGGCTCTGGGCTCCCTCTGCTATTCTTTTTCTATTTGTTCAAGTTGTATAACTAATGTTCTGATTTTGTCCCTTTCTTCTTTTTTGATGTGTGCATCAATTGCTATAAATTGACCTCTGAGTACTGCCTTTACTGTGTCCCAAAGGTTTTGGCATGATGTGTTTTCATTCTCATCTGATTCTAGGAATTTTCTGATTTCATCTCTGATTTTTTCTATTACCCAGTGGTTTTTAAGCAGGGTGTTATTCGGTTTCCATGTAATTGATTTTTTTTTCCTTACTTTTCCTGTTGTTAATTTCTGCTTGGATGGATTTGTGGTCAGAGAAGATGCTTTGTATTATCTCAATGTTTTGGATTTTGTGAAGGGTTGCTCTGTAGCCTAAGATGTGGTCTATTCTGGAGAACATTCCATGTGTGATGGAAAAGGATGTGTATTTGCAGCCGTTGGGTGGAGTGTCCTCTATACGTCTATGAGATCAAGTTGGTTGATTGTGCTTTTTAGCTCTTCTGTATCTTTGTTGAGTTTCTTTCTAGATGCTCTGTCCTTTACTGAGAGTGGTGTGTTGAAGTCTCCTACTATTATTGTGGAACTGTCAATTTCTGTTTTCAGTGCTGTTAGAGTTTATGTATTTTGGAGGCTTGTAACTGGGTGCACAGATGTTTATTATGGTTAAGTCTTCATTATGGATTGTCCCTTTAATCATTATATACTGCCTTGCCTTGTCTTTTACGGTGGATTTTGTTTTAAAGTCTATGTTATCTGAGATTAGTATTGCCACTCCTGCTCTTTTTTGGTAGTTATTTCCTTGATACATGTTTTTTCCATCCTTTGATTTTTAATAAATTTACTTCTTTGTTTCTAAGGTGTGTCTCTTGTAGACAGCATACTGATGGATCCTGTTTTTTGTATCCACTCTGTTGCTCTCTGTTTCTTTAGGGTGCATTTAGGCCATTTACATTCAGTGTAAGTATTGATAGGTGTGAGTTTATTGCTGTCATTTTGTAGCGCTTTTTTTGTGCTGTTAACATTTTCTTTGTTCCTCTTACTCTTCTGTGCTGAATTCCTTTTGTTTGTAGATTTCTTTTTCATTTCTTTTGTTTTTGTGGATTTTCTTTTTATTGATACTTTATGTTTTTCTTCTTTATTTTGATGAGTAGGTTTGTTAACTTTCTTTGTGGTTACCTTGACATTTACCCTTATCTTCCTAGGTTTGAACCAGTCTATTATTACTTGGCATCGCCTTGCCTTCCTCTCCATTAGAAAGTACTATACGTATACCATTTATCTCCTCTTTTATTGTTCTGATGTTGTTGTCATTTACAGATTAAACTCTCTGGTTCTCTGTTGCAATTCTTTTGGTTTTGGGTAGTCCTTGAGAGTTCATTTCCTATGTTGGTATCTGGCTGGTACAATCTTGCATCCTAGATTCAGGCTGTGGTCTGATGTTGTTTGTTCTCAGACCAAAGGACTCTCTTTAATAATTGTTATAAGTTTGGTTTGGTTTTTATGTATTCCCTTAATTTCTGTTTATCTGGAAATGTCTTAATTTTACCATCATATTCGAACAAAAATTTTGCAGAATATATTATTCTTGGTTGGCAATTTTTTTCTTTCAAGGTTTTATGTATGTCATCCCCTTGCCTTCTTGCCTGCATGATTTCTGCCAAATAATCAGAGCTTAGTCTTATCATTTCTCCTCTGTATATAACTTTATGTTTTTCTTGAGCTGCTCACAGGATCTTTTCTTTGTCTTTGGTTTTAGCGAGTGTGATTATGATATGCCTTGGTGTTTTCCTTTTGGGGTCTATCCTATATGGGGTTCATTGAGCTTCTTGGATGGTCAGCTTTTCATCATTCATGGTATTAGGGAAGTTTTCTGTCAGCATTTTTTCAATGATCCTCTCTGCATTTTCCATTTTCTCTCCCTGTTCTGGAACCCTGATCACTTGCAAATTTTTGCTTTTGGTTGTATCCCACATAATTCTCAGGGTTTCTTCATTTTTCTTCATTCTTTTTATGAGTTTTCCTGAAACAGAGTTGTATCAAAGTGTTTGGCTTCAATTTCGCTGATTCTGTCGTCCATTGTTTCAAACCTGCTCCTCAGCCCTTCTATGACACTGTACATTTCTGAAATCCTGTTGTTTATCTTTCGGAGTTCTAATTGTTGTTTTTGTATGATTTCTAGTTGTGAATTTATTTTGGCATTTTATTCCTGTATTACTTTCCTGATTTTTTCTGTTTTTTGTCTGTATTTTCCATGACTTTGTCTGCCTTTTCCAAAAATTTGTCTATTTTTTTTCCCTCATTTTTGCCTGGTTTTGCTTCAACTTTTGGATTGCTCTGGATATTACAGATCTCAGGTAGTTCTAGCACCTTTTCTTCTACTGGAAAGTAATCTGGTATTTTATTTTGGATGCCTACTGGAGCCATCTTGTCCTGTTTTTTATATGTTTTGATATTGTCTGCTATCTTTGGGACATTCAATAGTTATTTTCTTCATTTCTTGATTGTAGATTTGTTTGTTTCATCCTGCTTTTTTGTTTTATTTGGTTATGCCTGACCAGGTGGGCTGTGGATTCTTTGTTGTTTGCTCCTCTGTAGTCACGATACTTTTCAACTCCTTGTTCAATGGGCAGGGCCAGTCATTCAACTATGGTGCAGCAGGGCAGGTCCAGCTGAAGACAAGGGAGTGGGATAGGTTGTTTGTGGCACATACTAGGGCCGACATGGCAGGCCAGGAATCAGTGCTGGGCAAGTTCCAGTAGGCCATGCCTGTGCTGCTTGGGGGTGTGATATTCAGTGCACAGTGCAGGGAGGCAGGAAAGAGGGGGGAGGTTGTGATATGTGGCTCTAATAGGGGTATGGGAAAGAGGAGAGCAAGGAGAGAGAAACAGGAGCCAAAAACAAACAAGCAAATAAACCAAAGAAACCCAAACCCAGTGCTATCGAGTCCATTCTGACTCATAGCCATTCTATAGGACAGAGTAGAACTGCCCCATAGAGTTTCCATGGAGTGCCTGGTGGATTCGAACTGCCCACCCTTTGGTTAGCAGCCATTGCACTTAACCACTATGCCACCAGTGTTTCCACACAAATAAAGAAAAAAAAAGTGGTAAAGGAGCTTGCCATTGGAGTGGAGAGATGAGATACTGAGAAATGGAGAAAAGCAAAAAGAGAAAAAATAACTAGATAAAAATTTGGAAAAGAAAAGCCTCCAGGTGCCCTGGAGTCCCACCGATGGGGCTGCTAAGACCAGGAAAGTGGCTTCCAGGCTGCACAGTATAGCCTGGCTAGAGGGTGTATGGATGTCACACAGCACCAGGTATTCAGGAGACATGAAAAGAAGATAAGTGTAAAGAGACAAGAACTGAGAAAGAAAGACAAAAGGAAAAAGAGAGAGAAAAGAAAAAAAAAAGAAATGCCCCCAGGGATCCCACCTGTGAGGCTGTGCAGATTGGGGGAGTGGCTCCTAACCCGTGCAGTGCAGCCCAGCTAGAAGGGGCACCGACACTGGAAAAGAAAAAGAACACACACACACACACACAAATAGAACAAAGCAAAAGAAAGCAAAACAAGGAAAAAAACACACCAGGGATCCCAGAAGTGTGGTGTCATGGGCCCGGGGAGTGGTTCCGCACTTGAGCGTGACTTTGCAGCCTTTCAAGAAGAAGCAAAGGTGGCACAGGGAGCCAGGTGTTCCAGAGAAAGGAGGGGGAGGGGGTAGGAGGCACACAAGAAACCAAAAGAGACTGAAAGAACCTACACTAGCTCAGGGGCCCAGCCAGTGCAGGCAGGGCGAACCCAAGTAGCATGAGGCCAAAGCAGTTGCCTCCTGGCCAAGAGACTTAGGAAAGCATATGTCGCTCATTACTGGGTGCTCTGTCTCCTGCTGGCAACTTTGTGAAGCTGCTTTCTTGTACTTCCTCTCCGCTGATTTCCGACGTGGATGTGGTGAATCCAAGTGGCACGGACACTGCACTTCCCAGCTGGCAGAACCACTGCAGCCATCCAGGAAACTTGGAGGTAGAGCAGCAGGGAGAGAATGCGGGGTGGGAAAGTGTGTATTGCTGGTTACTGGGTGCTCTGTCTCCTGCTGGGAGTTCTGCGAAGCTGCTTTCCTGTGCTCCCTGTCTGCTGATCCCTGACAGGAGTCCAAGATGGCGGATCCATGCTGTTTTAGCTGATGGGGCCCTCCACACATATCTCTCCTTCCTCTCTGTCCTCAGTTTCTTATTCCATTCGGTGCTTGGCTGAGTTCTGTATCTCTTCATTTGACACTTCAGGTTCCAGGAATGACATTTGTCTTTGTTTTACTTAGTTTTTTGGGTCTTTGCTGTGGAGGGATGGCGTGGTGCTTCTGTCTATGGCATCATGCTGGCCGGAAGTATGTCATTTGATTTCTTGACTGCTACTTCCATGGGTGTTGATTGTGGATATAAGTAGAATGAAATCCTTGACAACTTCAATCTTTTCTCCATTTCTCATGATATTGTTCATTGGTCCAGTTGTGAGGACTTTTGTTTTACACTGAGGCGTAATCTATACTGAAGGCTGTAGTCTTTGATCTTCATCAATAAGTGCTTCAAGTCCTCTTCGTTTTCAGCAAGCAAGGTTGTGTCGTCTGCACATCACAGGTTGTTAATGAGTTTTCCTCCAATCCTGATGCTGCATTCTTCATCATATAATCCATCTTCTCAAATTATTTGCTCAGCATAGACAGATTGAATAAATATGGTGAAAGGATACAACCCTGATACACACCTTTCCTGATTTTAAATCATCCCCTTGTTCTGTTGGAACCACTGCTTCTTGGTCTATTTACAGGTTCCTCATGAGCACAATTAAGTGTTTTGGAATTCTCGTTCTTCAAAATATTATCCATAATTTGTTATGACCCACACAGTCGAATCCCTTTGCGTAGCCAATAAAACACAGGTAAACATATTTCTGGTATTCTATGCATCTAAGTGGGTTTTTTTTTTTTTTTTTTGGTTTTATGCATCTAACATCACCAATGATATCCCTCGTTCCATGTCCTCTTCTGAATCCACCTTGAATTTCTGGCAATTCCCTGTTAATGTATTGCTGTGGCCATTTTTGAATGATCTTCAGCAAATTTTACCTGTTTGTGATATTAATATTTTTCAATAATTTCTGCATTCTGTTGGATCACCTTTCTTTGGAATGGACACAAATACAGATCTCTTCCAGTAGGTTGACCAGGTAGCTGTCTTCCAAATTTCCTGAGTGAGCACTGAATAAACAAGTCCAAGCTGCACTGAAGGAATTGGTGAAAAACAAGGTTCCAGAAATTGAAGGAAAAGCAATTGAGATCTTTCATCCATATGTTGAAAGATCTCAATTGCTTTTCCTTCAATTTCTGGAACCTTGTTTTTCACCAATTCCTTCAGTGCAGCTTGGACTTGTTTATTCAGTACCATCGATCATATGTTCTTGATCATATGTTACCTCCTGAAATGTTTGAACATCCACCAATTCTTTTTGGTACAGTAACTCTGCGTATTCCCTTCATCTTCTTTTGATGCTTCCTGCATTATTCAATATTTTTCCCCAAACAATCTTTCAAAACGCAACTCAGGGATTGAATTTTTTCTTCAATTCTTTCAGCTTGAGAAATGCCAACGACGTTATTCCCTCTTGGTTTTCTAACTCCAGGTCTTTGCACATTTCATTATAATACTTTACTTTGTCTTCTTGAGCCACCCTTTGAAATCTTCTGTTCAGCTCTTTCACTTCATCATTTCTTCCATTTGCTTTAGCTGCTGTATATTCAAGAGCAATTTTTGATGATGAATGTGATGTCATTCCTCTTCAATTTTTCATTTCTGGCATAGTAGACCATATTATTGTCTGATTCAGATCTTCAATACCAGTCCATTTCAGCTCACTAATGCCTAGGATATCCATCTTTATGCATTCTATTTCATTTTTGATGACTTCCAATTTTCCTAAATTCATACTTCATACATTCCATGCTCCAATTATTAATGGATATTTGCAACTATTTCTTCTCATTTTGAGTCATGCCACATCAGTAAATGAAGGTCCAGAAGCTCTACTCCATCCATGTCATTAAGGTCTACTCTACTTTGGACATGTTATCAGGAGGGACCAGTCCCTAGAGAAGGACACCATGCTTGGTAAAGTCGAAGTCAGTGAAAAACAGGAAGAACCTCAAGGAGATGCATTGACACAGTGGCTGCAACAATGGGCTCAAGCATAACTACGATTGAGGGGATGGAACAAGACTGGGCAGTGTTTTGTTCTGCTGTACATAGGGTTGCTATGAGTCAGAACCGACTCGATGACACTTAACAACAATGACTACTACTTTGAGGAGGCAGCTCTTCTCCAGTCATATTTTGAGTGCCTTCCAACCTAAAGGGCTCATCTTCTGGCACCATATCAGACAATGTTCTGCTGCTATTCATAAGGTTTTCACTGGTCAATTTTTTCAGCAGTAGACTACCAGGTCCTTTGTCCTAGTCTGTCTTAGTCTGGAAGCTCTGTTGAAACCTGTCCACCATGCGTGACCCTGCTGGTATTTGAAATACTGGTGACATAGCTTCCAGCATCACAGTAACACACAAGTCTCCACAGTACAAAAAACTGACAGACACATGGTGGACTGATTTATTAGAATCCTGTAAACAATTTCCCTTGGCAATGTTTCTGGGCTACTTCTAGTTCCATTAAATGAAACCCTTCTTAGATTTCTGAAAGTCACTGGCTTTGTGGTAAGAACAGAAGGAAAACAATGCCTCCCTCCTCCTCTTGTCTGTCTTGTTGTATCGAATTAGGAAGAAGGAGGTTAAGGCTGTGCTCTGGGCATAGTTGCCAGCTATGTCCAGAAGGGGTTGGATTCCAACTGTCAATCATCAACAATAGACAAGAGTCCATTTCCCAGACAGGAAACTGAAAGTTCAAGGCAACTCCCAAGCAGATGATGGGAGATGTCTCTCAGGGCAGTTGGGAAGGGCTGAGGACCCTTCTGGCATGACAGAGACCCCCTAAGAGAAAGAGGGGGCCCTGGTGGCAAAGTGGTCAAGAGCTATTGCTGCTAACCAAAAGGCTGTCAGTTAAAATCCACCAGCTGCTCTTTGGAAACCCTATGGGGCAGTTCTACTCTGTTCTGTAGAGTCACTATAAGTTGGAATCGACTCAATAGCAATGGGTTTGGGTTTTGGTAAGAGGAAGAGACTTCTCAAGACTTAAGAGTTGGGGCTATGTCAGCCTACTTACCACTTCCATACCTCTCAGGAAGGTGAAGTCTAGTTTTACTAGGTAAGCTGAAAGTTTTTTTCTAAACAATGATGCAAGCCACAGGCTAACAGCGCAACCTAGTCAGAGGAGGAGATCATAGTGCCCACCCAGAGTGGTGCCCAGCAGGCTGTCTACCTGAGTATCTATGGCCCCTGGGTCAGTTGGGGGTGGACTATCATCTTTTTGGAAGTCTCATCACTGGGTTCTTCCATGGAATCCAATCAATTACTCAGCCCATTATTCCTTCGGATGAAACAACTGCATTGCCATCCAGATGGTGCATGATTTAATAAAGTTCTATTCCAAACCTTGAGACCAAACAAAGGAAGCCGTGGCTGCACTGAAGGTCAGTGGCAGATTGGAGAAGAGGGTGGCGGCAATCAGAAAGTGCTGCTAGAGAGCCTCAGCCACCTGCCACTACAAGTCCCAAATGATCAGAGGCAGATGGGAGTGAAAGTGCTCTGGGGTTGAACACAAACGACTTATTCTAAATGTAATTAGAGCAGCAATCTCTATAATTCAGAGAGAAGGGTCTGAAACTTTCGCCTCAGGTTGAGGGTAAGAGTTCAGGTGAATTGTTCGGTCCTCATTAACCAAACAAACCCAGCTCAGTTCTAATTGCAGCTTTTTTTTCCACAGCTATAATTATGCTGAGGAACAAGTCACATACTTCATCTTCCAACATCACATCAGACGAGCAGAAACCTGTAAAGCATGCACAGAGGTGAGGCATAGTCAATGTGCTGAATGAATGACTGTAAATACAGGAAGTTAAGGAAGAGACCCTCAGGAGAGAGGAGGTGAC
Organism: Elephas maximus indicus; assembly: GCF_024166365.1. Taxonomy (NCBI): domain Eukaryota; kingdom Metazoa; phylum Chordata; class Mammalia; order Proboscidea; family Elephantidae; genus Elephas; species Elephas maximus. The sequence continues at coordinate 4,579,634 of NC_064846.1, read as the reverse complement.
TCTGAGACTGCTCACCATGTGACAAGGTGACATTTTGCCTCATTGGGAAAGTAGGGCTCCTAAAGCTTTTCTGCCCAAATGTGGTGGAGGGGTCAGGGAGAGCTCTTTCAGAGGGCTTTTTACCAGGCTTGACCACCCAGGGCATAAAAAGCACTAGACTGGGCAGGCAGAAATCACCTGGAAGCTGTTATCCTTTCCCTCCTTTTTTCCTTCTTTCTCCCGTTTACCTTTACAGCTGAAGCCAGTCAACTGGCTACTCTCAGGAGTCAAGGACTTCCCCTTGCATCTGCAGTACCAAAGCTGGAAGCACCTAGGGGTCCACTAGCCCAACTCTTCTCTGATGGATGAGGAGAGCTTTTCTGATCTGTTTCTTCATTTGTCCAAATAATGGCAGACTCCAGAGTGGAAGTGCAAACCTTATTCTCAGTCCTTCAGGGGGCTCAATTATAAGAAAGCTGGTGGGGAAGTGAAGGCTGAAAGCTGAGGGAAATAGGTATCTTGATTTTAAAACAATACTAAAATGGGCTTAGGAAAGCTAAATAGACCAACAACCACGTGAGACTGTAGTGGTGATCAAAAGCTTGCCTCCACCCAAAAGGATCAGTTCCAAATAGTTTTATAGGTTGATGGTTTTATCAAACTTCTCGAGAAAAGATAATCTCTCTCCTCTACAAGTTGTTCCAGAGATCAGAGAAAGTGGGAAAAGTGCACAGTTGATTTATGAAGCCACGATAATCTTGATACCAACCCTGGATAGGGTCAACGGAAG